>NC_065581.1:122270851-122895851 GCF_024542745.1 Macaca thibetana thibetana
GCAAGTACTCGAAGTAACAGAAGATTATTAAATCTATTGTAGTGAAAAGTTATGATTCTAATGCTCTAAAAGTCTTAATCATTAAAGACATATGTTAACCAAAGGCATACATATACATAAATATATGTACAAAAATGGTAATTTTGTGCTCCCAGGCTCAAACCTAAAATGTCATTCATAACACTATTGCTGCTGCCAATGGAGAAAATTTGCATAAGACTAAGGCAAAACTACCCATTCTTTCCTGTCCTGGAATAGAATTATAATTTCCAAACCGACAAATTTTAAATAAGTCCAGAGTTTCCTTTCACCTGGTTCAAAGTGAATTCTGATTAAAAGCTTCCACTGATACTATCTATAACCACAAAGCAGGCTCACTGTAGCTTTCTCTTGTGGGAACTCTAGGCTCTCCCTTCTAGAATTGCCCTTAGTGGTCGCCTGCTCTTTCTTCCTCCACATCCACCCCTTACCTCAACTTGGGGCTGCTCACGTCCAGTTTGCTCTATGAAGCCATTTGCGACCACTCTAGTCCCTACAAAACTCTTCCTGTTCTCAACTCCTATTATCCTTAGAGACTTTTTCACACATTTAGCTTTTATTTTTTTTAAACATGTTTTTTTCTGTGTTAACTCAGGTCACAAGTTATGTGCTCTATTATAACAACTGGCACAGGTACCTAGCAAGTGTTCTTAATTGATTGATGGTGATTTCTGGTGTCTGGCTATTAGGAAACTATTGTTACACACTACAGTCTTGCTTCTCAAAGTGTAGACCAGCGAACTCATCATCTGGGAACTCTGGGGTTCCACGTAGACTTTTGGAATCAGAACCCATATTTTTAACAAGCTCCCGTGGCGACTCATCTACATGTGAAAATATTATAAAGCACTGCTGAGGAAGGTCCCTCTCTTGGGAAAGGGTAGAGGCCCTAGAGACATTCAGCTTTCCCTTCGTGCAAGTGGTTTCCTGTTGTGATTTAGGTATCTGGTTGTAGCAGACAAGGCTCACTCTTACTGTAACTACAATGTTGTCAGTTTAATCTTTACACAGAATGAATCATGTTTAAATGTGGCCAGGGGGCTCTGTCTGAGGTCACCAGGGCTGTATTTGTATTCCGATTCAAGACAACCACCAGATCCTAATCACTAATATCTCTTTAAATGGCCTTAAAAAAAAATCTTATACTAAGATACAGAAAGTACGATTTCCTTTTCCTTAGTTACTTTTTTTTTTTTTTTTTTCACTTAAAGTGCTTACACCCACTCAGCTTGCTATTTTGAACTCTGGGAAAGAAAATTTGTGGGCATCTTGCAGTCTTTCAGGAAACAAGGCTTAAATTAAATATTTGCCACATTTTCTACGTGGTTCTTCAGGAAAGTGGAGAAGCACATAACTCCTTCTTTCACTCAACTTGACAAACTTGACACATAGTGTGACTTTCAGAGTGTGGATGGCAAACAGTTTCAGTCCTTATTTGCCTATTTACTCACAGACATTCAGGTCTTTTTTTTCCTTCCCATTTTTTCTTTTTATCCTTCTCTTCCCTTTCAGTACAGTGTCTAGAAATCTTCATGTACCTTATCGGTTACGTAAACCATAAGATTCCTTGAGAGTACCTAGCTTTGTGAAATCAAGGAAGATAACACGTGGATTTAGTTAACATGCACAACAAAATTTAGACTATTTTCAGTCAAACTTAGGTTTAACATATTTTATTTATAATTTTAAGTGATTTATATTTCTGCACTTTTTCTCTTTGAATTCAAACCTATTTCACAGATAGCAGAAATAGAGACAATGCTGGGTGGAGGGGAAGGAGGAGGGCTCTAGCTAACCGAAACCATTCAGCTGTGTTTTAAAGGAATTCAGGGCTTTGTCATGTAAATCTTCTAAGGAATAGAATGGTTACATGGGATATTATTTTGTGGTGGTGTTATTGTTTATACGGAGTTTTAATTTCATTTTGGTCAAGGAAATGAAGATACTTTATTTAAGATAGGATTTTCAGTACTCGTCTTCTATTTAATCAGCATTTTCTGGCATGTAAAGGAAGTGATTCAGGGAACCTTGTGAGGAATTAACACAATTTAATTGCTGGACATGAAGAATGAAGTATTTCCAAGCAAGTGAAATGGAAATGAGGAAAGACAGAGAATCAGGAGACTTGCAGAATATAAATGTCTATTGAATATAAAAGTTAAAATGTCGTATATGTAGAAATTCACAATAATATGCTATTGTTTTAAACATGGGAAAACAAAATGTTGAAAAGATGCATATATATGTGATTCAACTCAATTTTAATCAGACTCCTAATGGGAATATTCTGAGTGTGACTGAATATGGATTAATCTGGAAAAAATTAAATAATATAATCTGGAAATTAAATAATATAATCTTAATTAAATAATATAATCTGGAAAAAATGGGTAAAAATTTCCCACATATACTTGTGCAGAAAAGAAGATATTGATGAATGTTTGAGAAAGGAAAATGAAGAGTAGAATCTAGCTCTACCATGGATTTGAACATACTATGAAACAACAGTAATTAAAACTAACACACACACGCTAAGTTCATGTGATAATGCACGTGAAAACGACCTCACACAATGCCAGTCACATCATACTGGCAGTCTGAACAAAAGTTCCATTTTAAATATGTGGATCGATGTAACTAAATGGTGAGCCCAGAAATAGACATATTATAATACAACATAATAAATCTAGCTTATAGAAAGATGTGTGAGGAAGGAAAACTTAGTAAATAGTATTATGGATTATTTGGAATTGGTCAGAACTATTTGAATACGTACCTTATGCTGTGGATCTAAGTATATGCCAGATATGTTAAATGGTTAAAACAAATTTACAGGAAAAAAGCATAAAATTTAATGTATATTACATAAAGGGTCATTTAAGTTCATAAGAAAAACTAGGACCTAAAGGTAGTCAAATTATATGAGTAGATACATTTTATATTAGAGGTGAAAGACAATAAAATAACTTTTAAATGATAGAATAATTATAATTATGGTCACCATTAAAATAAAAATGACACCCTTAAGTATCATATTACATTAAATAAGCCTCTGGAAAAAAATTACAATTACATGCAATGGTGAGGAAATTTGGTGAAAGTAGAATGCACATCTATTGCTGGTGGCTTTGTAGATAATTTCAATCTCTTGAAATCAATATGGCCATAAATATGAAGTCCACTATAAACATATTTTTGCCTTTCAATTTGATAATCCTATTTTTGATAATATTCTCAGAAAAACCAGTATTGGTGGTATTGAAAATAAGTGAGAACATTTGAAATGTTGCCACATATCAGAATGATGAAGGAAATAACTTTATGTTCGCTTTATGGAATATCATATGGATAGTAAAAATGAAAACTGAATCTCATGGAAATAATATACTTATGAAATGTTAAATTAAAACATCAGAATACACAATTATATCTGCATTATGAGGATATCTCTGTGAAAATATGCTTACATGGGGACAAATAATAGATTAAAATTTTAAAAAATGAAAAGAATTGTGTTTGGGTGATGAGATAAATGGTGTCTTTCTGGTTAAAAATGTCATCAATGTTTATAAGGAAAAATAATAAGTGTTTATAAGGAAAAATAATGTTCATATAAATAACTAAGGATAGCTGTACTAATTAGCCAACAAGAGGAGGGCTTTTCAAGTGTCACTTTGAAACCCTGCAAAATATGTCAAGATGTCTTGGGCATATAACTGTGTCAGGGTATTCTTGGTTTCCCTATTTTAATTGGCCACTTCTTCACTGAGTTTGTGAAGAGACGAGTTGATTGTAACCATGATGAAGGGGGTACTTTGGAGCCTGTGTTATTTGAAGCCTGTTCTCTCTCACTCTGAACTCATTACTGTCCCCTTTTCCTTCCCATGCCAAGCTGATAAGCAGGTTTAACATAGTTGGTGTTCAGTAAACTCCTGCTGGCTATCATTGAATTTTTGCCTATGAGAGGCACAGTGGCTCTACGATGCAAAGGGGAAAACAGTAGAATGGTACAGGAAAACTGCTTCTAGTTGCGTGACCTTGTACAGGTGACCTTCTGGGCTTCAGTTTCGTTGTCAATGAAAGGAGAGTGTTTGATAACTATTAAGAGCTACTTACATCTACAGAGACATTATGATTCACAGGCTTACTGCAGAGTGTGGTTTGCTACTCTAGAGCGCTCCTGGAAAAGCTCATTTACTGTGATTAGTATTGCAACAGTATGGTCAATTCAGCTGCTCCCTTGGAGTGTCCTGGTGAACTCAGTGAGCATGGTTCCTGTGTACTACTCCCGGTAGACCACTCAGCTAGAGAAAGTCACTCAAGCCCAGCATTGTGTGTACATCTGATTTATTACATGCAAATAACTGAAACAAACCAATTGGTGACAAGCATGATCAAATATTAGCTAATGATAAATTGCTCCATTGTTTAGACCATGTAACATATAACTGAAATACAAAGGTCAGATGTATTTAGATTTTCTGGTAGAGCCAAAAAACATTAAGAGTCCCTCCCCCAACCCCCAATCCCTGCCCAGGTTGGTAAGGCAGGCAATAAAAATAAATTAAAGGTAAGGAAGTTTAGATTCAATGACTTTTATTAAGTTATAAAATTATTTGAGGTGTTGCACTGCTGTGTGGTGTAGCGATTGTAGGCCATTTACCATCATGTGTTTATTTTCCTTTCATTATATGTGGTTATTTTTAAGGAAGTGAACATTTCTAAATAAATGTTATATTGTGGTTTGTTCGCGAGGCTTACCTGTTGTACAGGCAACAGATCTGCTTCTTCTGTGCTTGTCAGTAGCAGTCATTTAGCTGAATCATCCATATGGGTGACTAATATATTTTGTACTTTGTGCTTTTGAACTTTGATATGAGGTGCCCATTACTACCACTTTTAGGTACTCTATGGGAACACTGAAAAATTCCTAAGTAGTTTGAAGTCACTGACCACTTAGACAACCAATTAGAAATGAGAGCATAGTTGCTGCAATACAGGTGAAAAACCTTTTAACATATTACTTAATGACTGGTTATCTTTAGGAAATATAAGACGTCTTATGAGGCAACAGTTACATAATTTTAGAAAACAATAACCTACCTAAGAAATGAAGAGGGGCTGAAAAAGACTTTTGTGTAAGTCAGTTTTACATTGTACATTGAGAAATCAATGAGAAAGGATTTTTAAGAATCTTGAAGTTTGTCCTGCATTTTGAAGGGAGTACCCTACCTCTTTCTTGGAAAGTGACTAACAGAAAGAAAAGTTATGCTAGCTGCTGCACAAAACCATCCTGGGAAGTACTCAGAAGTGATATTATGAAGCTGGCTACTAAATATTATTTGAGAGAGGCTTTGTAACTTTTGCATAAAATGCTAGGAAAAGTACAGAAATATTTTCACCGCTCTAGATATTCAAATGCAAAAATTGTGTGTGTTGAATCAGTTTACAGTTCATTGTTTAGGTGATTGTATTTGTTGATACAGTATAATTTTAAGTAACCAAACCATTTGACATTTGTCTCATCATGTTTATGGCAAGAACCCTGGAATAAAGATTTTTTTTTATCTCTGTTAATGAAGAAGTCTTTTGAGACCACATCCAGATGAGTTTCCTAAATGATCATTTCTTGAATAGCAGTACGACTAGAATCTAGACACAGGTTTTCTTGAAAGTGAACACGTATTTCCCATGACTACGTGGATTTCTAGTTAGTATGTATAGTTACTGCTATTTGTCTTCTCTATTGTTAGCAACATCTTTTGTTTTGTCCTTTTCTGGAGCAACTACCTTCTAGTACTAGTGGATAACATCTGTTTCAATCTTTATTTTTTAATACTGAGATTATCAATTCATTTTGTTAATGTGTTTAGTGGGTTTAGGGGAGTGGCAGTGCATGGCTAATTCCAAATTGCACAATAAAAAAATCTTGTGCTTATGGCTTTGGAATAAGTTTTTGAACTTTCATTTAAATATGATGGTGTTTGATGTTCTGAGACTTTTTGAAATATTAGTATGTTTGAACATACTAAGTCTATCCTGGGAAGACCTAATTTGGGAGTAGCTAGAAACTGTCCAATTTTCTATTTCACCCTCCTGCTCAGCCCTCTAGCATTCATTTTAGGCTCTCTGTCTAGTTGAGTTAATGCTCGCTTTCTCTCAAACTTTCTCTTAGAGCTGAGATGGTAATTTAATGTTTGAATTCCAGGAAAAGTGCTTCTACTGGCAGAGTGAATGGAGTAAACTAATATTATTTATAAATAATAATTAAGCTATTTTTGAGTCCTTAGGAGAGTAAACACTTTCTGTGGTGACAAGGTGTAACATTCTCAGAACGATTTGGAAATCCATGCTAGTGAATTATCTCCAAGACTTCTTGACCATTTTTATGTTTAAATGATCTGTCTGGATATTAGTTTCTATTTCTCAACAGAGATTGCATGTAGCTAGGGCTTAATGGTTTTCAGGGACTGTCACCTACAAATTTTCACTGCATCAGTAAATTGGAAGAATCAATGAGTATAATTCCAAAACAATAAATTGCATTTTCCCCTCATCCCTAATTTTAATGTCTTAACTGGCATTATATAACCATGATTTCCACCTCCCAATAACAAACTCTTCTGTTCTCACATTTTGTTGTATTCTTTTATTGTTTTTTCTATGCATGAACATTAATTTTACCCCAAACTGGAAAATTTAACTTAATTCCTAGCTGCTTTTGCTGTTTTATAGCTTTAAGTAGCACAGTAACTTAGGAAAAGATAGTACAATATCATAATAGTCTGGATTTGATTTTTGTGTTACTAATGTATAGATCATATAATCATGCTCCAGTTTAAATGCAATTCTTTGTTTTTTCCTCATTAGGTGGAGCCTTTGAATTTTTTAAAAGACCACAGTAATCAGATCTACTTGAAAAATTAAGTGAATTGATTTGGTTGGAATGCTCTTTTACCGATTCTTTAACACACAGCCACTAGGTAAGTCAAGCCAAGTGCTTTCTATATGGTTTGATTTCAAAGTGATTGGAAAGATTCCTCAAGCACAATATTAAATAAGCTTTGTGTGAAATTTTGACAGTAATTATTTGAGGCTCTTGAAACCTGTGATAGATGTTTTGGATGTTATCTAAATGAAAATATTCATATCTTTATTGTATTTTTGGAAATATCTGATTTTAGCTGAAGATTAGAAAATGTTGTCATTTATAGTTTGAAACCAGATTCTTTTATTTGATATATTAATGATGATTTGCTTGTTATAATCTTGAAGTAATGTAAAAATACCAGATTTTACTTTGAGTAAGGTTTTTATATGTAGTTTTATTGCATTTTGTCAGATTCACATCTAAGATGTAATGAACATTTAAAGTAAATTAGCATCTTTCCATATTTTAATCCATTCTCGTTTTATAGAAATCATAGTTTCTGTAATAAGAATAGAAATCTTAAGGAAGGACTTGATTGATTCAGCTTCCTTGTTGCACTGTGCTGCTGTGGAAAGCTCCTGGGGTTGACAACACATTAGTTACCAGGAGGAGTTTAGGCTTTTAGCAAATTATTGGTGCTGCCAACACAGAATTTAGTGGGAACAGGACTTTGGCTACTGTTAAAATGTCAGTATAGTAAAGCCTGCTCTGTCAAACAGATTTTTGGCATCAGAAATTTAAATGATACTGATTTTAGGGCTTGGTAATTTTTAAAAAAAAATCCAAGCAAACTCATGCTTTAATTAACCCTTTACACAGTAAAGAAAAATTGGGGAAAAAATTGTATTCCTAATTTAGGTCACAAGATTTGAATTTCTGAAATTCTAAATGTTATTCATGATTCTAAAATTGTACAGCTTGTTACTTAATTTTCCTCCAAATAAACTGGAGCTATTTTAAAACCTGATGAATGATAATGAACAAGAGAGGAAAGTGTCTAATCATCTGGGAAGACAGCTTCTAAACCAAACCTACTAATAGTGTCTGCTTCACCTGTGAACATCTTAAGACAAGATGATGTCAGATGGTTTTTTAGTGATAATGTTGTACAGTTTATGCAGTGCCAACGACTACCCTAAGCTTTGTCTAAAATAATCTCCCTTGAGATAACTGCCGAAGAACTTGATTTGCTAGTGTAGCTTTTGAGCATCCAGTGAGTATAGAAATATCAAGTGTGGACATTCCAGAGACCCCTTTTCATTTGGCTTGTAAGGTTCATGATTCATTGTTTATTTACGACCAATAATTTTCATTGTTATGGGCACATGGTGCCGTTTGGAAAAAGTTTTGGATAATTAAAGGGATATAAGGCAGTTAGACAAAAAACCCATTAGGAAGACAGATATTTAGAAGTGTGAAAAGCAAGGCCCTAATTTTTTCAGTAGCTATAATAGATGTTAGAAGATGAAAATTAATAATCCGAATCATTAACTTAAATGTCTTTGTTTGCCACATTTAATTTTCCATCTACTCAGAAGTTTGGCTTTTACAATTATTTCCAAAGTACCCTTAGTGTTAAGTGACATCTAAATTGATGGTGCCTAATTTAAATTATGTTCAAGCAACTGTTTTATCAGTGCCTCCTGAGAATGGACATGGCCTGGGCATTGAGTGCAGATGGCCTTCTTGCTTATTGCACTGTGAGTTCTGGACTCCTCTGGTTGAGTCAGCTCATTGGGGTCACTGTGCTTTGAAACAATTGTTTTGCATTAAATAAGGATGCTGCTTAGTTCATAAGGCTCTATGAGGATTAAATACCTGGCAAGTACTAGGATTTCATAGTAGTGGTTATGATGATGGTGACTAATAGGGGTAATAGTCATTGCAATCACTGGTTAAATGTAACCAGAATTATATTTCATTTACCATGCGACTGATTCTTTAGCCTGTCAACATGGTCTTTACTCAAAGAGCTGGGTATATTTTCTCAATTAAATCAAATACTTATTTTGGTAAGGAAGCACTTCATATGGAATTTGTAAGCATTTTCATGATGCGTACGGAATACATAATCGGCAACTTCTTAGTGACTTTATCAATGAACCGGGCCCTGTGCATTAGCCCCAATGAGGATTTTTTCCAATATAACTTTTTTTTACAAATAATACATTTTAAAAACGTGCCCAACTCCTCCCACCACAAATTGGTAGTAAATAGAAAACAGTTTGTGAAGAAAGGAATGTTCTCATCCATAGAATATTCCTCCTTTTATGATACTTTTTGAAAAGTTAGTAAATACAAATTATTATTATTTTTATTTACAATAATGTTGCTTTGCATGTTCTGGCATTTTCCTTCAAGGAGTGAATGCTTTTGACTGGTCTTGACATTATTCATTTTAAAGTGGTATTAGCTGGAGTCTGGGCTTTTAAACACATGGGCGATCAGATTTATATGCTGTCATTACATTGGATATATTTATTTAGGAATTATGTAAGTGACATTCCTTCCTACAAAAAGAAGGTGAAAATTATTAAGAATCTCATAAATTTGAAAATATTGGGTTAAAGAGCAGTAATTAATTTGCTGAGAATTATATAATTATTACTGTTAGTAATTTTTGGAGTTAGACATCACTGAAATCTTACTTTAAATTAGGAAGTCCACAATACATAATACTATGTTCTGTGGAAATTGCTGTATTTTGTGATTTCCCCAAACCTTTTCTTCATCCATTTATCTCTCTTTTCTCTTTGATATGCCTTTATATGCTTTTCTTATTATTACTTATACCAATTAGGAAAATGAGAAGGAAAAAAACCCTTTTAATTCATTCATTCTATTTGGTTACATTTTAGCTGCTCTTGTAATGATTTGATAAAGGTGCAAATTAGATTTTCTTTCTGTTATCTCCGGGTGTACTATAACTTCTGCCATCACAGATCATTCAGAGTACACCTTACAAGTTTCAGTATATTGTGGCCTTCAAAATATTTCCTATTATACAGGGTTTCCTTTTATATTTTTATAGCTCTTCAGATGCATACAAATCTTCTGTTTAGTTCCTTGTATTTTAAGATAACAGAAGAGGGTATCAGTATTTATGTTTGAGTATAATATTTACAAACTGATGTGAAAATGTGGACTTTTATGTATGCTCTAGATTTCTTCTGGCCTCCTTACAAAGACTGCCCTTTGTTTTGCTATTCTAGCTTAGGTGAGTGGAGCCCATTACTGTTAGCTTATTTGAACTACATGGCTTCATTTTTCCAAAATTATTTTCTTATTTTTTCTTATTCACAATTTGACTCCTCTTGCTTTGTTTTCAAGCATTTTACCTGGCTATACCTTCATTCATTCATTCATTCGGTAACTTTTCATTCACATATTCATCATTCCATCAGTTAGTATTAACTAAATCAGTAGTATGAGCAAATCCCATTTTGTTTCACAAGCATGCTCTAGCCATCTGAAACCCTGACTGAAGGCTTCTTTCATATCATTTCATAGTATTTCCTTCCGTCTATCCCTCCTGGCCCCTTCAGTTTGCAGTATAGGATGGCTGTGTGAAGGAACCTCTCATTTTTCACTTTCCATGCAAAACCTACACAGTGGATCTTAGTGACTGATCATATGCCTTGTTTCTATGATGGCATGAATTAATATTTGTGTAATGCCCTACTCTCTGTCTACAGATGGCTTCCATGTACATTATATCATTTGAGGTAATAATAATTATGTAGTTATTACTCACACTTTATTTTGTGTGTAACGGACTGGAGGCCTCTTAGTGGGGGGTTGGTTTTAGTTGAGTGATTTGCTTAAAGTCACAGCACTAGTGAGTCATAGAACCAGAATCCAACTCTGGTTCTCGCATTTTTGGCTAACATGTCAGTCACTGCCAAGTCACCGGTCTAGTTAACTGGTCTAGTGTTCAAATGTTGGAGCCAAGTGGATGTGGTCACTATGTTCTGTTTATTATGATCCACATAAAGAAATAGAAGCCAGCCATATCAAAATTTGGGGGCAGAATCAAATCTTATAATTTTAGGGAATCTTGAGGTAGTCCAAGGAACAAAATGCTGTAGAAAGATGTGGATTGTAAATTTTCCAGACTTCTGTCAGATACCACCTTCTGGAAACCAAAACCTGATGATACCCACTGTTAAGTTTACCCAATCACTTCCCTGATCTGAGAATCTCATGATTTCCAAGCAATATCCCTTATGGATCAAGAATCACCTCTGAGTTCTGGTTCCCTTGGCAGTTACAGTTTTCACTATAAATCCTTTAGTTGGATATTGGACAAAGTCCCCCACATAGAGATCTTTATGTTTGAATCTGATATCACATTGACGTCTCACCCATGAATTGCCAAAAGAAAAATTCCCTTTCTTAATCGCATTTTCTACCTCATCTATTATTTGCATTTTGGGTTAATGCACTTTACTGATGTCAGAGTCTGGTTAATAATTTTATTGTAGTGTTACTTTCTTCATGTTTGAGCTCCTTTCCCTGCATCACCTCTTAACAATTGATACTTCTCTCATGCCACTTTTTGTATGCATTTTTGTACTTGCACATTATAATAATTTATGTGAGGTTTTCCTGTCATATGCCTGCACTGTAAGTTGCTTGTTTGTGTCTTCTTTATTCTTAAAAATGGTGATTGAAAAATATAGTAGACATTTAATAAATATTTGTTGAGTTTAATAAAAATAATTGCTTGTGAGTTTTTCTTTTTTCTTTTTCTTTTTTGTTTTTTTGAGACAGAGTTTCGCTCTTGTTGCCCAGGATGGAATGCAGTGGCATGACCTCGGCTCACTGCAACCTCTGCCTCCTGGGTTCAAGCGATTCTCCTGCCTTAGCCTCCCTAGTAGCTGGGATTACAGGCATCCAACACCGTGCCCAGCTAGTTTTTTGTATTTTTAGTAGAGATGGGGTTTCACCATGTTGGCCAGTCTAGTCTTGAACTCCTGACCTCAGGTGATCTGCTCACCTTGGCCTCCCAAAGTGCTGTGATTACAGGTGTGAGCCACTGCACCTGGCCAAATTTCTGTTTTAAAATTCACTTTGGGGACTGAAAATCAATACCTGGACACAGGTTTAATTTTAATTATATTTGTGAGATGAATCTGAAGTCTGATACTTATTAAATATCCAGAGCTGGGTCATGAGTACAAATTTATGAGTTTTTTTAGTGCAAAAATTGCTCTTAAAGTAAAATACTAACAAACCCCTTCCCCACACAGCAGAACAACCTTAAAAAACCCTACAGTCCCTGACCAGGAGGTCTCATTCTCCTTGTTTCTACTATGGCAACAAAAATAATTGACCTCTGAAAAAATTTAATGAGAAAAATTACATGTGGCCTCTGACTACGAGGGATTCCTGTGTAGTGTGAAGGCAAGGCACAGCTGACCTTGACTGCAGGACAAAGGGGTATGGGAAGCCCCTGAAAACCTTTGCGTAGGAGAGCACTGCAGTCAGAGCTGCACTTCAGGGAGATGGGTTGGGTTGGGCCCTGTTGGATGGCGGGTGAGGTGGCGTGGGGGGCAGCAGTCACTCCAAGCACAGAAGCCACTTAGGAGGCACTTCCATGAATTCAAACAAGAGCTGTCACCTCATGTTGTGCCCTGTATATCTTCCCACACTTACATCACGGATGAAGGCACTGCGTCGCAGACCTCAGTGGACACTTGAATCCTAGGTTTAGGAAGTTCTTTCTGACTTCCTCCCATATCCCCCTCAGTTCCTTACTTCTCAGGTTTTGCATCATGGTGCCCTTGTGGCTGTGGTCCACTCAAATTGTTTTTCTTAGGACCCTCAACACTTCCACGGCTCACTGCCTCTGAGAATTGTCCCTGGATCCCAGGCATGTAAGGGCACCAGGCCTGGATCTGGCCTTTGGCACTTTGCCATTTGTACCCAGAGTACCTCCCGGTCTCCTGCTTACTGTGTGTGGTGGGAGAGCAGTGCAGTGTGAGGGTCTGATTGGAGGGTAGCAATAAGGATTGACAGGTACAGAGCATATGAAGGAAAGTGTGCAGGACACCAGTGTAGGGGCTGCCTGATTGGGTCTAGCGTGAGCTTGTGTGGATGTGCATGCATTCTGGGGTTGGGGAGCAGGAGGAAGCTGTCAGTGATGACTCTAGGCTTTGAGCTTTGGAGTTTGAATATCACTTTTAATAGAAAACATGAGGTGAAGAGAGAAGCTGGTTGCCTAGTAGTGTGATGAATTTGATTGTATACCAGTTGAGTCTGAGATAAATATAGATAAGAAGCATGTATTTTATACTACTCTACTTTTCGTTTTTCATGAAGGTTTATAGTTGGAAATAGAATTCACTGGAAGACTTCATCGTCTTTCTCTTTTTGCTGTTTTTTCAGCTCCTTAAATATTTCCCAAGAGCTTAGGATGGTTTTAGGTTTTCTTAACCTTCACCCTGCCAAAATCCCCCCACGAATTCACCTCCTCAGGAACATGTGTACATGTCAGAGTACTCTCAGCAGCCAGAAGTGTGCCTTCCAGCCTCTTAAAATAAAAACATACAGGAAAAATAGCTATCTTTTTCTTTTGAGGAGGATGATCATTGCCATCTCACGACTTGCTGAAATAGCACAGCAAAGAAACATTTTTTGGCAGGCTGGAACATCTAGGGAGTGCGCAAATACATGCACTTCTCTTTTTCTCTGATATGTTTCATTGATTGAGGCAGTCTAGTTTGGGGAGGTGGGGGGATTTTTAATTGAGCTTGGAAAAAAAGTACTAGCCATTTGTATCTAAAGTTACTATTTCAATTGGCGGTATTTCTAACAACGGAAAACCTTAGTTTCTTAAATTTGATGGTAGCAATGAGTTGATTGGTTCCAGCGTAATCTTTCCCATCCCCATCCACTAGGAGTTTTTGAATTTCAGAAGAGATACTCTTGATTAAATCAGTTTAAGAGTATATAATGATCCTGTAATTATCATTTGTCATTACCTTGTGTACCTAATGATTAAAGCAAACATCTAATAACTATAGGGCAGTAAATATATTTTAGATCTTGAGCCATAAAAAGATTTCCATTAACAGAACGTTTTGTGCACAAATAAATTATTCATTGGCTGTAGCAGAGCTTAATTCTGTCATCATCCTTAAGTGGAAATTTTGAGGACACCAATCATCACAGACGCCAACACTCAGTTGGCTTGAGCCCCATTCTTCTTACATGGAACCTGAGCTTTTTTGGCTATTTTTAAAAGATTTAGTTCATTTAAACTCAATGAATATTTATGGCATTTCTGCCATATGCAATGTAGTGTTTTGGTGCTGTGGAGGAATACAATGATGAGTAAGTCTGCATTTCAGCCTTCAAGTTGCTTATAAACCCTACCTAAAATAGAGATCAGACTAGTACATACCTGATTTGAATATAAGAAAACTTATAGTAGTGCCCTCAGAGATGTATAAATAAAATGTTTTGTGAAGAGAAAGAAATTATATCACTTTTCGTATGGGTTTGCTTGGGTAGAGGGCTTGGGGAGCAGGAAGTATTTCCTGAGGACAGCTTTAAGGATGGGCAAGATTTTGATAGGTGGCAAGAATGATATTCACCTACGTAAAGAGTTGGGATGGATAAAGTTGGTGTGATTATGGAAGGAAAAGGAACATGGTATGTTTGGAACATAACATTGGTAAGTGAAGAGGAGACATGAAAGAAGAGGAAGGGAGGAACCTAGAGACCTAGAGAGTATAGAACGTCTGGAATGCAATTAGCACATCAATTTGATAGGCACTAGAAAAACTTTACCCACTTTTGAGCTAAGGAATCACATGATTGGGTTATAGTTTGAAAGATTAATCTGCTCACCACAGATGGTATCACCAAGAAGAATTGGAAAACCTGGAGGGAGACAAATTACGAAGCTATTGGGATAGTCTCCATGAGAAGTAGTAAAGTTCTGAACTAGGATAATTGTAATAGGAACATAAAGTGGGTTTGGGAGAGACACTGTAGATGAATATTCTGTAGGCTTTGGCTTGGGATTGGCTGTAAAGGGTGGGAAACAGGAAGCAGTTAAAGATTCAACTTGATATCTGTTGTCAACTTTTTAATCAACTAACATTTATGGAAAGCCAGCCATGTGCAAGATATTGTGCTCAGTATTGAGATTAATAAGAACGGTCCTGTTCTCAAGTAGCTGGAAATTTAGTTGGGGATATAAAATATGTTCTCAGGCCAGGTGCAGTGGCTCATGCCTATAATCCCAGCACTTTGGGAGGCTGAGGCGGGCAGATCACGAGGTCAGGAGTTTGAGACCAGCCTGGCCAACATGGTGAAACCCCGTCTCTACTATAAATACAAAAATTAGCCAAGCATGGTGGCATGTGCCTATAATCCCAGCTCCTGGGGAGGCTGAGGCAGGAGAATTGCTTGAATCCAGAAGGTGGAGGTTGTAGTGAGCCGAGATTGCACCACTGCACTCCAGCCTAAATGACACAGCAAGACTCTGTCTTGAAAAAAAAAAAAAAAATGCGCTCAACTAAAATCCAGAGCAGGCGATGATTAGTGAGATAATGGGAGTTGAGCAAAGGTTATGAGAACACAAGAGAGACTGGCATTAATTCTGACACTGCAAAAGTGGAAGTTGATTGGGGGAAAACACTTCGTCTGGGCCTTGAAGATCACATAAAAGATTCCAAAGTGCTTTAGCTGTCAGAAATGTAGCTGGAAAACTAAAAGAGGCAAGTCTCAAGGAAGCAAAGGAAGGAGGAGCTTGCTAACAAGAGGAGCTCTTACTTGAGTGCATAGGGTATGTCAGATCTTGAGCTTAGAGCCTTATTTTAAGGGAATGTTCAGCGTATAATGCTGCGAAGTCATCATCAATGTTGTGATCTAAGAAAGGACCAGTGGATTTGGCAATTTAAGAATGCCATGTGAATTTGAAGAGGTTTCGGTATAGAAATATAGCTGAAAACACAGGCAAACACAGGGTGAAAACATTCTAAAGGTTATTACTTGAGTACATAATTAAGTACACTAGTGAGGAAAAGACAGCTGTTTCTGTGATTTCTCCTTAATGGGCAAAGTTTAGATAAGCCTCAGAAGATCTTTATGCTTGGGTTGGTCTTAGTGGTGTCATTTGAGAATGTGCTAGTCCTGTGAAGTCTTTGCACACTTTAAAATACTGCAAAAAATGTTAGACTCCCAGATTATTTTCTTGCAATTAAAAGATCGCCACACTCACTACCAACTTTCCTACTCCTCCCTGCTACCTCCTTCCTCCTTCCCACTCCTTCCCTTTGGGCACCAGCTGACAATGGTGAGCACACTTGCCACACCCTTGGCTTAGGGTCAGGGAAGTCCTCGGGCTCTCCTTGGCGCTTTTCCCATCTGGAGGGAGATTTCCATGGAGAACAATCCAGGGAAGTGCATGCACGTGCGTGTGCGCACACAGACACACACACCAGTTCTTTTCCTGTCCTCAAGGATATTTATGTGCCAATACCTAGACAAAACACACAGTCATATGCAGGCGTACTTTGTCACACCCAACCTGAGGAAACACAGGGCAGGGGTGCAATATGCTAGCAGAAGGTAATAGGGATACTATTAATAATTGAACCTTTAGGAATAATGATAGAGCTTGTTAAAGAAAAATTCAGAAATTGCTTTGTAAAGATGAACAGCCTATTATTATAGAATGTAAAGGAGTGAAATTTATATCATGCTTATGTTTAGTTGGTTTCTGTTTTTTCAAGCAATTATGTAGCCAACTGGGCTTGATAAAAGAACTTTCACAGAGGTACCCATATTATTAAAAAGGGGTATTTTAAATTATATCAAACCATCCTATAATTTAACAGGAATAACAAGAGAGAAATTAACAGGAGTAGTAGAATGGAAGAAGAAACAATTGCTCCTAAACCCCACAAAGGCACAACAGTATATGATTATGGACAGTGAGTGTGTTTACAATCATTCGTTCACTCATTCATCCATTCACTTGATCACTCAAACAACAAACGTTTGTTGAATTCCTGTTTTATCCCAGACTGGGGGCTGGGAGATATAGCTGAGTAGAGAAAACAGGCAAAATTTTAGATAAAATACATCCTTCTTCTAGGAAACTAGCCAATGTAAGTCAGCTTTCCTGTTTTATAGGTAGACAGCTTGTTTGAAATTACATTTATGAGGTGAGTATTATATATTAATGTTTCTACTTCACAAAGCTATTCTCTGCCACTAAAATGTGCTTAGCCTGCTAGAGTACAACAATCTAGCTGTCAGGTTCATGGTAGTATGAATTCTCAGAGCTTCTGAAAAAATTGCCCTGCATTCTTTTCAGGCTTTACCTATTACAGCATTGGGATTCCTTTTCCTTGAGAATTGAAGTGGTAAGATGTTTTATTAGGCTGATTGTCTCCTTTTCTATGGGAAGACCTGGGATAGATAGGGTTAGTATGTTTGTTCATCTGTGCATGTAAATATCGTCAGGGAATTCCCCCAAATATGGGACATCTTCCGCCTTTGGAAGCAGTAGCAAGATATTTCAACCAATGATCATGGTTGGAATTGTGAGGGACTGTTGAGACTGGGAGACCTAAGCCAATCTCTTAGGTCATAGTAAACCTGAGTGTAGTGATATGTCCCTTCCCAGGTAATAATTTATCCTTTATTATTATTACCTCTCCTTGCCTCGTTTTTATCATTTTCTTCATTTCTTTCAACTAGTGATTGTGGCGAACAGATTTGTGCCTTGCAGGATTTATTCTGTGTTTATTTTAGCTTAGTTATGTTGCATGAGAAAACAAGGCCATCACTTTTTCCTCATATTTGGTTTGTAGCACATATTCAAGAGTATTTGAGTCAAGTGTAACATGCCACCAAGTTTACCTTTGTCTTAAACAGTCAGAAATTCAAATTGACCTAAGAGACCTATGGGACTTTTGTCGTAGAACTGTTAAGTTTAAGTTCTTTTGTTTCTAAAGCAAATGAAAAATATATAGATATATGCACAAATGGCAATCATTTTTATGTCAGATATAAATTTTGAGTTTTTGTAGTTGATGAACATATTTTGGAGTTACTAAACTATTTGAATTGAGCTATTTGTAAATGTAGGAGTTTATTTTTAGAAAACCCCAACCCAAATTTAAAAGTATTTGACAAAGATAAAATGTTCATGTGGATTTGTGTTTATCGTTACAGAGAAAAAAGTTAATTTGACTTTGATATTGTTTTCTAAATAGTATGCATTTGTGCCTACACTGTCTTCTAAAGCGTGTATATTTTATTATACCTTGTATCTGTGGCCTTGGAGGAGAGGACAGAAACTGGTCTGATGTGTGCATCTAGGTTTTTTATTTATTCATTCACTCATTCATTTCTTCATTCAGGATAGGAATGGTAAGATACTGGCCTATGGCTTGTATTTTTCATCCTGATAAATATAAGATAGATTAAATGTAACTGGGAAATACAGTATTAATGGGGAGGTACTAAAGATATGAAAACTTAAGGTTGCAAGTGGATGAAAAGTTGCTATCCGAGCATCATTTTAATAAATTATTATTTAATTATAAAATTTTCTTTGATTGTTTTTGGCCAAAGGGATATAGTCTTTAAAAAATATCTAGAACTTTATCTGTGCTTTTAAGTGTGTGCTTTGTGAACCTTTACCAGCTGACAGGAACAAGAGTTGAAATACTTCCATATTTGCTGGGCGCAGTGCCTCACACCTGTAATCCCAGCAGTTTGGGAGGCCAAGGTGGGTGGATCACTTGAGGCCAGGAGTTTGAGAGCAGCCTGGCCAACATGGCGAAACCCCGTCTCCACTAAAAATCCAAAATTTAGCTGGGCATAGTGGCGTGTGCCTGTAATCCCAGCTACTTGGGAGGCTGGGGCAGAATGGCTTGAACCGTGGAGGTGGAGGCTGCAGTGAGCCGAGATCATGCCACTGCACTCCAGCCTGGCCTAGAGAGGAAGACTCCATCTCAAAAAGAAAAAAGGAAAAAAAAAAAAAGTAAAAAAGAAAAAATATTTTAGTATTTATAGAGCGGGGGTGTCCAATCTTTTGGCCTCCCTGGGCTACATGGGAAGAATTGTCTTGGGCCACACATAAAAAATACACTAACACTAATGATAGCTGATGAGCTGAAAAAAAAAATCTCATAATGTTTTAAGAAAGTTAACGAATTTGTGTTGGGCCTCTGTCAAAGTTGCCCTGGACTGCACATGGGCCATAGGTTGGACAAGCTTGGTACCAATTAAGAGTCTTGATATAAGTTTTTATTCTTAAGCTAGTTAAACATACACATAATGGAAATTTCTCCTAAACCAAGAATTATGTAATAAGCGATATTTTGTTTTAAGGAGCTTAGATACTTTTCAGACATTGAAAATACATTTCTAAATCAAATATATGATAATTGTGTTTTTTGAAGAAACAGCGCTGCTCTGTTTAGTGTGGAAGATCTGTTCACTTAGATTTTACTTAGAATATAGAAGCAAACTAGTGGATGAAGATAATTAATTCATTTATTTGAAGATATTTTTTGCTTTATTTTAAATTTATTAAATTATAATCATTTATTATTTTTATTTTACATATGCCCTTTCTATATACATATGTTTGAAGCATTTTGGAAGTCTGCCCAAAAAATTAAAACAATTTTATTTTAAGGTTGGCACCTTAAATTAATTAATTAAATTCATTATTGGCACTTTAATTATTCTTTAGAACAGATGCAATTAGTTAACATTTTCTGGAGAACACATTTTTAAATCTTTTTAACTCACGATAACATATTTAGTCACACTCTCTTAGATGCCTTAGAGAATTAAGTTTGGAAATGTTCTGTACGATTTCTGTAATGTTTATTAAAATTAGATGTGTTTGAACTTATACATTTTATAATAATGTATAAAATATAAGAATGATTCTTGATAACTGAATGATTTCTAAGTTTTATTTTCTAATATTATCAAAACCTTAATAAGAGATTTCTAAATTGAATAATATCAATATCATGGCAACAATGTGAGTAGTTAGCTGTGGTGGAAGGGCTCATTGATTAACTGGAAAGGTCGTTGGTTGAAACATCAGGAAACTGAGGTTCTTGCTCTGAATTTCATAGAATAGCTTGCAGAGCTTGGGCAAGCAACTCAACCCTTCACTGTTTCACCACTCAGCCTCTTGTTTTTGGGGGTGTGTGATATGTGTGTGTGTGTGTGTGTGTGTGTGTGTATGTAACCGGACTTTAGTATGTATCTGCAAAACCTCTAAAATTATTTCTCTATTTAAAACATGAAAATCAAGACCCCATAGAGATCTTTAAACAAATACTGATAAGGATTACTGTGGGAGTCAGTCCCTTAATCCAGATATCTAGGAAATATCCTTCCTCTAAACTTCTAAGTGTGAAGGGCCTAGCTCTTTGGAAGACGTTCATTGTGCTCATGTAAATTATTAGGAAAAAAAAAAAAAAAAAAAACTTGCTACAAGATTTATCCTCCAAGTTTAAGAAATGGATCGTGAGCAAAAATGTGAAAAGGCACTTTCTGAATCTTCATTCATTCTCTCTGGCCTCTGTGGCCATTCTTCCTCCTACTTGACCTGAATTTTAATGGCAGGTAGGGAAACGCCTTCTACCGGCTCCAGAGGTGTGGAGGTGGTGAAGTGTAAGGTGGGTTATAAGCCAAGAACCTTGGAGGCAGGAAGATATAAAAAAGATGAAAGAGGGGTAAACCAAATATCAATGGTTCTGTCTATAAATGTATGGACTTTATTGGTTTCAAATTGCAGAACCACCCCTCTCTCACCCCTAGTTGTATGTGTTCTCACTCACTGATATTCGGCTATGGTTTTGTAGCTGGCCAAGATGGGGCAGAAGATTTCCAAGTTGGTCAATGAAGATTGTAACTGTTACCTCCCTAGCCTCTGGGACTGGATCTGAACCATTGTGTTACATGGCTATAAGGTATTAGCCATAAACTTTGTGAGATTCTGAAGAAGAGTGGAAGCAAAAAACCTGATGGAACTGCTTTGGTGACAGTCTTGAAGGAGAACTGGTTATAAGCCAAGCTTGACTTGGACCTTAAGAACACACAGCTGGGGAGGGTCATTGCCGCCAGTATTTGTGGGGCCTCTGGGGCAAGAGTTCAAATGGAGGCCCACAAAGATTCTTAATTTGATCAGTAATAAAATCTTTATTTGCACAGAACATGAAGTTGCAGGGATTTCGTCTGACTTGTTCACGTTGTGGATTTGATGAGAATAATTTTCTGGCTCATTTTTATTGTTTTGGACAGTAGTTAAATCTTTATTAAATAAATAATTTCTAATGTCCTGTTAGTGAATTTTATATGGGTCATGCTTGACAAGTCCGCTTACTTTCATTATTTGCAGCTTTAAAATTTAAACAGACTGACTGTTTTTAGCTTTTCTACTGCTTCTTAAAAATCTCTGCTTTTTAAGTTTTTGACCTCCAAAAAAGTAGCTACATATACTAAGGTGTCGACATGTACTCATTCTCAGTGGCCTGAAGGATTTAAGCATGTACTGTAATTGTATTCAACATATACAAAATATCAGTATATTTTCATCATATATGTAAATTAGAATAAGTATAAAAATGTTTTAAATTAAGCTAATTTTTAAAAAAGGATTTTTCTTACAAAATATCCAAAATCACGTGCTAAAATTGAAAGGTAAATAAATCTATATCACAATGAATGAATAAAACATTTAAAATTCAAAATTATTTAAATACAGCTGAAGCTTTTTAATTTTTTTGAAATTGAATGAAATCATTAGCTGTTTTTACAGAAGCAAAACTATTCACAAGTTTGTTTTTAGTGTCCATTTTAGTTGCTAATGTAAAGAATTGGCATCATGCTTCATGCAGGTTATTACATCTTTACAAATTTAAGAATAAGAATTGTTTAATTGCAAAACACTCTTCAAGTGCCATGTGCGATTGTTCCAAATGCTGCTCTAATTGTTAACGATTCTAGAACCACTGATCAAAGCACAAAGAGAAACCAGGAAAGGGATACTTGGCATGGCTACACTTGTTATGCAGGAATCTGTTGCGTCTACACCATCTGAGAGAAATGACTCTTAAGTCTTTTCTTTTACCTAAGCGTTAATGCTGCTTGAATCTTCTCTGCTTTGGAAATGATATCTATCTCCACACTCTGCAATGTCACAATCCACTAACCTTCAGGGCATTCAAACTCAGTTACTCTTTGGTGCAAAGAGATTGGTCAAGAGAAGCATTTCCCTGGGGGCTTAAACCCTTGTCGCAGGGTTTAGGGTTACAGGATATCTGGATGCCTATGATAAAGATGCTGTGGATTTTTCAGTGAATTTATTTGTGCATGTTTGTGATATGCAGGCTTTCTAAAGTGTGGGACCCATGGCAAGAACCCCTCTTGCCTGGAAGTATGGACTCTGCTGTCTGTGGGGGCATCTGGGCATTAGCATTCTTACTGCGGGCGCCATCTGCAGAGGCAGCAGAGGGGATCCTTCCTGAGGACGCTAGGGGGAGCTGGTGCAAGAAGGAAGCCATGGCAGATGGTGTTGTGACTGGCTGTCAGACTGCCTGTGGACTCTTCTAAGTCTCCCTTGCTGGAATCCTAGATATACTTAGTTGGGACTTTTTAAGGGGGCTGGAGGTCCTGTGTGAGCAGGTGGGGCTGGAACAGGAGCTGTGGTTAATTGGTGTTAATCCCACTTCTTATGTATTCGCCTGTAGGCTGGTAGGGCTTGATAGTGTTTGGGTAACTCATTTCCAAGTCAATAAGTGTTCCCTCCTTTACTTGGAGAGGAATGAGGAAAGACACTTCTATCCTGTAAATCTGTTTTTTTCCACACAGTTGGAAAGAATAGGAATTGCTTTCTTTCTCTTTGTGAATATTCTCTGTGGAGGGAGCCAGGGACACAATGCAATCATTGATCTGAGATAATAGAATTATAAAGGGATTTATTATTTACCTAGGCTGGGGTAACCACAAGTGGACAGAATTCAGAAAATTTGGTTGAGAAAAAAGCTGTATTTCATTAATCTCTAACTGAAGTTCAGCACTTCCTTCATTATTCATGTAAGCAACAAATGACAGTAGTTTCGGCAGTGTCAGTGACGTCGTCACCAATAGAAATCACAGACAGTTTCATATCACATTACCGTTGTGATTCATATCTCAAAGTATCTTTATGATTATGACTGCTCTGAATTATGGTGAATATTAGACCTTTACTATATCTTGTTTTTAATTATTAATAAAGAATCATGTACATTACTGTCAACAAGTTTGCTTCGAAAGTGATTTTGAGACACCTATATTCATGATAATTAGTTTCCTTTGTAATCCAGCGTAGTTTAAAACGTTCTGCTAAGAATGAGCCCGCTTCATCAGACTGCTAAGGAGGTCATGGCAGCCAAAAGACTCCAAAGGTCTGCTGTAGATGAAATCCTGTGTTTAACTGTAGATTAAGGCTTTAGAGCATGAGAGGTACTTAAGGTCATATGGTGGAGCAGGAATTAAAAGTAGCGTCTTTCCTGAACTGTGTGGCCTCCTGGCACCTCAATCCTGGTCTTAGTGCCAAGGGAATGAGTGCCTTTGGCTTCTTCAATGAGTACTCTGATTATGATGAAGTCCAAGCCAACTTCTGTCTTTGCTTGTGCTTTGCTGGTCTGTGGTGGCCTTCTCCCCACCCCTGCTTTCCAGGCCTGGAGGTGGTGGTGAGGTGTGGTAATCTCCAGCCATGCCTGCCCCTACGTCACATGGCATCACAAGGCATGCTGTCCTGTGACAACTAAGGGGAAGTCAACAGAAACAATAGAATATTTAGCCTTGATTGCTTGACCCAGTTTTGGTGGTGGTGTTTCAAACAATATGGGTATCCTCATATTATCAGGGGAAATCTTTCAGCCAACCCAGTGGGCTTTCTTAAGTTAATTTAGGAACTCATGTCATATTATTTCCTCCTCACTATTAGGCTAATAGATACCTGAAATACCAACCGAAAAATATAGAGTTAATAGCTAGTATTTAGAGTTCACTTCCTAGTGCCATTTTTAAATGCCGTATAATTCTCTTAAAACATTATTTGTATCCCCATTTTATGGATGAAAAGACTGAAGCACGGAGAGGTTAGATAACTTGCCTGATGATATTTGTATGTCTGGTAAGTGGCAGAGATGGGACTGAAAGTAAGGATTCTGGCTCCATGGGCCACTATGCTACATGTCCAGTTACTACTTTAATGCCTTCAGCCATGGTTGCCCAGTCTGTCTTTGGTTTGGGGTTAGACTAGGAATGAGTATATCTGGGATGAAGAGAGCCTTTGGATTTTTTTTTTTTTTTAAATGTAGTCCTAGGAGAAACTCTTCCCAGTCTGCTGGAGCTGTCTCTGAGAGGTACTATGTCATTTGGTTCAAAGTCTGTTCGGCTTTCTTCCCTTGCTTGTATATATTCAGGCAATATGGGGAAGGAAAAATATGTTCATACCCAAAAAGTTTAGTAATGCTGCAAAATGCTAGATTTGGATTGACTCTGGCTCCATTTCAAGGACATGACAGTGCCTTGATCTTTGCTTTTGAAGCCTTCTTGTCAGCAACATTGGCAAGTACACCTTTGAAAATTTATATGTGAATTCTTGTGTTTTGAAAAAAAAAAATGTTTGTTAGTGTTTCTTTTCTTGAACACTAGTTGACGCTTCGCCAGCTAGTTAAAAGTCTGCAAATCTGAGTGCTGGCTGAGAAGCTAAGCTTGCTATAACCAGTTATCCCCAGATGGCCAGATTCTGTTATGTACCACTTTTATAGATGCTCAGTGGTTGCGTACATGGGGTTATTAGGTGTACTGTTCCACTTGTTTTTGCCAGGCATGCACAGTACATTATTTGATAGGCTGGGACAGATGGTATAGCTCAAATGAGCTCAAATGAAAATGATGAGGAAGAAAAGAAAGTGAAAAAAAAATAGAAAAAGGGCATTTGATTTTCTAATTCACATTTCGGAAGTGAATTTTAGCGTCTGTGATTGACTAATAAATGCAGTGTTGCTGTAAGACTTGAATTCATGAACGTCTGTTTAAACAGCTATAACTGAGTAATCAGCAGGAAGCAACCTTTTCCTTCGTGGATGCTATCCCAAACTTCATGGGGTCTCCTCCAGATCTGAAAATGTTTGGGCCACTGAAAGACATCAAAAATAGATCTGGATTTTTCAGAGTATGATATACCACCATCAATACCAACCAAAACAGAAAAATCCCAATTATATTTTTAAACTGAAAGAGAGGGAGGGGAGGTGTTGGGGATAGAGAGAGAGAGAGAGAGAGAGAGAAGAGAGAGCGAGCCTGGTAAAGTAGTGGTGATAAGGACAATTAATCAGTCTTCGTACAGCTGCTTCCTGACATTTCTGCAAATTGTTGTGGAAAAATTAATGAAGGTTAGATCAGTAATGGTTTCAAGCTTGGCCAGTGGAAAGTATGACAATGTTTCCATCAGCAATTAAATTGGGCTGCTTTCTTTTTTCTATAGGGGAAGTGGTATGATGTATGTTCTCCACAGGAAATGGAAAACGGCAGCTGAACTGTGTGTGAGCCCAGGTATGGAGGAGCACTTGGAGTGCTCCAGCCGCCTCTTCTTGATTAGCACCACAGATTTGCATTTTTCTGCTGAAAGGATTTTGTTATACAACATGCAGAAATCCTTCCTTTAAAACAGAGTGAGAATCTTGGGATTTTATTGCACGGACACAGATATACTGTGAATCTAAGCTTTGGGAGCCAGAAAGTGGAACTTATGACAAACAGAAAGTGAAACTCACCTATCTAATTTTATTTTTCAAGCTGAAGGTAGTTCAGTACAGGCCCTGTTCACATCCTGTGTAACCCTATGGGATTTTCCCCAGTATTAGTTAAAAATTTTCCCATAGGGTCACACAGGATGTGAATTAAAGTAAACACTTAACAAGCATGATGAAAAGGAAATTAACTTTCTAAATGGTCCTTTCACCGTTAACATCCTGAGTAGTTACTAGAAACATGGGAAAGGATCACTTCAGTGTCTCCTTATCAAGTTGTTACATTATAGTAGAATATATGAATCTTCCCTGTTATATATGAAATGCATTTCCTTGTATGTGAAACTTAAATTTACAAAAGTACTTTTCCTTTTGGAAAACATTAAAAAGCTTAGCCAAAGTCTGTAGATTGGTTCTTCATAGCCTTTTCTGGGGTAGAGGTTTATAAACCCCTTTAAAATTCATAAAAGCTCCTGACTCTTTTCCCCAGGAAAATGCATATAGACACAACATTTTGCAACAGTTTTGAAGTTTTGCATATCTCTTACATAAACCTTGAACCCTAAGCATTTTCCTTTTTTCTTTTTATAAAATTTGCGACAGGGTCTCACTCTGTTGCCCAGCCTGGAGAGCAGTGGCGAGATCACAGCTCATTGCATCCTGGGCTCAAGCAATCCTCCTGCCGTAACCTCCCGAGTGGCTGGTACTACAGGTGCACACTACTACACCCAGCTAATTTTTTCCTCCTTCCCTCCCTCCCTCCCTCCCTCCCTCCCTCCCTCCTTCCTTCCTTCCTTCCTTCCTTCCTTCCTTCCTTCCTTCCTTCCTTCCTTCCTTCCTTCCTTCCTTCCTTCCTTCCTTCGAGTTTTACTCTGTCCTCCAGGCTGGAATGCAGTGGTGTAATCTTGGCTCACTGCATCCTCCACCTCCTGGGTTCAAGAGATTCCCAGGCCTCACCCACCCAAGTAGCTGGGATTGCAGGTATATGCCACCACGCCTGGCTAACTTTTTGTAGAGATGAGGCTTCATAATGTTGCCCAGGCTGGTCTTGAACTCCTGGCCTCAAATGATCCACCTGCCTTGGCCTCCCAAAGTGCTGGGATTACAGGTGTGAGCCACTGCACCCAGCTTTAAAAGCGTTTTATGGGCAGATAGAAACTTACAGCTACAACCATAAACTGTTAATCATTATAAGTAAATATTTCATAAGAGGTAATTTCTAGGAAACTTTAAGTGCAATAAAGATTATTTCACTTTTCCACCTAAAGAAGGCTCCCTTGCCTTTAGAAGGGAGCTTGTACGTTGGACAGAGCATACAAAGCTGTGTTTGAAGCTGGCTGTGTGACATTCTAGCAGGTGACTTTAGTTGTCCTGCCTCAGATTCACCATGTCTAAAATGATGGCAACAGTGAGATAATTTGTCACCGGTCTCTGGCAAATAATACATGCTCTCTGTATATCCCTTCCCTCCTCCTTTGAGATTTAGTTGATTTTTATTTTATTTATTTAATTAATTTATTTATCTATTTATTTATTTATTTATTGAGACAGAGTCTCACTCTGTTGACCAGGCTGGAGTGCAGTGGCGTGATCTTGGCTCACTGCAACCTCTGCCTCCCAGGTTCAAGTGATTCTCCTGCCTCAGCCTCCCAGGTAGCTGGGATTACAGGCGTGTGCCACCATGCCTGGCTAATTTTTGTATTTTTCATAGAGATGGGGTTTTACCATATTGGCCAGGCTGTTCTTGAACTCCTGACCTCAGGCTATCCCCCTGCCTCAGCCTCCCAAAGTGTTGGGAATTACAGGTGTGAGCCATGGCACCTAGCCAAGATCTAGTTTAAATGTTACTTTCTTGCACATTGTTTTACAATTCTTCAAGGCAGATTGTTATCTTCACTTCCTACTTGGTGTTCTTTGTTGCATTGTCAATTTCTTTACTCTTAAAAATTGTGCTGTCATTCACTGTTTACATCTCAAAGTGTGAACTTTGAGGTTCTTGTACTTATTAGTGATGTTTTATTTATCTCCCTGCAAGTTGTGTCCAGCATAGTACATAAGACACATGGGCACTTCCTGCTTATTAAGTTAGTAATAATAGTCCAATGCTTATTTGAAATGAAATAACTTAGATTTGGCCTTTTGATTGTCACTTGATGGTGTATATGTGACTGCTAGTCACCTCCAAATGAGATCAAATGATCAGCATACAGCCAAAGTGAAATTTAGTGAGAGAACAGAGCCTAGAACTGAAAGTGTGTTTTTTCTAGTGTTGGCTACAACCATAGAGTATACTAAGCCGGAGCCACAGTATTTTAGCCAGAGCTTTTAGTCAGGTTAATTACCAAGTAATTTTTTTAAGAAGGTACTATTACATTTCTAAAATATATACACCTAATCTCTGAGACTCAGAGAAGAAAATTGGGCCCCTCCAACCTTAGTTTGTATTTTAGTCTTTAGAATCCGGGGTCGAAGGATAGCTTGAAGAACATACCTATCTGCCTTATTTTGTATTGTTTCTTAAGTCCTCTCATGCCCTTGCTAATACTGTTCAACTCGAGTTGAACAAAAATGTGGCCTGTCCTCAAGGAGCTGTCATTCTTCAACACCCACTCCTCCCCACTTTGAGAGAGAGAGAGACAGTGTGTTTGTGTGTGTGTGTATATGTACACACACACACACACACACACACACACCCTCTGATGCTATTACAAACATTTTTATAGGAAACTTAAATAAAAATTCATATAGAACCAGAATCTGTCTTAGTACTTGAACAACTCATTGGCAGTAAACTCTGTTCCTTCTGTACAGGATTAATGGTTTCCAAGCTATAAATTATGATTTAGAGCCTTGTGCATTAAGACTGACTTTGAGCCAGGGGAGGCTTGGAAGAAGACAATGTATAGTTTGCTTTAGGAGGTCTTGGAGCACATTTGTGTGGGGAAAACAGCAGTGAGTTAGAGTGAAGAATGAGAAATGCCAGAGGCAGGGGATAGTATCTGGTGGTCTATGGGTCCTACTGTGCAGGGTGCTGGGAAATCCAAAGTGACTTCAGAAGTAGAACTGTGGATTCTTAGCGGTGCTAATAGTGTGAGCTGAGTGATGAGGAGGTGGTCGTAGTTGAAATAGGATAGGATAACAGAGGTTTGTGATCATGAGAAGTAGATAAAGAGATTAATTAAGGAGATATAAGGAAGGAAAAAATACATGCTGGAAATGGGCTGAACTGGGGGCAAAGAATGGTAGGGTTGAAGACTTTGCTAAATAAATCATTGGCTGTGAGCTCTTGGCTCTCGTGAGATGCACAACCATTCCCTTGCTCAGGCATTTCCACCTCCTGGAACGCCTTGTCTCTGTCTGTCAGAATATTCAAGCCCTTATTTAACTTCTACCAGCTGCATAAATATTTGTTTCATGACATTAGCTCACAGCAATCTCCTTTTTACTGCACTCATATACTATTATTATAAATGTAGTAGCACTTAATTGATGTTTAGAGCTATAATTTAAATTTTCACCTGCATGCCTTGTCTCTCCAATAAGCTTCCAACTTTGTATAGAATTGGTTAGTGTAAAAAAATCCTCTCTACTGTCCAATACAAAGTCATGTGTATAGCAGGAACTTGGTATGTTATCAAGAGTTTTAAAGGATACTGAGTTTCTATTATGTCCCCAAAACTTTACTAGATGGCACAAAAAAAAGAATTATAAGACACAGTTCTTATTCATAAAGTACAGATAATTGAGTTGGATATTTTGTGCAGAAGACTAGCAATTTGTGATTCAAGAAAGACTCTTGTGGAGTCATCTAAATTATCTAGAATTAGACAAGACTGTGCATGTGAAATGCCTAGTACAATGCCTGACAGATAACGAGTACTCCATAATCACTTATGAGGATCACATATATCATTATTAATATTAATGTAATATGTTGACTAGGCTTCCTGAGCCACCATGCCCAGCTTGAAATTCATAAAGATTAATCTATGTTAGAAATGTCAAGTTCTTTACCTTTTGTTTTAATGGAATCTGGTTTTCACATCTCAGTCTCCCTGGAATTATTCATGTAAAAGGCCTCAATGATCTATCAATTGGCAATTTCAGTAGACATTTAAAAATTTCTCATTTAATATGACTTTTCTATTGCATTTGAACTTTCTCCTCCTTGAAATATTCTTCTCCCTTGGATTTCTTGACTCCACTTACCCCTGGTTTCTCTACTGCTTGCCCGATTACTCCTTCTCAGTCTCCATCATTGGTTCTGTCCCCCAATCAGCCCATTAAATGTTGCAGCCCAGAGTTCTGTCAGAGGGCTTTGCTGTGGTTTGAATGTGTGCCCCTCAAAGAGCATATATTGGTAACTTAATCCCCAGTGCAACAGTGTTGAGACCTAAGGAGAGGTGATTAGGCCACGCCTTCATGAATGGATTAATGCTGTTATTGAGAAAGTGGGTTTGTTATCTTGGGAGTGAGCTCCTTGTAAAAGGATTAGTTAGCCCCTTTGGCCCTGTCTTGTGTGCTCTCTTGCTCTGTCTTTGCCCTTCCACCATGGGCTGTTGCAGCAAGAAGGCCATGGCTTGATCTTAGACTTCCTAGTTTCCAGAACCATGAGCAAAATATTTCTGCTTGTTATAAATTACCCAGTCTGTGGTGTTCTGTTATAGTAGAACAAAATGGACTAAACAAGACTTTCTCATTTCCTTTCTTACTCTATATACTTTGCAAAGACTGAGTGTTTTTATCTACTTTGATTTCTTTGACTACTATTCTGTAGTAGAAGCTCTAGTTTCCTACTTCCACACACTATATACTAGATATGTCTGCATAAATAGCCCAAATACACTTCAAATTAGACATGTTTACAATTATACTTTTCCCTCAAGACCTGTTTGTCCTACCTTCTTTCCATGCAAAGCCCCACTACTCCTATAGACATCCAAGCGAGAACCTTGGACTCACCCTTCACTCCTTTCTCACCTTCTTATCACACTGACACATATAACCAATTCCCAAATTCTGTCAATTCTTCTTCTTAAATATTTCTGTAATCAGCCTCCTCCAACCCACCACCTCTGCCCAATTCAGTTCTTCATTGTATCTCCCTGAACTATTGCAGTCAACTCTTGACTGGTGTCCTTGCCTGAAGTCTCCACTCACCTCTCCACTGTTCTCCACACTGGTTCCAAAGTTGTTCCTCTAAAAGACAAATCTAATCATGTCATTCCCAAACTTAGAAATTTTTGATGGCTTCCTAGTGCTTTAGGGTATATATTAGTAATACCAACATTTATTTATTCCCAGAATATACCTGGTTTCTTTATGCTTTTGTGCATTTACAGTTGCTATTTCCTCTGCCTCTAATGTCACGTTTCAATTTCTCTATTAGATGAACTTCTGCACATATTTCAAAACATAAAGGTCATCTCCAGTATGAAGCTTTTGTGTTCCCATATCCCTCTCATCAGCACACTTAGTCATCTCCTTGCTTCTGCTTGCTAGTGCTTTGTCCATATTTGACCATAGATCTGGTGTAAAATTATTTTTCACCTGTCAAACTCTAGACCATAGACTCTGAGGGTTATGTCTTATTCATCATTATATTTGCAGTGACCAGCATGGACCTTCTGGGAATTCAATAAAATGATAGAGGAAAGATTGTAAAGAGAAGCTGAATATATTAAAAAACTTCTGAGGCCAGGCATAATGGCTCATGGCTGTAATCCCATCACTTTGGGAGGCCGAGGCAGGAGGATCCTTTGAGTCCAGGAGCCGAGACCAGCCTGGTCATTACAGTGAGACCTTGTCTCTACAAAAATATAAAAAATTTTGGGGCATGTGCCTATAGTCCCAGCTACTCAGGAAGCTGAGTTGGGAAGATTGCTTGGGTCCTTGAAGGTTGAGGCTTCAATGAGCCATAATTGTGCCACTGTACTCTAGCCTGGGTGACAGAGCAAGACCATGTCTCAAAAAAAAAAAAAAAAAAACAAAAAACAAACAAACAAAAAAAAACACCCTGAACTGATGATGGAGCATCCAGACATAATGTCTTATGTTTTATACATGATTGAATTTAAATGATTTAATAATATACTATCTCTTACTCCAATAAAGAGGCAAACTTAAGGAAAATCAATTAAATTTGTATGTCATCTATGTATATATGTTAATAAAATCTTAAATGTGAATGATTTTCCAGAATCCAGAAGATTCAGCCACAGATAACAGAGACATAGGTGAAACAAAAGATAGTCAGAAATTAGATCAGAAAAACAAAGAATATTAACCTTTAAGTGAAATTAGCCCTCATAACAATTTTGATTGCATTAATATAATTCTGACTATAGTGACCGAAAAATTATAACCTGACCGTGAGTTTTCATTATTGATGTATATTTGACTGTATACATAGTAGTGACAGATCTTATAAACAGTATATATATCCATCAATAGAAAGATTATAAAGTGAAACAACTAAATTATATTAAATATTTTAAAGTCATATAATTTATTAACAGAAAAATAAGCATTTTTTTTTACAGTGTTAAATTGATCTTGAATGATGTAATGAACTTTGAGCCTCAGAATAAGTGGTAGCATTTAACTTTCAGACACACATTTGGAACTGTGGACTTCAACTAGGGCCAAGTATTTTGTCTGTTTCACTTTGAATCATTTTTATTGCTCTGTCTTCAAGTTCACTAATCTTTTCTTCAGTAATATATAATCTGCCCTTAATGTCTAATCTGCCATCCGGTGTATTATATATCTCAAATTTTGAACTTTTCCTCTCTAGGGGTTTAATTTTGGGCTTTTTAATATTTTCCATATTGTTTCCACTTAACACAGCCATTCTTTAGTTTCTGGAAAATATGGAATGCAGTTTTTAAAAAACTGTCTTACTGACCTTTTCTACTAATTCTATCATCTGGGATGGTTCTGATCAGTTAATTTTTCTCCTCTTTGTAGGTCACACTTTTCCACTTTCTACTTGATGATTTCAGATTAGATGCCAGAATTTTACCTTGTTGGCTACCAGAAACTTTTGAATTCCTAAAAATTTTATGGAGGTTTGTTATGGGGCATGGTATAAGATACTTGGAAACAGTATGATCTTTTTACATCTTGCTTTTTAAAAAGCTTTGTTAGGTAGGACCAGGGCAGCACTTAGTCTAGAGTGGATTTTTCTCCACTATCAAGGCAAGACCTTTCTTAGAACTCTCACCAATGCCCCATAAATTATGGGATTTTCCCCTCTGGCTGTTGGGAACAGGGCTGACAGCCCTTTGTGAATACCAGGCACCGTTCCCTCTAGTACTTTCAGGTAGTTTTTCCCTGGCTGTGGGTAGTTTCCTCATGTGCTGATCAAGCAGTACTCAACTGAATATTCACAGGTCTTTGGATTTCTCTTGGTGTAGTGCTGTCCTCCTGGTATTTTACCCTGTGACCTTTAACTATCTTCGGCTCCCTGGACTTCTGTCTCCCAGTCCTCCACTCGGGGACTGCTGATCTCTGCCTAGGTCACCCTTTCCTAGGCCGTGGCCTGAATGCTCTCTCCAGGCCAGCTGCTGGGGCCATTGTAGAGTTCACCTCATTTGCTTCCCTTCTTCCAGGGACCACTGTCCCTTCCTGCTAGGTGGCCCCCAGCATCTTGAGAGCTATTGTTTCATGCATGTTGTCTACGTCTATCGCTGTTTTCAAGCAGGAGGGTAAATCTGAATTCAGCTACTCCATGTTGATACAAGGTTGAATTAGAACCTCTTAGATTTATTCACTCATTCATATGATGTCCGTTAGTCTGAAGAATTAAAGGTGCTGTTAGGATAATTGCTATGTAAAGGATTTAACTTACTGTACACACCTAACATGAGGGGTTAGGCCTGTGAAATCTGTGTGGAGAGAATGTGTTCTAGAAAGTATTCTCACTCCATGATATAAGGACTGTTGGCTCTGCCTTTCTTACTTCAACTGAAAGTTGTATAATTTAAATTTAGTTGTGAATTTTTGAGACTTTAAAAGAATGGCTCTTTTTTCTCCTTGTTTCTAATCTGACATTCTTCAAAGCAGCTACATTGTGTGTAGGGGGAGGGGAAACACTCGTGACATGCATGAAATTTTAGCCATTGCACAAAATGATAGGGTTTAGAAGATGTAAATAGGGTGGTTTGGAAAAATCCACCTACTTACTCCCATTAGTAAGCAGCCAGGTTTCTTAAACTGATCTTAAGTGACCATTCTGCTTTCACTAACCCCTCTGCATCTGCAGTAGAAGAGAGTTTGCGTGTGTTGCATTTTTAATGATTTGTCTTACAGTGCTCTGAGGTCATTCCATGGTGGAATGCCATCAGCTTGTTTGCGCTTTCTCTCTCTCACATACACACACGCACACGCACACACACATACGCGCACCTCATGAAAGCAGATATTTTCTAGAGAATGTCCTGATGTACTGTTCTTTGAATGTAATGACATTGGTTTACACAGGAAGCTAGACACTCATTTTTGTTCTTTGGAGACTCTGTCCAAAACACATTTTCCGCATTGGTTTTTCTTAATATGGTATACACATGTATCACTTACACAGTTAACGTTTGGGAGGCGCAGAGACTGATGAAGAATTCCTGATGTGTAGTGCTGTTATCAACCTGCTTTGAATATTTGATGATGAAGAAACATCATCTTTCCTATCCACTGATTATTTTTTTCAATTCTCCTTGGAAAACCATGAAACAGAAATCAGTTTGAAGGCAGATCCTATAGCCTTACCTCCTGTGCCATGTATTGCATTTTCTCTTTTCTTTTCTTTCTTTTTGTTTTTGAGACAGAGTCTTACTCTCTTGCCCAGGCTATAGTGCGGTGCCACGATCTTGGCTCACTGCAACCTCCACCTTCTGGGTTCAAGTAATTCTCCTGCTTCAGCCTCCTGAATACCTGGGATTACAAGTACGCACCACCACGCCCGGCTAATTTTTGTATTTTTAATAGAGACGGGTTTCACCATCTTGGCCACACTGGCCACAAACTCTTGTCCTCAAGTGATTTGCTCCCCTTGGCCTCCTAAAGTGCTGGGATTACAGGTGTGAGCCACTGAACCTATCCTAATATTTTGCATGTTTTTCTATAAACTCAAGACATCTGTATATTCCATGATGTTTCCTTTGCCTGTTGGATTGAGTTTCTTACTGAAAGCATGACAAATAATTTATAGCCCCAAAGATGTGGACTATGTATGGGGTTTTACTTAATCAAATTCTTAAGATTGATTTTGTAAAAATACACTATAATTAAAAACAATATATATATATAGTCATTGAAAAAATATATCAACATTTACTTTTACCTATCCTCTTAGTCTAGTCATTATAATTGCTATCATTATTGAGCAATAACCAATGGCTGGGCGCTCTGTTAGGTGCTTATTTACATAACCTGTGGCCTTGACAACATTCTACAGGGTAGGTGTTGTTATCCCCATGGACAATGTGATGTGAGGAAATCAGCCTAGAGAGGGTAAGTGACTTATCTAAGAGAACAACCGTAGTAAGAAGCAGAGCTGATATTCCCAGCTGGGGCTGCCTGACTGTAAAGCCTAACCTATGTCCTATGACCCTAAAAGATTTAGCAACATGTCCTGGGTTTGATAACAGTGATGATTGTACATGGTAGATGTTTAAAAATTAGAATATTGGGCCGGGCACAGTGGCTCATGCCTGTAATCCCAGCACTTTGGGAGACTGTGGCAGGTGGATCACTTGAGGTCAGGAGTTCAAGACCAGCCTGGCCAACATGGTGAAACCCCATCTCTACTAAAAATACAAAAAATTAGCAGGATATGGTGGTGGGCACCTGTAATCCCAGCTACTTGGGAGGCTGAGGCAGGAGAATCACTTGAACTCAGGAGGCAGAGGTTACAGTGAGCTGAGATAGTGCCACTGCACTCCAGCCTGGGTGACAGAGTGAGACCCCATCTCAAAACAAACAAACAAACAAACAACCCAGAATATTAGCCAAGTACTTCTAAAATGAAGTACTTACAAAGAAGTCTTTATTAAGAGCCAAGTGTGTGCCAGATGCTGTTCTGGGAGTGATGGGTCACAGAGATGAGCAAAGCCGACTCCTCTGCTCTGAAGAGAGACACAGGGGGCAGCAGTTACATAGGAGCACACTCAGCCCATATGTTAAAAGGGTATGTGCCCAGTGCCAAGAGAGTGAGGAGAGGGAGGGCTTAAAATCTCAGGGTGGGTGAGGCGGGGCAAGTTTTCTCAGGCTTCAAGGAAGAGATGGGGCCAGAATTGAGGCCTGAAGGAGGAGTAAGAGGTGATGACCTTGACTGTCTCTGCCTAAAGGTAACTTCAGACTAGAGACCTGACTTTTGTCTGGAATAGTTAAAGCTGACATAGGTCCATTTACAGCCATTCATATCAGTATTCATCCCTTATATGGATTGTGCTTTCCATTATGCACGTTTTCTGCCTGCTGCCAGGTATACCATACTACTGATACTCTGATATCTTAAGCACGTATTCTGTGAAAGACCTTGTACTCGGATTTGTGTGGGATACAAAGATGAATATAATTCAGCCTTCAGGAGCCTTCCATTTAATAAGGAAGAGAAGAACTGTATTCAAATGTTAATGGAAGAAGGGAGCATGCAACGTTTTAAACTAGGAGCAAATGTGTACTATGGCATACTGACAGGAGAACGATTATGACCAACTGAGAGATTCATTATGAGGTCCTCCACCATTCATCCATTTATCCCTTCATCCAGCATTCCCTTCCTCCCTCCATCCATTCATCCTTTCATCCTTTCCTCCCTCCCTGCCTCTATCCCCCATCCATTCATCCCTCCCCCATCCTTCCTCCATCCCTCCAACCATCCTTCTATCCATCTAGCCCTTCTTTCTTCCCTCCATCCCTCTATCCCTCCCTCCCTCCTTCCCTCTATCTATCCATCCCTCTATCTACCCATCCATCCATCCCTCCCGCACTGTCTCTTCCATCCATCCCTTTTTTCATCCCTCCCTCCCTCCTTCCCTCTGTCCACCTATCTATCCCTCTATCTCTCCTTCTATCCATACCTGCCTCTATCTCTCTCTTCCATCCATCCCTTCCTTCCTCCCTCCCTCCTTCCTTCCATCCATTCACCCACAGACATATTTACAGAGCATTTCTTATGTATCAAGTTTCATGAAACAGCTGGCGTATGAGTTGGGTCTTACGTCTAGGTACGTTTTAATAGATCATGATACAGATCATAAGGAAAGTCTGCCAAGCCAAGCTCATGGACTGAGCAAAGGCATAAAGATGCCTCTTATGCTTGACAATAATGACTAAGCCATCTTTCTACAGCCTAGCTTACTGGAGTAGATGTAGTGGAAGATTAGGCCGGATGGACAGTAAACCAGATTCTGGAGGGCCCTAAGTGATAGACATGGAGTTTGGAACTGGGTGGGAAATGGGGAGTCACTGAAAGGCTTTGAGCAGGAGAGCAGTAAGACTAGAAATATTGCTTTAGGAGACTTTATGTGGATGAGGGAAGAGCCTGGAGGTAGGGACGTGCTCTATAGCTGGCCTTGGTCTTCTAATCTGTTTGCCTAAGACTTGACCCCACAGGTTTTGGGCCACTGGCCAGTCCTTCTGTTCTTTACAGCAGCTATCTCCCAGCTGGTGGCTTCTTGGCCTTGTGCATAGTCTCTCTCCTTGGAGTCACTTTGACCTGTCCTAGAGTCCCTTCCAATACTGCAAAGTGTTGGAAATAGTCATTATAAAATTATGACTATGACACCAGCCTATTTAATTTACAGGTGCACATTGAAGGTATTATTCTTCAGCAGATACAAGTTATGGGACTACTGTTTAACGTGTTTGGGGTGCTTTTAATGAGAACATGGGTATCCAGTCATTTGTATGAAATGTCACACTTATTATTGAATATTTGCATGAATTTTCCATAGTATCTTTTCCACTCTATCATTTACAGTTTCATGTAAATATTTTGTTTCTCAAAGGAGATTGTAAGCTACTTGAGAACATAAGCCATTTTGTATCCTATTTCTCCAAAATGTGACTATATTGGGAGTACTGACAGTGAATAAGACCAAGGCAGATCTACAGTAGGTAGAGTAATACCCAGTAGAGATATTAGTGTTATTTCTATGGAAAAAAATTAGATTGATTTGCATCATTTCAACTTTGCCAGAACTGCATCCAGCCATAAGTTGGCACCCTCCTGCCTTTGGATGATAGAATGCCCCCTTCAGGCCAGCTGTATGAAGCCCTCTACCTCCCAGACATCTTGACCTGGATGAACTGGTTGGCGTCAATGCAAATTCACTATGGAGTGTACTCAGGGCATGCAAACTTAGTTTCCAATTTGCTTAAATTAAACAAAAAAGGAAAGTTGATCTCAGCTTACCTGTCTTCCAGTCTTATAGTTCCTAGGCTCTCTACTCAGAACTATGTAGTACTGGCCAAGTTGACTTCTCCTTGCTCAGTGCTTAGTCTTTCCAACTGCAGGCTATTGGTTCATTGTTCCACCTCCCTGGGCTGCCATCCCCTCTACTGTCTGCCTTTTAAAATCCTTCTAACTCAGTCCTTCAAGGTCTGTATCTAACATCACTTATCCCCTGTTGATTCATCCTCGATTACTCTAACAAGAAATACATGTTTTCTTCTTCAGAATAATCCATACAGTATCTGTCACAGAATAAGAGCTGGGGTATTTCAATGAGATGTACCTGGTTCCAATGCCAGCTCCTTACAGCCAGAGGGACTGTGGATCGTGGACAGTTACTTAACCACTAGAAACCTCATCTATAAAATAGTAGTAATATTGTTTATCTCCTAGGTTTTGATGATAAATGAGATAATGTATATGCAAAAAGCTGAGCATAAGATTGTCACATGGTATGCACTTATGGTATTTTAATGTCTTAGATAGATAAATAAGAATAAATAGATAAATAAGAATTATGTCTTATTTATCTCTGTGAGCTCCTGCTTAAAGCCTACCTCTAGAAAAGCCTGTCATTATACCTTGAATATGGTAAATTTTCCATAAATATTTCTTTGATGAGGAAATAAATAAGGTTTTTGAATTAGAGAATTCACCTCCCAGAAAAAGGAATTTGTGAAAATAGTTTTGAATTGCCAGAGACATTCCCAATATTAAGTATTAATAGTTCTCCCCTTTGCTCTGAAAAGTGTTATGATTTGGATAACATGTTTTTTTAGAGTAAAGTGAAAGCAAGTTTACTAAGAAAGTAAAGGAATAAAGAATGGCTACTCCATAGGCAGAGCAGCCTGGATACAACATTTTATGCAGCCTATTTATGGAATATTTGCATGAATTTTCCATAGTATCTTTTCCACTCTATCATTTACAGTTTCACGTAAATATTTTGTTTCTCAAAGGAGATTGTAAGCTACTTGAGAACGTAAGCCATTTTGTATCCCATTTCTCCAAAATGTGAGTATATTGGGAATACTGACAGTGAATAAGACCAAGGCAGATCTACAGGGCAGTAAACCCAGTAGGCATGGTAATACCCAGTATAGGTATTAGTATTGATGATGAAATTTTTGAAAATGCTGCTTTTTAGACGAAGGTGTTAGTTAATGTGTAGATATATTGAGATCTATCCAGGTTGAGAACAGTCGTCCTAACCTGTGTTGAGAGGGCTGTCCTCTAGGCACAGTTTCTCTTGGGCAGACGGAGATGATGTCTGTTTGATTCCCCATTGTAGACCTGCTACCAGGCAAAACACTTGACACTTGGCATATGCTCATTAAATATTTGTTAAATGAATGAAAGGTAAGGGTCTTAGCACCCTACATATTGGTGTTTCATAAGCCTCTACCAGAGTCCTCCAAATTAGGCCCTTTGTAGGTGGCATTATAAAATCTATGTGCAGTCTGAAGAGCTCTTGTATGCTTAAATATGAGCTCAACAAGTTGATGAGATGGTAGAGCTAGGTCAGGAGACACGCAGTCTTCTCAGACCTGCCCTGAAACTGTTCCCATGTACTGTCTATTTTCTGTATAAGCTCCTCCCCTTGAAGAAAAGTAGATTTTTTTTTTTTTTTCTGTGAAACTCTGCCCTACTTGGAAAGCCCTGCAAACGAGCAAAGGAAGGCAGGATTCCTCTGTCTCTCTGTGTCCTCTTCCACTAACAGAAAGAGCAAGCTCTGTGTAAAAGGTTCCCAAGTTGGGATAGGGGGCAGTTGTTGAGGGGCAGTGTTGGGATCTGGCTTATCACCATGATACTCTCTGAGGCTGGCTGGGATTTCAGGGAGTAGGGTGGAGCTGGGGGGTTCCTTGAGAAGGGAATGTTGGAGTTAATTGCTTCCCTGTCCCTCCATGGGGAGCACAAGCTGTTCCCTCTTGCGCACAGGCTGGCTGGTATGAGTGGCCAGGGTCACATACTAGGCCCTCTTGGTTCCTTTGGCTCTCTAGTTCACTCAAGACATCTGCTAGCCTTGCCAGCCCATGTAATTACTCCTCTGTTTACAGCCCATCTTCTCCTTCTTTTATTATACCTGGTGTGTGTTTTGTATCTAGTTCATCTTGAAGGGTATATACCTCACAATCTAGCATTACGTAGGGTGGCACACAGCACAGTGTTAAGGGAATTTGTTGATTATGTATTTTTTTGTTGTTTTTTTATTTTGGGGAGCAAAGGCTAAAATTTGTGGCCATGCCCTGTGGAATCCAATTGAAAGGATGACTATTCTCCATTCATCTTTTAAAGGTCTATTAAGAATAATTATCTAGCACTTTTCCTGTGGGATTTTTTTAAGCCTTTCTCCATAGTGAGGTGGAATGGCCTTATAATCTCAAGCACGTTATTAGGCTGCCCTATTTTGTTAAAAGGATGTCAGCTTTGCCCTTCTGCCACTGACCATCTATTATGACTATGGAGTCCTTATTTCACTAATAAACTAGAGTACCTACACCCCAACATGTGTCAGAGAACAATTTTTAACTTTTTACTGTTGCTTAATACTTTATGCAAAAGTTAGTTAGGTTAGTTGAGAGAAGTATTCTGGCATTTGTTTTTCCAAGCAGGGATCATAACTCAGGACCTCCAAATGTGTATTTTTTTTTTCCCCCGTTTGATTCACATAAAGGCAGGACATTCTGTCTTCAGTTGGCTTTTGGGCACCAATACTTTTTCTTGTCTTCAGCAAGCCACTTTACACATCTACGTTACCTACCTTCCTCTGAAAGGACGAGAGTTATGAATCCTAATGTTATAAATATTATCGTGGTATCAAGCCAGATCAGGAGAGTGTGACCCTATTACTGTACCTGCCTTCGAAACCACCTCTTACCTGCTGTCTTTGTGGGACACTCAATCAATCTGCTTTAGTACTTGTGTAACATTGTCTGAAATTGAGTGGAATTGTCCAGGCCACAACTACGTATAGTATTCATTTATAATTACTCAGAAGTCCTTTGAGCTCTTCATCACTAAGGTGTGATTGTTTAAGCTGTGAGAAAATTTTTCCAATTAAAATTTATACATGTTGGATAAACTACACTGGCATTGTGCTTCTATATGCAATTAAAGTTTGAACTGGAGTTTGCCACACTCTGTCATTGTAGACTTGCTTGGAAACTTCTTAGAATTAGGAGATTGTGAAAACAGGTGATAAACAGCTTTTGATGTTCATGCTTAAGAGCTCTTTCAGCTTAGAAGTTAAAATGCTTAGGAGTTCAACAGGTTCATATGAAAATGAGATGATTTGGTTCCTTTTCTGGTACTTTCAGCCTCCCACTCCCAGGAGTCAGGGGTGCATGAAGGGGTGATGTTCCCATACATTGGGTGCCAAAGAAGAGAAGTCATCTCTCTTTGTCTCAGGGAGTGAATTGCGGTCCTTGATTATGGGAAAGGAGGAATCATTCTTCATTGTTCTCTCTCCTGTCCTTGCTCTGTCCTGATTTTTGCTGCACACCCTTGCAGTGAAGGCAACTACTGACTTTATTTTCAGTGTAAGCATCTGTGCGCTTTTGAGTTTAGGAAGGATATCTTCTCTTTGTGTCCTGAGTTGTGTGTGCGTGTATGTGTGTATACACTATATATTTATATAGTTGGGGTGTTTTTTTTGTCTCAGTGTTGGTTATAGCCATGAAAGATACAGACAGCAGTTGCTTCACAGTTAACCCTAAGTCTTTGTACCCACACAGTGTAGGTGAAATCTTTTTTTAACCCTGTTCTTCAACTAATTATATGCCTTGCCTATGCAACTGTAATTATTTCCCCAGCATCTGTGAAACCTATGTCATTTCTCTTTTAAAATATAGTAAGAAAAAATAGCAGAAATATATCTATTTTGAAAGCTTGTGTGGTGAAGCAAATTCCAGTAAAGTAAAGAGATCCTCCTGGTTGGAGCATTCACTGTAGCATTTCATCACGTGAAACTTCTAGGTGATGATGAAATACTGGCATATGCACTTAGCTACCAGTTGGAGTTTAACCTTACACTTCATAGATTTCTTTTAGTAAGAATTAAATACACTAGCAATCTTGACCTGGTCAAATGCAGACATTTAAAAGTACATACTACAGAGTTTTATATGATGCCTTTAGAAGACCCCGCATCCATTCTTGCTGTACTTAGTGACTTTACTTAAAAATGCCAAAGATCTTTTTTTAATTCATGCATTTGATCAGTCTTTAAACTCAATTGATTTTAAAACAACTTAGATATTAAAGCATCAAAATCAGAATTTTGTGTTGTAAAATATAGCCTAGCTACAGAAACACGGCAGGACTTTACTTCTTAGTATAAAAATGTAAAATCCCTAAGTAAATTGCACAACAAGTAGAAGCTATCACATTCTCTTTATCTTTTCTTTGTGTATTGCTAGAAAATTCTGTCTGTGTTCATGATTCTCTTCTCTCCATGATATTCCCTTATTAGGGAGTGATTCTTTTTTAGAAACTTTTAAGCTTTGTTTATGATGCTTTTCTTTTTTCTTTTGGCAATGTCATTTTTCATCCTTAAAATCGGGTTTGCATGTATTAGGAAAAGAAAGGCAAACTGATTTGTGAAATTAAATGAATTAGAGCTGTGAACATGATTTACATATAGTAGTTTTCTTTTTCTTTTTTTTTTTTTTTTTTTCTTTATTACTTCATGGCCAAGACTCGGATGTACTAGTCAGTTCATTCATACATTAGAAAGCATCTTTTAAATTTCGAGTATGAGGGTGGCAGAGACTGGCTGGCTGTTCACCAAACGTGTGTCCTGTTCTTCCTGGACTCACAGTTAGACTGCATTTCCCAGGCCTTGCTACAGACAGATGAGCCATGTGGCTGAGTTCTAGTGAATGGAATGTGGGGGAAAGTCCCTGGGTGCAACTTCATCACCTGACTCATCAAACCCTCCCCTGGTTTACCCTCTATGCTTCTGTGCTTTTGCCATAATCATGGCAGAACATTGAATCCTTGTTGCAGATGGTGAAGCCGTAAGTTTGAAGGAGTTTGGGCTTTTTAATTCCTCCCAGTGTGGAGCCATGCATCTATCAGAACACACATTTTAGATTGCTATTGAGAATGAGCCCTTATGCATTTTGGATTTTGTTTGTTACAGCAGCTGGTAGTATATTAACAAATACAGACAGAATCCCAACCTTCAGGGGCCTCATACTCCAGCCTAAGAGATTAATATGGCATAGTGAAGTGGAATGATTAGTAGATGTCTATCTTGTGGTTTCACAAAAAAGAACTTGTGGAGAGCTTTAGGGATAAGGATATAGTTACATTTAAAGATTAATACAAATGAACCATGTTAGAACTTCAGTCATGACACAGAAGGCCTGTGATGGGGACATCTATAAAACTGTGATTGAGAAGGGCCATGGATTTAAAATTCTTATCTTACAATGATCTAGTGATTTTCATTTTCATATTGTTTTCACATATGGAGATTCACTTAGTTTTTACAGTAACCCAGGAAGACAGCAGGGCAGGAATTATTGTGTCCATTTTATAGTTGGGAAAATCAAGTCCCACTAAGTGGAAGTGACTTATGCAAGGGTACATAATCAGGAGAGCTGAATTGATCTGCTAATTGAGAGGCACTGTGGAAATATTAGATCTGGAGTAAAAGAGAATTAGCTTAGATTCTTGTAATTACTGGCAATCACTATCTCGGTGATTGTTGGCCTTATTTAGCTTTCGCAAGTGAGAATGTTATCTAACTCTCTCAAGTGATAATTTCTTTTGTTTTTTGTTTTTTGTTTTTTGTTTGTTTGTTTGTTTGTTTTTTGAGACAGAGTCTCACTCTGTTGCCCAGGCTGGAGTGCAGTGGCACGATCTCGACTCACTGCAACCTCCACCTCCAGGGTTCAAGCAATTCTGGTGAGACTGTATTTTATGGTGTGCTGACATTTGCCTTAATCTAGTGTTCGTTTTATGCTATCATAGTACCTCTTACCTGCAAGTATTGTGTGTATTCCCTTATTCCCCTTTTTTTCTTTTTCTTTTTTTTTTTTGACACTGGCCACTGCTTGACCTCATACCTGGTGAATCCCTGGGAAAGGTCCTCTCTTCTGACCTGCAGACAGCATAAAAACCGAATAGACAGGGCAAGCTGAGTCATCACATGGGCTACCCTGACCTCTTTCCCTTGTGCAGGCTCAGTCCATTATGTTCCCCACATCATACAGTGAGGTGACTCCTACAGTATTCACTCTGGTCAAAATGTAGAGGTTTCTGCCTAATTATCACTATGTAATTTGTCAAGAAATGCCATTATTTACTCATTAACATCAAAAAGCAACAAAAGATAAAATTATGATCTTCTAAAATTATTGTCTGGTAGAGCACATGGCCTTTCTGAGCCGTTTGGATTAGCCTAGGGAGAGACACTCCATGTCAGAACAGAAGGATCTTTCCAGTGTTATATAACAGAGCCAGTTCATTGAATTATTTTCATAGCACCTTCTATGCATTTTGAGGGATTCCTCCTCCTAAGCCTCTCAAATTCTCTCTTTTTTATTTTCTGTTTGTCATCCCTGAGAATATTAAAGGGAAGCCATTTCTAAGATTTTAGCTTCTGGTTTTAAATTTTAATCTCTCTCAACAAATTAAATCATTCTCATAAAAAAGATGCTTATCACTCTAAGCAGAAAATTTATAAATGTACTTATGATTAGTCATGCATTTCTTGTTTCTGAGCATATTGGGCATATATAAAGATGAAGGCCAAATACTTAGAAACTTAGGGTGATTAGCTTGGAAAAGAACCCATTGTTTTATAGAGAAGCATAAATAAAGTGAAGATGCCATCTGGCAGTTAGAGTCCAACCGTATTAAACTTGAATTCTGCACTTCGCATACTAGAGGCAGAGGTGCTTAGTAAGTGTTAATAATGACTAATATGATATCATGGTTGTTAATTGAATATTGTCATCTAAAAATTGAAGTAATACACACACACTTCAGCAGCTGAATGTGGTGATGCTGTCTTCCTAGGTTTAATTCCTCAGATATTTGTGAGCTATTAGGACCATTTATTCCACACCAGCCAAATGCAGACATTTTCAGTGTTTTTTGCTGCTACTTGGGTGTGCAGTAGCCCAGACCATAAGTCTGAAGTAAAGGGAAAATATTTGCTGCTTAGTCTAATTTCTGAGAAAGTTATTGGGAAAAAATAAGGTTTTTCAGTATACTAGGAAAAAAAAATAGCCTTTAGCAATTTGACCCTGGTTTGAGAAGACTCTACTCATTGGCATTAAATGATATGTGGCTTTTCATGCACAAGTGAGCAAGGAAAATTTCAAACTAATCAGTGATGCTGGGTTCCTGTCATGAGCCTGGTGCTGATGTATCATTCCCTGCTATACTGCAAAGGGACTATGTTTGTGGACTAGCTGCATCTTAGCCCAGAGGCACCCCTGCTGTTTGGTGTCACTAGTTTGCTATTCTACCATCTTGGACTTTAATTACAGTTTCAGACTGCATTATAGAAGTTAGTTGACAACTCTGATATTTGGGACTTCAATAAGGTTTTGGGGAAAACATGCTTTTGGCAGGTGTTGGTTTTTCAAATAATATGTTGATGCTGCAGCTGTCTACTGATGACCAGAAATTTACTAATTTTTAGTCACTTAAATAGTGACTAGTGACAATATGAATATTCAGTTCTTCCAAGAAGAGATAATGCCCGATGCTCTCTCTCCTCTTTTCTTAGTGGTTTAGCCCCTCAACAAGAAATGGCTGTCCCTGAAGTGGACAAGATTCACATTCCTATCTGTCTTTTAAGGATACCTAGGTGCTACCATAGAGATCGCTGTCTCCTCCTGGACTGCACTTAGGACGAGAATGATGTTTCCCACTGACAAGCCAAAAAAAAAATGAGTTACATTTAATGGCTAGACATTATGACATAATACAAAAACAAACCCCAAAGCAGGAATTTTGACATTTATATTATATGTAGTAATTTTTAGTTTATGAAATACATTAAGAACAGTTTGCCTTTTCAGCATTTCATGCTTTAAGTAATATTTCATGTTTTCAATATTTCACCTGTGCTAAGACAAAAGCTACAGATATAAACACATATTTCACATGTGTTTGCATACATGCAAAATCAAATAACCATTTTCAACTTATAGACACTTGTTACCCCTATAGCTCAAATAATAAAAGTCAAGTACCTATTTTTGTAAATGTAATGTTTGCCTGTATTTATAGCTTCTGGAAACTTAACTCTGCTAATATATAAATAAGAATGCCAATATTTTATGACATTTTACAAGTGCTAGGTATTGTCCTGAATTATTTGCATGTGCTATCTCATTTAATACTCACAACCAGCTGGCATAGTAACTATTAGTATCCCATTTCATAATAAAGAAACATGTTAGGAGAATTAGTTATATAACCAAGATCTCATAGCTGGTGAATTGTGCATTAGAATTGAGACTCAGTTCTGTCTTCACTCGAAAGACTATGTACCTCATCAATCAACCCCATCTTCATGAGGTCATCCTTGTCCCTAAGCACTTAGGAGCATAATCTCTTCTCATTTTGAGAGGGTAGGTTAGGCAGAAAATTGCAACCCAGGTGAAACACTATACAACCTTGCTATTTCTTGGTTTCATGCCATCTTCATGGGCATGCAGGTGGACCTAGAAATGGAGAAGCACCAGCCAACCAAACCTATTTCAACCAAGGCGTTTTAATTATAGCATTTCTATGACACTATTGACAGCAAGGAACAGGGAACTTGACAGGAACTTTCTAAAGCAAAAATGGAAACATTATTGATTCATGAATTGCAACAATACAGGGATGGTGTGCTTTCAGCCAAAGCTTGCTCCAGAGATCTATGAAGCCTTGAGGAGCTAGTTTCTTTTGTTGGGGTGTCTATCTCCTCTGTGTATCACATGTGCCATCAGGCTGTCTCCACTCACGGTAGTAGCAATGACCAAAGAAATCCCTGACTTCCTCTCCTCACCACCCAAATCAAAGAGAGAGAGAGATTCCTTATGGCTTCTCCGGATGAAAATCCTTTTTAATGTTTAACAGGCACCAGCTACTGTTACCTAGAAGCCCAAGTCAGAATTATTTATAATATTGCTCCTTGACATATAATCACTATGTTTGTGGCAAAAAAGAGGATTTTTCCAGACCTGTGTGTACAGTAGTCTCCCTTATCCATGGGGAATATATTCCAAGACCTCCAAATGAATGCCTGAAACCATAGAGGGTACTGAATCCTACGTATACTGTGATTTCTTCTATGCATACATACCTATGATAAAGTTTCATTTATAACTTAGACACAGTAAGAGATTAACAACAATAATAATTAGAACAATTATAACAATATATTGTAATAAAAGTTGTGTGAGTGTGGTCTCTCACCCTCAAAATATGTTATTGTACTGTTCTCACCTATTTTCTGACCATGGTTGACTGAGGGTAACTGAAACTGAAAGCAAAATTGGGAATCAGGGAGTATTTTGTCCGTACTATTTGGGCACCCCAAGCACATATGTACACAATGGAAAGCTGTTATTCAAGAAGAATGGCATTTTGTTTACACTTTTGGGTGATATTGTCTCTATTCTCTATCTAAAATATTTATGCCCTTATTAGCTTAAAATCCTAATTACTGTCTCCTTGACTAAAGTATTTCAGACTTGTTACTTTTGATGAGTTACAACTATTTGTTCCATGTAAGAAAGTATTGTGAAGTCATTTAGAACTAAATATTTCACATCAGTTTGGAGTCATTTGGATAGATGAAGTTTAATGAATTCTAATTTTTTTTTTAGATTTTCCATCCAGAACTTGTAAGCTGTGCGTTGATGTTAAGTTGGTTTCTATTTAATAAATAAAATATCAGAAATATCAAAAACTCTGGAAACATCAAAAAAAGAAAAAGTTATGTGTTATGAGTGTATAAAATATATGTAGATACTAGTCTATTTGATCATCTACTACCATGAAATATACATAAATCTGTTATAAAAAGTTAAAATTTGCCAAAACGTATGCACATACATAGACCATATGTGGCACCATTCACAGTGAGAGACATGTAAACACAGGTAAAGATGCGATATTAAATCTGCATAAAATTAACTGTTGGACCTGCTGTACTACCGTAATAATTTTGTAGTTCCCTCCTGTTGCTACTGCAGTGAGCTCAAGTGTTGCAAGCATCCACTTAAAATGCCATGTGACGCCAATCATCTCCGTGTGAGTGGTTTGTCTCCCAGCAAATTGCAGACACAATAAAAAGTGATCTCTCATGGTTCTTGCACATTTTTTTTTTATCATGTTTAATGCGATAGTTTAAACCTTGAATAACACCATGGGACCCAAAGGAAGTGCCATTACTAGTGCTAGAAGTGCTCCCCAGAAGCAGAGGAAAGTCATGACATTAGAAAGAAAAAGCTGGGCCAGGCATTGTGGCTCACGCCTATAATACGAGGTCAGGAGATCGAGACCATCCTGGCTAACACAGTGAAACCCCATCTCTACTAAAAATACAAAAATTAGCCAGGTGTAGTGGCGGCACCTGTAGTCCCAGCTATTCGGGAGGCTGAGACAGGAGAATGGCGTGAACCCGAGAGGCAGAGCTTGCAGTGAGCCAAGATCGCGCCACTGCACTCCAGCCTGGGGGACAGAGCAAGATTCCGTCTGAGAAAAAAAAAAAAAAAAAGAAAGAAAAAGCTGAATTGCTTAACGTGTACCATAGTTTGAGGTCTACAGCTGCAGTTGCCACCATTTCAGACAGATAATTCATCCTGTAAACAGATGATGAAAACTTACGGGATCAGTAAATACAGTACAGTACAGTAAATTTATTTTCACTTCCTTATGATTTTCTTAATAACATTTTTTCTAGCTTATTATTGTAGGAGTACAGTATATAATACAGACAACATACAAAATATGTGTTCATCCACTGCTTAGGTTATTGGTAAGGCTTCTGTTCAACAGTAGTCTATTAGTTAAGTTTTGGGGGAGTCAAAAATTATATGCGGATTTTCAACTGCTCGGTCCAGGGTAGGGGTGAGATCAACATCCTAACCCATGCGGCATTCAACAGTCAACTGTAGTCACTGTATAAAAGCTTTCTGACTGTTTACTATGCGGAAAGGACTTACTCAGGGCCCTCCGTGAAGCAGGAAGTTTTAGTTAGGACCTAGACTTTAACATTTCTTCAGCTTGGGTTTCTTTAGTCAGCAATAAAACTGCTTTGTTCATTAGTATCAATGAAAGCAACAATCATGCTACTGCTTGGCAATTTAAAATTGAAAGGTCACTTTCATGTGTCCTCTCCACGTGGGCTCACCCATAGAATGGTGGAGAAATGGGCCAGCACCTTTATTGTACCCGTCTTACGTATGCAGAAACTCAAGCTCCAAAAGGGATTCACCCATGGTTAGTTCAGGGCAGATGGGATCTTAAACCTATGTTCATGTGCCGTCCATGGAAACAGCCTTGCACTGAGAAGCAGGAGGCTAAGGAGTGACCTGCTGCTGTGTGATCTTTGAGAAATTGCTTTGACAATTGCTTAATCTTTCTGAGCATCAGTTTTCTCATGCTCCTCTTCCATTACAAGGCTATTGTGGGGCTGAAATAAGTTTTGAAAAATAATATACATAGACAAGATGTTACTAAAACATTTTCTTCTCTATATTGTATTGCTAGTTACCTATTGAAAGACTCACTATAATCTATAAATATTTATTCAAATAATTTACATCCATGTTAAAATCAGAGAGCAGAAGCTGCAATAAAATTAGTTCTGGCACCTTATCTGAGGCCCTCAGTGGAACCAGAGCCAGTCTAATAGAAATTGGACAAAATGATTAAAATACTTTATGTTGCAATTTCCTTTGTTTTTATTTGATTACTTGTTTTTTGCTTATTTTTCTCTACTTTTGTTTGTTTTGATGACAATCTGTGCTAATGAAGAATTCTTGATTAGATGGGTTGGGTTTTTTTAAGCAAATTTTTTCCCTTCAGTGATATCTGAGAAAGAATGAAAGTGAGATTCCAAATAACATCGATAAAGAGAAATCACTGAAAATTATATGAATTCAGACCATTCACAGGCCTGCAGATTTTGTCAAACTGCTTTCAAAACTAAAAAACCATTTTTTAATTTATTATAATTTTTTCAGGGCAAATAACTTCTGGTTGCATTGTTTAAATTGCATTCTTCAAATTATTTATATGAGTGTGAAGAATATAGAAATTAAGCCAATATGCTTATATTAGATATTGCTAACTGCTGACTGAAACCCAAATTACGAATTCCAAATGCACACTCTTTAGTGTTTACATTTATTTGAAGAGAAAGATCAAATTAGATCACATGTAATTGGTTAATCAAAATGACACTGAAAATGGAAAATTATTTTCAGGCTCTTTAATTCATTGTTTAAAATTGGAGTAACACTTAGGATACTTGAAGCTTTACCTTAAAAGTAGAGGTCAATTTGAGACTTGTAATGCTTTCTGATCAAATGGCTTCAAAACTTATTAAAGTACATGTTTCTAAATCTGATTTTATAACCCCATGGGTGTTCAACAGTGACAAAACCTTCATCCACCTGCTTCAGTACACTGCACAGGATTTGTATGTAGGATCTGCCAGTGTAAGTTATCCATGTCCAAGAATATGTCAGATGAATTTGCCTTGTCTGCTGCTGAGCTTTGACAGTAGCTGGAAATTTGACCATGGCTCAAAGATAATATAATTTGACCATATTATTTCCATATTATTCTTAAGCAGTTCCTTAGAGAAGCAAAAATAATTAGTGTTCCTATTCAGTTAGGTTATATGTACCTTTTCTGTTGTATTTATGAAAGCTCTTCTTCTCTTGGAATCAATACAGTTGAAGGCTAAGGAAAACACACATATTCAGAGAGTTTCTGTCATTTTTCACAGAGCTGGAACCAATTAGTCTTCACAGTTGTGTTGCTCAAACTATTGAAATATACAAATAGATTCAACTTTGGAAACAGTTTCTAGCTACATTTATTGCCTTTTCTAATAGTCCCCATTATTGAGATGTGTGTGTTTGTTTGTGTACATATTAATTGTCAGTATAATGGGAAAGAAAAGTAGAAATAGTACTTGAAGCTAGAAATGATGTTAGTGACCAAGACACATGCCTAGAAGGTCTAGATCCTTCCTATGGGACGGCCACAGATTTAGATCGTAGCTTTCTATCAGTCAGCCCAAAGAGGGACATAGGCTTAAAATGTAATGTCTATAAAGCTAATTTTAAATAAAAATAAAATTCTTCCTTATTTTGAGTCCAGATAAATTTCTGCCATATGAGTTCATTTTAAGTAGACGATTAGAAATGATAAACCATGAGGGCTAAGCACAGTGGCTCACACCTGTAATCCCAACACTTTAGGAGACCAAGGCGGGCAGATCGCTTGAGCCCAGGAGTTTGAGACCAGCCTGGGCAACATGGTGAAACCCTGTCGCTACAAAAAATATAAAAATTTGCCAGACGTGGTGGTGGGCACCTATAGTCCCAGCTACTTGAAAGACTAAGGCTGGAGACAGAGGGAGGCACTTTAGTCTGGGCGTGACAGAACTAGACCCTGTCTGAAAGAAAGAAGGAAAGAAAGAAAGAGAGACGAAGGGAAGGGGAGGGGAGGGGAGGGGAGGGGAGATTGAGAGGGAGAAAGGAGGGGAGGGGAGGGGTAGAAAGAAAGAGAAAGAAAGAAATTAAGAAATTATAAAACATGGAGTTCCTTTTTAATCGCTAAATAGACTAGAATTGACACCTTACTCTGCCCATAGTATCAAGCAATACATATTTTGGTTATCATGGTATCGGAAAAGAAATGTGGCATAGAATCATCATCAATTTCCTTTGTTAAATTATTGATTAATTCACTGAGAAGAGTCACCTCAGTTACTAATGATGCTAAAAAGTAAATATTCAAGTCATCAGTAAATATTCCCTAAATGCCTATTCGATGAAGCACAGTACGAGTATCACAATTTGCTACTCTAGGTAGTTATATAGAATTATGAGATAGATACACAGTTTTAAAAAAATATAATAGTCTTAAATCTACTGTTCATATATAATAGCTTATAATTAATCATCTTAAGATTTTTGTTTTAGAATAAAAGATAAACTTTTGAATATATTATTAAATTATTTGGATATGGTTATTGACTCAGAAAAAAGTTTGGAAAATACTCTTTTTAAATGGCCTAATAAGAAGTAGTGTTTTTTTCCTAAGACTGCTATGAGTACTAATACTCCAGGCAAATTGACTGTTCTCCACTCATCAAGCCCCTCTAGCAAAGCTAGTTCCCTACTCCCATCAGCAGACCTTACCTTCTACTTTTCTGAGAAAATAAGAACATCTAAGGGAACTCCTCAGTTTCTTTTCTATCTGAAAAGTTATCTTTCTTCATTATATCTTCCTTCCCTTCATTCTAAAACAGAAAAATTTTCATGCTTTCTTCTGACACAGATTCCTCATCTATGCTTTTGAGTTCCTTTTTGGTTCCCAATTTTTTTCATCCATTCTTTAATGAAATGTTTATTTATTTATTTATTTATTTATTTATTTATTATTTTACTTTAAATTCTGGGATACATGTGCAGAATGTTCAGGTTTGTTACATGTGCCATGGTGGTCTGCTGCACCTATCAACCTGTCATCTAGGTTTTAAGCCCCGCATGCATTAGGTATTTGTCCTAATGCTCTCCCTCCCCTTGTCCTCCACCTACTGACAGGCCCTGGTGTGTGATGTTCCCCTCCCTGTGTCTGTGTGTTCTCATTGTTCAGCTCCCACTTATGAGTGAGAACATGCAGTGTTTTTCTGTTCCTGTGTTAGTTTGCTGAAAATGATGGCTTCCAGCTTCATCCATGTCCCTGCAAAGGACATGAACTCATTCTTTTTTATGGCTGCATAGTATCCCATTTTTAAAAGCATTTATTCCATTATCTTATTACTTGTATCTTTTCCTCCTTTGCTCCAAGTCTCCTTGCCTTAAAACAACCTACTTCTTAATCTTGATTCTTTTTCGGGCTATACATTTGCAGAGTTTGCCTGAAAGGGATGGAAAGAGATGGGATATAATAGCTTTCTAAAGTGTCTCTGTGACTGTGGCAGTTGTCTTCTCAGAACCACTGATGTCTCTCGGTGTCTGCCAACTAAAGTTCTTTGCCTTCTGCCACCACCATCACCTCAGTCTGCCTAATGTTCTAGGCACACAGACTGTTTCTCCAACACCCCTTCTCTTGTCTATGTCACAATAATAACCTCACATTAAATGTATCTCTGCCTGCAAATCTGAGTCATCTTTCAAAATCTAAGATAGTGATCCTTAAATGCAGCATTTGTAAGCAATGTCTTGTCTTTGTATACTCACAACACCATTTCATGCCTCTGTTGCTTTCATAGCTTATTGTTCATATGCTTTCCTTACTCGTTAGACAGTAAGCTCTTTGAAAGCAGAGTGTTGTCTCATTTATCTTGATCCTACACATGCACACTATTTTTTATTCTTACTTGGTGTCATTGAAATTGATTTAAATTTATACATATGTGGGGATTTTTTTGGTAAACGAGACAGTAATATCTGGATTCAAACAAAGAAATATGAAGGTTGCATTTTAGCAATATTTTATTTCATCACATTAGTATATATGAGCTTTGGAAAAAATGTAATTTGACTGAGTGAATGAGCCTGCAGATGGAATTCTGGAATTGCCTGACAGAATTTGCCCAATAGGATCTTATAAATGCCTGCTTGAAACTTGAATTTTTTAAGCCTTAAACTTTGTAAGCAATGATATATTCCGAGATGAGACCAAAAATATGAATACCATTCACAGTTTATCAAAATGTCAAGAAGGTACCTGAATAACCATGTAGCACAGGTAATAATAAAGCTTTATCTGGTTAATTCATTTGTGTAAATCATGGCTTCCACTTGAGCCACTTCCCTCTGTCTAGTCTTTCCTGGTTGTTCAAGCCATTTTTGATCATATGGTTCCTAATCTCTGACAACAACTGATGTTCAGGTTATTTGCTGTGTGCTAACCTCATGTCAATTTCTGAAGTCTTGAGAGATAGTATCCACTTACCCTATCTACCTTATAGAACCTGGGACAGTGTGAGTCCAGATTTGTTCTTTGGTTTCCTGAGGTTGTATATCTCTACACAGGCACACAGACCAATTTCCCCACTCTCTAGGAAAATTGTCAAGAGAGGAAATAGAATTGATTCTTTCAGCAGCTCAGTTATTAGAAGTAGATAGGATCTGTCTGATTAGGTTATATGATATGTCATAGGCTTTGCCTTGATTTGTTTTTGAGAGATTTTTATTGTGTGTAGACCTACTATAGGTAGACTGAAGACAATTTTCTTTTTCATCACATCTGAGAATCATTTGTACCATGAAATGTGGGATGCAATTCAAATTTTCAGCTGTACTTTCATTGCTTTGGGTATTATTTCCACTGATGCAGGAGGATCTTCCCTCAAAGATGGATTTTCTTCAGGCAAGGTCAGCCTGTTATATGAATACTTATGAATATAATGCATATTTTATGATTTGATTTCTCTGTTCTCTTTGTGTACATAATCCAAAGTTAACAGCGGCCTTTCTTTATGCTAGTCTTGGCATACCTAGGAGTAAAAAGAAAATTGGAGAATCATGACCTTATTTATGTATATCTGCAGCAACCAAATAGTAAACATAAGCATTGTAAACGATAAAACTTGAGAAAACAATACATTGGAGTTATGACTTTGTTGTGTCATACATACTTCTCACTAGAGTATGGTAGTCAAATAAACCTTATTTGCTTTTATCCCTGTCTCTCCAAATATTTAGTTAAAGAGTAAATGTTTAAGATGGCTTGGCTAGAAGTAGTTATTTACCTACCATCATATTAAGGAATAAGATAGAGGAAATTGAAGGGAAGGAAAAAAAATAAAAATGAGAAAATGTATCACAAAAGAGAAAACAAAAAAATATTTTTAATTATACAAAACATCTACTTGACTCTGCCCTTTTGCAAAACCAATGCAGCAGAAGTATTGCCTATGGAGGTGGTGTTACCAGGTCTTCACAGGTCTCCTAGGTGAAATTTTGGTATTGTGAACAAGGGGCTTACCTCCATTGACTCTCAATGAAAGAGCTATCTTTGCTTTTAGGAAGATGATCTCATAACTCTCCTTAAAATATTTACTTTAAAATTTTCATTATAAGAACATAAAAATCTTAGAAAATAGCTTATACTGAAAACTGGTTGTAAATTAGGTAATTATTTTTGCTTTGGATACTAAATAATGCACTGCTTGTAGAAATTGATTATCTTTACTTCTAATTTTTCTATCATTTACTCATTTTGGAAAAATTAAAATTTTTGTTGAATTGATTTTTATTTACTATAAAAATTGGTAAACAGTTCAGTGGAGCATTGGTCCTTAACTACTGTTATTTTCTGTTTCTTTGATTGTGGATTATACATATCTTTGCTCATTTGAATTTCAAAATTATTAATTCTTCATTTTTAACTTCTTTACTCATTCAATCGATTTCTGCAATAGGGTTAGATAAATAAACTTTGAATAAGAGGATGTAGTGTGGATAATGGAAAATAATTGACTTGACAGTTTAAAGACCTAAGCTGTAGACCAGAACTATCATAATGAGCTGTGGGTCCCTAAGCAAGTCTTTTGACTTCTCTGGTTCATTTGTTAGTTGCCTGATTGATTAAATTCAATGGTTTCTAAATTATTCCACAGCCCTAAACACTGCCTATATTATTTAGAATAAGCTAAACATTTAAATAGTAATAGAAGTTTGTAGTTATATATTTGCTCCTAAAATCAAGTTAGTCAGGTATATGACTTACGTGGTGTCAAACTGGGTCAAGGAAACAAACCTAGATTATAGCTCTTATCTTAGAAAACATGACATGTGTTTTAAGGACACATGTTGGGAGAAGTTTGCATGGTCAATATCAGATAAGCACAGCCAAGATGCAGAATGACTAGAGAACGCTATATGATCCTGAATCATCAAAGGAAGATTAAACTATGGTTAGTAGACTGTAATTAACTCAAGGCAAAAGCTAGCGTACTTTTGAAAATAAATTACTACCAGATGTTTAACAAAAAATGATTTATCTGTGGTCTTTACCTAGCCATAAGGTTGTATTAGCTAGAACACCTTATTCCCCAAGCATCCTCATGAACCAACATTCCACCACACTAGAATAAAGTATATACAACCATAGAGAAACCAGAATGGTAGAGTCTTGTATTTTTATTTCATCTGACAAATGTATTTGTTTCTAAATCTAACATTGATAACTGTGCATTTCTATATATTAGCATATATAGTTTTCTTTAAATATGAAGTTCAGTGTCGTTACATCTAGAAAACCTTTTCTAACTTTCCAGAAAGGAGTGACCATTCCCTCTTGCAATCTCCCTTGTAATCTGTTTATATTTATGTCATTTGTTGAATGAATTCACAAATATCACTACCTCCTGAAGCTCTGAGCTCTTTTCTGTTTGTTTGTTTTGTTTTTGTTTTTGTTTTTGAGATGGAGTCTTGCTCTGTTGCCCAGGCTGGAGTGCAGTGGTGTGATCTCGGCTCACTGCAACCTCTGCCTCCTGGGGTTCAAGTGATTTTCCTGCCTCAGCCGCCCGAGTAGTTGGGATTGCAGGTTCCAGCCACCACACCCAGCTAATTTTTGTGGGTTTTTTTTTTTGTTTGTTTGTTTGTTTGTTTGTTTTTGAGACGGAATCTTGCTCTGTCGCCCACGCTGGAGTGCAGTGGCGCGATCTCGGCTCACTGCAAGCTCCGCTGCCTCCCGGGTTCATGCCATTCTCCTGCCTCAGCCTCCCAAGAAGCTGGGACTATAGGCGCCAGTCACTACGCCCGGCTAACTTTTTTGTATTTTTAGTAGAGATGGGGTTTCACCGTGTTTGCCAGGATTGTCTCAATCTCCTGACCTCGTGATCCGCCAGCCTCGGCCTCCCAAAGTGCTGGGATTACAGGCATGAGCCACCACGCGCCCGGCCTAATTTTTGTATTTTTAGTAGAAACGGGGTTTCACCATGTTGGCCAGGCTGGTCTTGAAGTCCTGACCTCAAGTGATCTGCCTGCCTGGGCCTCCCAAAGTGCTGGGATTACAGGTGTGAGCCACCACACCCAGCCAGCTCTGAGCTCTTAAATGCAGTGCTTGTCTTTTCTTTTTCTGTATTGTGTAAATATAGCCCGTTTCTGGCACATCGTAGGCATTCAGTAAATGTCTCAAAGTATCATAGAATAATCAGAAATCCTATTTAAAGAGGCTTAAGTTACAATTTCTAATGCACATTACCTGTTTTTGTTTGTTTTCACTGGTTTTAATTTACGCAATGCTTTGTTTCCTATCTTTTCTGTGCTCCTGCACTACCTGCTGAGAATCAGCAATAGACTATATGTAGCTTTGGTATCATTTTTATGGGCCGTTTCTGGATAATTTGGACTCAATTTGCCCCAGCCTCCTATTATGAAAACTCTGTGGGAATCCTTCTTTCCACGCACCTTCTTGACTTTTCAAAACCTTCTACAGAGTTGTTCCGGGAATGAATTGCCCCATGTTCCAAAACTACCACGTTTCTCTTTCCCTAGTCATGTCCCTTTAATATGTTTTCCTTTTTACATTTCATCACCAACCTCATTCATTACCTTTATATCAAAAATATTTCTAAAGATCTAGCTTATAGTTATCCTGTCAATGTGTGTGTGTGTGTGTATGTGTGTTGTCTATCCTGTACCTGCCTTCTCTAGTCCTTCCCAGCCTCTTCTTTCTTTGCCACTCTAGGCACTCCAAAGTGGAACAATGGGCCCATTTAGAGTCTTTTTTTTTTTTTTTGTAGAGAGGAAAAGATGCCTCTACAAAAACCGTATGAAATTGGTGGAGTATCTCTTGAACATTGATGTCTCTTTCAGTGCTCTTCTCCCATCTGTAGTCGCTACTTTTGAATTTTTTCTATTCCCTACTATAAGAGTAAAGTGTCTCTTGAGTGAAGAGTAGTGTTCATTCTTTTAAACATGTAATACTTAAACACTCCTTTTTACTGAGAAATAAAGCTATCATATCTTGTTTCCAGTTCCTATTTGCCATTTTTCCATTTTTGTAAGAATTATTTTCATTGTTGTTGTTTTGATTTTTTTTTTTTTTTTTTTTTTTTGAGACAGGGTCTCACTCTATCCCCCAGGCTGGTGCAGTTATAGCTCACTGTAGCCACAAGCTCCTGGGTTCAAATGATCTTCTCACCTCAGCCTCCCAAGTAACAGGGACTACAGATGTGCACCACCACACCTGCCTAAATTTTTTTTGCAGAGATAGAGTCTTGCTATGTTGCCCAGACTGGTCTCAACCTCCTGGTCTTAAGCAATCCTCCCAAAGTGCTGGGATTACAGGTGTGAGCCACTATACCCAGCCAATAATGACTGCTTTTAATTATAATAATGCTCATCTAAAGTGTAACTGGTTTACCTTATCAGCTCTTCTCCTAAAATTGTGATATAGTGTATATTTATTTAACCTCAGAAAAAACAAGGGTGATGGGAGGTACTTGCGAGTTCTGCCAATGAAACCTTCACCTCTTGCTAGATTCATGTAAGAGTTATATTAAAGCATTAACTATAACTTGTTTTGAAACAATTTGGAAAAGTAGAGAATGGAAAAAGACAATCCCACTAACAATGGATATTTCTTAAATGTCTATCTATCATCTATCAATCAGTAGCTTGACTCTTGCTTAGCTTAATAGTAATAACCCATAAGCATCCAAGAACAAGTAACTAATGCCAAGGATTTTTTCTCTTCTAAGAATGGGAAGGCTGAGAAACCACTGGGATAGAAACAGTAATACTCAAATCTTCCAAGTGTTTATTACAAATAGGAGATGGAGGATTGGAAAATATTTTCAAGGGTCTCTTTCAACCTGCAGGTCGACAGAAAAACCATCCTGTATGTGGTACAGTGAAATATAATTTTTACCTCATATTTAGGAAGGAATTTTAAATGACCTTGGGATATTTATCAAGATTCATTAGCACTATTTCTGAAAACTTGTTTGTTTTATTAAATATTAAGGTTTCATTACCTGGTAAGTTCTTGTGAATCTAACAACCTAAAAGCAAAGTTAAAGAAATAATCATCTTTCCTCCTTTAGTCCATTTCTTTAATAACATACTATGTAAACTGTTGATTTCTTGAGAATAGGAGCATGAGTTGTCATAATACATTCTCAAGAGCTGTTTGATGAAAGGTTTTTCTTTTATTTTGATGGGGAAATAGAGACACAAAAACTCACTTAAAATTAATGCAAAAAATAAATTTCTGAGATGGCATCTTCATATCTCCATTTCAATAATAACAATAACCAAGTCCCATTGTAGAGGCCATTACTGATTTCAATTTATAACAAAATGATTTGTGCAGAAATGCCGAAATTGATATCATATCTTTCATGTTAATATCATTTGCATCTTTGCTTTAAAATCACACTAATTATCTGGAACTTTCTGTAAGGTAAAGATAAGTATAACATGATTACCATTCTCTTCTTCAAGAGAAACCCAAACATTTAAAAGGTCATGAGTGATGCAACAGAACCAGTTTTCGAATCCTCTTACCAGGTGAAATGGGGAATCATCTGTAATCTATAATTTCAAATACATGTACATGTCATGAAAGGAATGTTTACCATTTCCAGTAGCCATCATCTTAGAAAGTAAGACTGGAAAAGCGAGTCAGAACTGGGAATGCTGTCCCATCACAGCTTGTTGGGGGGCACTCACGTGCTCTGTTTTGCCTGTGGATGCTGCTGGTAGGAATGATGATTTCTGTAGGGGAAGGGAGATTGGCTGGCCTACTGAAAATTAAGCTCTTCTTTTACCTTCTTGCCTCTTAATTTGGTGACTGTGAGATTACCAGTCAGAGGTAGTCACTGACTACTGCAAGTTAAGGCTCCCTATAAATATCTGTCTCTTTAGAACATTGGCCCATTTATGTCTTGGGTGTATTTTGTTTGGAGTACAAAATAACTCAGTGATTTCTTTTTTCTTTCTTTCTCTTTTTTTTTTTTTTTTTTTTTTTTTTTTGAGGAATGCCATGCTTTACTTTAGACTAGAGTATAGTTTTTGTGGTGTTTTTTGAAGTGCTTTTATTTGATTTTTTAAAAAAGATGTGATATTTAGTGTGTTAAACCTACAGTTAATTATCTTATAGAAAATGTGTATTTTTTAGGATATCGCCTCTATTCCTTCTATGTTAATGAATCATGCTCTTTAGCGTTGATGAAAGTTTCAATTTTGAGAATAGTAGACCTTGTTAGGTGTCACTTTGGGTACCAGCAAACCGTTGATTTCAGGCAAGAAGAATAAAGTTTAAAAAAGAAAATAAATCTAGCATTTGCTTAATAATTTGCCCTTTGCAGCACCAGAATCTTATGTGACCACCCACATTCATCTGGTTACTGACGTGGTTCTTCCTTCAATTGCAGAAGCTATTTTTGCACCTTTTGTGTCTTTTGAGGAACCGAGTGGGCCTACTTGCTTATAATGATTCATGTCTCAAGTGCACAGGGTGTCCTGAAGTGCTACTGCAGTGATGTGCAGAAATGAGGGGGAAACTAAAGCAAACTACTTCCTTTAAACACTTTGAATGTTCACATGAAGTGGTACTGCAGGAAAGCACATTTTAACTGTTGTTTAATGCTTTAGTTATTCTTACAAGAGTTTTGTAATAACTTGTCAGGAAGAAAGAGCAATTTTTTAAAAAAATAACAAATATACAATTATGGGTATCATAATAATATTTTTAAGTAGGTCTTTTACACTGGGAGATAAACTCTGTTAAGATCATTGATTAATCTATTTGGATTAGGTAGTTTGACCTTCCATGCATTTCTTTGGATCATACTTGAATAAATATTAATTCTATATATGAAAAGTTCCTTTCTTCATTACTTACTAGACTTTGGAAAGTCTGAATTTTGCTTTGGTTGGGTTTGGATTCCTATTTCAGAATTTAATTTTAGCACAAACTATAACATTGCTGAAATAAACTATAGAAACAAATTTACAACGAGGTTATCTAAGACTTCACCTGCGAAGTTTAGTTGCTGATACACCTAAAGATGTTCTTTGGTTTCTGGTTGCATCCATGTCCCTACAAAGGACACAAACTCATCCTTTTTTATGGCTGCATAGTATTCCATGTTGTATATGTGCCACATTTTCTTAATCCAGTCTGTCACTGATGGACATTTGGGTTGATTCCAAGTCTTTGCTATTGTGAATAGTGCCGCAATAAACATATGTGTGCATGTGTCTTTATAGCAGCATGATTTATAATTGTTTGGGTATATACCCAGTATCATTCTCAGCAAACTATCACAAGAACAGAAAACCAAACACTGCATGTTCTCACTCGTAGGTGGGCACTGAACAATGAGATCACTTGGACTCGGGAAGGGGAACATCACACACCGGGGCCTATCACGGGGAGAAGGGAGGGGGTAGGGATTGCATTGGGAGTTATACCGGATGTAAATGATGAGTTGATGGGTGCTGACGAGTTGATGGGTACAGCACACCAACATGGCACAAGTATACATATGTAACAAACCTGCACGTTATGCACATGTACCCTAGAACTTAAAGTATAATTTAAAAAAAAAAAAAAAAAAGATGTTCTTTGGAAATCTCAGCTTTATGGCAGAACCGTATCATGGACTACAATGACACAATTTCTAGTTCTGATACTTGAAGTTTTAACTCTAGCATTTCACTGTTACAGGGAATTCCTTTTAAATACAAGTATTTATTCAAAAGATTTAAACTATGTTAAAAGAAAGGAAATTCTTTCTTGTGGGGGGGAAATAGCTTATTGAGAGATCCAGTTCCAAATTTTCTTTCCTAAAGGAAGGTAGGTTCTGTGGTGAAGAAGAATGAGCATGCTTATTAAACTCATGACAGGTGTCATCATCTTTTAAATCTTCTTGTTCATCTTTTAGATTCCCAGAAGTTGTGCATGAGCTCCTGTGAGGAGAGTTGGCATCTTGGAAATCAAAGACAGTTGTGATGCAGTTTTTTGATATGCGGATAACAGGTTAATAACTAAAATTTATTTATTCTTATTCTCGTGTTACATTAAACTTGAAAAGCTGTTTTGGCCGACCATGGGCTCATATATAAACTGATTTTGTCATCAAATCAGGGAGGAAACAATATATTATTTTCCATCTAGAGAGAAAAATGTTGTTTTGTTGTATTTTGTTTTTCATAGTAGACTAGTCTTTTTTTTTTTTTTTTTTTTTTTGAGATGGAGTCTTGCTCTGTCGCTAGCTAGGCTGGAGTGCAGAGGCACAATCTCGGCTCACTGCAACCTCTGCCTTCTGGGTTCAAGTGATTCTCCTGCCTCAGCCTCCCAAGTATCTGGGACTACAGGCACCTGATACCATGCCTGGCTCATTTTTGTATTTTTAGTAGAGACAGGGTTTCACCATGTTGGCCAGGATGGTCTCGATCTCTTGACCTCGGCCTCCCAAAGTGCTGGGATTACAGGCGTGAGCCACCGCGCCCAGCCCACCAGTCTTAATTATAATTAATTATCACTGTTATAATTAAAATAGCTTTATTTCACAGAATTTATTTCTGACAAAGTTTATTTTCATGTGAGACTCTACTTAGTAAATCCTAATAACTTTTGCTATATAATGACAAAACATCTCAGTAGAAAGGTGAAATCACAATTTAAAAAATTATTTTAAAAGGTATGACAAAATATTAAAAGCAGCATGCTGTAGTCAAAATAAATCATAAATATCTTGACTACATAGGCAAACTCTACAAATATATACAATGATGCCTGCATTGCAGCCCACATTGAAAAATATGATTGTTTCTCATTAGGTTTTAAATATCAAACTAGATTTTAATTACATCAAATTAGAGGATGATCATCACAATATTTTTACTCTTCTCCAAAAATTTTCTGTATTGCTTGGCAGGATTATATATAATATAGTTTTCTCCATATAGTGGCAACTTGCTCATTTTGGAGGGAACTGAGGTTGTTATGGGAATTTTTACTAAAAGAAGCCTTTATAATGAATTTGGCTCTCAGGAAGGCACCTTTTAAAAAATCCTCCTGTGGAAATAAGTCTTTATTCAGCTGGACTCTGGCACTCGTCATGCCTTCTTTCTTGGTAGTTCCTTTTTTCCCTCATCCCATACTCTCTGAGCATGTGTGCTCTGAGCGGTGGTTGGGCAATAAGTGTCTAAGTGACCCGTGGGATCAGTGTTACAACTGCGATGCCCTGAGGTGTTCATGCGTTTTTTAAAGATTTTACAATTGATCTATGGCATTTTAATAACAAACACAATGATGTCCCTTCTAAAATGTCATTCACTAATTATTACCATAATACACATATTTTGTTTACAAGTGTCATACTACCAAATCCTCAAGAAAAGACCAAATGTTTGTAAGTGTCATACCACCAAATCCTCAAGAAAAGAGCAAGTGACCATGTACATTTTAAAAAATGTTTTATTTTTTAAATGTTGCAAGTGGAGAAGCTGTGTTTGCTGCCAGTCCTTTTATACCATCATTATTTAGGATGTCATTATTTAATGCTCACTTGACTTTGCCACCACTCAAGTAATGACTAATTTCCTGAGGTAAAGTCTTTTCTGAGATAATGTTTTTCTAAGCGAAAGATCCCAGATTGACAACCTTGGGTACTGTAGGTCTTTATTCTTCTGCAGAGCAAGCCTGTCTTCCTGCCAATCCCACCCAGTCGTTATCCTGAAGAGACCTCTGAGGAGGTCCATCCAGGAGGCTGTTTCTGTGTCTTTCCTTTGGGAGCTTGTCTGAGGACATTATTTAACTGGGTACCAAACTTATTTGAGTGGGACTCTGAAGAGTGGCCAAAGGAGAAGGCACACTTCTAGAAGAATGCCAGCTCTTCCCTGTAATATTTTCTTTCACTTCAATTCCTTTAGTTCTATTACCACCGAAATAGCCATGCAGAGGTAATCTCTTTGTTTACATGATCCCCCTCTGAAAAGTGTGATGAGCCTGCCAGACAATGTCTGTCTTTATTGACTGGAGGACTCCTGTGGGCTGTAGCAGTATCCACAGGAAAGCCAGAGTCATATCCCCTGAGTTTTATTATCCAGTCAATTATCTTACTCCTTTCATAGCACTCAAAACCCACTAGAGAAAATTTTAACTGTGAATGCAAAACTGTATTTGGAATTCCGCTCCTTTGTTGGCAGTGGGTGCCAAAAATGACTTTGTGTGGGTTTGGTTACCATAAAAGGAAATATCAGTGAATAAAGTGATAACTCACTGTTTGCATATGAGAATTACTCTCCTACTGCATTTTTTGATGTATCAATTGATTAGGAAACCTGGTAATATATTTTTAATGGACTATTAGAGAATCTGAAAAATGAATTGACTCTACACAGTCATAGAGAAATGCTGTAGCTATAATTAACCATATTACTATAGATCTTTATAGTTCTAAGTAGATCTCTGTTGAAGAAATTAAACTAAAATTGCAGGTAGATACAATGGTACATTTAATGATTTATAATAATATTATGAAGTCCAAAGAAAGTATTTTCCTAGACTTAATGATTCATTTAATATAGATTTCCTTCTCTAACATACTTATTAAAATGTTTTCTTATCTATAAGCATTTTTATACATTTCAGTAATAAAATGCAAGCTCACGAATTTATGTCATTTGGAAGAGTTAGGTTGCTTAGTAAAAGTGTCACCTAACAAAACAAGACAAATGCCATTATCTAACCTTGAATTAAACTTGGAAAACACAATTGTTTTTAAAGTGAATTTGTTTTCCTCAGTATAATTTGAGTGGAGTAGCAGAGAAACTTTCAAACCCTCCCAAATCCTGCTCGTTTTTAAAGAGAAAGTCATGCCATGTTCAGTAATAGATTATGATGCATACAATTTCCATTGCAGAATCTTTTCAGTTTCCAGGATAAGCAGCTGTAGAAAAATGACTAATACAAATAGTCCATATTTTTAATGGTTCATAAATATGATCAATAAATTCCAAAAAGAAGCCATCACTCACTTTCTCTCCCACCTACCTTTCTCTGTGTGTCTCAGAAACTCCAAGAAGAGACGTGATTTTATGGACAGTAGTTAGTCAAAGGCTCCCCAAGGATAGTGTTGGAGAGAAAAAGACATCCTCAAACATGTTTCAAATCAAATGTGAAAGGTTCATGTGAAATAAGCATGATTTCTAGTTCCCTAGTAAGTCTTCCACTGAAGTGAAAAACTAGACATTGTGATCAGAGGAGGGATCCCTGTAGGGCTGGGACCTCCAGCTTAGGCACAAAGATGGACGCTCTTCCGGCACAACCCAGGAGAGAAAGCATGGCGTGGGATATCATCTAGCTAGATGATAAAATGGTGGTAAAATGGTGGGGCATCTTGGGTAGGCTTGTCTTAGAAATTTAGAAGGAAGAGATTTTCTTGACAGAAGCTATTTGCATAATTGAGTTAATGTTTTGAATCTTAAAAACTTTCTGGATAATAAGTGCTGCTGGAATATAGAAAGATCCTAGGTTAAACTTAGCAAAATTGATTTTTTAAAATAAAATGATAGATAAGACTTTTTTTCTGATTAGCCTCCTTCTCCTAAAAATTAAACAGTTAACTTAATGGCCTAGACATGTTTTGTTCTGACCATGGGATATCTGATTTTGAATTTTATGTAAGTCACTGTTTTTCACCTTCTGGTGTATTCTCTAGTAGCAGAATATTATTTCTGAATTTTATTTGATGCATCTACTAGATGATATGCCCTTAGTGTATAAGAATGGTTTTATTATTTTAAACCATAAAAATTAAATGTCTGATTTACAAAGGTATTACCTCATTGCTAAGTGAAAACATTATATTTTATGGAATAACTTATGAAATAAATTATTCCAGCCCTGTTTTTTATAAAATTGTATGGACTTATTACTTGAAGTTTATGCTGTTTTTGTTTTGTTTTTTGTTTGTTTTGAGATAGAGTCTCACTCTGTTCCCCAGGCTGGAGTGCAGTGCTGCAATCATAGCTCACTGCAGCCTCGACCTGCTGGGCTCAAGTGATTCTCCCACCTCAGCCTCCTGAGTAGTTGAGACTACAGGTACATGCCACCACACCCAGCTAATTTTTGTATTTTTTTGTAGAGATGGCGTTTTGCCCGGGCTGGTCTCGAACTTCTAAGCTTAAGCGATCCACCTGCCTCCACCTCCCAAAGTGCTAGGATTGTAGGCGTGAGCCACCATGCCCAGTCCCTGAAGTTTATGTTTTGAGCAAAATTATATATTCTGTGTCAACCAAAAGATGGAAAATGATACATACCTGATTTTCACTTGTAACGTTCTTATTTTCCTTAAAACTAATGATTTCCAAGCTGGGCACAGTGGCTTGGGAGCTACTTGGGAAGCAGGGGCCAGAGGATCCCTTGAGCCCATGAATTTGAGTCCAGCCTGGACAAGAAAGTGAGACCCCCTCCTCTAAAAAAAAAACAGTAATGATTTTCAAAGAACAAAAGAAAACAGTCTGTCATGAGACTTTATTACAGTCTTACAAGAAGCTGTTCTCATTAATACTTAATATACATATTTTGAACATTATTTAAATTATGGACTTTTTATTTCTAGGAAATGGCATTTTGGGGCCATTTTTTTGTACTACAAACATGCAGAGCTCATTTATATTCTCTCAGAACCATTAAAAGTTGAGACATTTCACATATTAAAGTTAAGTAAAAATATTTAGGTGAAGATATTATTGAAGATGTATTATTTTAAGTTGGAATAAAACTTAATGGAGAATGGTGGTGAGTCCTCCTAGACTTAGAAGTCATCAAATTTAGATCTGCATTTTGGTTCTGAAACCCAACCTCTCTAAGAATCATTCTCAACTGTAAAATAAGTGTAATAATACCCTTAGCATAGGGGTATAATGAAGATAAAATAAGACAATGTACATGAAACTCTTTAACAGTATGTGTCAGCCCATAGTAAATATATAGTAAATGACAGCCATTATCATTGTTATAATTAACAGTGGAACTGCATGCATAGATCAATACCATGATACAATATTAAATCTGAAAAGTAACTTAGAAATTATTCACTTCAAACTCTGAGTCCTAATTGAGGATTCACACATGCTTGTCTTGAATTGGAGATGTAGCATACTTCCATTTTAGAGGATATTATTTACCTCTGCAAATCTGACAGAGGCTGTGTCTACATGAACCTTAAATATTTAGTTAATTAAACACAGTCAGCCAATTCAGAATCAACATTGTGTCTTCTTCTTGTTAGCATGGTTCCTGGAATTGACAGAAGTAAATTTGCATTGGAATATTATGAGGCCATCACTTCGGCTTCAGTTTTTGCCTCATTTTCTATAGAGGGATGCTACAGAAAATTATTACGCAGCAAAAAATTAAATCCAACAGCAAAACTTTTTAGCAAACTGAAATTAATATCTTTGTTTAGTTTTTTGACTGCTGCTTGACAAATCTCTTAGGCTTCATGGCCATTAAGAGAAGGAATCTTTGAGTACAGATGTCTTACTACAAATATCTGGGGGCTACTGATTTCTCACCCAAAGACTTACTGTTCCTGTGGGAATTTCCAGGTGCTTTTCCCCTTTCAAAGTCCAACTTCTCTCATCATCATCATCACAGTCAAATTCTATGTTAGGGAGAAAATTGCCCATGAAAGTAAGACTACTATTTGAGTTTTGCTTTAGGAATCTGCAGTACGTCTGCATGGTAGCATTTTTAAAAATTATTAACCAGTGTTTTATTTAAAAAGATAAACATGCTCATGTTAAGAAAAATAAACAAAAATTAAACTTACTGAAAGTCATGAGGTGAAAAGTAAAAATCCTTTCTTTGCTTTTCCTCTGAATCCCAGGTTCCACTCTTTTTTTTTTTTTTTTTTTGAGATGGAGTTTTGCTCTTGTTCCCCAGGCTGGAATGCAATGGCTCCATCTTGGCTCACTGAAACCTCTGCCTCCCGGGTCCAAACAATTCTCCTGCCTCAGCCTCCCAAGTAGCTGGGATTACAGGCATGCACCACCACGCCCAGCTAATTTTTTGTATTTTTAGTAGACACGGAGTTTCTCTATGTTGATCAGGCTGGTGTCCATGCTGTCTGGCATCCTCACAGGAATTTTCTGTTGATCAATTGTTCCTCTTTTTCACCCATAGAATTAACAATGTGTCTTCATACTAGGGTGCAATAAGCTTTTCTTGCATTTAATGTTACTATTCTCTGAACAAGTTTCTATATTGGCACTTATAGCTGTACTTTTTCAAATGCCTCAGTTTTATAATTGAGCCATAATTTATTTAAGCAGTTCTTGTACATATATTAGTGTGCACTTGTACAAGGACACCTGTAAGGATATATTTCCAGCAGTGGAATTTCTAGGTCAATGTGTATGATCTTTTTTATTTTGATAAACTGACACATTGCCTATCAAGGAAACATCTGAGGTTTTATGACAGTTGATACAGTTTATCATTGAAGTTCTCAGAATCCTCTGGGTACCTCATTGAACACTGCCTTAAGGAAGTTGAGTATTCACTTAAAATTGAATGATTACTTAGTTGTCAAGTCTTCCTGAATCATAGGCCCTCATCTAGAGGACTCCTTCACTTTGCCATTATGTAAATTTCCTAAAAAGGAAATTTATTCTTTTTAAACATAAACATTCAAACCTATCAGAAAAAAAAAAAAAAAACTAAACAAAAAAACCCACTATTTTCAGCCAGGTGAGGTGGCTCACACCTATAATCCTAACACTTTGGGAGACCAAGATTGCTTGAGCCCAGGAGTTTGAGACCAGCCTGGGCAATATGGCAAGACCTCATCTCTACAAAAAATACAAAAATTAGATGGGTGTAGTGGTGTACACCTTTAATCCCAGTTACTTGGGAGCCTAAGGTGGGAGGATCGCCTGAGCTCAGGGAGGTCAAGGCTGCAATGAACAGTGATTCCACCACTGTACTCAAGCCTGGGCACCAGAGTGAGACTCTGTCTCAAAAAACAAAACAAAAAATTCCCACTATTCTCAACTTTTAGTATCTAGGGAATTAGAACTAGGCTGATTACATTTAAATAACTAAGACGTTTGATATGTAATAATCGTATATCTTAGAAAATATTACCATGATGTTTTTATAATATTTTCTCTGAGTTATTTTTGAGTCACAGTGTCAATATAAGGTTTACTCTTCTGGTGTAATGCTTTCTGAAGCAGTTTCTAGCTTTTGTTTTAGGGTACATAGCTTTGTGAACCCTTTATATAATGAACTGGAAATTGGAATTTGTATTTGTATGTATCAATGGTATGGTTTAATGGAACAATTTTTCCTAACTGCATTTATTTTGTATCCAGGAAGCGTCAGGACAATCATGCCCATGAGAGCTCTAAACTGTTCAGGTAATCATTTCATTTTTAAACTGTCCTATAAATATGCTTTGTTTTCCATATTAAGAAGACTTTATAATTGTTTTGTTTAGATGTACCCTTTTATCTTTTCCAAATTTCTGTGACATCTGATTCTTACAGCCTTGATGTCATGTTACTAATCACTGATTTTAAGCTGTAAAATAAAGCTATACTTTATAGTAATATATAATACTTTATGAATTTTATAAAACATGTATTTTATATATGTATGCTTATATATATACTGTTATATTTATATTTTATATTAATGTATAACATATATATGGCTTTTTTTTTTTTTTTTTTTTTTTTTGAGATGGAGTCTCGCTCTGTTGCCAGGCTGCAGTGCAGTGACATGATGTCGGCTCACTGCAACCTCCGCCTCCCGGGTTCAAGTGATTCCCCTCCCTTAGCTTCCCGAGTAACTGGGACTACAGGTGCATGCCACCACACCTAGCTAATTTTTGTATTTTTAGGAGAGATGGGGTTTCACCATGTTGGCCAGGATGGTCTCGGTCTCTTGACCTCATGATCCACCTGCCTCAGCCTCCCAAAGTGCTGGAATTACAGAAGTGAGCCGCCATGCCTGGCCACATATTTTTTGTATTAAGCTATAAAACATATCCCTATATAGAGATATGTAATACGCTTTGGCATACAAATCATAAAACTTGGTTAGGAATAGCTCTAATTTTTTTAATGGGGCTTTCTAAAATCTTATACTTTTGTAGATAATATCCATCAAGGATATTTTTCTAAAGTTAAAGATATTTAAAAGAGTGACCAAAATTCAAGCATGGAAGAGACTTACGTTTATGACTTAAGTCATAAAGTTTGAAATTAATATATTTTAATTGTGGAATTAATGTAATCTCAATAAAAATAATTCCTTGGAGTAAGAAGCATTTCAAATTTATCTGATTTCTGGTTGGTTAGTTAGGTTTTTTTTTTTTTTTTTTGGTTTCTTATTTGGAACTGTTATGACAATCTCTTTGTATTTTCTTTTTCTTCAGGTCATTTTATCTTAGTGAAACTGGCAATTGAGCTTTGCTCTAGTTGATGGGCAAAATTTCTTCTAGACTATTCATCATCCCAATTTCATCCTAGTTGAAAATTTTCAAATGCCGTAAGAAATCTTTATAGATTTGCACTTAGCTTTTGGATGGACATTTCTACAATGGAGAGAACTGTGTTATAGCCCTGGTCCAAGGACATTACTATCTAATACCCATCGACTGTGGTGTGCGTGTGGAAGGTTCCAAAGAGAAGGAGCAATCAGCACGTTTGCAGACCCCTTGGAACATGGAAGCAACCAAGCTTTAAGAAGCACAGCTTTGGAGATACTCCATGAGTCTGCACCGCTTTCAGGGGAACTAGCACTTAAGACCTTGTGTAACAAAATGGACACTGGGGACACAGCTCTAGGACAAAAGGCTACCTCAAGGTCTGGAGAAACTGATAAAGCATCAGGTAGATGGAGACAGGAACAATCGGCTGTTATTAAGATGAGCACTTTTGGCAGTCAAGAAGGACAGCGGCAACCACAAATAGAGCCTGAGCAAATCGGAAACACAGCATCAGCACAACTGTTTGGTTCTGGGAAACTGGCCTCCCCTAGTGAAGTGGTGCAGCAAGTCACAGAGAAGCAATATCCACCGCATCGTCCGAGTCCTTACTCATGCCAACACTCACTCTCTTTCCCTCAGCACTCATTGCCACAGGGGGTCATGCACAGCACCAAGCCACATCAGAGCCTCGAAGGTCCTCCGTGGCTTTTCCCTGGCCCTTTGCCATCCGTTGCCTCCGAGGACTTATTTCCTTTTCCTATACATGGCCACAGTGGTGGTTATCCTAGAAAAAAGATTTCAAGTCTGAACCCTGCTTATAGCCAATACTCCCAGAAAAGTATCGAACAGGCAGAAGAGGCTCACAAGAAAGAGCACAAACCCAAAAAGCCTGGCAAGTACATTTGCCCTTACTGCAGCAGAGCGTGTGCCAAACCTAGCGTACTAAAAAAACACATCAGGTCCCATACTGGGGAGCGGCCATATCCATGTATACCTTGTGGTTTCTCTTTCAAGACAAAGAGCAATTTGTACAAGCACAGGAAGTCACATGCCCATGCAATTAAGGCAGGATTAGTACCTTTCACAGAGTCAGCGGTATCTAAATTGGACCTAGAGGCTGGTTTTATTGATGTAGAAGCAGAAATACATTCAGATGGTGAACAGAGTACAGACACAGATGAGGAGAGTTCTTTATTTGCCGAGGCTTCTGACAAAATGAGTCCTGGCCCACCCATCCCACTGGACATTGCCAGCAGAGGTGGCTATCATGGGTCATTGGAAGAATCATTGGGAGGTCCAATGAAGGTGCCGATTTTGATTATTCCTAAAAGTGGGATTCCTCTCCCTAATGAAAGCTCTCAGTATATGGGCCCTGATATGCTACCAAATCCATCTTTAAATACTAAGGCTGATGATTCGCACACAGTCAAACAGAAACTTGCACTAAGACTGTCAGAGAAAAAAGGACAAGATTCTGAGCCATCGCTCAACCTTCTGAGCCCGCACAGTAAAGGAAGCACTGATTCTGGTTACTTTTCTCGCTCAGAAAGTGCTGAGCAGCAAATAAGCCCTCCCAACACAAATGCAAAGTCTTATGAAGAAATCATCTTTGGAAAATACTGTCGGCTTAGTCCGAGAAATGCACTCAGTGTTACAACCACAAGTCAGGAGCGTGCCGCAATGGGTAGGAAGGGCATAATGGAACCATTACCTCACGTAAACACCAGGTTAGATGTCAAGATGTTTGAAGATCCTGTTTCACAGCTGATCCCAAGCAAGGGCGACGTGGACCCCAGTCAAACGAGCATGCTGAAATCCACTAAGTTCAACAGTGAGTCTAGACAACCCCAGATTATTCCATCATCTATCAGGAATGAAGGAAAACTTTATCCAGCAAACTTCCAAGGCAGTAACCCGGTTCTCTTAGAAGCTCCTGTAGACTCTTCACCCCTTATTAGAAGCAACTCAATGCCAACTTCTTCAGCAACTAATCTAACTATTCCTCCTTCTTTGAGAGGAAGTCACTCATTTGACGAAAGGATGACTGGTTCCGACGATGTATTCTATCCAGGGACCGTGGGCATACCCCCTCAGCGCATGCTAAGAAGACAAGCAGCATTTGAACTGCCTTCAGTACAGGAGGGCCATGTGGAGGTCGAGCACCATGGCAGGATGTTGAAGGGTGTCAGCAGTTCATCCCTGAAGGAAAAGAAATTGTCTCCTGGGGACAGGGTTGTGTATGACTATGACGTCTGTCGGAAACCCTATAAGAAGTGGGAGGACTCTGAAACACCAAAGCAAGGCTACAGGGACATTTCCTGCTTGAGTTCTTTAAAACATGGTGGAGAATATTTCATGGATCCTGCGGTGCCATTGCAGGGAGTACCAAGCATGTTTGGAACTACCTGTGAAAACAGGAAACGCCGGAAAGAGAAGAGCGTAGGGGATGAAGAGGACACCCCCATGATCTGCAGCAGCATCGTAAGCACTCCCATGGGCATCATGGCTTCCGATTATGACCCCAAACTGCAGATGCAGGAAGGAGTCAGGAGTGGATTTGCCGTGGCTGGACACGAAAACCTTTCTCATGGTCACACGGAACGCTTTGACCCATGTCGGCCCCAACTGCAGCCTGGAAGTCCATCTCTTGTGTCAGAGGAGTCACCTTCAGCCATTGATTCGGACAAGATGTCAGACCTAGGGGGCAGGAAACCTCCTGGAAATGTGATTTCTGTGATTCAGCACACCAACTCGCTGAGCCGACCCAATTCATTTGAAAGATCTGAGTCAGCCGAACTTGTGGCTTGCACGCAGGATAAAGCCCCTTCCCCTTCAGAGACTTGTGACAGTGAGATTTCAGAAGCCCCAGTGAGTCCTGAGTGGGCTCCACCCGGGGATGGTGCAGAAAGTGGGGGGAAACCCTCTCCATCTCAGCAGGTGCAGCAGCCGTCCTATCACACACAGCCCAGGCTAGTTCGGCAACACAACATCCAGGTTCCTGAGATTCGAGTGACCGAGGAGCCTGATAAACCCGAGAAGGAGAAAGAAGCCCAGAGCAAAGAGCCAGAGAAGCCTGTGGAAGAATTTCAGTGGCCCCAGAGAAGTGAGACTCTTTCCCAGCTCCCCGCGGAGAAATTGCCACCCAAAAAGAAGCGTCTGCGACTTGCCGATATGGAGCACTCCTCAGGGGAGTCCAGCTTTGAATCCACAGGCACAGGCCTCTCCCGCAGCCCCAGCCAAGAAAGCAACTTGTCTCACAGCTCCAGTTTCTCCATGTCTTTTGAAAGAGAAGAAATCAGTAAGCTTTCTGCACTTCCTAAGCAGGATGAGTTTGGGAAGCATTCAGAGTTTCTGACTGTCCCTGCTGGTTCATACTCATTGTCTGTCCCAGGCCATCACCACCAGAAAGAGATGCGACGCTGCTCATCAGAGCAGATGCCTTGTCCTCACCCAGCAGAAGTCCCAGAAGTTCGCAGCAAATCATTTGATTATGGGAATCTGTCCCATGCTCCTGTGTCGGGAGTGGCAGCCTCCACGGTATCACCGTCCAGGGAGAGGAAGAAATGCTTTCTGGTGCGGCAAGCTTCCTTCAGTGGCTCCCCAGAAATCGCCCAGGGTGAGGCCGGCATGGATCAGAGTGTGAAGCAGGAGCAGCTGGAGCACCTGCATGCTGGCCTCCGGTCCGGGTGGCACCATGGCCCGCCTGCTGTGCTGCCTCCTCTTCAGCAAGAGGACCCAGGGAAGCAGGTGGTGGGTCCTTGTCCCCCGCTGAGCTCAGGGCCACTGCACCTGGCCCAACCACAGATCATGCACATGGACAGTCAGGAATCTTTGAGAAATCCCTTGATCCAACCAACATCCTATATGACAAGCAAACACTTACCTGAACAGCCACACTTATTTCCACATCAAGAGACAATTCCATTTTCTCCAATCCAGAATGCCTTGTTTCAGTTTCAATATCCTACAGTTTGTATGGTTCATTTACCAGCTCAGCAGCCTCCCTGGTGGCAGGCGCATTTCCCACATCCCTTTGCTCAGCCCCCTCAGAAGAGCTATGGCAAGCCCTCTTTTCAGACAGAAATCCATTCGAGCTATCCCTTAGAGCATGTGGCAGGGAACACTGGAAAGAAACCTGCTGAGTATGCACACACGAAAGAGCAGACCTACCCGTGTTATTCAGGGGCATCAGGGCTACACCCAAAGAACCTTCTTCCAAAGTTTCCATCAGACCAGAGCAGCAAGTCAACCGAAACGCCCTCCGAGCAGGTTCTTCAAGAAGATTTTGCCTCGGCAAATGCTGGGCCTTTGCAGTCCCTCCCGGGAACAGTGGTTCCTGTTCGGATCCAAACACACGTACCATCTTATGGAAGTGTCATGTACACAAGCATTTCTCAGATACTTGGGCAGAATAGCCCTGCCATTGTCATATGCAAAGTCGATGAGAATATGACCCAAAGGACACTGGTCACCAACGCAGCCATGCAAGGGATAGGATTCAACATTGCCCAGGTGCTGGGGCAGCATGCTGGCTTGGAGAAGTACCCCATTTGGAAAGCACCTCAGACTTTACCCCTCGGCTTAGAATCCTCAATCCCCTTGTGTTTACCTTCCACCTCTGACAGCGTGGCCACCCTGGGAGGTAGCAAGCGAATGCTTTCTCCAGCCAGTAGCTTGGAGCTCTTCATGGAAACCAAGCAGCAGAAAAGGGTCAAAGAAGAAAAGATGTATGGACAGATTGTGGAGGAGCTTAGTGCTGTGGAGCTCAACAACTCAGACATCAAAAAGGACCTCTCCCGCCCCCAGAAACCCCAGCTGGTTCGACAAGGGTGTGCTTCTGAGCCAAAAGATGGCTTGCAGTCAGGGTCATCTTCCTTCTCCTCTCTGTCACCCTCCTCATCTCAAGACTATCCTTCTGTTAGCCCGTCTTCCAGGGAGCCATTCCCGCCCAGCAAGGAGATGCTTTCTGGTTCCCAGGCACCACTTCTGGGGCAGAAGTCCAGTGGGCCTTCTGAAAGCAAAGAATCTTCAGATGAATTAGATATCGATGAGACGGCATCGGACATGAGCATGAGCCCACAGAGTTCTTCATTACCAGCGGGAGATGGTCAGCCGGAAGAGGAAAGGAAGGGCCACAAGCGGCCTGTTGGCATGCTGGTCCGCATGGCCTCTGCCCCCAGTGGGAACGTGGCAGATTCAACTCTTCTTCTCACGGACATGGCAGATTTCCAGCAGATTCTTCAGTTTCCCAGTCTGAGGACAACAACTACTGTGAGTTGGTGCTTCTTGAATTATACAAAACCCAGTTATGTGCAACAGGCCACCTTCAAATCCTCAGTTTATGCTTCATGGTGCATTAGTTCCTGTAACCCAAACCCATCAGGATTGAACACCAAGACCACACTGGCTCTGCTGAGGTCCAAGCAAAAAATCACTGCAGAAATTTATACTCTGGCTGCTATGCATAGGCCTGGAACCGGCAAGCTTACATCATCAAGTGCTTGGAAGCAGTTTACTCAGGTAACAAATATTGTTTTAGGAAGAACTCTGTATTGTGGATTTGATTGCTGAGCAGACTACATAGTGAAGGATATAAGGCCAAAAAAAATATACAAGGAAAATGAAGGTCAGTGTGGGGGCGTTCTCAGAAAGTCTGGCCTTACTCAGGAGTGGAAGAAGCCACTGACTGCACTGGGTTCTGAGGTCTCAGACATGGTCCAAATACTGAAAGTGTCACTTTCTGTATTTTCAGAAGGAAAAGCCTACATTTATGCTTTTAAAATGTAAAAATTTGGGTGCCATGAAATCCTACCACTGGGATTAATTCCCATGGGTTATTTTCCTTCTGACCTTTGTGAGTGACCTAGCAGGTCTAATTTTCTTTGGGTGTGAGGAATTCAGGGAATTGTGAAGTGGGCCATAGAGCAGGGAGTGGAGGCTGAAAGGAAAGACAAGGATGGAGGACTGAGCTTTGCAAATGCTGCAGAGCTTACTCTCATTGGCGAGACATCTATATCCTTCAAAACTTATTTTTCCAAGTTGCTGGCTGGTTTGTTCCTACAAGAACCATCAATGCCTTCCATGCAAAATTATAAAAATATTAAGGGACATTTTGAAATTTCTGCTAAATTAATAAGGAGGCAAATACAGGATTTAAAAATATGTTTTCACTTATATCGGTTACCATTCAATAATTTTTGAGACTACTTCCTTAATTAATATAGATTGTTTTCATTGCTACTTCGAAACATAGAATGTTTTTTAAGTATTAGCATTGCACAGAGTGCTGAGTGCATATGTGTATATATATTTTATATATAAAATATATATTTATATAATTATATCTAACAGAATGTTGAATCTATTCAGTGGAAACTGTCATTCTTATCTGATTTTATCCCTAGTGGCCCTTAGTTTATATAACTAGTTCCTGGCCTTTTGGTACAGAATTTAGGCTCATTTTCAGAGATTATGGAAGCGTGGGACATAGGAGCTCCTGTGTCTTGAAGAAAGCATGTGAAATGATTCTCTCTTCTTGTCTTACAGATGAAACCTGATGCGTCCTTTTTATTTGGCAGCAAACTAGAAAGGAAACTAGTGGGAAATATCTTAAAGGAAAGAGGGAAAGGAGATATTCATGGAGATAAAGATATTGGATCCAAACAAACTGAGCCAATCCGAATTAAAATATTTGAAGGAGGGTAAGGAAACATAAGTGCAAATGTAAAATGTTCGGTTATAGGTCAGAGTAAATGGTCCAGAATGTCTGCATGGAAAAAGTACTGTCTAATCTGGTTGGGAGCTGAAAGTAAATTCCTTTTCTATTCACATTTCTGAACTCTGGCTGGTAACAGATCGTAAGTTCATGCCCTTGCTTTTGGGACTTGCTTTTCATAAAAATGTCCCTAATGGATATCATTCAAGCCTCTTCCTTAAATTTCCACCCCTCTAATTTATTATGAAATCTACTAAATTGGGGACACTTGATGTCATCTAAGTTTATTCATTCTTTGATCATTTTATAGGTATTTGTTTTAATTATGGACATATTTTTATTCTATGCTTACAAAAGTCAGATCATGCACAATTGTGTATAATCTTCAGAACTAGTTAATTTTTTCATTTATTTTTCTTATTATATAAAATGGAGGCTTTAATGGGATTTCACCAGTTCCATCAATATCCTTTTCTGCCCCAGGGTCCAAGTCAGGGTACCACATTGCCCTCACTTGTCTTGCCTTCCCAGTCTTCTCTGGTCTATGACGCTTTCTCTGTATTTAGGAATTTCTTTTCAAATCTTGAGTCCTGAGTCATAGAAACTCAAGTAATAAGGTTCAAAGACTTTGTTATTTGTAAAGTTAAGAAAAATTACACATGTGTAATATCTTGTTTTAGATTTTGATATGTATCTTTCATCCAGTCATATAGAAGGAAAACCCTACACTTAGGCTTTTAAAATTTAAAAATTTTGAAGCATGCTAACCACATTTTGGAGATTATGATGTAATTAGCCTTATCTCTACAACAAATCTATTATTTACATATTTTCATGGGCATGACTTTATTCCAATTATATTTGGAGGATAATAATGTTATTTGTTTGACTATAAAATGTGGAATGTGGTTGGGCGTGGTGGCTCACGCCTGTAATCCCAGCACTTTGGGAGGCCGAGGCGGGCGGATCACGAGGTCAGGAGATTGAGACCATCCTGGCTAACACAGTGAAACCCCGTCTCTACTAAAAATACAAGAAAATTAGCCGGGCATGGTGGTGGGCACCTGTAGTCCCAGCTACTTGGGAGGCTGAGGCAGGAGAATGGCGTGAACCCAGGAGGCAGAGCTTGCAGTGAACGGAGATTGCGCCACTGCACTCCAGCCTGGGCGACAAAGCGAAACTCCATCTCAAATAAATAAATAAATGAATGAATAAATAAATAAATAAATAAATAAAAAGTGTGGAATGTTCAGTGAGATGAAATATCCTTTTTTCACCTAGCATTACTGGTTTGGAGATGGATTATTCTATTTGGTTCTCCCCTTAGGTTTTGCCCTCTTTGGATGTCTAGCATTTTCACCACTAAAACCACCATTGTACGTAGTCATGAAGCTTGTCTCGATATTTTTTTGACATCCCCCATCTTTTAACATAAACGAGAGAAATATAGGTTTTATCTTTCCTCAGAGACTGAGTGGTCCCTGTGACTGAATCAACCCTCTCACATTCAGCAGCCTTCATAGCAGTGCACTTGCACCAATAGATTAGCGAGACCTCCACAATTACTCTATGCTTTGGGGAGCCCATCTCCACTAACGAAGGACACAAGTGAAAAAGCTTATGTGAACATTTTATTGCTGTGTTTTGGTGATCCAAAAGGATTGTGCCCATCTTTCATTTCCTCCTCCTTTAATTGCCCCATTAGGGGCTATGTCCCATTACTTCTTAATCTGTGGCCCAATTTCTGCCCAGTGTTGACTAAGTGTTTTTTCCAAACCTGATGTTACCTCCTCTTATTTTGGCAATTGCAAAGTGATAGCTTAAAAAAAAACAAAAAAAGTATTACTGACCAAAATCTTAAGTGTATATTATCTAATTGATAGGTTTAATAATACATTTAATAATTTAGTTAAACATAACTTTGAATTTTTTTCAAAATCCATCAATTATCAAGTAGATTCATGGGCCTGTAGAATTGTTGTATGATATTTTACTTACACAGGTTTTTCTAATACATCATTATATTTTATACAGAATTTTACTGCATTTTCATTCTGGAAGCAAGTTAATCAGCTAAGACATTGAAAATAAAATTATAGTGCTTGATGATAAAATGCATTTCCCATCACTATGATGGTGGGCTATAGTAAGCTTGAATTATCCTTCCCTGAAGAAAATTAGCTTTGTACAAAAGTATTTGTTTTGGTCTATATCTCTTAAGCAATTTCATCTAGTTAGGGGCAGAGAATAGTGAAATTTAAAGCTGAAAGATATTTGCATCTTTAGGGTTTTTTTCTACTTTATTACAAAAGACAAAGATAAAATTCAAAATAATTTTGAAGAACAAGTAGAAGTCAAAATTCCTGGTGAAAGGGGGAAAATTTAAAGGAACCAAAGACATGCAAAATGGATTATTCATAGTTTTGAACAGTTTCTGCTTAATTCTCATCTGTATTGGTACTGACCAAAAAGTAGATAACGTTAAGATTAGATGTGAATCCATAACAGAGTTGCTGTTTAAATATGTGGATGGATTTCCTTTCTTAAAATTATTTCAATAGTTTGGTTGACTGAAGTTAAACTTGCTTTTATTCCTGTTTGTGGATTAGCTAGGATAAAATGAGGAAGTTTGCAATGCTCTTAGAATGTAAAAAAACTGTAAATTTAATGCCTTTAACTAAATCCACAGTGGATTATGGCATTTTGCATGTCAGCTTACCTTTGGAAGTTATGAAAAGAACTCCCCAAATGGAATGTCTTTCCAAAAATAACATTAGACCCAAAATTCTAACCTTAGCTTTGACTTAAGAGATAATGGCAGTCATTGAATTAGTCCATATAATACTACTGTATCCTGTGACAAATCATGTTTTATTGTATTCTAAAATGGCATGGTTGAGCATTGGGTAGATTTCTTCCCTCGATTATCAAAGAAAATACCTAAGACCATTTTTCTAGCTGATTTGATTAAGCAAGATGACCTCAGATATCCTTTCAAACATCTCTATGAAACCCTTCTGGAAACAAATGCAAATTTGATTAAAAATAGAATCTCTAGTTTTCATTATGTAACTACCTTGAAGAAGCTAGTTGAAATTTAGACTCCACATTATTACAGATTCATGGTCTTCGGGAAGAGCAGATCAAATCTGTAGACAACAGTTGGTGAGCTGAGCTCACCCTGTGTAAACTAGAAATTTCTGAGGCACTCTCGTGCCAGGATTGTAAAAATAGAGTAGGAATTTGCAATGAAGAATTCTATTATCAGTTATACTTAATTTAGCAAATTTAGAGGGTTGTATGTTCGTACATGCACATCTTAGATGATGTAATGTTAACAAAAGCTACATGATGAATATGTTGATATGCTTTTTGTATGTCCCTTGATTGGAGGCCATACTAGAATCCAATCCAAAGGTCTGCAACTCTTTGAGGTTTACATAAGTCAATTTGAACATCTATTTGCCAACTCTATAAATTCACATGTAATAGTGGAGCCAATTCCATTTTGAATTCCATGTAGCATTACATTTTGTTTACAGTGCCAAATCTATTATCTAGTTCTTTCAGGCATTTACTGCATAAATTTCACAAGCTTCATAGACGTAGAGTTGAATAATTGTCTGCAAAAGACCCGCATAAAACTTTGCCATGCAAATAATTAGCTTTTGCTTTAAGATATAGCATGCTAAGAATGTTTGAAAACCACTGGATTCCCCCTTTTTAACACAGGTACAAATCAAATGAAGATTATGTATATGTCAGAGGACGTGGCCGTGGAAAGTACATTTGTGAAGAATGTGGTATTCGCTGTAAGAAGCCAAGCATGCTCAAAAAACACATCCGTACCCATACTGATGTTCGGCCTTATGTATGCAAGTTATGTAACTTTGCCTTCAAAACGAAAGGTACAAGTCTGATTTTTTTGAGAGGAAAAATACTTCTCTATGGCTACTTAGATTTCTGAGTGCTATTTTATAAATAGCCTTCATCAACAATAAACATGGTTTGTTTGTGAAAATATGATTCCACAAAATGTATTTTCTCCCTCAAGTAAGTGATCAAAGGATGTATGTGAGACTGTGAGGCTCCTTTTATGACTTAATTAAGAGCAATAGACCTAGGTCCGGGCCAGTTGTCTCCAAAGGAAGTGGCTACGAATTGTCTGGATAGCTATTTCTTCATGTTGGAAATGTTATGTGATCTAGATAATATTTATACCAGCATTGAAATCCTGCACATGCAGTGGTATTAGAGAAGCAAGGCAGCAGCTGGGAAGAAAACATGTGCTCTTGGTCAGTTTCAAGATTATAAATAATGTAGAGACCCACACATTCCCAGGTGGGCGCCTCCATCCACAGTTGCATTAATTATGCATAGAAATTTGATAGCTTGTGTTCCCTGTTTTTATCAGCACAGAGACAATTTCTGATTCTCAGTACATAACTGTTAGTCTTATAAAACTGGGACTTGCCTTGAAGTTTTTTTAAAAAATCCGTTTTTAACAGATAGATTTATGTGAAAATATTTTACTGAAAGAAGTTGCTTCAGTTATATTTTTAGAGGTTGTTTGATTTTTGCAGAAGTGTGTTTTACCTTAGGTTCAGTGGATACTATAGGCATTCCCTCACCACTTTAAATTTTCATATTGATTAATCTGCTCTGATACCCTTCAAGAAAAATAAATATCCAGTAAAATTATCTTTGATAGAGAAATGTATAGCTATATTCTTTTATAGCTGAAAATCCTAAATTGCTGTATTGGTTGTAGAAGTGTAAATGGGTAGCCTCTCAACATATCTGTTTCCTTTTTATTAAAAAGATCTATATGACAGGAGTGCCTCATTTGAAGCTGAAATAAAGTATGTGTTCATTTGCATCTCAAAAAATAAACATATGGCCTTTTAAATGCCACTCACCTTTGCACAATCAAGCCCTTTATACAGAACTTTACTAAGAGATTCCCTAGGAGATAAGAAAATAAAAACTTTGATTTTAGGGAATACTGCAAATTCAGGAGTCATTACGAATGATACATATCTTCACTGGGCATATGAGTTTGCTGCAGGTGTAGTTGTGTGAAAAACTGGATGAAGAAATGAGACATCTCTAGATATTTTTAAAAATCAAATTAAGTCTGCCTCTGAATCATCATCTCCTGAAGGAAATAATTTATTCTTGGTCATTATTGGAGTTTCCTTGTCACCCTTTGGGAATGTGCAAATGTCTCAGAATCTTAAAATGAGCAAAACATCCTGGAAAACCCTGCCAGTTTTCACCTCCGGCTGAAATGCCTGTTGTCCAAACCCACATTTTCGTCTGAGCACAGATGGAACGCCCTTGCACGACCAATCCCTTCTCCTCGTCTGTGCCACTTCTTCAAGGGCCTCCCCCGCCACTCTCCTTCCCTCTCCTTGTCCTTATACATTACTTCCACAGCTCATGACTTTAACAAACTAAAGCCATGGTGGAATTGTTTCAGATCCAGATTTCTAGCTACAGACCTATTCTGAAGATGCGAGTCTAAAGCCTGACTATCCTTGGAATGGAGAGAAAAATGTAGGAGAAAGAAACACATACTAAAATCTAAATAAACTCTCCTGATACACTTAGCATCCATACCTATATACATCATAGCATACTTGCACTCTGGCAGAAGTGGTTATTTTTATTAATTTATAGATACGTTTCATTAATTTTCTAGATTTAAGGATTCTTGATATGTCTATAACATTTTTGAGCTCTTTAAAAAATGGCAGATAAAAGTTTTGATAAATAAGAGCAATGGGGGCCTGGAAATATTTCTATGTTTGGAATTATCAAAACAGCATGTAAAATTGATAAGTATATAAGCAATAAGTAAATAATAAAGCAATATGAGTAAAATAATAACGGTGTCCCAGTTTTAACTGTGGCTCATACATTACATGAACAGCAAGCTTAACACTCCTACAAGAGGAATAAACTATGCTAGCAGGCTGAGTTTCCACGGAGATTTCACAGAGCCTTCTCTTAAAGTATTTGTTAGTACATTGCTAAAGCGTTGTCAGAGGCACAGATAACATTATGGCTGTTTTCACTGAAGTGATGTAAAGGTTCCTTACAACTGAATTTGTTCCTGAATCTCTTTTGATAAGTTATATGGCATACAATTTATATATATAAATATATATGTGTGTGTGTGTGTGTGTGTGTGTGTGCATTCTTCTATAGATCCTGGGTCAAGGAGGATTGGATCAATGTTTTCAAAATTTCTCACATTTCATAAAGCAGTTATACAAATTATATAAATAATTTATATACACACATTCATATACACATATAGTTGTATATGCCATTATCATTACAACATTTTCAGCATGAAACCTTTCTTTTTTTCTTAGCATGATAGGAGCCTGAAGATAAATAAAAAGAGAATGTTGCAGCTCCAGAATTTGAAGAATTGCTGTCATAACGTTTGCTAACATATGCCAGACAGATAGATGCTAAATACTGGGAATAATGCTCCCTATGAGAGTTAGCTAATTATTTGTATGGATCTTTCAGTGCACTGACAAGGTTTGCCCTCACATTAGTTTGTATGTATTTTTCTTCTGAACTTTGAAGATCCTTGGAGGTTACCCTATACCTGATCAATACCAGAAGGTCAGGGGCCCAGTGGGTGTGTTGAGAATATTTCATTCTGAAGTATCTCTGAGGTATGTGGCCAGATTGTGTTTCCCTGTTTACGTGGAGTCCCAGGAGGCTGGTGCATTTGGATAGATATGAGATCCCTTCTCAGGCAGAAGAGCCTGGGATTTCCAGTTTTGCTTGGAGCCTACTCTTGAAAAGATGTGAGCCTGGACTGCCACATATCTTCTAGAATAAAGAATATCTGAGATTGGGCCAAAGCTCTCAGGGATTGTTATATTCAAAAACCAGATTGTTCTTCTTAAGGTTGAAACAAGGGATAGTGGGTAGAAACAAATCTGTGTTACATGATGAATTTAATAAAATTAGTTCATTTCGCATTGAATTTGGAGCAGCCATCAGCAGTTGTTAATTTGATAACCAATTAATTTATCTCTTCTTTTTGGCTACATTTTCAAGGAAACCTAACGAAGCATATGAAATCTAAAGCACACATGAAAAAATGCCTGGAATTGGGAGTCTCAATGACATCGGTGGATGATACAGAAACTGAGGAAGCAGGTATGTCATAAATGAGTTGACAGACATCTTCATTATGCACAGTGGAGCTCTGTGGCTGAGGTGGTAAAATAAGTTTAGATATTTTTAAAAAGTGATCACTTTTCATTTTATTAAATACTAAATATAGAAAATAAATCTGACACATTGAATTGCTTGAAATCTACTGAGAAGAAATGCATTTCTGTTTTGACTCTGAGGGCAAAAAAGGCCTTACTATGAGAATACTTCTATTTAGAGCCATGAAGGGAATAGAATTGCACTTGCTTTGTGATAGCAAATTAGATTTTATGAGGCTTTTTGGGAAATTTGAGAAGTATTTTAATGTATTATTATTTAAGTTAAGAAGAATCCCTGTAGGAAAACAAACAAACAAACATCATTGAGGTTGGCCAGACCTCCTGAGATACATCACTTAGACATACGTTTGTACCTGAGCTTGCAGAGACAGGTTGTTGCCTTTCTTTTTCCTCTAGCATCATCATTAACATTATCCATGCTCATTTGTTGAGGGTTTTCCGTGAGTGGGATGATGTCTGAGATACAAAGTCCTACTGTGGAATCTTTCTTGTAAGTTGTTGATGAAAACAAATAGATAAACAAGAAGATAGAATGAATGCAGGGTCACACAGTGGCCTCATTTTATAGGAGTTCTCAGACATAACTGTCTATGGGCACTAGGGACTGGGAGAAACTTTTAGAAAGAAATGGGGCTTAAATAAGATCCTAACCTTGACATTTGGATCTTGACCTCCATTATCTTTGTTCAATTGTTTCAGAAAATATGGAAGATTTGCACAAAGCAGCAGAGAAGCATAGCATGTCCAGCATTTCAACTGATCATCAGTTCTCAGATGCCGAGGAATCAGATGGTGAGGATGGAGATGATAATGATGATGATGATGAAGATGAGGATGACTTTGATGACCAGGGAGATTTAACACCAAAAACAAGATCAAGAAGCACGAGTCCTCAGCCTCCTAGATTCTCCTCTTTGCCTGTGAATGTTGGCGCCGTACCCCATGGGGTTCCTTCAGATAGTTCCCTGGGACATTCTTCATTGATCAGCTATTTGGTTACTTTGCCAAGTATTCGAGTTACTCAGCTTATGACACCCAGTGACTCATGTGAAGATACCCAGATGACAGAATACCAGAGGCTGTTCCAGAGCAAAAGTACAGACTCAGAACCAGACAAAGACAGATTGGACATACCTAGTTGTATGGATGAGGAGTGCATGCTACCTTCAGAGCCAAGCTCCTCTCCCAGGGACTTCTCACCCTCAAGTCGCCATTCCTCTCCAGGATACGATTCTTCACCCTGCCGAGATAATTCACCAAAGAGGTATCTGATACCCAAAGGAGATTTATCTCCCAGAAGACATTTATCACCTAGGAGAGATCTGTCACCCATGAGACATCTTTCACCAAGAAAGGAAGCTGCACTGAGAAGAGAGATGTCCCAAAGAGATGTTTCACCAAGAAGGCATTTGTCTCCTAGGAGGCCAGTGTCTCCTGGGAAGGATATCACAGCGAGAAGAGACCTCTCTCCTAGAAGAGAGAGAAGATACATGACCACCATAAGAGCGCCATCTCCCAGAAGGGCTTTATACCATAACCCGCCATTGTCCGTGGGGCAGTATTTGCAAGCAGAGCCAATTGTATTGGGGCCTCCTGTAAGTATAATTCACTTCTCTTTCTAATATATAAGTGGAAGCACATTGGTGCCTCCTGATAATGCACTGGTGTGAAATTTAGTAGAATATGGGTATCTGTCATGGGTGGAGTGAATCTGGCTACTGAAAATAGTAGGGAGACATTTTTGTCATATGCTATTGTTGGTAACATGGCTGTGGCATTACCCGAAGTGTAGTATTGCATCAGAGCCGCAGTGCATTCCCAGTGGGAATAAGTGAGACCTTTCTGAATGCTTTCTAAACTTAATTAATGATAGACATAAGCTGAAGCCTTTTTGTAAGTAAAAAAGAATGCCTTTAGAATGCCATGACTGCATGGACGTACACTCACAGGGACATTTAGACATCACTCATCGCCAGGTAAGGATTCTAATTCAGTTGTTAACTTTGACTTTCAAAAACTTTTATTTTTTAGATTTTTATTTATTTAGTTTTTTGAGACAGGATCTCACTCTTTCACCTAGGCTGGAGTGCAGTGGCACGATTTTGGCTCACTGCAACCTCTGCCTCCCAGGTTCAAGTGATTCTCCCATCTCAGCCTCTGGAGAAGCCGGGACTACAGGCGTGTATCACCACACTTGGCTGATTTTTGTATTTATTGGTAGAGACAGGGTTTCACCACGTTGGCCAGGCTGGTCTCGAACTCCTGACCTCAAGTGATCCACCTGCCTTGGCCTCCCAAGTGCTAGGATTACAGGCATGAGCCACTGCACCTGGCCTCAAAAACTTTTACTTTTTAATACATTCATTACCTTGCCCATCATGAGTGGACATGTGAAACTGGTCAGGGACAGGGAGAGGAGAGAATGACACACTCGGCACGTTTATAAATCGAAGACATGAGCCTGTCTGCTTTTCTTGCCATTACTATCATCAAATGCCCTGGCTCAGTGGAAGCGTGGGCCCAAGGAGAAAGGGAAATCAGGAGAGCTAAGCGAGTATGTGCAGAGATTTCTGTGATGTGCCTTCATTATAGATGAAAATAACAGTAGCCATCATGGATTCCATTTAAGCAGTAGGTTTAATACAAATTCATTAAAAAAGCACCTGTCCTACCTAATTCCACGGCTCAGTAGATTGTGATGCCTCTTTCAGTTTGTGTAGGATTTTCAAAAATGAGTAAAGCATGCACTTAGCATAGACAGAGGCATGATACCTTTGGAATCTGTCTGCCTTAAATGTGTTTTGATTTCCTCGTCTCTGCTCTTTGTTGTACTCCCTGGCTCCGGATCTCTGTGTCATGTGCATCAGCACCATCCTTCACAGCCACAGAAGACACTGCCAGCTCCCAGTTCTGTTTTATCACTGCCCTGGCGGCCAATTTTCTCCCTCTCATCACCTTCCACCACCCTGAATCCTGAGCTCAGCCTGTCATTTTTTCACTTTAGGAAACCTGCTGCATTCATGTCCCCATCCCCAGCACTGTCTTTTCACAAATCTGGTACCAACTTCATGATGAAGCAAATCCTGTAGAAACGTGTATGGCAATTGGGATGCTGTTTACCAAGCTAACAAATTAGCAAGCTAATAAGAAAAAGAGATACATTTCCACAGGTTTTGGTGCCTTAGCGAAAATAGGAAAAAGGGATCTTCTGCAGTTTATGCCATTACAACACGAATAGAGAACTGTAAATCCCCTGGATCGTGTGACACCAAGTCTGGGATGACACATGCTTTCTGTGGTATACACGCAGTGATGCTGGCAGAGTGTGTTAGACAAGCCTCTCCCTGCCACCCGTGCAGCCTGTGTTCTGGCATTGGCCAGGTGGATTGAGAGTGTGGCATTTGTGAAACAGTGGTGCATATTCAGTCAACTGCAAACATGCAGTTTTTCAGTCAGAAAAAGTAAACCTTTAGTGCAAACATGCTGTGGTTGTAAAAAAATTACAGGAACCCACAGTCAAGTTGGGCAAAGGAATTGAAAGAGTGGACTAAGTAAGTTCATCTGAGTTTTAGATATGTGCCCAGAAAGTTGGAGAGAGGTGAGTTTTAGTAGTCGCTGAATTTGTACCAGTTTTTTTATGTGTTTTTGTTGTTTCATTTTTGTTTTTAAATATCAGATCATGGGTATTACTATTATTATTATTATTATTATTATTATTATTATTATTATTTTGAGATGGAGTCTCGCTCTGTCACCAGGCTGGAGTGCAGTGGCACGACCTTGGCTCACTGCAGCCTCCACCTCCTGGGTTCAAGCAATTCTCCTGCCTCAGCCTCCCAAGCAGCTGGGACTATAGGTGCCTGCCACCACGCCCAGCTAACTTTTGTATTTTTAGTAGAAACATGGTTTCACCATGTTGGCCAGGATGGTCTCGATTTCCTGACCTCACGATCCACCTGCCTCGTCCTCCCAAAGTGCTGGGATTACAGGTGTGAGCCCCTATGCCCAGCTGATCATGGGCACATTTCATAGTGTTGTTAAACTTTATCATTTATGATGCTTTTGGTCTCCCCGGTTTAATTCTCTTTAGAGGATGTATAGCCTGCTGCATTGTTCACATGCCTCCCTGATGTAGGGACAACTGGTCCCAATCACTGCCCACTTTATGCTTTCTCACACCACAGGACACTGACTGTGGTGTGAAGGTACCTTATAGCCCAGTGTGACATATTCATATTCTGGCTGCTTTTGGAGTGATGGTGATCATAGCAAACACAGGTTTGGAGGAAATGAATGAATTCACATGCAGATTATGTTACGTGTATGTGCATATATATGTATACACACATATACACATGGGTACAAATGTACATACACAGACATCTATATATACATCTATATACCAGATCTCTTACCCCACTTATCTCTTCAACAGTAGGGCAGTAAGGACCTCTAGATGAAAATGATGAGAAGGAGGTAGAAGAGCAAGAGGCATCCTGCCACCCTGTCATTTTTGCCCCAGTGCCCCTGTTAGTTTTAATTTTAAGATAGATAGATGGATGGATGGATAGATAGATAGATAGATAGATAGATAGATAGATAGATAGATAGATAGATAGAGAAGGTAAGTATGTTTTATCCATTTATTCAGTATTTACTGAATTTTTGAGGGTCTACTACACATGGTTCAAGGTTGAGGATGAAATAATATTGTGGCTTGTGGCCTTATCTTTTTTTTGATAAATAAATTTCCTTTTCCATTTTAAAAATGTTGCAGATAGATAGCAAGAAGAGAAACAAAGGTGTGCCCAGGCCGTGAGTACGTAGTGTAGATGAAGATTGTGTCTAGGGAAACAGTCAACATTCATTCGTATCCCTTGTTATCTGTGTGATCTTGGGCAAGTCACTTAACCTCTTGACCACAGTTTCTTAATTTGTTTCTGGCAGCCAGGGAGGTGGCCCATACAAATTTCTGTCCCTGAAAGAACGTGTCATTCAGCTGTAAGGAATGTAGTGGGCAAACAGCCTCCTACTGGTATGTCAGCACTTTCAGGACAGGACTGTTTTCAAGCCAGGTCCATGCTTTCCAAGCAGCCCCAGCCAGTGACTGAGCACAGATGGGTCACTTCTCCCCTGCTCCCTGCTGCCCCCAAGGAGGCTCTTGCTCTTCTATCTCCCTCTCATCATTTGCGTCTAGAGGTCCCTACTGCCATACTGTTGAGGAGATGAGTAGGGTAATAGATCTGGTACATGCGAATAGATGTATATATAGATGTCTGTGTATGTATGTTTGTACATATGTGTATATGTGTCTATATATATATGCACTTACACTTAACATAATCTACATTTGAATTCACTATTTGTTTTTCCATGACAAAATTTTTCTTACTGAGATTTAAGTAAGATGAAAGTTTGTCCACCACATTTATAAGGCCCGAATTACAAAACAATAAGATTGCAAATGGAGTAAAAACCAAAGTAGAGAAAACTTACTGGGAGTTTCTTTGGAGGATGAAGAAGGGGTGAATGAGAGGAGAGAGGATGTGTAGAAATTCCTGGTGGGGCTTGGAGCAGTGGAAGTGGCCACATGGTAGAAATTCTACTTGTACACGTAGCTCTGTGGTTAAAATCAGTGAAGGGCTAAATTTGAAACTTTCATTAGTAGCACCAATAAGATTTTACTGGATTTAGAACATGTTGAGTATTATTGTGGTTTTAGAGGACAATTCATGACTCCATTTGTCAGCCTGGAGTTGGGGATCTCAAGTCAGTTTACGTAACAGGACATCTCTCTCTCTGACTTCTGTCCCACTTCCTCGGTTCCCCCACAGATCCATTCTGATGGGCTGTATGCAATGGAGGTCATGGAATAGCAGCCAGAAGTAAAATGGAAAAATAAACAAGCTCGATTTTATTTTAAACTTTGAATCTGTGATTGCTGTGATTAAAAGAAAACATACTTGATTATCTTCAAAGATTGTTACTGTAGGCATTACAGGTCTTCCTCCCAAACTGGTGTTTGATGAAGGAGACATGCCTTTTCCAAACCTGATTAAATACAAGGGGGATTTTGTCTATGTGCAGAATTTAAATGATTCTCATACCGTAAAATCCCCACCTTTCCCAGCTTATGAGGTCCTGATAATGATAGTGTTGATGCAATCATCACTATCACCGTTTCACTCACACTTTCAGGAGAACCCATGTTTCCAGCTTGTGTATGACATATCACAGAGGAGGGTAAGGGCTAAGCATCTCAGAGAGCAGCAGAAATCACAGTCTAGATAGAACTGGATGAATCTTTAATGGTATAGAGCATACCTTGAGTTTTAGAACTGAAACTCTTGAAATGAAAAAGAACAGTTTCTTTGGCTCTATCCTGGACTACTAGTGTACTGTATGGGTTTATATCTATCTATCTATCTTTGGTTCTCAAAAAATAGAAAAAATGAAGTCCTTTTTAGATGACAGTCCACTAAAGAATGAATCACAGTAATTAAAATCTGATAATATTAAATCTGACAATCTAAGTTGTATTTCACTACAGAAACAGTATAGAAAATAAATTCTCCATTTTCAGGACTAGGACTGTGGAATCTGAAATTCTGGCTGAACATTTTAAGCATCCTTAATTTATTGATTGCCAACAAGATATTGAGGTGGAAAAAATAATATTTATTGGTATATATAATATAAGTTGGTAACTGTCTGAAATAATGTTAACTACTTCTATGATGGATAGTTTCCTTTAAAAAATTATTATTGATGTAAGACTTAAATGGCCTTGGTTTGTTATTGGATGAAGAAGTTGGTCTTCTGCATTGAGCATCTCTTAGCAGGAATGCATTCCTTTAGACCAATGTCTTACACATTGGAGGAACCAGTTTGTGGTTCCATTTTGTCATCTGTTCTGTGGAAAACTTTTTTAAAAAGCCAATTTTCAGACTTGTCATTCCAATTATATACCCATCAACACTTAAGAAAAATATTACAAATCTGTCCAGTATAGCAACAGATGGTAATCTTTTTATTTCCTTTTGAATTAAAAAAATACTAATAATATTTATTAGTGTTTTTTGCTCAGTAAACTTTTTTTGCCAATTATCTATTAATTTCTTTTCATTATCTCTTACAAAAAAAACAGAGCTGAAATGTGTCTCTGTACCCAGTGGAAAACATCCTGACTGCTTTATCACCTTGCTGTTTAGAAACAAAAGCAACTTTTCACAGGCAGACACCTTTATTCAAGGATTGTAAAAGACAACAGAGAAATCTCCTTTGTCTTGAAGTAGGAAAACTTGATCAAAGGATTAGGTATTGAAGCCTGTCTAGGTAGTGAATGTGTGAGTGGGTGAGTGAATGAATCCAATAGCTTGACCTAAGAACGAAGCATAGCAGGATCTGAATTTTGTGCTCTCTTTGTTCTCTGTGCAGAACTTAAGAAGAGGATTACCTCAGGTTCCTTACTTCAGTCTCTATGGAGACCAAGAAGGTGCTTATGAACATCCAGGCTCCAGCCTTTTCCCGGAGGGTCCTGATGACTATGTCTTCAGTCATCTTCCACTCCACTCTCAGCAACAAGTGCGAGCTCCTATCCCCATGGTGCCCGTTGGTGGGATCCAGATGGTTCACTCCATGCCGCCAGCCCTTTCCAGTTTACATCCTCCACCCACGTTGCCCCTGCCAATGGAGGGCTTTGAGGAGAAGAAAGGCGCGCCTGGGGAGTCCTTCTCCAAGGACCCCTATGTGCTTTCTAAGCAGCATGAGAAGCGAAGTCCTCATGCTTTGCAGTCATCTGGTCCACCTAGCACTCCCTCCTCTCCTCGGCTATTGATGAAACAGAGCACTTCGGAAGACAGCCTAAATGCAACAGAGCGGGAACAGGAGGAAAATATACAGACTTGTACAAAAGCCATTGCCTCTCTCCGGATTGCCACAGAAGAGGTAGCTCTGCTTGGGGCAGATCAGCCAGCGCGGGTGCAGGAGCCCCACCAGAACCCCCTGGGAAGTGCACATGTTAGCATTAGACACTTTAGTAGACCTGAGCCAGGTCAGCCCTGTACCTCAGCCACCCACCCTGACTTGCATGATGGTGAAAAGGACAATTTTGGTACATCACAGACTCCATTAGCTCACTCCACGTTTTACAGCAAGAGTTGTGTAGATGACAAGCAGTCGGACTTTCACAGCAGCAAGGAATTATCTTCAAGCACAGAGGAAGGCAAAGATCCTTCGTCAGAAAAGAGTCAGCTACATTGATCTACGATGCATGGAGACTTTCATTTCCACATTTTCCCATTTTTTTTGTTTTTGTTTTTCTAGAAATGGAGGTAATCAAGTTTATAGCATGCCTGTCCTAAGTTACAGTAGTTTGCTATTATATATACTTTTGTTATATCAAAAGAATTAGGTAAATTAACAAGTCATCATGAGCCTGACCAAAACAAAATTTGAAATTAACCTATTGGGTCTGGTACTTTTAAAATTGTACAGATGTTTGTGCCTTTTCTTTACTTTGCTTATATTCTTATAAGCATTTTTTAGCAGTAATTTGTACATATTTTAGAATTTGTGTATCTGCTTTGTAATAAATGTAATTTCTTTCCTTTTTTGGACACTTGGATCTAAATGATGTAAAGCAAAACAGCATCAATATATATGTGAGGTTGCACTAAAACATATTTTTATATGATTAAAACTGAACAGCTTTTATGTACAGCTCTGATTCTGTAATACTAATATTTATTTACTTTGTTTCATAAATTGTACATTTTTTCTTAATGTTGTGGATTGCTTTTCTATGTGAAGCATGGGATTTACTGTTGCGTAACTAGAACAAAAATGTACATTGTAAACAAGATATTTAAACTAGAGTATCTTATTCTGCACTTATGCATTAGTTAAAAAAAAAGATAAAGGATGTATCAGTCAGTTCTTAACTCTTGTATATTTTTTTGTCTCTTGTTTGCTGGATTGACTATAACTTAAGTGCTGATTGTGATTTTAAAATGATAGTACCGTAAAGCATTAAAGTAAACAATGTGCTATTGTGAGTTTTTTCAAAGCTTTATAAATCAGTTATAAATAATATTAAAAGTATTTGGTCTTATGTGAACATGTTGATCTATATACTCATCTAAAAATATGGGAAAACATTCCACCCCATGTAAATATGTACAAGTGCATCACTGGTACAATTTTATGTAACTCAGTTGGACACTAGGTTGCCACAGACCTATGCTAGGTGTCTTTAAAAAATTAAGGTGACAAAGCACATGGGACTGTGTAGAGCTTGGTTATCGGCCGGCCCGGTGGCTTGGCAGGCAGTGCTGTGCGCTGCTTATGGAGAAGACCTGGGCTTAGAGTCTCCTTAGTTCTTGCTACACAGGATGGTGACTGGAACTAAGGCTGCACAGAGGGTCGCACTTGGACTCTGAGGGTTGGGTGTGGAAGGGGGAAAAGGGGATGGAAACCTGCTCCCCAGCTCTTCCTGTCAGTCAGTTTACATGGGAACAGGGTTAACATCTGTGTTAGGGGAGGTCACCTTACCCTTTTGCACAGGGTAAGAGTGTCAGACTCCTGGCTATCTCAGGGGGAATGGAGAAAAGAATCTTTCAAGGGCAAAGAACTCGTGAGAGGATGTCTGTTGTATGTAATACTCACAATGGCTTTTGGTTAGTGTTGAAGGTGGGAAGAGCCTTTGTAGGTCCAGAAGAGTGGAAGAGAGGGAGGGGTACAGCAACATGTGCACAGGCACGCACATGTGTGCACGCACACACATAATCTGGGTTATCTTTGTGCTATATAGTGGATTATAATTCTGTGAAACCAAGTTTGTATATTGAATTACATTAAGGAGTGTTCTTTAAAAAGAGAAATAAATATACAATTACATGCTTGAGGTGTCTAGTTCTTATGTGTTGCTTTACATTTTAATTTCCCAGTTTTGTTTCTAAAGAAATTTTGATACTAGCAACATACCATCTGTGCTTTTAATTGCCAGGCTCTGCCCATCCTGAGTATGAATGCTTTTAACAAGTGAGAAGACAGTCATTGGCTTCCATAGATTATCTGATTAGAACAGATAGTGGTCACCAAGGTGTGGGCCTAGAAATAGACTTATCCAAACTTCATGGGCCTGGGCAGCATACATTGCATCTGAACAGATTCATGAATAAAGCAAATTATCATTTTCCCTTCTGCCTCTCTTGCAGTATGTATACTTATCTGAAATTCAACTGGGGAAACCACTTCTTTCTTTTTGCTAAGGTGGCTGAAGCTAAGAATCAACTAAAATATATCAGAAGATACCCACAAATCACAGTTCTTTTATTAGAATGAGTAGAACCTTTTTAATAATGAAAGCAGAAGCTCATTAAAAGTCAAAACCTATTAGTATTTCCACTATAAAAATCTCAAATTGGTGGATTTACAATGTACCTACTTGCTTTTGTGAGCCAGACTGTCTTTTTAAACCATGTTTTACAAAGGTGAATTAAAGGTCAACACAGACACTCTAATATCTGTCTCTTACCGAGAAGAATCTTTTGATTATGTAGGGTGATTTGTGTGTCATATTCCTCATTGACGTGTGTGTGTGTGTGTGTGTGTGTGTGTGTGTGTGTTGGTGATCCCAGGCCAAATCAAATTACTCTGTTTCCTCCTCTACCTAATTCATCACTCATTTATTCACTCATTCATTCATAAAAGTTTTTGAGTGCCAACTCTGAACTGGGTACTATGGTGGGCATTTATTTTTATTTTTATTTATTTTTTTGAGACAGAGTCTCACTGTAGCCCAGGGTAGAGTGCAGTGGTGCTATCTCGGCTCACTGCAACCTCCACCCAGGTTCAAGTGATTCTCCCATCTCAGCATCCTGAGTAGCTGGGTCTACAGCTGCACGCCACTATGGCTAATTTTTGTATTTTTAGTAGAGACAGGTTTTCACCATGTTGGCCAGGCTGGTCTCAAACACCTGGCCTCTAGTGATCTCCCTGCCTCGGTCTCCCAAAGAGCTGGGATTACAGGTGTGACCCAATGCTCCCAGCCTGGTGGTGGGCATTTAGAATTAATAAAGAGTATTCATGCCACCAAGGAGCTGAAGTAAATAGGAAAGACAGATCTGTGAGAAAATGCAGATAATGTGATGTTTGAGCTAAAATAGTTGCACATTTGGTGTGTTTTATAACCACGAAGGGAGAGAGCAATCATCCTGCTGAGAATGGAGAAAGGCTTCATCACAGAGGTAGCCTTAGAACAGATCCTTGAAACCGTAAACTGACTAATTCATTCAACATAGCTTTTCATCACCTACACTGGAGTACTCTCTTGTGTACTAGGTGTCCAATATGGCACAAAACAGGAAAAGTCCCTGCCTTAATGGAGTTTATATTCTAGAGGAAAGAGCATTATAAAAAAATTAGTGGGAAAACACATGTTAGATGATCTGAGATGTGTAAACCAATTAATGTGTAAAAAGCAACATGTAGCTGGCACCCTGGGTATATGGCAAGGTAGTACATGGTTAAGCTAGAAACACATATCAAAGTCCAGTTTCCTAATCCAGCCTACAGGTCTGGCTCTGTAAGCAATGGAGAACCAAGGAAGGATTTAAGCAATAAAGTGGCATTGCTATTGTTGTCGTTATCATTATTTTGGGAAAAGTAAAACACTGTGGCAGCAGCGAAGTTAAGGGAAATAAAAGCAGCAACAATCCAAACAAATGATGGGGACCTGGAGAAAGAAGGTACAGTTTTGCTTAATGAAGAGGAATGGCTGATAGCTAGACTGATTTGGTGCTGGGAGGAAAGAGATGGAGAAGTTAAAGATGATGAGTTTTTAACCTAGGCAATGGAATGAGGGTGGCATTATTCAGCCACAAAAGAGAGTGGATTTGTACAGAATGCTGATAAAGAAATGAGCTCTCCTTAGCCGTTCCAGAGGAGTTCAACCTCAAACAGGAGAGGCCAGAGCTGGAGACTGGTTTGTCAGTTCTTGTCTTTTATCATAGCTGAGACCGCTGAATTGGATGAAATTCCTCAGGGTATATAAAGGGGTAGAAGAGGAAGTTTAAGGGTTTCCAAAAATAGACAAGGAACATAGGGGTGAGCAAAGGTATACTCCACAGGACACCACATCTCATCTGCTGAGCCTTAGTGATACAAAATTGTTTAATATTTTTGAGAACTTGATTTTCTATATGTTCCCCAAGATAATTTCTAGAAAACACAACTTTTAGAACATCATTTTCTGAGAAAAAAATCAACAGTATTTGTGGATTTACTATTAGTTAATATTTCCTTAGAAGCATAATAGTAGCTTTATTATTAAATAATAAATAAGAGGTTATTAAATTAACCTGTCATTTACAAATATCTTTTCCAAAACCTATAGAGAAGTTAGGTGAAGTTTTCAAGGAGAAATAGGTAGTTTATTGCAGAATCAAGGCTAAAACTGAGCTCCCAACTCTTTGCCAGGTTTGCTTAAAGAACAGTTTCTGATTATTTATGCTCTTCTCACTTAGATTAAGGTTACAATTACAATAATTTACAGTGAGAGTTGTTGGGTTGAATGAACTCAGAATTTTACAAAAACAACAAAGCCTATTTCTGCCCTGGAAACGGTTTTTATTAGTTTAAAATATATTACTAAATGTGGTGGCATCTACTTGGCCACAGTACAGTTTTTTTCCCAGGGGCTGTTTGACATTATATAGAGCATCAGTTCCCATTAATTTCCGAATGTAGAGAAACATATGCTTATCCAGACTTTATATGCAACAATAAACCAGCTTGGCTATGCAGTAGTACTGAAGAACAGGGAAAGTGGGGGAAATTATTCTACTTGGCACCAAACAGTACCTAAAGATTAACAAGAAGAAGACACAAACTCTATTTTCTAGAACTCTCTAGATAGATCATTTTACGCATACATATCCGTTGCTTATCAACAACTAAGGCCACCTTCAGAAATATACATTTGACTGGATGTGTTGACTCGTGCCCGTAATTCCAGCTCTTTGGGAGGCTGATCCAGGAGGATTGCTTGAGGCCAGGGTTTCAAGACTGGAAATACACGTTGGTTATCAAAATGAATCATATCAACAGATTTTCTCTCCATTCACCAAGTGCCTATAAATGTATTTCAGATTCTGCACTAGATCCCTGGTTTTTTATTTTTTTGAGACAGGATCTTACTCTGTCTCCTGGGCTGGAGTGCAGTGGCGCCATCTAGGCTCACTGCAACCTCCGCCTCCCTGACTCAAGAGACCTCCCGACCTCAGCCTCCATAATAGCTGGGACCACAGGTGCCCGCCACCACGACCGGCTAATTTTCTGTATTTCTTTTGTAGAGACGGGGATCTCACCATGTTGGCCAGGCTAGTCTAGAACTCCTGGGCTAAAGTGATCCGCCTGCCTCAGCCTCCCAAAGTGCTGGGATTACAGGTGTGAGCACCGTGCCCAGCCCCTGGCATGTTTTATACAAGTAGATTCCAAGTTTTGTTACATTGTTGAAATACAAGTTTAATCCACATAGTTTGATGTGAATAAAATTTTGTTTTGGCAAAATTAAAATAAAATGATTAATGATCATACATTTCCTTAATTTATTAAAAATCATAGTAATAAAATATTTTAAAATGAAAACCTTTCTATCAAAAATGCCACTGGGCACGGTGGCTATCGTTTCCTACGTGTTATTGTTGTAGCATGTAGGAAAAATTACATACACACACATTGTACATGGTCCAGGGATCCAGGCCCTTTTATGGGGACAGCACCCCCATACAAAATCACTTATAGCTAATAATGATAAGTATTCTCTACTAGCCCTCTTTTAAGTGCTTTCATTTATTCCCTTATTTAATAGTCACAAAACTGAGTCAAATAATTTCCTTAAGTTTTCTCAGCTAGTAAATAGAAGAGGCAGTTAGGTTCTAAAGTGGTGCAGTGCAGTAAAACTTTCTGCAATGGGAAAAAAATGTTCCGCATCTGCACCTTTCAATACAAGAGCCTATAGCTACACATGACTGGAACACTGGGAATGCAGAGAGTGCAAGTGAGATACTGGACTTTTAATTTTATTTAATTATATTTAAATTAAACTTCACAAATGTCTAGTGCTTCCTGAATCGGCCAGCCACCTCTGCAGACTGCACCCCTCCCCTGTGCACAGGCTGCACCACCCACCTCTATAAGCACTCACCATTTGACAGCTATTGAGGTTCTATCACATGGTGGCTCTGTTCTTGGTGCTGGAGCTATACCAATGAACAACAACAACCAAACCACAACAAACCCAAAAATCTGCTATTAAAAAACTTGGGTTCAGTACTTATCACTAAGTATCTAGTTAAGGATTCTGGTGATCCAATCCTATTGACTGCTTCTGTTTCCACTAAGTTTTGGAACTTGGAACTCACTCAAGCAATAACAGCCAAAGTGTGCTTTTACGAAGAAGTAAACAGGCATCTCATAGGCCACTCTTCCTCCTCCTGCCAGAAATCTGTTAAAAGCAAGGGTGGAGAATATATCCCATTCTCAGGATTCATGTGGGGTCTCTCAGTTCTGCCTTGGTATAAATGCATATGACCCCTTGTGGGCCTAAGGGAAGAGAGATGTAGCTGGGCTCCCCGAGGGCCCTGACTCCCCTACTGCTTCTGCATAGGATGTAGAGTCTGTGAAGAGAGCGCCCTGGCTCCTGGAAGCCTTGCCTTGCTTTTCTACTGATCACATGTTATTAAGTAAATGGAAGACAGAAGGAAGGAGTCTGCCATTTCTTCTCCCTCCACAGTGAAGGGTGGAGGAAGGAAAGAAACAGAGGGGTTTCCTTTCTCTAGCCAAGTGGCCTTCCTGACTGTGAAGCAAGGGGTCTGAGGAAAAGGCTGCTCCTCGCTGCCACGTATCCATCTAAGTAGCCACACTCATGGAAAACCACACTGCAAATGTTGCCCTCTTTGGAGAAAATCCACTGTCATCAAGGACCTACTGTTTTCCCCAAAACATAGTCTATGACTCTGTGTTATCCCCTTGGAACCAGTGAGATCATAATTCTTGTGACATTCAACTGAAACAAACTAGACAAAGAGATTAAATAAAGCAACCTCATCTTAGCTCAAAAATTAGAACAAGCAGCCTTTCCCAGAGAGAATTAAGCCCATCAGAAAATGATGTGAGTGACTATTTTCTCAAATCTTCTAAGGAGATTATATAACTAGCACCATCCTCATGCGTAGGAAAAAAGTTAATTCGTTATACACAATGGATGTCTTAGGGCATTAGGACTTAATATTCATAAGGAAGCCTGTTTGACAAGGGATGGACTGTGGTATATTTCCCAACTCGTATCAAGCCTAGTCACATTGTCAAATCTAGTTTAACAGAAATAATACATTGAGTACCACAAGACAGCATCAAATCCCCCAAATTGTATCATGCCAGCAATATTAAAATGTGCCAAATGTGAACACTGCCTCATTAATATTTTCCAGAATAAACTTAAATTGCAAAAAGATAACACCTTTTTATATTAAAGACTAAATAAATTTAAGTCCCCAGTTTTGCTTCATTTAATTCCTTACCCCAAGAATAACATAACTTAGGTTCCCAGGGAAGGTTACAATTCAAATGTGTTAGGCATTTCAGCCAGGACCTTGGTATACCTAGCAATATGGGATTTCTTCCAGGGAGAGGGGTCCACACAAGGAACATAGCCAGATAGGAAAAAATGTTATATTCCCTATTCATCATCCCTACTCCCTCTGCCAATCACATGCAGCAAATGCTTCAGGTTAATGCTTCATTCAAGAATGTATCTTGATCTCCTTTCAGAAGTAAAGCCACCTTCTTTCTATGTAAATCTAAATCCTAGGGTATGTATAACTAGACATTCCTATGTCAAAAGAGATATGACCAGATTTACTGTATTCTGTTTAGATAAATAAATATGTGCCATTTATGAATATATACATTATTTCATTTACTCCTTTTAGCTCCTGTAAGGTGGGCATTATAATTTCCATTTTGCAAATCACCAAATATTTATAAGGAAAGAAACATAAATTTTTTAAGTTGCCCAAGATTACATAACTGAGTTTCAAACTCAGGTCTGACTCCAGAATCATCCATTACATTATTTCACTGATTGTCATTCAGCCATAGCTGCAAGCTTTCAAAGGAAATTCATCATTTGTTTTTTCATTCAAACACGTTGATTGACCGCTCCTGCTACACTGTTGAGTACGCAAGACCACATGTGAGCAAGAGATTTCAGTGACAGCATGGCAAGGGATTTGAGGGAGGGATTGCTGCAAAGCAAACCCAGATTTGAAACAAGTGAGTCTGAACTATAAGGATGGAACCCTAATCTGAACAAAAAGTATGGGTGTTTGGGAACATAAAGTGATTATCAAGTTAGTGCAGAACATTAAAAGTGTCACAGGTAGGGGAGGTCCTCTGGAAAAATCCCACAGCAAGAGAGAGCAGGACATGTTGGAGAGAACAAAACAAATTCTACAGAGTGAGTAAAGATTCTGAGGTGCGGGGCCAGGAAAGGGATAGCAAGAGGTAGAGCCGACGGGATAAACAATGATGAGGTATTGCAGGGTCTTGGAAATCATTTTTAGAGGTTTAGACGTTAGGGCAACAGCTATTTGGGAATTAGAGCATGCTAGGTAGGAAAGCGATGGGACAGGGTTTGTGGTTTACCCAGCTAAAAGGGTTTTAAGGTACACTGTCCAAGAGCCATAGCAACCTGGGACTACAAAGCACTCAAAACTTGGTTAGTCCAAATTGACATGCACTGCAAATGTAAAATATATGCCAATTTTGAAGACATAGCCCAAGGATGGTATCAAATATGTCATTCATAATTGTTCATAGTGATAATATGTTGAAATTATATTATACTACAAATATTAGGTTAATTAAAATGATGTTAAAATTAATTTTCTATGCTTCTCTTTTTAGGTTGGTACTAGACATTTCACAATTGCGTATGTGGCTCGTATTGCGTTTCTATTGGATGGTGCTGGTGAAAGAGAGAATAGATGAGAGGGTGGGAGGGGACACTGAGCTCAGCTAGTTGGCTATTTCCATGATGGTGGCCTGCAATAATGTGGCAGTGGTGAAGATGAAAGAAAGCAGACAGACTTGAACTGCAGGAAGTGGTGCACCATATGAGATGGTGGTTTATTAGATAGAGGGCTCTCAGAAGACAGGGGAGTCATGGTTAACATCCCATTTCTAGCTGGCCAGAAACAGATTAAAGATGATGCCTTTTCACAACATACTTAAAGGGCAGGGGGCAGGGAGGTTTGGGAGAGCCGTGATCGATTTGGTAACTCTTACTTCCTTACTTCCTGAGCTTGGGGGTCCTATGGACATCTAAAAGGAGAGGTCCAGGGAGCAATTGGATCTGTGGTTCTTCTGGTGCTATCTTAATAATAATAAATCTATCTGTAATTTTTTTAAAATGAATCATATGCCAGACAGATATAATCTCATTTAATCCTTCCATGTTTTTGTTGATAAGAATATGGCTAAGATGGCCGAATAGGAACAGCTCCAGTCTCCAACTCCCAGCGCGAGCGACACAGAAGACCCGTGATTTCTGCATTTTCGACTGAGGTACTGGGTTCATCTCACTAGGGAGTGCCGGACAATCGGTGCTGGTCAGCTGCTGCAGCCCGACCAGCAGAGCTGAAGCAGGGCGAGGCCTCGCCTCACCTGGGAAGTGCAAGGGGGAAGGGGAAGGGAATCCCTTTTCCTAGCCAGGGGAACTGAGACACACAACACCTGGAAAATCGGGTAACTCCCACCCCAATACTGCGCTTTAAGGAAACGGTCACACCAGAAGATCATATCACACACCTGGCCGGGAGGGTCCCACGCCCACGGAGCCTCCCTCATTGCTAGAACAGCAGTCTGTGATCTACCGGCAAGGCAGCAGCAAAGCTGGGGGAGGGGCGCCCGCCATTGCTGACGCTTAAGTAGGTAAACAAAGCCTCTGGGAAGCTCGAACTGGGTGGAGCTCACAGCAGCTCAAGGAAACCTGCCTGTCTCTGTAGACTCCACCTCTGGGGACAGGGCACAGTAAACAATAACAAATGCAGCAGAAACCTCTGCAGACGCAAACAACTCTGTCTGACAGCTTTGAAGAGAGCAGTGGATCTCCCAACACGGAGGTTGAGATCTGAGAAGGGACAGACTGCCTGCTCAAGTGGGTCCCTGACCCCTGAGTAGCCTAACTGGGAGACATCTCCCACTAGGGGCAGTCTGACACCCCACACCTCACAGGGTGGAGTACACCCCTGAGAGGAAGCTTCCAAAGCAAGAATCAGACAGGTACACTCGCTGTTCAGCAATATTCTATCTTCTGCAGCCTCTGCTGCTGACACCCAGGCAAACAGGGTCTGGAGTGGACCTCAAGCAATCTCCAACAGACCTACAGCTGAGGGTCCTGACTGTTAGAAGGAAAACTATCAAACAGGAAGGACACTTACACCAAAACCCCATCAGTACATCACCATCATCAAAGACCAGAGGCAGATAAAACCACAAAGATGGGGAAAAAGCAGGGCAGAAAAGCTGGAAATTCAAAAAATAAGAGCGCATCTCCCCCGGCAAAGGAGCGCAGCTCATCGCCAGCAACGGATCAAAGCTGGACGGAGAATAACTTTGACGAGATGAGAGAAGAAGGCTTCAGTCCATCAAACTTCTCAGAGCTAAAGGAGGAATTACATACCCAGCGCAAAGAAATTAAAAATCTTGAAAAAAAAAGTGGAAGAATTGATGTCTAGAGTAATTAATGCAGAGAAGGTCATAAACGAAATGAAAGAGATGAAAACCATGACACGAGAAATACGTGACAAATGCACAAGCTTCAGTAACTGACTCGATCAACTGGAAGAAAGAGTATCAGTGATTGAGGATCAAATGAATGAAATGAAGCGAGAAGAGAAACCAAAAGAAGAAAAAGAAATGAACAAAGCCTGCAAGAAGTATGGGATTATGTAAAAAGACCAAATCTACGTCTGATTGGGGTGCCTGAAAGTGAGGGGGAAAATGGAACCAAGTTGGAAAACACTCTTCAGGATATCACCCAGGAGAACTTCCCCAACCTAGTAGGGCAGGCCAACATTCAAATCCAGGAAATACAGAGAACGCCACAAAGATACTCCTCGAGAAGAGCAACTCCAAGACACATAATTGCCAGATTCACCAAAGTTGAAATGAAGGAAAAATCTTAAGGGCAGCCAGAGAGAAAGGTCGGGTTACCCACAAAGGGAAGCCCATCAGACTAACAGCAGATCTCTCGGCAGAAACTCTACAAGGCAGAAGAGAGTGGGGGCCAATATTCAACATTCTTAAAGAAAAGAATTTTCAACCCAGAATTTCATATCCAGCCAAACTAAGTTTCATAAGTGAAGGAGAAATAAAATCCTTTACAGATAAGCAAATGCTTAGAGATTTTGTCACCACTAGGCCTGCCTTACAAGAGACCCTGAAGGAAGCACTAAACATGGAAAGGAACAACCAGTACCAGCCATTGCAAAAACATGCCGAAATGTAAAGACCATCAAGGCTAGGAAGAAACTGCATCAACTAACGAGCAAAATAACCAGTTAATATCATAATGGCAGGATCAAGTTCACACATAACAATCTTAACCTTAAATGTAAATGGACTAAATGCTCCAATTAAAAGACACAGACTGGCAAACTGAATAAAGAGTCAAGACCCATCAGTCTGCTGTATTCAGGAGACCCATCTCACATGCAGAGACATACATAGGCTCAAAATAAAGGGATGGAGGAAGATTTACCAAGCAAATGGAGAACAAAAAAAAGCAGGGGTTGCAATACTAGTCTCTGATAAAACAGACTTGAAACCATCAAAGATCAAAAGAGACAAAGAAGGCCATTACATAATGGTAAAGGGATCAATTCAACAGGAAGAGCTAACTATACTAAATATACATGCACCCAATACAGGAGCACCCAGATTCATAAAGCAAGTCCTTAGAGACGTACAAAGAGACTTAGACTCCCATACAATAATAATGGGAGACTTCAACACTCCACTGTCAACATTAGACAGATCAACGAGACAGAAAGTTAACAAGGATATCCAGGAATTGAACTCATCTCTGCAGCAAGCAGACCTAATAGACATCTATAGAAGTCTCCACCCCAAATCAACAGAATATACATTCTTCTCAGCACCACATCATACTTACTCCAAAATTGACCACGTAATTGGAAGTAAAGCACTCCTCAGCAAATGTACAAGAACAGAAATTATAACAAACTGTCTCTCAGACCACAGTGCAATCAAACTAGAACTCAGTACTAAGAAACTCAATCAAAACCGCCCAACTGCATGGAAACTGAACAACCTGCTCCTGAATGACTACTGGGTACATAACAAAATGAAGGCAGAAATAAAGATGTTCTTTGAAATCAATGAGAACAAAGATACAACATACCAGAATCTCTGGGACACATTTAAAGCAGTGTGTAGAGGGAAATTTATAGCACTAAATGCCCACAAGAGAAAGCAGGAAAGATCTAAAATTGACACTCTATCATCACAATTAAAAGAACTAGAGAAGCAAGAGCAAACACATTCGAAAGCTAGCAGAAGGCAAGAAATAACTAAGATCAGAGCAGAACTGAAGGAGATAGAAACACAAAAAACCCTCCAAAAAATCAATGAATCCAGGAGTTGATTTTTGGAAAAGATCAACAAAATTGACAGACCGCTAGCAAGACTAATAAAGAAGAAAAGAGAGAAGAATCAAATGGACGCAATAAAAAATGATAAAGGGGATATCACCACCGACCCCACAGAAATACAAACTACCATCAGAGAATATTATAAACACCTCTATGCAAATAAACTGGAAAATCTAGAAGAAATGGATAATATCCTGGACACTTACACTCTTCCAAGACTAAACCAGGAAGAAGTTGAATCCCTGAATAGACCAATAGCAGGCTCTGAAATTGAGGCAATAATTAATAGCCTACCAACCAAAAAAAGTCCAAGACCAGATGGATTCACAGCCGAATTCTACCAGAGGTACAAGGAGGAGCTGGTACCATTCCTTCTGAAACTATTCCAATCAATAGAAAAAGAGGGAATCCTCCCTAACTCATTTTATGAGGCCAACATCATCCTGATACCAAAGCCTGGCAGAGACACAACAAAAAAAGAGAATTTTAGACCAATATCCCTGATGAACATCGATGCAAAAATACTCAATAAAATACTGGCAAACCGGATTCAGCAACACATCAAAAAGCTTATCCACCATGATCAAGTGGGCTTCATCCCTGGGATGCAAGGCTGGTTCAACATTCACAAATCAATAAACATAATCCAGCATATAAACAGAACCAAAGACAAGAACCACATGATTATCTCAATAGATGCAGAAAAGGCTTTTGACAAAATTCAACAGCCCTTCATGCTAAAAACGCTCAATAAATTCGGTATTGACGGAAAGTACCTCAAAATAATAAGAGCTATTTATGACAAATCCACAGCCAATATCATACTGAATGGGCAAAAACTGGAAAAATTCCCTTTGAAAACTGGCACAAGACAGGGATGCCCTCTCTCACCACTCCTATTCAACATAGTGTTGGACGTTCTAGCTAGGGCAATTAGGCAAGAGAAAGAAATCAAGGGTATTCAGTTAGGAAAAGAAGAAGTCAAATTGTCCCTCTTTGCAGATGACATGATTGTATATTTAGAAAACCCCATTGTCTCAGCCCAAAATCTCCTTAAGCTGATAAGCAACTTCAGCAAAGTTTCAGGATACAAAATTAATGTGCAAAAATCACAAGCATTCTTACACACCAGTAACAGACAAACAGAGAGCCAAATCATGAATGAACTTCCATTCACAATTGCTTCAAAGAGAATAAAATACTTAGGAATTCAACTTACAAGGTATGTAAAGGACCTCTTCAAGGAGAACTACAAACCACTGCTCAGTCAAATAAAAGAGGACACAAACAAACGGAAGAATATACCATGCCCATGGATAGGAAGAATCAATATCGTGAAAATGGCCATACTGCCCAAGGTTATTTATAGATTCAATGCCATCCCCATCAAGCTACCAATGAGTTTCTTCACAGAATTGGAAAAAACTGCTTTAAAGTTCATATGGAACCAAAAAAGAGCCCGCATCTCTAAGACAATCCTAAGTCAAAAGAACAAAGCTGGAGGCATCACGCTACCTGACTTCAAACTATACTACAAGGCTACAGTAACCAAAACAGCATGGTACTGGTACCAAAACAGAGATATAGACCAATGGAACAGAACAGAGTCCTCAGAAATAATACCCCACATCTACAGCCATCTGATCTTTGACAAACCTGACAAAAACAAGAAATGGGGAAAGGATTCCCTATTTAATAAATGGTGCTGGGAAAATTGGCTAGCCGTAAGTAGAAAGCTGAAACTGGATCCTTTCCTTACTCCTTATACGAAAATTAATTCAATATGGGTTAGAGACTTAAATGTTAGACCTAATACCATAAAAACCCTAGAGGAAAACCTAGGTAGTACCATTCAGGACATAGGCATGGGCAAAGACTTCATGTCTAAAACACCAAAAGCAACGGCAGCAAAAGCCAAAATTGACAAATGGAATCTCATTAAACTAAAGAGCTTCTGCACAGCAAAAGAAACTACCATCAGAGTGAACAGGCAACCTACAGAATGGGAGAAAATTTTTGCAATCTACTCATCTGACAAAGGGCTAATATCCACAACCTACAAAGAACTCAAACAAATTTACAAGAAAAAAACAAACAGCCCCATCAAAAAGTGGGCAAAGGATATGAACAGACATTTCTCAAAAGAAGACATTCATATAGCCAACAGACACATGAAAAAATGCTCATCATCACTGGCCATCAGAGAAATGGAAATCAAAACCACAATGAGATACCATCTCACACCAGTTAGAATGGCGATCATTAAAAAGTCAGGAAACAACAGGTGCTGGAGAGGATGTGGAGAAATAGGAACACTTTTACACTGTTGGTGGGATTGTAAACTAGTTCAACCATTATGGAAAACAGTATGGCGATTCCTCAAGGATCTAGAACTAGAAGTACCATATGACCAAGCCATCCCATTACTGGGTATATACCCAAAGGATTATAAATCATGCAGCTATAAAGACACATGCACACGTATGTTTATTGCGGCACTATTCACAATAGCAAAGACTTGGAATCAACCCATATGTCCATCAGTGACAGACTGGATTAAGAAAATGTGGCACATATACACCATGGAATACTATGCAGCCATAAAAAGGATGAGTTTGTGTCCTTTGTAGGGACATGGATGCAGCTGGAAACCATCATTCCTAGCAAACTATCACAAGAACAGAAAACCAAACACCACATGTTCTCACTCATAGGTGGGAACTGAACAATGAGATCACTTGGACTCGGGAAGGGGAACATCACACACTGGGGCCTATCATGGGGAGGGGGGAGGGGGGGGAGGGGGGAGGGTGGAGGGATTGCACTGGGAGTTACACCTGATGTAAATGACGAGTTGATGGGTGCTGACTAGTTGATGGGTGCAGCACAGCAACATGGCACAAGTATACATATGTAACAAACCTGCACGTTATGCACATGTACCCTAGAACTTAAAGTATAATAATAATAATAATAATAATAATAAAATAAAAAAAGAATATGGCTACATTCCCTCCCTTTTTTATTGCTCTATATCAGTGTTTCACAATTTTATCAACTATTATATTTTATAGTGCCTCTTTTCTACAGTTTACTCAGCCTAGTATATGGAAATTATCCATATAATTTTGAAATTATAATTATAATTTCAAATTATAATTTCAAAATTATATGGATAATTTCAAAAATTTCAATATAATGCCCTAACTATATATAAAGGAAAAATGACAGAAAAGTAATTTATAATCAAATTATATTTATTTATTAAATGGGTAAATGTTCTGTGTTATAGTTAAAGATTACAGTAGAAGGTATAATGAAGAAGTTAGGAGCTTGCACCTCCATGCAGATCACCATGATTATGACAGCTACATATTCCCCTGCCAGTGTGTTGTACTGGGAACTCAGGTGCCACAAGCGGCATTCTCATTAGAACACGATTTTCTGAAATGAGAAAGAAAATCTTGGAAAGTTCCAAAAATAACAAAATACAAATTTTCTCAATTGACATGTGGTTTCCCTCCCAGAAAAAATTCAGTCTACCGTCCATTCTGCTGTAATGTTTGTTTTAAAATTTTTTCAACACAATTGACATATTAGGGAACAATTTGAACATAACACATTTGCTTATGCTTGACTTTTCAATTGAGAAGTACTAGGTGAATAGAGAAGACAGCACTTAGCTGAAGGAGCCATGTAGGAATACACAAACATAAACACTAACACACTTCTGATATCTACCAGCTGCCTCATTTCACCAAGAGTGTTATGAGCGCCACCCATATACATAGTGTACCGCATAATGAAATTGGACTTTCTGTTCAATTTCAGATGACCTTCCTTCCATTACTTCACAGTAAGTCACAAACTGCAGCTCTTCTGTCACCTACTTCTAGTAGCAAACATTACATCTTTTTTAAGTTAAGCACCATATTTATTGGAGTACCTGTGTATTTCTTAACCATTTAATGCATGTAAAACTATGCTGCCATTTTTATTGGCACCCTATATTTTTTTTAACATATCACTGATGAAGTTTTAGAGTATTGTGTCCCTAACCCTGTTTTCCCCATAAACCCTGTGGTTTGTTATTGCATAATTTTGCATAGCACAATGATTTTTAGGAGCATGCTTGTCTTCTGGTAGTAGAGATGACTTAAAAATCTATACACCCCCACCCCAAATTTGCTTTATAATGAAACAGAGCTTAGTTCTAGGCTCACATAAATCCAAATGAGTATTTCACTTTCGTGTTCCATTTGGAGGAACATTCAAGTTTATAAAATGGTTCTGCTCATTGGTGGAACTCCAGCATTGGAGAATCTTAATCACTAAATGCTGGCAGCGCCCTGTCATCATAGCACCAATCAAAAGCCTCCATGAATTTCTAAAATGCCTCGTGGTATGTGTGCGTGTGAGTGATACTGTCCTGTTTGAGAACCACTGGTCTATTTGAAACTGGAAGTTAATAAGGATGAATAGAAATTCATCAGACAGAATTATTTATTAATCCTAGAAAACTTGTCCTCAATATCATAGAATCAAACATTTTGAGTATTGTGTCTAAGAAACTACTTCAAAGCATTTGACAGTTTCTATAAGCACATTTTGAATACAGTTGCTGACACATAAATATAACTATAATGTGTTAAGACTATTACTATTTAAGTCAATTTAAAAATAATGATGACAAAACTGCTTTTGTTACTACTGAGTTGTTACTAATACTAAGATGATTGCATTCAAATCAAAGTCACTCAGACACCAGCAACACTCCTATTTCTACTACTCCACTGTGGCCCATGTAGTCTCATCATGACCACATTTATTTAATTGTAGTGACATAGAGGATCTGAAAAATGCACAAACATGCAAAAATTACTTGACATACACATTTAAGGGTTTTCAAATTGACCTATACCAAATAGATTCATAGGAGTAACTGCATTTCTTCATTCCCTTCATAAACCAAGCTGAACACTCCAGACTGCTTTCTATACAACTGTGCACTTTTCCTGTTGCCAGTTGAATTATGTGCAGTTGAATTTAATCCCATGCCAATATATGCAAGTTTTGTGGATTATTATAATTACGTGATTTAAATTCCACATGAATCTATAAAATATGAGTATAAAAAAGGGTGCTTTTATCTATGGCTTTTAAGTTAAATGCTTTGGAAAGAATAAGGACAAGTCATTAAGAAAGTGGCAATTGAATTATGTGTGGGCAATTAGGAAAATTAAAAATTAAAAGTGACTCTGCCTCCAATTGGTTCTTGAATGTCTTTCAATACTCATTCCACTTTGAATAAGGTGAAATTACCATGTTGGCAATGCATTATAGTTAGATCGTATTTATTTTACCTGACTGAATCTCCAGTCACAGCCCAATGCTGAAAGGGAAGATGGTACACCACTCTCCACCAAAGGATGAAAAAGATGCATGTACATTTCAGAATTTTTTAAGTTAAAATATTTAATGTATTATGTATCAACCTATATGATCCATCAACTTTTTGAAATTAATCTGCAATTAGTCTGATTGCATTGTGTAAGACTACTTTTCCTATGCGTCACTTTTCTAGAATTTAGGATGGTATCTCCAAACCACAACAGCTAATAATGGTATATTCACATATAGGATAAATTACAAAGATACATATAGTTTGTTTCTCTTTATAACTTTGAGTCCAGGATAAATGAATGTGGTAAATAAAAATAACCTCTCTGTCCTAACTTCCTGAACAAAATAATAAAGACAAAAGACAAAATATTTAAGGAAAATTCCAAAATGAATACTTACTGTTTTCTCTCCTAACCATCTGTTTCCACATTAATCAATCATCCTCGATTTCATGAGATGGATAGGAGAGATTAATCATCTGCACCTTAATCTAAAAGTGAAAACATTACCATAGAAACCTTCTTTTTACATTCTTTAACCATGAGTGAGAGCTCTGAATTAAAATATCTATTTTGAGGCCAACCAGTAACTATAAACACCAATAAAAACAAAAGCTGCTGGGTTGGGGAGGATGGCAAGAATGAGCAGGAATGGTATTTTGGAATGCCAGTTTCTTTCATTCCAAATTTATGAGAGAAAGACCTGTCCGTTTTTTAGGTACACTACATGCCATCCAACATTTCGAACTTGGACGTGCTCTGGAAAATCCATACTAGCTCCCCCTTTCAGTTCTTGTAAAATTCCAAGAACAAATTCTTTGCTGTTTCCTTAGTTACTCTGAATAAGGTGTCATCAATATTTAAAGAATGGAGATCTTGGAAAGTATGAGATGACCTCAGAGCCAGGCCTTACACATCTCTTCATTCTACCTCCTTTCTTCCAAATGCTGCATGCTTCCAGATTTACGGGTGTATTAGTCTGTTCTCATGTTGCTAATAAAAGACATACCTGAGACTGAGTAATTTATAAAGAAAAGAGGTTAATTGACTTACAGTTCCTCATGGCTAGGAAGGCCTCACAATCATGGTGGATGGCGAATAAGGAGCAAAGTCACATCTTACATGGCAGCAGGCAAGAGAGTGTGTGTAGGGGAACTCCCCTTTATGAAACCATCAGATCTCATCAAACGCGTTCACTATCACAAGAATGACTTGGCCCCATGATTCAATTCAATCACTAGGTCTCTCCCACGACACATGGGAAGTATGGGCACTACAATTCAAGATGAGATTTGGCGGGGGCACAGCCAAAGCATATCAAGTGGTCTCTACATTTGGGGATACACCTGATAAGGTGGCAGGTAGAGTTGGAGTTGGAAGAAATGGCACTGAGGTTATTTATAAGATGAAAAACATTAGTCCTCTAATTGTCTGTACTCCTTGAAAGAAGAGTACCAGACCGTCATCCTTGACATTATTGAATGAGGTCCCTTTTCACTAAAATTGGATACCTAGTGAGTTTTCAAGGGACATTTATTTTAACTAGAACTTTTGCACTTGTCTCTGTGCACTTTCTTTTAATTCAAGATGAGAATGGGGATGGCAACGTGAAGCATGTGATCCTCTTCAGCCCCTTCCCAACCCTTGTTAGAGATCAATAATCACAGTTGGTCTTTTTTTTTCTCAAGAGGTAGCATCATGCATTGTCAGCAAGCAGAGACTCAGGAACCAGACTACATGGATTCAGATCTGAGCTTTGTTACTTCCTTGCTGTGTGGTCTTGGGGCAGTTACAGATGTTCACTGCTGGAGCAAACAGCCCCAACACTTCAGAGGCTTGATACACAGCAGTCTATGACCCACTCATGGAACGTTTTCCGGTTAGCAGGTGACTTTCCTTTAAGTGATGATAGGACGGTGCTGTGTCAATGAAGGCCTGTGAGCTGGATTTGACGTGCTACATGTTTTTTTGTAGGACCAATGAGCTTAAAATGTTCCTATGCTTTTCAAATGCACTCCAGCCTGGGCAATAGAGCGAGACTCAGTCTCAAAAAAATAAAAAATAAAAAAAGAATCTATGTAACATCCTCAATTCTGCCTCTTGGTCCTCGGAGACTACAATATATACTATCTGATACTCTTTTACAGAAATAGTCTGCTCTTCCTTAATTTGGGGACCCACACTTCATCCATCTAGAGTCTCCACTATCTCCAACCAGAGGCTTCCAGAGTTATGGTAATCCAGAGTACACAGGATGGCATATGGGAGGATTTTATGAGCCAGATTCAAAGGGCCACTCATCATTTTTTTTCCAAATTCTGCTAGCCAGAACTCAGTTTCTTGGCCACACCCAACCTCAAGGCAGCTGGGACATTAGCCCAGCTACCTTCCCGGGAAGCAAAAAAGATGGATGGATGAACAGTTAGCTGGTCTCTCTTCTGGCAGACTACTTAACTTCTCTGTGTCTGTTTCAACCTATGTGAAATGGGAATAATAAGTAGGATTTCAAAGAGGATTGAATGAGTTATGTACATAAAGTGCTTAGAACAGAACCTAGAACATTTGTGAGTGCTCTGTTTACTATTATTTCTCTGTACTTACAGGCTAGACGTAGATACCTTTCTTGATACCTACTCCCCTTCACTCCCCTATATTCAACCAGTCACCACATACTATCAGTTGTATCCCCTGAACATCCCTCAGAAATGCCCTCACTTCCAGTATGCCACTGTTTAAAATGTATATTTCATTATTATTCAGGTACGGTGAGGCCAACCCATCAGGAGATGACTGCCATTGAAAACTGTTTGTTATAGTGACAATCCTGAGAGGAGGGGGCATACCACATTACAGGGGGCCACGCAGAGAAGCACCCGGGTAGGTAGGGAGGCAGAGGGAGTGATGGAAAGTATGGGCAAGATTCTTGATTGTGGTTTCTTTGGGAAGGAGTGGTTAAGACAGTGTAAGCAGGTTTAGGATTGACTAGTTTGAATAGTTTTAGCAGACTCTGGGGCAGAGGTGCTGTCTCTAGCTGTCTGGTCCTGGGGTGATTAATGCAGGAGGACAGTGGCCTGAAGTGTAGGAACTTGATAAAGGAGGCAGTTGGTGGCCTGGACTCTGAATTGGTTGGTTTGCATAAGAAAGGCATGTTTGCAGTTCTTGATTTGCTATCCCTAGGAATTAACTAACTCTGAGATAGGCAGTCCTATGGTCAGCTAGGCCCCAAATGTCAAAATATAATAGTGGTATATAGACCAAGACATGGCTAATACAGCCACTATGTCTCAGCTGGATTGCTTGCAATGACTTCCTAAGTGCTCTTCCTCCAACTCACTTACCCTTGTGAATAAGCCTTCCTCCCAACAGGCAGCCGGCCTTTGGGAAACCTATATCTGATTGTGTCACTAGCCAGCTTCAAGCTATGCAGGAGCTTTCTGAATCCCTTAAGGAAAAGATCAAAGGCCTCTCTCCTGTGTCTGCTTGTTCTGCTTTTCCTTGGCCTCTGGGGGCACCTTGGTTCCTCTAATGTGCCTTGTTCTTCTATCATTTGGGCCTTTGCACCTGCTCTGCCTTTCGCCTGAAAAGCTCCTCTTTGCTTTGTAGCCTCTGTGCCTCTGGTATTTAACATATGCTTCAGATTTCAGCTCAGATGCAAAACTTGCATCACCCCCTCCCCATATTTTGTGACTAATTGCTTTAGTTTAATGTGTTAAAGTTGATAAATATCCAGCTGGGCCTGGCTTTGTACATTCAAATCCCAGCTTCATCATTTCTCACCTGTTTGAACTTGCATTAGTTATTTAATCCCACTAAAAGTCAGTTTCCCCTTTCATAGCATGGGGGATAACATTAGGAACATTACTTGGGCTTTTTGTTAGGATAGAATAAAATAATGTGTACTTAGTATGTAATCATTTCTAAGACTTCAGTGTTTGATATTATTAATATTTCCTGTTAAGCCTCAGAATTCTTTGTAACCTAGGACTCTAAGCAGTTACTAGCAATTACCTAGGATTCAAATTGAGAACTTTTTCACATCTCTGATTAGAAGAATGATTAACTATTATTAATCACTTCAGAAGGTTAATATAAGCTAATTAGTATTTAAGATACTGTTATAGAAATGACATTTCCTCACCAGGGGGGAATTGAACTGACTTTTTTCCTTACCTCTTATGACATATACCATCATCCATTTAAAATTTTTTATTAAATAAGAGTTCTACATACTGGTAACTGATACAGTTTGGCTCTGTGTCCCCAGTCAAATATCATCTTGTAGTTCCCATAATTCCCATGTGTTGTGGGAGGGAGCCGGTGGGAGATGATTGAATTATGGGGGCAGATATTTCCCAGGCTGTTCTCATGATAGTGAATGGGTCTCACAAGATTTGATGGCTTTAAAAACAGGAGTTTCCCTGCACAAGCTCTCTTTGCCTGCTGCCATCCATGTAAGATGGATGCCTTCCACCATGATTGTGAGGCCTCCCTGGACACGTGGAACTGTGAGTCCAATAAAGCCTCTTTCTTTTATAAATTGCCAAGTCTCGGGTATGTCTTTATCAGCAGTGTGAAAATGGACTAATACAGTAACATAATACAGAGAAATAATTAAAAATAAAACATAACGAAAACAAATGTAAGAGTATCATTCTTAACTTGCCTTTTTTCCCTTTCTGCAGATGAAATTTTATTTTGATCCCTGAATTCTTTCTAACAAAGTTTTACTTATTAGGACAAAAGAGTGCAATATAATGAACATATTCATATACAAAGATTTGATTGATTAAAGGTTGTTACAAGCTGGGAATAGAGGAAGAATTTAACTACAAAAGGTCGTAAGGGAATTTTTGAGGGATGATGAATTTGTTCTACATTTTGATAGTGGTGCTGGTTATACCACTGCATGCATTTGTCAAAACTCATAGAGTTGTATATTTAAAAGATGAATTTTACTCTATACAAATTGTACTGCAATTAAAGAAAAACAAGGTCTGGGCATGGTGGCTCATGCCTGTAATCCTAGCACTTTGTGATGCCAAGGTGGATGGATCACTTGAGCCCAGAAGTTTGAGACCAACCTGGGGTAACATGGTGAAACCACATCTCTACCAAATGAAAAACAAAAAATTAGCTAGGCGTAATGGCATGTGCTTGCCGTCCCAGCTACCAGGGCAGCTGAAGTGGGAGAATCACCTGAGTCTGTGAGGTCGAGGTTGCAGTGAGCCATGATTGCACCACTGCACTCCACCCTGAGTGGAGTGGAAAAACAAACAAAAACAAAAAACAAAGAAAAATATTGGGTTTATAATTTCTTTTCCCTTAAGCTTAGGAAATGTTGGTGAAATTGGTTTTGGATTAACGAAGAGGTCAAAAGTGATACATTTATATATTTATTTATAAGGCTATGATCCAATGATAGCCTTAAGTTTTAGAACTAATTGCAAAATAGCTCAGTTATACTTAAGCAATCACTGTTCTTGCTGTAGAGGTAGAGTATTGCATTCCAGAGGGTCGGATACAGGGAAGGCAAGCATGCAAGAAGTGGTATCCAAGAAAAACCTTCCAGAGGCTGCAGTTTTACCTGAATGCACTGAACTTGAGAAATTATAGATTTTTTTTTTTTTTTTTTTTTTGGTTGTAAAAAAATGGCAAGAGCACCTTTCCATGGTGTAACTGCTGCAATGTCATGATGGAGTATGGGGGTGTGAATGAGTCTATCACATCACAGGAGAGTGCAAGCTTTCAACACCAAAATTACTTAAGCACCTGCTGATTAAATCTTGCTGCAAATGGCATTTCATTCTTATTTTTGATGGGTAAAAAGTGATTTATTATATTTACTTGGCTCTTATCCCTAGTGAATGCAGAGAGTGAATGCCTTCTATAGCAACATATGGCTTGTTGGGAAGTATGAGTCATCAACTGAACCAGAGGTGCAACCCCCCACCCCCGCCCCGCCCAAAAACAAACAAACGAAAAAAATTGTAAAGAAGGTGGCAACTATCCTGAGGCAGATTCTGTTGTTATTCCCAACGTTGTTTCCTGTTTCACTGGGGAATTTTTACCTCTAACTCTCATGAGCTCTTCTTCTAATTAAAAAAAATGCATGTGTTTTAATATTTGAAAGTGCAAAACTAGCCATCTTGCTTTATTTTACTTTCTCTGGAGTTACTTGCTTATGAGCTATTAGCTATTGATAGGTTATTTCTTACATTTGTTAAACATTTATGAATGCTTTACTATTTTCCAGATAGTGTACTAGATATTTTTAACACAAGAACCTGTTTCCAAGGAATTTTCTTATTACTAAGTCTATTGTCTTTTTCACATCTACTAGGTCAACCTAGTTTAATTTTCAGACTGTCAGAATTATTTGGGGAAAAAAAAGTTTATTTTTATCAACCAGTACGTTTTTTTTTTTGTTTTTTTTTCTGAGATGGAGTTTCACTCTTGTTGCCCAGGATGGAGTGCAATGGCAGGATCTCAGCTCACTGCAACCTCTGCCTCCAGGTTCAATTGATTCTCCTGCCTCAGCTTCCCAAGTAGCTGGGATTACAGGCACATCCCACCACACTCAGCTAATTTTTGTTTTGTTTTTGTTTCGTGTTTTTAGTAGAGATGGGATTTCGCCATGTTGGCCAGGCTGGTCTCGAACTCCTGACCTCAGGTGATTCACCTGCCTTGGCCTCCTAAAGTGCTGGAATTACAGGTGTGAGCCACCGCACCCAGCCTCAACCAGTACTTTTTAAACTCCTTTTTATAATAGTCTATATTTGATGCTCACCTGAAACATCATAATATTTATCATTAAAATTCTTGCTGCAAACTGAGAAAGCTTGTATGTAAAGAAGGGCAAAAAGCTAATGGATTGAATATTTTAGTTTCAAAAGGTTGAGGGGTCTAGGCACTTAAACATTTATCCATTTATTAAAAATATTTCTTTAGGACTTAACCCTATGCCAACCAATGTTTTAAAAACTAGAGATATAGCAGTAAACAGGATGAATGAGATGTCTGCCTTTCTGAAATTTATATCTCAGTGACTATAATAAACAAGCAAAGGAGTGAGTCAGCATGGTAACCAGAGAGGAAAGTGAAACAGAGAAACATGATTGAAGATGAGCTTCTGTAGTCAGGAGCCCTCTATGAGAAAATGACGTGATATGGTTTGGATTTGCCTAAACCTCATGTCGAAATGTAATCCCTAATGTTGGAGGAGGGGCCTGATGGGAGGTGATTAGATCAAAAGGGCAGACTCCCCCCTTGGTGTTCTCGTGATAGTGAGTGAGTTCTCATGAGATCTGGTTATTTAAGTGTATGTGGCCCCTCCCACTTCTCTTTCTTTCTCTGTAAGACATGCCTGCTTCCCATTCTGCCATAAAGGAAAGTTTCCTGAGGCCTCCCCAGCCATGCTTCCTGTATAGCCCATTTTCAGGTATTTCTTTATAGCAGCGAGAGAACAGACTAATATATGACGTTTGACAGCACATCTGAGCAATGGGAAGGAGCAGCCATGTAGAGACTTGGGGGAAAGGCATAGAGGCAGAGAGTGCAAGTGTAAAGCTTCTGTGGTGAGAATGAACTTGGTACTTCTTGGGAGCGGAGAGTGTGCAGGGTGAGTAAGGTTCTATGTGGGGAGGTGAGTAGAATCAGCTGAGATGAGGAGTGAGCAGAGTCTGTGTCCCCGACAGCGCTGCAGGTGAATAAAGAAAGTCAGGTGTATTCTGAGTGAATGGGAAGCAGTTGGAGTACTTTTAGCAGGAAAATGAAAGGCTTTTTAAGAAACTTTTATTTGGAAATAATTTAAAATTTACAGAAAACTTAGGTGAAGAGTACAAAGAATAGCTCTATGCCCTTTACTCAAATTCACTTATGTGAACATTTTGCCCAATTTCCACCACCATTTACTATCTTTATCTCTAAAACATTTTTGTCTCCACCATTTGAGAGCAAGTTGCATACAGTGTGGCTCTTAATCTCTAAACATTTCAATATGTGTTTCCTAATAAAAAGGCTATTTCCTCATATGAAGGTTAATTTTGTATCAACTTGACTGGGTTATAGGGTGCCCAGATATTTCTTCAAACATTATTCCTGTTTCTGTGAGGATACTTTTGTATGATACTAACATTTAAATCAGTTGACTGAGTAAGGCAATTGCTTTCTCTAAAGTGGGCAGGGCTCATCCAATCAGAACAAAAGCCCTGGCACTCTCCCATGTGAGAGAATTCCTCCTGCCTAAAGGCCTTTGAACTGGCAAAGTCCAGTCCAAATTCTAGCCTTTTTTTTTTTTTAAATTCAGACTCAAATCGAAACATCAGTTCTTTCTGCGTCTTGCACCTGCTGGTTTTCAGACTGGAATGACACTGTCAGTTCTCCTGGTTCTCAAGCCTTCCAAGTTGGATTAGAACTAACCCATTGGCACTCCTGGGTCTCCAGCTTGCTGACTTACCCTGAAGATCCTGGGTCTTGCCAGTCTCCATCATCACATGAGCCAATTCCTTACAATCAATCTCTTTGTATGGGTACAAACATTCTATTGGTCCTATTTTTCTGGAGAACCCTGACTAATATACCATAACTACAGAATAGTTACCAACTTCAATAAAATTTAGCATTAATATAGTACTTATATCCAAACTATCATCCATATTCCACTTTTATCAATTGAGTCAATAATTCCTTTTATAGCATTGTTTCTCTTCCATACAGGAGCCAGTCTATAATCACACATTGCATTTAGTTTTCATGTCTCTTTTATGTCCTTTAATCTGGAACAATGTCTCAGCTTTTAAAAAAAAATGCTTTTATGACTATTGACAGTCTCAAATCATGTAGCATCCTCCCTCTTATCCCCACCCACTTCCTGACCCCTTTCCAATATGATAATCCTCATTTTGGCTTTGTCTAATGTTTCCTCATAATTAGATTTAGGTTATGCGTTATTGCAAGAAATAACATAGAACTGACGTTTGCCCTTCTCAGGGTACCCTATCTGGAGGGACACAATATCCGTCTTCCCCTCATTGGCGATATTGATTTAAACCATCCACTCAAGGTGTTGTATAGTTTGTCCACAGTACTATCTCTATTTTCTGTTTGCAACCAATAAGCAATCATACAAATATTCTGATTCTTAGTACACTTGACTTCCTAGATTCAGCATTTCTTGATCCTTACCTGAATTCATCTTTACATTTGTGAAATGATGATTTTTCATTCATAAACCTGCCACATTTATAGCAAGAGATTTCCTTTCGTCATCTTTTTTTTTTCTGAGACACAGTTTTGCTCTGTCGCCCAGGCTGGAGTATAGTGGTATGATCAGAGCTCACTGCAACCCTCATCTCCTGAACTCAAGCAACCCTTCCATTTCATCCTCTTGTGTAGCTGGGACCACAGGCGTGTGCCACCATGCCTGGCTAATTTTTTTAACTTTTTTTTGTAGAGATGAGGACTCGTTATGTTGCCCAGGCTTGTCTTATTTAGACTCCTGGGCTCGAGCAATTCTCTCACCTTGGCCTCCCAAAGTGTGGGATTACAGGCGTGAGCCACCGTGCCCAGCCAGCCTTATTATTGTTATTATTATTATTATTAGAGACAGAGTCTCATTTTGTTGCCCAGGCTGGAGTGTACTGGTGTGATCTTGGCTCCCTGCAACCTCCGCCTCCTCGGTTCAAGTGATTCTCCTGCCTCAGCCTCCCAAGTAGCTGGGATTACAGGCACGCACCACCATGCTGGGCTAATTTTTGTATTTTTAGTAGAGACGGGGTTTTGCCATGGTGGCCAGGCTGGCCTTGACCTCCTGACCTCAGGTGATTTGCTCACCTCGGCCTCCCTAAATGCTGAGATTACAAGCGTGAACCACCGTGTCCAGCTAAACCTCATCATTTTTTACTTTATTATTTATTGTTGGTATGGACTTGTGGATTCCTGTGTTTTAATGATTTATTAGTAATTACTGCCCATAGTTATTTAATTTATCAAATTTTCTTGTGGGGGCTCCTTCAAGCTGTTCCCTGTGTCCCTCTGACAAGTCCCTATCATTTTTGATGGGGAGATATTTATTTACTTTTTCAGGTAAAGAGATTTTTCTGTATCTTGTTGTATTTTCTGTATCTCAGACCTGGAAACAATCATTTTTTTGAGAAGCCCTAATTCTTTTTAGTGGAGAATGGTGTCAGAAGTCAAGATCTGGGTGCTAGGTGCGGTCACATTGTCACTGTGCATGTCTTCTAGGTTCTTTCAGCAGATAGAGCCAGGAACAGTGCATGTGTCCACATTTTACATGCATGAGATACAAACGTACACAAACACACACACATTTTAGAAATCATGAATCTATATCAATACCTCCAACTCCAATCCATCATTTCAAGAATCTTTCTTGCCTTCCACAAAGTAATAACAGGATATTAAAAGATTTTTCTGGCTACCCTGTAGATAATGTTCTCCAGGATGTGCAAACTTGAAAGCTGGGAGTCCAATCAGGCGCCATTGCAGCTGTTCAGGGAAGACATGTTGGAAACTTGGACTAGGCACTAAGCTGACAGTGGTGGAAGTCATGAGCAATGGTCACACTTCTGTTTTTAAGGTATAGATTATACTGTAAGGACAGGACACATGTGAGAGAAGGAGAGAAACCACCTATTACACTTAGAAATTTAATCCAAGCAATGGTTATGATTGAATAGGCAGAATTTTCAGTGCAGGTAATCTCATTTTTTTTAAAGAACAGACACATGACTTTCTTCAGTAGGATCCCACAGGCTCTGGGAGCAAACACGTGTTTGCCATGACCAGTGAAGTCCCCACAAACCCAGAGTCTATCATTAAGAAAATAATTTTTAAAGTCAAACATTAAAATACCAAAAGTGTTTGTGATACAGAAATCATGAAGGGGAGGCTGTGTGGCCAAAGAAAATATGTGGATGTTCCCAATAGGAACAAGCTCTGGAAATAAGAAAACCAGTCTGCTTTCCAGGTGTTCTTCCAGTTTAAATAATTCCCTAACACCAGAAAACCTCTGATGTACATTTCAAAGCAATTACAAAGAAAGCAAGAACTACACTGTCCACTGTTAGAAGAGTTGTGCACCACAACTGTGATAACAAGAGGGGAGAAGACTGACTGTCCACCAAAAAGATAACTGCATTCATTTATGGGTTTTGCCAGCCATGTTAATAGAAACACAATTTCTCCACTGAAGTCATCGTTGCCTGCTTTATGATGTGTTTAACTTTTGTTTTCTGCTTTTATTTCTATTGAACATCATAGCAGAAGCATTTTAATGTTTCTACCTGTCCCTTGTTTGGGACTATTCATGTCATGTTTTCATAATGTAGATATTTACACTCCACACCATTCCCCAACCTGCAACCCCCTGGCACCCACACCTTCCCACATCCCCACACAACCGTCCTCTGAAATAAAAGAATCCCGAATGCAGACATTACAACTCTTATCATCATGCTTTACCTTATTGCTTACATCCTACCTTGCTTCAGGGTGGGAATGCGTTTCAAGTCACATAAAGAAAAATGATTAATAATTTATCTACTGATGCATTTGATCCTCTAACCAGACACTGGGCTGTCAAATCTGAACCTGCTTTCTTATGCAGACCTACCAAACACAGTTTGATCTGCTTCATCTACTATGTATATTGTTCCATGAGTGAAATCTCACAGCAATGGCTAGGTATGTACTTAGATATAAGTTTATCTATACATACAGACAACAGCCTCTATCAGGTGCACAAAGGAATCTCAACTATCTAAGTTTCCCGGGTGCTGCTAAACAATTCCAGTGGGTGATGACACCTTAAGAACAGCTTCCTGTCCGTTCTGCCTAGGACTGCAGTCTCTGTACCCTGTGCAAAATTCCAATGGTCTATCTAAAACCTCTGAACAGTGCAGAAAACCTTCCTTATCTCTGAGAGCACAGGGGCCTTTGCAAACAGCACTTCCTGAATTACATAAATAGGAAACACAGCGAATATGATTTATTTCAGATGTTTCATGCTATAAGTTGCGCATCACCAAATCCCCAGGGGGTCTGCTGGGCTGTTTATCTCCTTTGCTTTTGAAACATTAAGGTTTATGATGCACTCATCAAGCAAATCTAAAGAAGGATTCTTTTGACATGGAGCAGATGCTGATAAGTTGGCCTTCGATCACTTGAGAAACCTGATTGGGGTTTACTGATATGAAGAGAAAGTTGAGGGAAAGGAAACAAGGCAGAGCTTGAAGCCAATTGTTTTAAAACTGCAGAGTCTGTGAGAATGGGATTTCATACTCATTTTCCCATTACAACTTTGCTCCCTGCCTGCTCTCCTCATTCTCCCACCCCACCACCCCCCACCACCCCCACCCTGGGAAATGATATGTTTAAAACTTTATGAGGCAAGAGATTTTCACATTTGTTCTGAAGGAATGCTAATAAACAGATTAAAATGTGAACCTCCATATCCAAAATGTCATACACTGGTGGGAATAAACAAATAAGGATCTGACACAGGAAGAAGGGAGCTATACCTTGCAACTCAGATCCACTTTTTCTTGGAATGTAATTAGCAATTTCCTGGTCCCAGTCCTAAGTGAGGTGTTACCTGGAATTCTGCCAAATTGGTCTCATGCAATTTGTTACAATGATGGTAGGTCACAGTCTTTAATGGTTGGCAGGTGTTCTGGGCTTGCCCTCACTTGAGGAGCCCCAGTTAATCCAGTTTGGTATGATTCTTTTTTGTTCAGTTCTTGAAGATCCTTTTATATAATCCCTGAACCAGAAAAATTAGCTAAAAAATGAGCTAACGTGAGTTCACACACTCAAATCCCAATAGTGCTTAGAGTATCGATTTTCAAGAGCTGTGGGAATCTTTCAAAAGCTCTGCACATGTCTCCATCTATTCACAAAATACTTTTCAGTGGATCTGGAAAAATAAAGAGAAAGTAGTGCACACCAACATATTGTCAACAGTTACCTGACCTGTATGCATTACTGCTGTAACTATATGTATTAGTTTGCTTGGGCTGACATAGCAGAATATCGTAGCCTGGGTAACTTAAATAACAGACATTTATTTCTCACAGTTCTGGAGGCTGGGAAGTTTAAGATGTAGGTGCTGGCAGATTCACTGTGTGCTGAGGGGCCTCTTACTGGCTTGTATCCAGTCAGCCACCTTCTCACTATGTTCTCACATGGAGACCTGCTCCTTGATTTCTCGTCCTCCTTTTTTTCTTTTTTCCTTGGAGACAGGTTTGCTGTGTTGCTCAGGCTGGCGTGCAGAGATGATCATGGCTCATTGCAGCCTCGATCTCCTGGGTTCAATTGATCTTCCCACTTCAGCCTTCCTAGTAGCTGGAATTATAGGTGTTTGGCACCATCACCAGCGAATTTTTGTAATGTTTTTTGTTAGGAATGGGGTTTCGCCATGTTGTGCATGCTGGTCTCAAAGTCCTGGGCTCAAGCAATCTATCCATCTCAACCTCCCAAAGTGCTCAGATTACAAGTATGAGCCCCCACACCAGGCCTCTCTTCTTCTTTTTATAAGGGCTCTAATTCCGTCATGAGGACCCCCATTCTCATGACTCCATCTAACGTAATTATATCTCAAAGGTTCCATCTTCAAATACCATCCCATTGGAGGTTAGGGCTTCAATATATGAATTTGCAGGGGACGGGGGAGATACAATCCAGTCCATAACACTGTACAAATTCTGAAGGAGCCTCACTGAGGGTTGGATCAAATAACTTGACAAAAGAAGTACCTGTCATCTGGGAAGGTAACTCTCCTACAGTTTCAAGAAGGTTAAGAGCAGTAGTAGAACACTGTTGCCCTTGGGCGAGAAAGTATTAGTTTTCCTGACATCCAGGGTATTTATTCAAAGTCCAGTGGAAAGAGATAGCTTTTCCTGCAGAAACTGTATTTGTGACTCATTCCACGGGCATCTCAGCCCATGAGACATCTTTAAGAGTTGTAGCTGCCCATGTTTCAGCAGGGGAGACCCAGGACAAAGGGGTTCTCATCCGAGTCATCTGAGGTTTCGCACTCTCCTTTCTGTTCAATGACCTCCAGGCCACTGACCTGGCTTCTCATCCTCTGGTCCTCTCCTTGCATTGCCCTTTGCTAACGGGCGCTGCTTTCCCGTCCACAGTGTTGTCTCTCACTCCAGACTGCCTTCTCACTCCCAAGAGGATGTTCCCCTAAGCTCCAGCTAGCCTCATCGTCCCTGCAGAGACTGTGGGTTAGAGATTACGAGCCGTACGAAGCACCACACAAAAGATACTGCTTCTCCAACGTTCCTGATATTCCTGAGGTGTTAGTGTGGTGATGTCCTAGACACCTTAGGCCATCCCTACAGCCTAGCCCAGCCAGTGATTTTCTTCCAGTCACCAAGTAAACACTCAGCGGGCAGCTTTGTTTCCATCCAGTTTTATCAAACTGCCCACCCTCCTCTCCACATTCCTCTTAATTATGACAAATGATGAGGTTATCTGCTCTGTTATGCTTGCTCATCTTTTATGATCCTTGCTATGCTAAGCAAGTGCTAACATTGCTGTATAGGGCTTTGTCATCCCATAAAGTCATAGGGTCCTTGTATAGTGGGGAGAAATAAAAACATTATATCATACCTCTCTTCAAAAGATTTCTATTTTAATTAATATCCAGATAATGTAACTAGCTCAATTATCTGAGGCCTTCTGCACAGAAGACTTGGCTGAATTTGAGTGATAACACATGAAAGACAGTTATGACCAGTCTCACAAAAAACAAAATACAGCTGAGGGCCTGAAATCACCTAGAAACACTCAGAAAATTTCCCCCGTCTAGGTTCATGGAGTAGTAGAATGTTATTACTCAATGCTCATTCTTGTCCTGCAGAATAACCAGGGTTCCCTAATTTTTTTTTTAGCAGATGAGAATGTATCTTTTTCAACTAAAATATAAATGTTGATTGAGAAAATGTTACAATAACCGAAGGTTCTGATAAATTGAACAACATTTTACATTTGGATTTTATCAGTGGTAAAATCATCTGGCTGCATTGGAAAAATGTAGCACATTTGAATGAGACATTTATTCAGGCTACAGACAAAGCTCGAGACACTCAGAGTAGGCACTGGATAAATATTTGTTGAAGATATTATCTTTACTACTCTATTAATATCTGTCCTGTTCAGGCAAATTATTTACCATTAATTTGAACAATAGTAAAATTTGTAAAACATGTGAACAGCAGAGAAACATCCTCAAGTTTTTGAATGCTTTTATCTTTGGGTCTACTTGAACATTTATCTGATGACCTGAAGTGTAATTGCCTGACCTCCCTGGCCTGTGTAATACTTAATAAAAGGTTCCGTCGGTGGGAGAACATTCTAGTTCACTCTCTAGAAGTTGTTCAATGATGAGTGTCTGTGAGGCAGCAACGTCTAAGATAGTGGTTCTCAGACATTCGCTTGGTGCTGGAGCCCTTCCTTCAAAACCAGTCTCGGTCAGAAGTCCCACATGTGAACCACTCCAAGTGGGGATGTATGTGTTGAAGAAATGCCTGAGAGCCTTCCTGCTCCCTTTTTTCTTGGAGACCTCAGAAGGACATCAGAGAAGCCCTGGGGCTCTGAGGAGCACAGATTGAAAAACAATGATCGCTGCTCCAGGAATCTGGTGCACCAGGAATGCCCTCTTCTGCTGCACCCTGCTTAAGTGATCTTTGGCAAATCATTTTCCTTGTTCTCTGTTTCCTCATCTTGTAAGCAAGGAGTTAAAATCAGATCTGTTCAGACCTTTTCTAGTCTGAGTTATGAACCCTCATGATGCCTTAATACTCTTACTTTCCTTCAGCTTTATTTTCATTTTCTAAGAGGCTGAGATTCTCTTCTAAGCAGGGCATGCCTGGGACGAGGCAACGTCTCCCTGTGTTCCGGTGACAGGCAAGCATCCAGGACTGCTCTGTGACTGTTGCAGGAGGAAATGACTGAGGAGGAGCCTAAATCCACCATGAGAATCTACCATGCAAGCCAGAACCCTGGGAAAGGAAGGAAGCCAATTCAGAGGGCACTTGAGTGTCATGACTGAGCAGCCTATGGTGGAGATCTGGAGTCTTGGCTGGGGTGGGCCTTCAATTACTCAGACACCTGCTCCTTCTCCCTCAATTCTTCCTCAGTCCAAATATGTCCCTGTCTGAGGAGCGAATGTTCTGGTACCTGTGAACACACTTTGTAGTATGAGGATAAACTGTGCTATTCTTCAAAGGAGCTGCCTGGTAGCCAAATTCTCATTTGTGTGGTGGTTCTGTCTATAATCCTAGAACTTGGGGAGGCTGAGGTGGGAGAATTGCTTGAGTCCAGGTGTTCAAGACCAGCCTAGGCAACGTAGTGAGATCCCATTGCTACAAAAAATACAAATTAAAAAATTAACCGGGCATAAGGGTGCATGCCTGTAGTCCCAGCTACTTGAGAGGCTGAGACAGGAGGATCACTTGAGCCCAGGAGGCCAAGGGTAACAACAACAAAAAAAGCCTGAATAACAACAAAAGACCCTGTCTCAAAATAATGATAATAATAATAATAATTTTGGCCTGGCATGGTGGCACATGTTTGTAATCTCAGCACTTCAGGAGGCCAAAGCAGGAGGGTTGCTTGAGCCCATGAGTTCAAGACCAGCCTGGGCAACAGAATGAGTCCTCATCTCTACAAAAAAGAGAAAAAATTAGCTAGGCATGGTGGTGTGAGTCTGTAGTCCAAGCTAGTAAGTAGCTTGAGCCTCAGGATTTCAAGGTTGCAGTGAGCTATGATCAAGGAACTGCAATCTAGTCGGGGCCATAGAGCGAGACCCTTTCTCTAAAGATAGTAATAATGTAAACATAGTCTATGTGCTAATTACTACTAATAGACTCTTCACTTGTGTTAGTTTTATAAACCTCACTGTTTGCTATATGTGCTACATTTATCCTCATTTTATAGATAAAGAAACAGAGCTATGCAGAGGCTAAGTATCCCCTGAAAGTCACAATCTTAGTAAGCGGCAAAGCTGTCATTCAAACCCAAGCCTGGCTTTTTTGCTCTCTCCTCTCTCCTTTGAGAGGTTGCCATGATCTCTTTAACCCATGTCCAGACATGGAATTCTCTGTTTCTTTCCTTAGATTCCAACCAACTATAAGTCCTTCTTATTCTTAATTCGTGAAATACATTGCTGGCAGCAACAAACTTCAGTGGTTAAAAGTATAAACTCTGAAGCTAAACTACTGGGGTTAAAATCCCTGGCCCCACCACACAGTACTGTAACTTGGATGAGATACTTTTTTTTTTTTTGAGACAGAGTTTCACTCTTGTCCCCCAGCTTGGAGTGCAATGGTGTGATCGCGGCTGACTGCAACCTCCACCTCCCAGGTTCAAGTGATTCTTCTGTCTCAGCCTCCTGAGTAGCTGGGATTACAGGCGCCTGCCACTATGCCCGGCTTATTTTTGGTATTTTTAGTAGAGATGGAGTTTCATCATGTTGGCCAGGCTGGTCTCAAACTCCTGAACTCAGGTGATCCACCCGCCTTGGCCTCCCAAAGTGCTGGGATTACAGGCGTGAGCCACTGCACCCAGCCTGGATGAGAAATTTAATCACTGTTTGCTTCAGTTTTCTCGTCAGTAAAATAAGGTTAAGAATAAGACTTTACCCAAATGGTGATTTAATGCTGAAATTAAATAAGACAAAATGAGACTCTGCTATAAGAGAGTCTGGATAAGTAATATGCACTTGAGAAATATTAGGTATTATTGCTTTCCCTGCTTATCAGAAACCTATATTGCACTGAGCCATTGAGCTGTATTAGTAAGGTCTATGTCTGTGGTTATCTATACCAGCAGGCATTGACAAGGGCAGTCATGTAAAACCAGGTGTTTATCAAAATGCTTTGTGGATAATACTGGTGATGACAATATGTTATTTGGTAAATGTATGCCTGAATGTGTCCCTCTGAGGTCGTGCAGCCTGTGCAGGGTGGAAGAGATGAGACTGGACTGGTCATAGAATTGGACTGTGGGCCGTGACTTATTTTCACACGTCTTTTTGAGGAAGAGGAGGAAAATAAAGATTCCTGAAAACCCGGGATTAACATAACCCATTCTGTAACCCTGGGAGAAATGAGCTATCTGTGTTGCAATGGTTTCTTTTCTCATTGGGAAACGAAACTAGTTCTCCTGCTAAAATATGAGTTTAGAGGCCCTTTTTGTACAATCGTAGAACCTGATGTATTCAGTCCCAGGAGCTACAGTTTACTCTGAAACCGGCGGTAGAATTATTTTCTACAGCGAATCTCACTACAGCCTTTGGTTTCAATGCTACTTCCAGGTTTTCACAAAGGAAAAAATAACACCTTTAAATAACTATATTATTATTGTTCCTTTTGTTAATAGAAATAGCAGGAACACCACACAATAAACAAACTATTTTTCACATTCACTTTTGTTGATATTCATGAAAACTCTGTAAGAAAGGTAGAATAAATCCCCCAAAAACTCACTTTATTTTCTCAGCATCTCCAAGGTTTAGGTTATTTTTTTTTAAAAATGTGCAGCCAGATACTGTGGCTCACGCCTGTAATCCTAGTATTTTGGGAGGCTGAGGTGGGTGGATTGCATGAGGTCAGGAGTTCAAGACCAGCCTGGCCAACATAGTGAAGCCCCGTCTCTACTAAAAATACAAAAAATTAGCTGGGTGTGGTGATGGGTGCCTGTAATCCCAGCTAACAGGGAGGTTGAGGCAGGAGAATCGCTTGGTCCTGGGAAGCGGAGGTTGCAGTGAGCTGAGATTGCACCATTGCACTCCAGCCTGGGCAACAAGAGCGAAACTCTGTCTCAAGAAAAAAAAAATGTGCAATATGGGACAGTGAATGACATTTGACTAAATCCTCCTATTTCTGGACATTTGACTTTCCTGTCCTCTTCACTCCCACTGCAATTGGTTCAGTTAAAGTTTCTATCATTTGCTGTCTCATGTGTTACAACGGACTCCAATGGACCTCTTTATCTCTGGTAAAAACCAATTGTCACTCGTTGCTGTCAAAGTCCTGCTCAGCCTTCAAAGGGTCAGATTCAGTCTTATGTCCTGTATGAATTTTATCAAATCCCTCCATCAGAATTAATGCACCTGTCACTAAACTCTCATTGCCTCTTATTTAAGACTCTTTTCATGATAATATAAAATACCTCTTAGATTAACAATATCTGTGAATACAATTGTCTCCTTAATAGAAAGAAAGCCCTTTGAAGGCAAGAGCTCTGATTTATTCAGATATGCAGTTGTTCCGCCCTAGTCCAGGTTTTCTACTTAGTAGTAGTACACTGTTGAAAGAATAAAAAGGCCATGACAATGAATTGCTCTAAGACAGTGCAATATACTAACATCAGTTACTCTTCTTATGTAATGCGAGTAACAGGTTTTAAATATCAGTTTTTCAGTAAATACAGTTATTGTTTGTTTGCTTTTTATGTCTGTTTTACACTGGAATCATTTCATTTGACCAAACAACAGAAACCCTCCTTTTCCTACAATTTCAGGTTGGCTCTTGTAGAAATCTGCTTGTGGAGCAAATATAGAATTCAAAACGTTCCAGATCTTTAGAGAAATGTTTAGAAGAAATAAGGAAGTTGAAACTGAATTGAGACAATTTCATTTATAGGCCTCCTCAAATTAAGCAAGCTGTGGTTAACTCGGAAAGTTCTCAAAGGTCATACATAAAGAGAATTGAGTTTTGAAAAATGGGGTCAATTGAATTGAGGATAATGGAATTCTAACTCATCAGGTTAAAGAGAAGTCTGTCTTTTCAAAATGTGCTTTAGAGAGTTGTGGTTATTATTTTCAAGTAGTGTGCAAAAAATTTCAAGAGGAGTTGACTTGAACAAAACCAAAGTGAAGCAGGCTTTGATAATTGGTAGGGTAAAAATATAAGGAAATCTTATTCAATAATTGGTAGAGAAACTTGTCAGGAAGAAATCTCAAGGCTCTCATCCTTCCCTTGAACTCCATATTTCTATGCTCAGTTTACCTATTTGATATCTATCATTGGATGCGTAGGAGACATCTTATACGTACATTTCCACTGTTACGTGCAAAAAACAGGACAAAAACAAAAGTAGCATATATAATGTGTTATATTTTGTGTATGGAAAAAAAGGAATAAGAATACAAATACATAAACACACACCTGGAAATGAAAATTTACTCATTTCAAAGAACACGCAGAGAAAATATATTTTCATTTACAGGTGTGTAAATCTAATGTAGATGGTTTACTCTGCAGAGAAATAAATGAGTAATGTCAATGGTTTGCTCTACAGGTGCATAGCATGCAGGAGAGGAGTTTGGGATAGGAGAGGGGTTCTCTGATGGCTTTGATTTTTGTATCAAGTAAAGGTTATTCATTTTCAAAAAACAAAATTGAACTAAAATGGTGAGATAAAAGCAAGCTCTAAGATTAAATAAAAACAAGAAATAAACTTCACTGTATTATCAAATTTATAACAAAATCACATAGAAAAAAATCCAAATAACCCTTGAACACAGTACTCTGACTATTCATACTTTGTGGGAAATATATTGAAGACAATAATAACTGGAAAATAATCTTAAACTTTACCTAGTAGGTTTGTTGTGGTAATGGTATTGATGTTATAATTCTGAAATTATATCATATGTACTTAGTAAATAAATAAATATAGTGAGGTTTTGAGAACCATGGTTCTTGTTGTAGTAAAAGAGAGATATAAATACGGTCTGAGGAAGCTGAAGAGAATGCTGTTAAATTGTAATTCAAGATATCAGTATAGAGCAATGATTCCAGAAATTATATTTACTAAATCTATCCAATAAAACCACACAGATTAAATGGTGCCGCAGTCTAAATGAGCAAATCTAGTACCCATATCTTGTCTTCCAAATACTATTTCCCACTAAAGGAACAAGAGCCCCTTGGAGAAACGGCTGATTCTGGGTATGGGACTAGCAAAATAATAATTTGAACCTAGAATATCCAGTTGTGTCAGAAAGCAAAAAGGTAATCAAACACTGATGGGGACTTGTCAAAAGACATAGGAGAACTTTTGCTTTCATCAATGATAGAGTAACAGGCACCTGACTGACCCCCCTGCCTTAAGCAACTAGAACACTGAGCAGAAAGTATGATACAATAATGTTAGACTTTGGACAATCGACATCGAAAGACTGTCTCATGTGTTACAACATGTCATTACAGAGAAAAGGAAACAAATGAAGTTAGCCCTATAATTGACCCAGATTACTGATTTAAGGAAGTTTCCAGGCTGCAGTACAGGGGAGGGGGAACCCAACAGAGCCTGGGAATCTCATTAAGTTGATAATAAATGGCTTAGAAATTGGGGAGGCCAAGGCAGCCAGAGTTTGTAGGGTTGTTTACTAGAGAGAAGGGAGTTGCACAGAGAAAGCCCTAGAGATTTGCAGAGGGTTGTCTCCAGGATTTAGCAGAGTGCTGCTCTGTGCATACTAGAGAAGAAAATGTCCAAGACCAAGGAAAGAATTACCGGAAAGCAGTAGGTTGAAGAATTCCTAAAACTCACAGAGGGCAGGGAATAGTTCATGTTTCCACCAGCCAAAGTGGGAAGATCTCATAACACATGGGATGTTGGGTATAGTTCTCAAAAGGATATTATTTTGGCAGTGGGGATAAATTATCCCTATACTAAATACTGTTCTTAACCCACCCCAGTAAAGTGTTTTCCAAGTAACGTGAAAACAACTGATTCCAGGTAACTTAACTGCAAGGAAGAACAAGTACCAATAATATTCAAAGAAATACAACAAAATGCAGCACTGAAAAGTTCAAACCACAGTGTCCAACATTAAACCAAAAATAGCTAGTCATGCAAAGAAGTACTACAATAGCTCATGTCTGGGAGAAAAATCAGTCAATAGAAATTCACCCCAAGATGACTGAGATGATATAATTGGCAGACAAAGACATTAAAAACACTATTATAAATATACTTGGTATGCACCAGAAGGTAAAGGAAAACATGAATATAATAAGGAGAGAAATGGGAGATACAAAAAGACCCAAACAGAAATATTAAAGATGAAAAATACAATATCTGGAATAAAAAGTGCATTAGATGCTATAAAACAGTATATTAGGCACTGTAGACTCAAAGGTTGTATGAAGACATAGAAGTAGAAACTAACCCATGAATCACAGAGAAAAAATTACTAAAGAAGGAGAAGACGACAACAGAAGAGAAGAGGAGCAGGAGAAGAGGGAAAAGAAGAAAACTAAGGACAACAGCAACAGCAAAACCCAACAAAACAAATATAAAAATAACAGTAAAGTTCCATGAGCTATTTGACAGCAGCAAGCAATATAATATACATGCAATTACTTCTATTACAAGAAGGAAGGAAGAAGCTAGAAAAAAAAGTGAGGAAATAATGACAGAAAAATCTTCCAAATTTGATTCAAACAAACAAATTTGCCTATAAGCCCACAGATATGAGAAGTTTAAAGAACCCAAACAAAATAAATCTAAATAATGCCACACCAAAGCATAGTATATTCCCAGTATTGAAACTAATACTAAAGAAAAAAGATGTTTAAAGCAACTAAAAAGTAGAACATATTATTAACAGAAAAACAAATGTAAAAATGGCAGTGGACTTATTGTGAGAAACTGTGCAAGCCAAAGACAGTGACATTTTGTAAGTACTGAAAGAAAAAATATCATCACGCACCGGGGCCTATCACGGGGATGGGGGAGGGGGGAGGGATTGCATTGGGAGTTATACCTGATGTAAATGACGAGTTGATGGGTGCTGACGAGTTGATGGGTGCAGCATGCCAACATGGCACAGGTATACATATGTAACAAACCTGCACGTTATCCACATGTACCCTAGAACTTAAAGTATAATTAAAAAAAAAAAAAAGAATTACATGGTTTTTAGATACTTCTTTTGAAAATTGCAATCTTGGTCCAGCACCTGACTTTGGAATGCCATATTTAACACAGCTTGTATCTCAATCAAAATTTACATTTTAACATTATTAAAATTGATAAAATGAGAATTTATGATTTAGCTTAAGAGATTTTAATGTTTTTTTCTTTAATAAATGCCATGTTTCCAATTTTATATTATTATGCATATCTTGATACTCAGAATATGTAAAAAAAACAACAAGTGATATAGGAAAATGCCTTTCAGAAGTTCATGATTTGCTGGAAAAATGTGTAAATAAACTTACCTTTTTTCAATAAAAAAAAAAAGAAAAAATATGCATCTAAAATTCTATTACCAGCAAAAATGTCTTCTAAGAATGAAGCATAACAAAATCGCTTTTAAAAATGAAAACCCAGGCCAGTTGTGGTTACACACACCTATAATCCCAGCACTTTGGGAGACCAAGGCAGGATTGAGCTCAGGAGTTCGAGGTCAGTCTGTGAAACGTGGAGAAACCTTATCTCTACAAAAATTAGCAGGGCATAGTAGTGTGTGCCTGTAGTCCCAGCTACTTAGGAGGCTGAGGTGGAAGGATTGCTTGATCTCAGGAGGTCAAGGCTGCAGTGAGCTGAGATCATATCACAATCCAGCCTGGGAAACAGAGTGAGACCCTGTATGGAAAAAAAAAAAAAAAAAAAAAGAGAGAGAGAGAGAGAATTTACTACCAGCAGATCTGTATCAAAACAATGTTAAAGTTCTTCAAGTAAATGCAAAATACCAGGTAGACATTTGGATCCACACAAAGAAATGAAGTATACTAGAAAATGAAAAATATGAGTAAATATAAGAAAAATTTTCTCATTTTAATTTCTTTAAAAATAGTTGAGTTTAAAGCAAAAATAAGTATTATTGTATTTATAAAAGTACATAGAAGTAAAATTACACGACAACAATAGCACATAGGGCTGGGGGGATATATGGATACATGCTATTATAATGTTCATGAACAGTTTGTAAATAAGAATAATGCTATTTGAAAGTAGAATGGGATAAGATAGCTATGTATATTGTAAACCCTAAGTCAGTCACTCAAAACAAAACAAAACAAAACTGAAATTTCACAGAAGCCCCTTCGACCACATTTATGGCAATTTGAACATCAATAAAAATAATCATGGCAATGGCACATTGATTTAAAAAAAATCACCAGGAAAGAGAGAGAGCAAGAAAGGAAAAGTTTTATTTTGTTGGCTTTTTAAAAAACCAAGTAAAGTCAATTAATATGTGTAGAAGAAACAAAAAATGATAGACTTTAAAAATCATCATTTTGTGGCCAGGCATGGTGGCTTACTCCTATAATCCCTGCATTTTGGGAGGGCCAGGTGGGCGGATCACAAGGTCAGTAATTCGAGGCCAGCCTGGCCAACATGGTGAAACCCTGTCTCTACTAAAACTACAAAAATTATCTGGGCATGGTGGCGCATGCCCATAATCTCAGCTACTCGGGAGGCTGAGGCAGGAGAATTGCTTGAACCCGGAGGCGGAGGTAACAGTGGTTACAGTGAGCCGAGATTGTGCCACTGCACTCCAGCCTGGGCTACAGAGTGAGACTCCATCTCAAAAAAAAAAAAAAAAAATCAACATTTTGTAAACCTCAATGGATAAATGATAAATGAATGATTTATACAAGAATAACTAAGAGATTCCAAAGCTATTGGTTGAAAGGGTTTTGAGGAACTGAATATTCATTAAGTTTCAAAATTTTACCCCACAGAATATTATTTATTAATTACAAAGAAAATAAGTTCCTTTTGAATGGAGAAATCTGGCAGAAACCACCTTAAACAAGTAACCAAACCTGGTATCACTCATGAGGGGACAAATTGGCATTATGTACCACTTGATGAGATGCAATGAGACATACATCAACTTCGCAGTATTCTTGCCACTTTGAAAACCTGAATATAATCATGAGGAAAAAATAGGACAAATTCAAAATGTGAGATAGTCTCCAAAATAACGGTTCTGAATGTGAACATCAAGAGAGACAACAATAAACAAAATTTTAAAAAATACATGGGAACTGTTCTCTATTAAAGGAGACTAAAAGGATATGACACCTAATTACAACATGGGCACCGTGACTGGGAAACTGAGGATCTCCAACTGTGACTTGGTGCTGCTAAAAAGGAGTAACTGAGGCTGGGTAATTTATAAAGAAAAGAGGTTTATCTAGCTCCCAATTATGCAGGCCATGCAAGAAGCATGGCTCCAACATCTGCTTCTGGTGAGGGCTTCAGGCTACTTCCACTCACGGTGTGAGGCTAAGGGGAACCCAGGTGTGAAGTCGTTACAAAATGAGAGAGGAAGCAGGAGTGGAGGGCACCACGCTCTTTTTAACAACCAGCTCTCCTGGGAATTAATAGTGAAAATTCACTCACCCCGCCTCAGGGAAGGCATTAATCCATTCATGAGGGATCTGCCCCCATGACCCAAACACCTCCCATTAGGTCTCACCTCCAACACTGGGGGTCAAATTTCCACAGGAGGTTAGGACGACAACATGCCAGCTATAGAAAGTATAAACAGCTTGCCCAAGGTCACAAGCTTGGAAGAGGTAGAAACAGGAGACTAAGTTGGTTGTGTTCATCTCCAAAGTCTGAGCCCTCTACTTTTTTGTCAGTATTCATGAATTTTCACAAGACCCCAAGTTTAGCTTGTTGAAAGTTATGGGAAAACTTGGAACAGTAATCTTCCGGAAATGCCACTTTCATAATTACTCTTCATTTCATTGGTCGAACACAAAACAACAGATGTCCCAAATTTCAAGCAGCTTGTTTGTCTCAGACCACAAAAGTGACAGGTGATTTACTCCCTTCTAATGGGAAATTACAGGTAAATGGAGGCACTCTTTAGTCCTAAAGATAGATCTAGAATATGAAGTCTCTCTCTCAACCTCCAAGGTTCCAATCATAGGCACCTACATTTTAGAAACCAGGAAGGAAGTGAGTTAATGTGAAGCAAAGAAAGCAATAACACAAGAAGTAGAACATTTAACAGGAACAAAATGTGTCTGTAACCCCTGTCTCCATATTTAGCTCAGCTACCATCCATCATTTGCAGAGGAAAGCATGAAAAGCATCAGGTTTGTGTTGAAAGGGGAAAATGTGAGTGGCATACTTGGTAGCAAGGCTTGGAAGTGGGAGGCAGTGAAGAGCTATATATTATACCTGGAACTCAGGCATACTGGTGGCAGCTTCAAAAACAGATTTGAGAATAAGAAAGAGCTAAAATTTTAACATAAGCTGAAGCCTTTTGAAGTGTGAGTGAATGAAATGAGATGTGTGAACATGCACAGACCCAGTCCTTCTGTTCATCCCAGGAAGCTCCCAGCCTGCGGATCCTTAGATACCCGCAAAGGAAAAGACCTTCAGAATGAGGACACACTGTGGGCTTCCCTGTCTGAACAATGCGGCCACTAAGGAGATGTGTCAGCCTACTGTTTGGCCAGTTTTAGATCTCAAGTGATGGGGCTTCCTTGGGTCCATGATGGAGCAGCCTGTGCTGTCAGGGACATCTGTAGACATTCACCCACAGGCTCACAGTGTGGTTAGATCTGCGAAACACATTTGGCTCTTTGTCTCTTCTTGATGGTTGGTTGCCTGTTGTTCTCAGCATTACTGCAGGAGCTTGGAAAAGCTAAAGCTGGCATCCCTGCAAGCTTTTCCTGTGGGGGCTTCATTTAGACTAAATCTCCCCTTGGAATTTCATTTCCTAGGGGATCCAAATTGGAAGCCAAGTTGTTAGATGCAAAATCATCCCAGTTCTCCAAGATTTGGGTGTTCTGTGTAATTCTGATGAGAAGCCCGTGCAGGGAGCATAGAGGTAGCATATGGAGAACAAAGGCTCTGCATGTTCAGGAAATGGGAACATTCAATTCTTACATGTGCAATGCCTGATCCAAATATTAAGAATGTGTTTCTTCCTGAAATTCAGTAGCCTCAGTTCTTGTGGAAAATAATTTCATACACCATTCCCTTAATATAATTATCCCTTTGTTCGTTTCTTAAAGCACTGAAGATAGTACTTTCAACTTTTGTTTATATTGCCTTCTGACTTCTCAAATAATTTCTTCTGTGCCTCAGTTGTTTTTTTATCGAGATTTCACCAGCTACAGGCATGGCAAGGCCACGCCATCCCCACTGTGCTTTCCTTAGAGACTATTTTGCTTTGGAAATGCAGAAAGGGACGCTTTACCTTGGTCCCACACACATGACTGCTGAAGCTGGGAGCAGACTTCATAATTTCTGACTCCTGGAATTATTATCATCTCATTGCCCCACCTGCCTCAGAGGAGCTCCTTACCACCCCGACCCTGCTCCCTGACACACCACAGAATATGCCTTCTGTTAGCTCCTGCTAATGAAAAACAAAACAGAACAAACAACAACAACAACAACAAAAACATGCAGGCATTGAGGGTGTGATGATATTCATAGGAGGATAAATCCACTTCCAGTTTCCCTCCCTCAGAACTTTGGCCTCCCTCCCAGGGGCAGATTCGCAGCTGTCAGGGTTGTGGAACACAAGCAGTCCAGGAGGCTGAGCAGTTGCACTCTCAACCAAGTCAGGCTGCCAGGACACACAAAAAAATACTTTGTTCCATAGTTTTGTAATGTGCTGGGCTCTATGTAGGAGTTAAGCAGGTGAGGGGAATGCTTACTTGCTGAAAGGGTGGGCGATTTAGACATTGTCAGCAGGTGATGAGCAGCATCCCCTAAAGGGGAATGGGACTGCAGCATTTTAGCTTTCGCCAGAGCTAGCAGAGGTCTTTGCAGTTTCTTTTGGCTATTGGAAATTCAAGTGTTATAAAGGGATTCAGGTTGGGCTTGGTGGCTCCCACGCCTGCAATCCCAGCACTTTGGGAGGCCAAGGTGGGAGGATCCGTTGAGGCCAGGGCTTGAGAACAGCCTGGGCAACATAGTGAGACCCTGTCTCTACAAAAAGTAAATAACTTAGGCATGGTGGGGTGTGTCTGTAGGTCCCAGCTATTTAGGAGGCTGAGTGGGAGGATTGTTTGAGCCCGGAACGTAGAGGCTGCAGTGAGTTGTGACTGCACTCCAGCCCGGGCAACAAAATGAGACCCTGTCTCTTAAAAACAACAACAACAACAATGAAGTATTCAGTTGAGAAGAAATATCCATTACCAGAAGAGTCTCCTTTCTCTTACCTGGAGACAGAGGCTGTGAAAAGAAGCAAGAGGGATTCCACTGGGGACTCATAAAAAACAATGACGTACAGAGAACATTCTCTGTTATACTCTTGGTGGGGAAAGATAGGTGTCTTTCCAGTGAGAGATTCAAGTCTTCCTGATAGATGGGGGTAAAAGTAGCCGGTCCTAGAAGTGAAAGCAAGGGTCATGAGTGAGAGCTGGGTGGTTGCCTTTCAGGCAGAATTCCAGGGGCTGTTTTACACCAAGAGCAAGACCCACTGGAGTAGTGAGGCTTTGAGGGTTGGAGCATGGCAGCCACATGCTTGTAGCATGGTTCTGTCGGTGATGTGGGTCACTCACCACTGACATTTGCTTGGAGAGCGCATCACTTTAGCTGATCGGGACCCAGTAATCTTCCTTTCCCTCTCATTCTTCCTTCTTCATCTTTTGGGTTCTTTTGAGAACCCTCTGACTCAGTGGTTCTTGACATTGGTCATATATTAAAATCATTTGGAACATTAAAAAAATACTGATGTCCAACTCTCACCTGCAGAAATTCCTAATTCTTTTCAGTTGAGCCTGGGCAGCAGTATTTTTAAGGCCCCCCAGGTGATTCAAATCCACATTCATGATTGAGTAGTGCTCCTACTCATTCATACTGCAAACAAAATACAGATTTAAAGCTTAGGAGAATCCTTTTCAGCATGATTCTGTAGGTCCATGTATATTTGCATGTACAAAAGATTCTGATCAGTAAGACCATCCCAACTGGGGTTAGCAGCTTCCTTCACTAGAGTTTTCTTGACCAGATGCAGTTTGCATTCTGTTCAGAAGCCTTGCCACAACTCTGTGAACGCTTTTTAACAAATATCAAATATGCAAGAAGCTCTGAAATCTGCTGACTTATAAGGTGCCTTGCCATCTTAATGTTTCTAATTGGAAGCTTTTTACCAGGGCCATTTAGGATTCATGCTACCTCTTTACTCTGAAAATGTAGACTGAAGGTTACCAAACACATTCGGAAGGAATTTCCTTTGGCCCAAGATTTCAGTCCTTTTTTCACTCTTTCATTTGCTTGAGATTTCTTGGGACTCATTATAGGATGGAATAATTCCACTCCCACATTCTCACTTGTCATTTAAACCCTAGGTTGTCATCGGGACATATCCCAATCATTAATGCATGCAACAAGCACACCAGTAATTTTTTCCCCTTTCTTCTTGCTGTGTGGTGAATAGAAAATGCACACTTGGGGAATCAATCAACCTCAGTTCTAGTTCCAACTCTAGCTAAATAGCTATGTGACTGTGGGACAATCTTCATCTCTTCATGAGTTACTTGTAAAACAAAGGAGTTGGACTAGAATCTCTGGTTTTCAATCACTGTTGTTTTCTTTTTGTTGTTTAAAGTGAGAGCACCCTTTCTTCCAAATCATTCTTTCTGTAAAATCAACATGTAAAACTGATGGTCAGAAAGCTGAATTGTTGTGGGGCTTTGGGGCCCCTGAAATCTTCTGAGTTTCTTCATGTTCTCCTCCTAAAGCTACTCTGCCCTTAAAGGGGATCTATGGGATCCCTAGGACAAGACAAAGAAGATCTAAAAAATACAGACTAATTAGTTAAGGTATTTTCTGCTATATCATCCTCTGAGTTTACATGCATCCACACATGAACATATGTGTGCACATGCACATATATCCACAGGCACACAGAGTTTGATTGATTGGGCTCAAGAGGTAGCAGATATGGTCAGACTAGGAGGGATCAGGATTTGGAAACTAGGCATATTCACTGAGAAGAGAGGGGTTTTGCAGCAGGCCCTTGGAAAGGCATTGTGCCTGCTTCTAGGGACAGCAGGGAGTGAAATGCACTATGCTATTCATAGTTTAGCAACTGGCAGGTGCTCAATGATCTGGTGGCTCAAAAACTTGTAGCAGGTGACATCCCAACATGGTGACTTCATGACTGGAATTCTGGGATAGCGTCCTGGAGAAAGATCTGAGAGGAAGCAGGCTTGAGACAGCTGGTTATTCAGGAAGTCCATGATCAATGGAAGTTCACTGCCATTGGAAGAACCATTCCTCAGGTCTCACATATCCCACACAGACTGGTAACTTCCAAGTAAGTTATACATCCTTTATAAAAAGCAATGATAAATAGCACATCTCATCATCTCCCCTGGACCTTCAGGATATTTCCATGATTTTAAATGCTTATTTGAGGGACATCTGCTTAGCTATCAACTGATATAGTTGTCTCAAAAAAGATTTCATAGGATTTTCTTTGCCCCATAAGAATGCCCATTCCCAATTCAGAGGGGATTTCAAAAAATAAGGAAATCACTTGGAGTTAGACATCCATTTCCTTAATGCAGACATATTTAACTTTAAGCTTGTTGAATCTTAGATTTTGGTCTAATATGTCTGGGATCCTCCTGACTCCAAATGAAGAGGCCTAAAATTTCTCTACTCTTATTAGAAAAAGGAGAGAGTTTGACTTTCAATGCAATACTTTTTTTTTTTTTTTTTTTTTTTTTTTTTTTTTTTTAAGACAAAGTCTCACTCTGTTGCCTAGGCTGAGTGCAGTGGTGTGATCTCGGTTTACTGCTACTTCTGCCTCCCAGGTCCTGGGTTCAAGCAATTCTCCTTCCTTGGCCTCCCAAGTAGCTGGGATTACAGGCACACATCACCATGCCCAGCTAATTTTTGTATTTTTAGTAGAGAGGGGATTTCTCTATGTTGGCCAGGCTGGTCTTGAACTCCTGACCTTGTGATCCACCCGCCTCAGCCTCCCAAAGTACAGGGGTGAGGCCCCATGCCTGGCCCACCATAATCTTAAATAAAATCAAAAGCCATCTCAGGACTATTTCTTTCAGAACCTTCCTATGCATTAGGCTGCACAGTCTGCAGAGTGATCCGTGCCATTCACCTGATGAAACCATTGATAACTCATGTTATTCAAATAAGGGAGATATCGTTCAACACTGTTTAATATGGTGTTTAGCACCCTTATAAACAATTAAACCACCCAATGGATTTCAGGCCAAAACAACAGTCTTGGAAGCTCACTTTAGTTAGGGCCCAAATAACTAAATTGAAGTCAAGAAAAGGCGGGCCTGCCAAGAAGTAACAGGTGATTATGTAGGAATACGATTTGAAGGGCTCTAACTTTCCAATGGCAACACTGTGAGAGTTTGTTTTCTGTACCGTGTCAGAATCCTCACTGTTGAGTGCTGGATAGAATGGGGGTGGCAGGGAGTGTACCATTATTTTGGTATGCTCTCTCTTAGTAGTTGTAAAGGGAAGACGGTAGTTAATGACTTCCTACTGGGATATTGGTTGCATTAGGCTTCCATCAGCCATTGTGGAAACACTAAATGGGGTGTGGGTGAGGAGGTAGGCTGATGAGGGGTGATGAATAAGATACATGGTAGTGCTGCATAGGGCAGAAGAAAAACTTGGGTTAAGTTCAGGCTAATTTCTAGCAATTGTCTTGACCCTTAGTCTTAATAATTTGATGAAGGACATCCTTGTGCTGAATGTTTGTGAAGAGACAAAGGAAGTGGCAGAGGCCAGGTGTGGTGGCTCACACCTATAATCCCAGCGCTTCAGGAGGCCATGGCAGGAAGGCTGCTGGAGCCCAGGAGTTTGAGACCAGCCTGGGGCAACATGGCAAGGACCCCATTTCTACAAAAAATTTAAAAAAAGAAACAAACTAGCTGTGTGTGGTGATACAAGCCTGTGGTTCCCCACCTACTCAGGAGGCTGAGGTATGAGGATCACTTGAACCTGGGAAGTTGAGGCTGTGGTGAGCCATCATCACACCACTGCACTCCAGCCAGGGGAACACAACAAGATCCTGTCTCAAAAAAAAAAAAAAAATGGCAGAGATGACTACTACCCCTACACACCATATAATTTAGAGGAGGAGACAGAACACACCTGAAATGATTGATGATGCATTTCCTAGCATGCAACCTGCAATGGTGTATCTCTTGCTTCATATCCCATTTTGGCTTGATAATGGTATCAGCAGAATTCACGGTGAAATGGGGTGATAGCTTTTTCTTTCACTATAAGAATTCCCCCTTATCAATAAAATTAATGTGCAAAAATCACAAGCATTCTTACACACCAGTAACAGACAAACAGAGAGCCAAATCATGAATTAACTTACATTCATAATTGCTTCAAAGAGAATAAAATACCTAGGAATTCAACTTACAAGGGATGTAAAGGACCTCTTCAAGGAGAACTACAAACCACTGTTCAGTGAAATAAAAGAGGACACAAACAAATGGAAGAACATACCATGCTCATGGATAGGAAGAATCAATATCGTGAAAATGGCCATACTGCCCAAGGTAATTTATAGATTCAATGCCATCCCCATCAAGCTACCAATGAGTTTCTCCACAGAATTGGAAAAGACTGCTTTAAAGTTCATATGGAACCAAAAAAGAGCTCACATTGCCAAGACAATCGTAAGTCAAAAGAACAAAGCTGGAGGCATCATGCTACCTGACTTCAAACTATACTACAAGGCCACAGTAACCAAAACAGCATGGTACTCGTACCAAAACAGAGATATAGACCAATGGAACAGAACAGAGTCCTCAGAAATAATATCACACATCTACAGCCATCTGATCTTTGACAAACCTGACAAAAACAAGAAATGGGGAAAGGATTCCCTATTTAATAAATGGTGCTGGGAAAATTGGCTAGCCATAAGTAGAAAGCTGAAACTGGATCCTTTCCTTACTCCTTATATGAAAATTAATTCAAGGTGGATTAGAGACTTAAATGTTAGACCTAATACCATAAAAACTCTAGAAGAAAACCTAGGTAATACCATTCAGGACATAGGCATGGGCAAGGACTTCATGTCTAAAACAACAAAAGCAATGGCAACAAAAGCCAAAATTGACAAATGGGATCTAAGTAAACTAAAGAGCTTTTGCACAGCAAAAGAAACTACCATCAGAGTGAACAGGCAACCTACAGAATGGGAGAAAATTTTTGCAATCTACTCATCTGACAAAGGGCTAATATCCAGAACCCACAAAGAACTCAAACAAATTTACAAGAAAAAAACAAACAACCCCATCAAAAAGTGGGCAAAGGATATGAACAGACATTTCTCAAAAGAAGACATGCGTACAGACACATGAAAAAATGCTCATCATCACTGGCCATCAGAGAAATGCAAATCAAAACCACAATGAGATACCATCTCACACCAGTTAGAATGGCAATCATTAAAAAGTCAGGAAACAACAGGTGCTGGAGAGGATGTGGGGAAATAGGAACACTTTTACACTGTTGGTGGGATTGTAAACTAGTTCAACCATTATGGAAAACAGTATGGCGATTCCTCAAGGATCTAGAACTAGAAGTACCATATGACCCAGCCATCCCATTACTGAGTATATACCTAAAGGATTATAAATCATGCTGCTATAAAGACACATGCACACGTATGCTCATTGCGGCACTATTCACAATAGCAGAGACTTGGAATCAACCCAAATGTCCATCAGTGACAGACTGGATTAAGAAAATGTGGCACATATACACCATGGAATACTATGCAGCCATAAAAAAGGATGAGTTTGAGTCCTTTATAGGGACATGGATGAAGCTGGAAGCCATCATTCTCAGCAAACTATCGCAAGAACAGAAAACCAAACACCGCATGTTCTCACTCTTAGGTGGGAACTGAACACTGAGATCACTTGGACTTGGAAAGGGGAACATCACACACCGGGGCCTATTATGGGGAGGGGGGAGGGGGGAGGGATTGCATTGGGAGTTATACCTGATGTAAATGACGAGTTGATGGATGCTGATGAGTTGATGGGTGCAGCACACCAACATGGCACAAGTATACATATGTAACAAACCTGCACATTATGCAAATGTACCCTAGAACTTAAAGTATAATAATAATAATAATAATAATAATAAACAATTCCCCCTTAATATACAGAATGTTTTAGGTAACCAGGAGAGTCTTGTTTTCCTCATGGAAAAGATGAAAAATGTTTAATCCATTTGCTGTTTTCTTTTCAGGAAAATTATATAAAGTGATGCCTTACTCAAACTTAAACGTGGGCCAGTCTGTTCCCTCTACCCCACCTCTTATATAAATTCATGAGAAAAAGTCAAGTCTCTCCCACAGACTCTGAGAGCCCACTGGTATCATCATACAGATATAGTACACAAAATGTAGTTCAAAGGCCAGCAGCACCAGCATGAGCTGGTAGCTGGGAGTTCATAGAAATGCAAATTATCACCCTCCTAATCTCTGACTCTTTGAAAGGTATTTTCAAGAAATTTGTATTTTAGAAAGATCTTCAGGAGATTATTTTACAAGGTAAAGACTAAAAGAATGCTTACAGAAAGCGGAGATCATTGGCTGAGGACAGAGCTGGCTCTTTGTGAGTCAATCTCTGGCATACAAATTTTTAAAAATCCAACTGGGCAATCTTTGCCTCTTAATAGTAATATTGTATCCTTTTATATTTAATGTAATAACTGATATATTCCTGTTTATATTAACTGCCTTACTGTTATTTTCTATTTTATCTTCCTGCGCTGTGTTCCCTTTTATCTCCCCTTTAAATCTTTTTTTGGATGAATCAACTATTGTTAGCAGCCTATTTTTCCTCTTTGCAAACTTTTATATATACTTCTACTTTTTATTTAATCATTACAACTTATATCCTTGATATACCAGTATCTAACATAAATTTATATTTTTATCATCTAACATTATAAAAATTTTATAACACTTAAATTCCGTTTACTTTCTCCAATCTTTTGGTTATGGATTTTCACACATTTTAATTGTATGCATATTTTAAACCTTACAATATATATTATTATTGCCTTCCAGCTAATCTTTATTCATATTTGGCCAAATATCTGTTCTTTCCTTTGCTCTTTATCCTTTTTGAAGTTTCTTATTTCAAAATTACCCCATTTTTCTTTGGTATGAACAATAATTCAATATATCTTTTATACAGATCTGCTGTTATAAATTCAGTTTTCAAACAACCTAATCAAACGTGGGCAAAGGACACGTGTTGAACAGATACTTCTCAAAAGAAGACATACATGTGGCCAACAATCATATGAGAAAAAGCTCAACATCACGGATTATTAGAAAAATGCAAATCAAAACCATTATGTGATACCATCTCACACAAGTCAAAATGGATATTATTAAAAAGTCAAAAAATAAGAGATGCTGGTGAGTTTGTGGAGAAAAAGGAATGCTTATACACTGTAGGTGGGGGTGTAAATTAGTACAATGTTGTAGAAGACAGTGTGGCATTTCCTCAAAGACCTAAAAACAGATATATCATTCAACCCAGCAATCCCTATTACTAAGTATACACCCAAAGGAATATAAATCATGCGATTATAAAGATACATGGATGCATATGTTTACTGCAGCCCTATTCACAATAGGAAAGACATGGAATCAACCCAAGAGCCCATCAATCATAGACTGGATAAAGAAAATGTGGAACATATACACCACGGAATACTATGCAGCCATAAAAAAGAATGAGATCATGTCCTTTGCAGGGACACGGATGGAGCTGGAGGCCATTTTCCTTAGCAAACTAACACAGGAACAGAAAACCAAATACTGCATGCTCTCACTTATAAGTGGAATCTAAATAGTGAGAACACATGGACACATAGAGTGGAACAACACACACTGGGGCCTATCAGAGGGTGGAAAGTAGGAGGAGGGAGAGAATCAGGAAAAATAACTAATGGATACTGTGCTTAATGCCTGGGTGACAAAATAATCTGTACAATGAACCCTTATAACATGTTTTCCTGTGTAAAAAACCTGCACGTCCTGCACATGTATCCCTGAATTTAAAATAAAAGTTAAAAAAAATCAATTTTTTTCCTAGAAGTGCCTTTACTTACCTTTTACTATTAAAGGATATTTTCACTATTATTGAATTATTGGTAGATCTAGCACTTTAAAACACTTTAAATATATTCGTACGTTATCTTCTGATTTCGTGTTTCTGTTGAGAAGTCAGCTGTCAGGGTCGTTGATCCTTTGAAAATAAGGTTTCCATTTTATCTAGCAGCTTTTAATGTTGTGCGACCATCACAACTATTTTCAAAACTTTTCCATCATCACAGACAGAAACTCCATACCCATTAAGCAATACATTCCCAATACAGCCTTTCCCTAGTTTCTGGTAATCTCTATTCTACCTGCTGTCTCTATGATTTTGTCTATTGTAGGAATTTTATATAAATGGAATAATACAATATTTACTTTTTTGTGACTGACTTCTTTCACTTAGCATAATGTTTTCATGGTTCCTACATGATGTAGCATGTATTAGAACTTCATTCCTTTTTATGGCTGATTGACATTCCATTGTATGGATATATTGTCTTTTGTTTATCCATTCATCTGTTCGTGGACATTTGGGTTGTTTTACCTTTTGGCTATTGTGAATAATCCTGCAATGAATATTGGCATACAAGTATCCGTTTGAGTCCTTGTTTCTAATATTTTGGGTATATACCTAGAAGAAAAATTGCCAGATAATGTGATATTCTATGTTAACTTCATGAGAAACTACTGAACTGTTTTCTACAGTGGCTGCTTCATTTTATACTCCCACCAAAAATATGAGGGTTCCTAAATTCTGAAGTGTGGTATCACTGAAATCTCTGTCCCTTAGTTTGTGTCCCATTGGCAATTTGACAAAGATTTCCTTGAATGCCAGGAAGTTTTAAAAGTTGCCTTTTTCTTAATTCCACATTTTCTTAGGTTGCTGTAAATCATGACTCTCAGCGTTCTTATATATTTTGTTCTGATAGTTTTTGCTGGTTTTTTGATGTTTCTTTGGGGATATGGGATCTTGGAACTGCCTACTCCGCCATTTTGCTGACCTCATTCCCAAGAGACTCTTTTCCTGAGTTTTTAGCAGTGTTACTAGGGTGCCTAGGTATGGTTTTCTTAGTATTTCCCTGATTTGGTTTTTATAATGCTCCTTGAATCAATCTGTGGCTCAAGTCCTTCATCGGGTTTGGTAAATACTAAGCCATTATACCTTCAAATAGAGTTTCTTCCTCATTGTCATTTTCTCCTTGCTTCTGGAGTTCCAATTACACATATTAAACCTTTCTCCTCTTCCCATTTGTGTCCTTTGCTCTTTATTGGTCAGTGTTCTCCAGAGACACACAACCAATAGGGTGTCTATGTGTGAGTGTATTCATTGTTCTGAAGTTTTGACAGTTGCATCAACTTCTGGTTCACTCCTCATTGGTGTGTAGCCCCCAGAAGTCTCAGCTGAATCCTGGAGTATTGACTGGGGCTTCTCTACCTTGACGGGTTCTGAACTCCATTTTTGCCACTTCAACTCTGTGAGAAGGTAAAAAACACTGCTCTGATTTTCTGTGACTTCCTGCTTTGCTTTTTGTCTTGTATAGCTTAAGAAATCAGCAAATGCCTCTAGGAGAAAATGGACATATCTAGTCTACTTCCTCCTGCTATGCTTGTCTCCTGGATTCTGTTCCCTCAGGTCTTGGATACTCTGGCAACGGCCTCCCCATCCCCCTCCTCCTATCACCCCATCTTATTATTTTTTGTTTTGTTTTTTCTTTTGTGTGTTTTTTTGTCTACAGCCATGTGAGATTTCTATAAGCTCTGTTTGTTTCTCTGTTTATTAGCTACAGTCCCGTAAAGTGGATTCTTAACTTCTGGTTTCAAGCCAAAATCTGTCAATTGCTCTGAGGGGAAAACCTGCTTGTAGAATATCAGCTCAGCTCTCTGTTTCTCGTTTTTCTCTTCTCTCCGGGATGTTGGCTCCTCAAATCCTGTTTGCCTCAGTCATTCTCCAATGCCTTCAAGTAGATGGTGGTTGTTCCTGACTTTTTAAAAAATATTTTTATCTGGCTTTTGTGTTTGTTCTTAATAATTGGTTTGGTGCAAACCACTTCATCTTCTAGAAGTAAAAGTCTAATACATGATATTGAAGATATCACTCAACACATCTTTCCTGTTTCTTGGTCAGTTACCTGAAGAAAATATTAGCCCCTTGCCTTCATCTTCCCATGCTCTGGCCCCTTCCAGGAAATTTTAATGTGTTTGCTAAACTTCAGAAATAAAAGAAAAATCATGACCTTGAGATGTGCATTAGAAATACTGAAATTTGGGGAAAATAATAACTCCAAATAAAATTTTTGTACATGGTTACTGCAGGTATCAGTCATCCTTATAACAAAGTTATTATTAATGTTTGTTCTCCTCTTATTTTAGTATACCGAAGCTTTCTCAGTTTCCCTTAAGGAAATATTTTACATCAAGACATTTGATATTTAAACTGGATGTGTTTGCAGTCTGATTGCACCTAGTCTAGCACCTGTAAATTTTGTAATTTATTTTTAATCTCTCCTATTTATAATTTCTACTTTTCATTCAGATATTATTAAGGCAAATTACAGGTAGTCATATTTCCTGATGTTGAGTTGGCATAAAGCTTTCTGTTTTGTTTTGATTTTGTTTGCTGGTATCATTTTTCCTGAATTTCACTCTGTATTAGTCTGACTGTAGAGGTTGGCCTTGTCCAATATTTTAGAGGGAAGTTTGTGTCTTCTTGCTTGCAATTCTCTGCCTATTACTTGTAACCCTGAGGAATCCTGGAAGAATGAGTCCTAAGCATAGGAATAGAATGCAGGTTTTCTTACATTTTGGTCTGAACTCTAAATCAGAAAACTGAAAGGCCAGATCCCAGATGGATTACTTTCTCTTTTATTTCTTGCATTAGAACAATCTCTGCAAGAAGTGACCTACTTTCTCACAAGGCATTTACTCTCATATTTTGACCCATCTACAGGTATACTGCCCATAATGCTAGTGATTCTTCTGAGCCTGGGAACATAATTCAAAACCAAACCCAAACCAAAACACCAAGCCCATTGTCTTATCACCTCTCTTGTTTTTTAAAACGACTGCCACAGCATATAAACAGTAATTGTATCATATTAATTATATACCTATGTAAGTGGTAAAAAGTCATAAGTATTGATCACTACACCAATGAGCTAAGGTTGGCTCCTTAGCGAAAACAGCATTGTTCCTGCTGGAGAGCGAAACTTAATTGACTAGAACCAGAAAACATGAATTCACTGGATTTTATTCTTGGTTGTTCTTGTAGCAGACAATGCAATCATACTATTATTACTAATTCTTTGCTGAAAGTCCTCCAACCACCTGAGCGGGGCTCCAGACATTGTAATGTGATTCACAAGGAAATCATAACATCAGGCAACTGCACAGCAAATCGGAGAAATTAAGACTGACCTCTGAAATTGCAAGATGGCGCAGAATTAAGGCAGCTAAAAGGAAGGTAAGAAAGGAGAAAGAGTTGAGGAATTATTCCCCAGCAGCCATTGCAGTAGAAAACCTCCATGAAATAATTATTTTGATGTAAAGACTGGAGGGTGGGCCAGGAACTATAGAAGAGGAAACATCTGAGGGCTAACTACCTTGATACAGGAAATACACCAATGTGCATGGCACTAGGATACTAGGAAAACGTTTTTAGGAAGCAGTGATAAAACTAACGTAACTTGTGATCCTCAATTGTGACATGTGCCTTCAGGCCATGTTGGTATTCCTACCCTTCCAGACCTCTCAGGATGCTGCATCACAAGATAAATTTAATTACTGACTGCGTGAGCCACACTTAAAAATGAGGAAGAGGTTTGTTAGTTCCCTATTTGTCTACCCCAGAGAGGGAAGCTGGTGGTCCTCTCTGCATACTGCTATGGGAAGCCCAAATTTGAGGTGGGGGCATGGACTCATAAACTCATAGTGGACCCACCGGTTACTAATAAATTTTATTTTACACTTCTTTTTGGCTTTGACTATATTTCACACTCAAGAAACATGGGAAATAATGAGTGAACCAAGAGGCCCTTGACCAAGAAGCAATGAAGATGCTCTGGCATTCACCACCTCTCACCTCTGTGAGTTTGGGCAAGTTATTTAGACTTTCCAACCTCATTTTTTTTCTTATAATGAATGGAAATACTAATCCTTAATTGAGGGATTAAATGAGATTGTGAATGTCAGGTGACTGGCATATAATAGTTGCTCAGTAAATAGTAGCAATTTTTATTAACTAAATTTTTTACAATTAAAAGAAAGATAAGTAATAAAAGAACACAAAAAACTTTTTTGTTTGATGCCATATTCAAGGGCTGGGGCAAAGAAAATTCACTTTTGTAATATTTGGGAGAGAAAGTTTCAAATATCTCGACATTTGCTTTAGACACTCTTGATCAAATTTGGACAAGTGTAACCACTTCATATCAGAATGGCATTGAATCTAGTTTTCTCCACTTGAAAGGTTGATGACTGGGCTCTGCGTAATTCCCAAATGACAATGGGCTGCAGACAAGTTCTCCAGCCTTCATTGTGAGTTGACACGATCCAAGTTGCCCTGACTCCAAATGATCTCAAAGATTTCCAGTATTCCTTTATGTCTTTCAGACCCTAGAAAACAAAATGCTTAATTCTGCAGTGTGCTTATTTCCTTTGTAATCAAAAAGAACATTCCTGTTAAAGGTTAACAGTTTGCACTGAAAATGAGCTCGGGGTTAGTATTAATATGTAACAGTCCATGTCTTTCCCAGTCAGTAGCAATAGATATTCCTAAATCGCTTGGATAATGTTGGTCTTTCACATTTTTTTTTCTTTCTTTTTTCAAAATTTCTCATGTTGAATCTCTTCAGGAAACAGCAGCAAGTCCCATTTGATGACACAATGACCTTGTCTTTTTCATAGTTGTTGTGACAGTTGCCTGTTGGGAGGGTAACTGCCAATTAAGAGGTGGGTATTTGATAATTTCTGATCTAATGTGGCTCTAAGAAGAAAAGGTCCTTGAACTACCTGTTCCTTCTTTTAGGCCTGTATGCATTTCCCACCTCAACCATAACAAAGCACCAAATTTAGTGGCTTAACACAACACAAGTTCATTATCTTACAGTTCTAGACATTGGAGGCCCCACACACATCTCACTAGGGTAAAAGCAAGGTGTCTAGAGGGCTGCCTTCTTTCCAGAGCCTCTAGGGAACAATCATTCTCTTGCCTTTTCTGGCTTCCAGAGGCTGTCTTTATTCCTTGGCTCATGTTCTCTTTCTTCATCTTCAAAGCCAGCAGTGTTGCCTGTTTTAGCCGCCTCTCTCTGATCACAGCTGGGAAAGGTACTCTGATAGTTAAGGACCCGTGGGAATACATTAATCCCACCTGAATAATCCAACATACGCTCCTCAACTCTGGATCCTTAAGTTATCACAGCTACAATATCCCCTTTGCCAGGTAAGTTCACATATTCACAGGGTTCCGGGAATTAGAACGTGTGTGTGTGTGTGTGTGTGTGTGTGTGTGTGTGTGTACATGTGTTGAGGGGGGGTCATTATTGTGCCTTACTTGAAAGAAAAATGTAATTATAACTTTTGGGGAAAACTTCTAAAGATTGTCTGCACTCCTTGAGCAGGTACATCAGTTTTCCACCAGAGGGGAGTTTGGAGATGGCTTATTAGAACACGTCAGTAGGTCCTTGACTGAATGCTGTGAACGGAGGAGTTCAGCCTTTCTATGTCATGCACCACCCTGCAGGAAGTGGGGCTCTGCACTTAACCCAAGACATTATCAAGGACAGTAAATTGCCCCAAGGATCCTGGAGAGCATGAATGAATGTGAATGAATTGGAAAAGGCATAGAAAGTGGAGTCTTACCAAAGAAAGACCCTGAACAGTCTGGGCAGGTGAGGCAGCTCAGCCTGACTCAGAGATGGCCTCTCTTGAGAGAGACGGGTTTGCCAGAAGTGATAAATATCTTGTGTCTGGCAATCTGAGGATGATTATAACAGAAACAGGACAATGTAGCTCTGATTGGATTAGAGAACTGGAGGCAGCTGCAGGAGCCCCGCAGACAGTAGAGACAGTGAAAAACAGTCCCCTGCCAGGCAGTGTCACTGTGTGCGGCGGTGCCAGGGTGCCTGAGTCTGTCTCTGGGAGGCTGAGGTAATGGCCCCTTCTCCTCAGAGCCCTGGAGGCTGACTGCGAGCTTCTGGGCCGAGACGTGACTGCTCTCTTCATGGGAAGTACACTGTTGAGTGTGTTCCAGGATTTGTCCTGTGCTGGTTTCCCGGGCACATTTTCTTATGCTGCAAATGAGGAAGCAAAGGAGTAAGCTGGGGGCGGGAGCAGGCGTGAGGAAAGGGGAAGTTGAAAAGGTGATGGATTTCCTGGAGTGGGTTAGGCCACGTTTATGGCCCTTCTGTCTCTGACCACTTACAGTAACAGAGACCATTTCCAGAAGCCAGAGGGGTTTAAACAGTCTTGAGGGAGGAAGCAGGACAGTAATGATGATGAAGAAAATAATACAACTGAAAACAGGGCACGGAGGAATTACAAAGACATTGCACCTTTTTTTTTTTTTTTTTTTTTTTTTTTTTTTTAAATTTAAACATTTCACCTCGGCCTCCCTAAAGTGCTGGGATTACAGGCCTGAGTCACCACTCCCAGCCGCAACACTTGATCCTGGAAAAATGGAGGCAGCTTCATTGTCAGAGAAGGTCTGGATTTGCTGTTATTTTTTATAGCTGTTGAAATTACTAGGGCCAAATTAATGAATGGAAATACAGAGATATGAGGAAGCTGCCAATAAGCGGTTATATGAAAGCATTTGGAAGTGAATTGATGGGGTAATCATTTATAATGTATATGTATATCAAATCTTCACATCGTACACCTTGAAAATATACAATTTTTATTTGACAATCATGTCTCAATAAAACTGGAGAAAAAAAGAAGGCAAACCAGTCTGAATGGCCAGGATTTGTGCTTTCAGAAGAAATACATTAAAGCAGATATGCAAGTGTTATGGCTTTTGTTGTTGTTGTTATTTACAGCAGTCGCAATTCATGGCACTGTGGTGAAGACTGTAGGCTTTGGATTAAAATGGCCTGTATTCAAATCCCAGCTTGACCATTATTAATAGTATGACTTTGGGAGACCACTCCAAACCTTGCTTTACTCATTCAAAAAATAGGGATAGTATGATACTTACGTTGTAGAGTTGTCCAGATTAAATAAGATGATGTGGTTAAAATGATTGGTGCAATTTCTGCACCCTGATACTCAAAAATGTTGGCCTCTATTTTTAAAAATTGTTGTTTAGTGGATAAGCATTTTACAGACTTACTCTCATTAGGCTACTATTTATATGTACGCCTTGGGGTGAACAAGTTTATCAGACCAGTACCCTTCTGTCAGGGCACTGATAACAGGAAACATAATAGGGACATTTGGTGACACGTAAGAGGATGGAAAGACCCATCCAAGTAGTGGACACTAATCAGGAGAATTTCGATGATAGGTCCTGGGGATTGTATTATGAGGCACTGAATACTTTGGGGTGTAGTACACAGCCTATTTTACTCTTTGGCTTATTCTAAGTGTATCAAGGATACAACAGAGACAGCTGTCTATAACTTTGTCTATAAGTCTACCAAAATTCTGTTTTCCAAGGTATTGAATCCAATTGTGTTTGTTTCTGAAATAAAAATGAATCCCAGTCAAGGAATCCCATTAAATAGCTCCACAACCTCTGGCACTTTTGATCTGTGAGATGCATGCATAGGGCAAAATGATCTCTAATATCCTCTGTGTCTTACATTCTGTGACTCTAAAAGAATGCTAGGGCCAATGTTATGTATTTCTTTTTATAGGCATTCTCTTTGTCTGGGGAGAGCAAGACCATATGCCCGAAGCATTGTGTAAGTCAGGTCAATTAAGAAGGATTGCTCCTTCAGCCTTGGGTTTGCTTCAGCAAATCTTTAGAGCTGGCTCTTTATTTATAACTCTGTAGAGGACCAAAACAACTCTGCATCTGACTAGGGCATGGAGGAGGAAAACATAGCTCTATGCATTCCTAAATCATGAATTTTTCTCCTTGACGTACGTGCCATCACAGACAGTGCAGCTGCATGTCATAGATTTTCAGGGCTTGATTACAAACAACCTCCGACAGACTTCCCTGGGAGGATGATGAGGAAGTTGTCTCCGGCACGTAGCTGATCCTTCTCCTCCTTGGAACTGAGGCTAGAGCGTTGAAGGGCAGAGATGAGCACCAGTCCTGGCACCTAGGGAAGAATGGGATGAGTTTAGGCTTGGGGTAAAAATCTAGAGCATTCATAATCAATTCTCTGATATTTTGGGTTTGATGTATTTTTTTCCTAGCGGTCCTTAACATTCCTCATTTCTACCTGTCAAGAAATGCTAGAACTTGGGACTAGATTTTCTGCAGCATTCAGGCAATCATTATATTCTGTTCATTTGGTTGCTTGAATTTGGACTGTCTCCCAGTCTCGTGCTCCAATGCCCTCAGGTTCTGTCCTTTGGTTTCCAGGACCTTAGACAGTGGTCTATAGAATTAGGCTCTTATAATCCACCCTCCTATCTCCCCACACCCACCCCAAATTTCACTCATAAAGTCAATTAATAACCCCCAGGACTAGCATAAGTGCTCCTTGTAAATGGTCCCATGGTAACCTGTGCTTGTACCTTTTGAAATACTTCTTGTGTGTGTTAATGTCTTCCTTTACAGAAGAAAGTCCTTGAAGACAGGAACTAAAACTGATTCTAATTGTATCCCCAGTGTTCAGCACATATTAGAGACAAAATATATTTGCAGAATGACTGAATGACTAAATCTCCTGTCAGATACCAAACATGAAAACATGAGCTAATCACCTGATCATTTGGCCCATAGTGACTCCTACCCTGGTCCAGCTTCTGGGTCACAGTGAGCAAAGCTACCATCATCCTTGATGCTTGTGAAAGAAAACTCAGCATAATCATGATTCTTGCTCTGCTTTGTATACACACTTCATGCAGCTGGTTTTTCCTCTTGAACTTCTTGCATATTATGTGAAGACAAGCACTTGTATTTTTAGAAAGTCTGTACCATTCATTTAGACCCTTTCCTCAAGTGGAAATATAGCACTGAATGACTCAGTTGCAATTAGTCCCCTGAAACAAAGACATTTACCTATTTCATAGAAGAATATTTTTCTGTCCTTTATAGTAGGGTAACCATATCATTTATATTCCAAACCAGAATTGCTTTGAGAGTGAATGAGGCCACTATTAATAATTGTACAGGTCAACTAGGGGTAAATGTGGACTCTACAGGGCACAGTGGGACATACGGTTGCCTTATTTATAGATGAAGATGCTGCTGAGCTAGCAACACCAAGCGTGTGATGTGTACATGATGAACCAGTTACACCTCATTACCAGGGTATCTCTGTCGCTGGTGTGACAGATGTGGACAAGGTTGATTTGTGCCCGACTCTTAATTTATGAAGGTGAATGAGTGATGACAAGAGAGGCCAGTGCCATTGAAAGAAGGTTTTTATTACCTACAGTTTCCAAGAGAAGGGGGCTACCATACCAGAGAAGGCCAGATGGGGAGGCACCAGGTTTGGTCAGGAGGCAGAAGGAGGTGCAAGGGGAGACCATGGCCAGAGTCCTCATTGTGTTTTTCATAGGAGAGCCAAGGGAGGGTAGGGAAACAGCTTTGGGTGGCTCAGTTTGAATAATGTCAGTGAGCTCTGGTCTAGTGGGCTCGTTTTTGGTTGTTTGGTACCTGGCCCTGGGTAATTTAGAGAAGGGGACTATTGACTTGGTTTGTGGGAGTTAGTTAAATGAGGTGGTTTGAGGTACAAGTTTGGGGTGGATCGAAGGGTTGTTAATGCAATTTTTATGGGCCAGTGCAAGTGGATCACAACTGTGGCTGTTCATTTGTCCCTGTGATTAATGGATGCCAAATGCAGAATTTAAGAGATGCAGAACAAAGGTAGTTGTTGAAAGGTAGGGTGCATTTCTGGGAATAGAATATAGATTACCTCTGAGAGACCCACTGGCTGGGTAGAGATTAAACCAGCGAACTTCACATCGTTAGCTTGTAGCTCTGAACCATACTTACCCAGCCTGTTCTCAGCTTAGGGAATAACAACTTCTAGAGTGCTTGGGACCCAGAAGAAAAAGGCAGCACTCAGGGTAGGTTGAAGATGCATCTTGGAAATCAATGGTTTGGAGAAGGCTTCTGTCCAGGTTTTGCATGAAGATGTAAAAAATAAATACTTTTTAGTACATTTTAAAAAATGCTGTGGCTGATTGGCTTTATTTTAGGAATTATGTGAATGTGAAGTTCTTCTCTTAGTTTTATGTCGGGGAAGTGTTCACCATGGTGAACAGATGGGGTAAGGATGGGGTAAGGAAACAGGAGTGCAATGAAGGTGCAGCACCACATGCCTTATCAGAGCCTGACAAAAAGGTCGTGGCAATATTCATATCCTCATTTTACAGCTGAGGAGACTCAGAGGGGTTAAGTGAAAGGTCCAAAAGGCTGCAGCTTTTAAGAGGCAGCATTTATCATCGAACCAGGTCTGTCTGACTCCTCACTCAGGGTCCTGGCAGTCTGACTTCCCTAGACTCAGCTGTGAGTTTCCAATGTGAAGGAAACGTAGCAATTCTTTCCACTGAGCCAGTTCTCGCCTGGTTTAAGGGCCTAGTTTAAAACCTGCAGACAGTCTCCTAGGAATGGAAGGCCCTTCCTTCTCTGGTTCTAGCAGCGGGTGGGCTTTTGCATATCTCCCAGCATGTTGCCATTTATGGATTTGGGCAAAATAACAGAATTGCACAGCTTCGGAGTGTCAGACTTCTTTTTTTCCTTTTTCTTCCACACTGAGCTTCCTGTTTCTATGGCAATGAATAGGATGTTTTGCACCAAGAAACACTTTAAATGCCACTGGGGGAAGGTAAGAGCCACGCATAGCTCTCTATAGAGCAGGAAGGTGAAATGAGATGCAAAGAAGAACTGAGTGAAACAAGGACAGAAAGGATGCAGAAAAGCTGGTAGCGAGGTGAGAGGTAGGAGGAAGGAGGTTAAGAAGCATCTGTTTGGAAGGAGAAATAAAATAAAGATAGCAACATGGCAGAGAACTGGAGCCTTCAGAGTGGTAGCCACAGGTTCCAGTGTATCTTCCAGCACTCAGAAGGAACACTCAGCTTTCTGAGAGCCACAGGGGTGGAGGGACAAGTAGTCTTCTGGAAGCAGGGTTGCAGGAATGCCGGAGGCACTGCCACACGCTCGCACTACATAGGACCCATTTGATGGTGTCTTCCAGTGTACCTCTAAGATAGGGAGGCTCAAATATCCCCTGCGAATACTTGCCATGCTCATCTAGGCTGGCACAAGTCCCCTGAAGTCAGTTCTTCCACCTACCGAGTCAGAACTAGGGTTTCTGATCTGTGACTGATGCTGGTGGGCTGACTCAGGAGGGCTCTGATGGCTTCCTTGCCTTTACCACCTTCTCTCTTTATTTGGGTGGGATCATCCACTCATGCTCCCAAGGAGGCAGATGTTTATAATAATGAGGGATGTGAAAGGGCACTTTGAAAATTAAAGTGGCGATGTGGAAAACTTTCTTTCTTTCCCCTGTCCACCTTTCTCCAAATACACACAAAATTATATGATCTAATCAGCATGCTGGAAACAAAGGCTACAGAACAACTAAAAATGGAACCTAGTAGAGCCTAAGTGCATACTAACTACTTCTCACTTTTGATTTTGCTAATTCGAATTCCTCTGCCACAGCCAAGCCAGATCAAATCAAGCTCTGTCTACCTTGAAGTTCCTGTTCTATAAGGTTTTAAGAGCTATAAGCTGCAATTAAAGGCACAGTAGTAGGAAGAGTCAGTCAAAGGGGAGCCTCAAAATAGCTGGCCCCCCTGGAAGACCAAGGCAGATATATTTGTCCAGCTGCTTGTGGGAGAGAGCCTGAGGCCTCTCATTCACTTGCCAGAGGCCCGTAAAAGGCTCACCTACAGCTGCTTGTAAAATTGGTTCCTTGTAAGTGAAAGTCGACCAAGAGTCCTATGAGCCAGCGGCAGCTGGACAGAGAGTACCGGGGTGCCAAACGGGGCAGGAAGTGGCCAGAGGCCAGGGTAAACAACCTGGGGCAGGATCCGAGGGTAGCATCTGTCCCAGGATAGCTCAGTGAAGTGCTGCCTTCCAAGGGTTTGGCCAGGGCAACTTGGTTTATTTTCAGTGAAATCTGGGTATGCCCTAATTTACTACGGGAGCCTTGAATTTGCATGTCTGCTTTAAGAGACCCTAACAAGCACGCATAATAAAATGTTAATTTATGCCTTCTGCTAGGATTGGAATTGAGTGTGGCTTGACGCAACTGCAAAACAGAACAAATCTGGAAACTCTGGCAGGCAGAAGAGGAGGGTGGAGGAAGCACGTTTCTTTGGGTTTGGGAAGGGAGGCTGAGAGGAGTCTGGGAAACTTCCTGGAATCCAACTCCCTCCAGAACCCCCGAAGGGACTTTCTATAACAGCAGAGGGATGGCCCTTCTGTCTCTACAGCCCTGACCGAGCACTACAGTGTCGAACAGCACTGGGCACAGAGTGGGTCCTTGGTAGATATTTGGTGTGTTGATTAATAATATGAGAATGTTCTGAGGTCAAACACTTCCTTCCATGTTTTGGGAACTGTTAGGTCTTGCATAGTGCTTTAAAAACTCCACACCCAGCTTCACATTAAAGTAGAAAGCCAGCACACCTGTAATGTTCTGAGCTATTCTAAATAGCAACCCCCCTTGGGTCTCTGAATTCTTCAGACCCTAAGAGTGCACACTGCCTTGGGTAGTTTTGTGGAAATGCCTCTTCCCATTCAGCTTTGCCCAGACCATTCTATTCTGATGTCACCCCCATGGCTGGCACTTCAGTGTGTCCTAAACCTGCCCTGTTTCTAGAAATACGACAAACATTCCCTCTATTTATCCCTTTCTTTTTTCCTACTGACATCGAGCTTGCAGCATGGCAGGATTAAAATACACCAGCAGACCTCTGGCAGGTGGTTGTAAACATCTTTTAGAGTTCCCTCCCAGCCTATGACACCATTTCTCTGGGAATCAACCCCCTCTCCACAAAAGGGAAGCCCAAGTAACCGTGCAACCACCATGACCCTTCCACTTTGGCCATAGATTGCATCAGAGTTCTCATTGACCCAAGCTGGACAATCAGTATCTTTCTCTTGGGAATTTGGAATTGGACTTAAAGAAATGGATTAATAGAGATCAGCATCTGTGTTTGGCTCAGACATTAATTTTGAAGCCATGGTGGCCATACACAGGGAGAATCAGAACAAGTCAGTGTGTACAGAAAACCAAAAGGCAACGCCAAGGAATGAACCAGAGTCAAAAGAGGCCTGACTACCTCTGCTATCGACTTCTGAGGATGACTTTGCATCTTTACAGTAAGTTCTTATTTATTGATTAGCCGAACTTCACTGGCTTTGACACCTGTAACTAAAAAGACTTTAAAAAGACATGAATAAGTTTCGCCATAGACTTATGTTGCCCCAATCCACTCTGCATGCCTAACCCTACTCTCTTTCAAATGCCACCACTCTAAGTCATGGCAGGGCTCCCAACTGCCTATGCTGTCATGACCATGACCCCTTACTAGCTCTCAGGGCACTCCCCAAACTGTCCTTCCCACCTTTCCAAAATAATTCTTCTTTCCTTCTGTGATGTGCTCCTTTGCTTGAGTCTAATCGTGCTCTTTCCACTCTAAACACACTTCTCTGGCTCTCCTCCTCCTGTTTCCCTGGATGGCTTCCCAGTCCTGGAATGGTCTACCCTCTCCTCCCAGCCATACAAATACATGTAGATCGGACACTAGATGTCTTTTCTTGTCTGCAGATGGAATGGTTTCTACCTGATGTCTTATGTTAAGGATCAGAAACTATCACAGTGAAAAAAAAGACTTATTGGTGGGGCAAAGCACCTCCAGCCACTTGGCTTTGGTGTGCCTGATACACTCTCTGACCCCTGCTAATATTTGTATTTATGTAATGAAAGATTTACCCAATTAAAACAGATCTAAATTGCTGAGGAATTGAGTGTGCTAAAATGTGTTCTTGGCTCATACAAGGAGAAAGATTCTCCTTCACGGAGGAAGACTTGAAGGGTATCCAGCCCTAGGGAAGTTAACTGGGTCATGCCAGTGCTCTCCCAGGCATAACGGGTAGGCTCAATTTTGTGATAAATACACAGTATATGATGATTCATCTGACTTATTTCTCTACTTGATATCAGTAAATGATAACAATGAAAGTGCTTGTGTTGGTGGCAAAGTGCAAGGAACGCACGGCTGCTTCACCATCTGATGAAAGTATAACCAGGGAGATGCCTCAGATGCTAAGTGCTCTTGGTGAGGGGCCCAACAGGAAAAGGGAAATGCTACTTTTAGACAGAACGGGACCGAGCATTTCAGGATCCACAGGGCCACGTCATAAAATATTTCACATGGTATTTATGACAAGAAGCCTGAAGAAGCTATGAATTTCCAAATCAATGTGAAAGAAACCCACTCTGTACCTTGTGCCACACAAATATTTAAGGCGATCCTTATTGAGCATCGGCTGGGTATACCGTCTAGCCCTGGGTTTTATCTTCTTTTTACCTTTCTTGCGGTTGCTTTGTCATATTCTTTTTCTTTTATAAGAAGCACTGTTTGGTAATAGCCACAAGAATTGTGGGGGTGGGGAGACCATTTTTACTAAGAGGTATGGTTGTATCGTGCATAGGCAACATAAGGAATCGTAGTAATTGTTTAAAGAGATTACACATATGGAAAGGCCTCCCGTTGCTTTACCCTCTCCACTGGATCTCTCCTCTACTCCTTCTGGCTTCCTGTTACTGCCTGCCAAAAGAAATGTTTTTCTGTCATTCTTTGAAGCCATTTTGATTTTGTTCTGGAGTGGGCTCCAATTTGTTTAAGTGTGGCATTGCAGGTTGATACAAATAATTACAACTGATAAAGTTTGAAATAGAACCCTATTAGGGAAAAACTGCAGTTAAAATAAAGGCTTTCACCAGGACAAAAGCTTTTAGGAAGTGGAAGACCCATATGACACTGAAAATTTCATAGTAATTGTCAAAATGCATTTGTGAGTTCCTTGTTGTCAACACATGATGGGCACTGTGCGTAACAGTGATAAACCTCATGGATTTAGCAAGTTAGCGCCACTGGACACTCTCTAAAACACAGCCGCAGAGCCAGTATTGGATTGCAACGGACGAAGAAAAAGGCTTCCCAAGGGAATGAAACATTCATTTTTCTAATTATTCTCCAGGCCAAAGGTTGAGTGAATAACTTCTCAGGAAATCCACAAGCCTCAGCTCTGGACTCCTCATCCTCACGCCACTCACTCAACTACTCTCTATTTGCAGTAAAAGAACAGAATGGAGCAAGAGTTTTTTAAAATTAGATTATAAAAGACCGAGGTCTGCTGAAATATTGGAGAGGTGGGGATCTGAAGAGAGGGGTGATGTGTCAAAGACTCTCAACGCTGCATGACCTGATGGAAGATGAAACACAGGAGAAACGAGAGCAGGGATATTGACCAAGGGCCCCTCTGATCTGCCCTTGTGTTTAAAGCAATGCTTCCCCCTCCTTCCCTGGGACCCCTGGGGGTAGATCATCAGAATGCCTGTCCCTTAGGGAAATGGCATGGGGTGGAAAGCGGCGAACGCGGCAGGGTTCAGGAAATGCCTGGCTTGTGAGTGGAGGAGAGGATTCTAGCAACTCTTCATGCTTCCAAGTGATGCCATTGGGAAACTAATCCTGGAGAAAGGGGGCCGTCGCTGATAAAAATCACTGTGGAGAAGATGGCCTAGAACATCCCGAATCTTAGTCCTCATGCGCCCCCTCGTGTAGGATGTGGGGTAGTGGCTTGGTTGCTGGGTGGTGAAAATCTGTAATTCTCAAAGGACCACCTTTGGGGAAAAAAGGGATGTTGAGGGGGAAGTGCATGAGAAATAGAATAAAGTTAAGCCATGAATTAATTTTGCCGCCGTGACAATTGAAGGCTACAAATTAATAGTTGATTTAAAAAAGCAAGTAGCTTTGACATGCCCAGGACTAAAATACGAAGAAACTGAGCGGAATCGCCATTGTGTAGACCAGAGCTTCTCAAACTTAAATGTGCATATGAATAATCACCTTGGGAGCTTGTTAACAATCTAGATTTTTTATTGACTAGTTCTGGACGGGGCCCTCGATTCTGCATCTTTAACAAGCCCCCAAGTGGTGTAGAGGATGCTGGTCCATGGACCACGCTTCGATAACACTTGCAATAGTGTGTAGGACTGACCTGTCCCCTCAGATAAGCATGTTTGTATTGGAGGGTTCTGAAATTCAGCTAGAACTTTCATCTCCACCAACTCTCCTAGGATCCCTGCTAGCATACTATACAGTAATTCCTTCATTTATTGGTAGTGCCGTAAATTTGTCAGCTCAAATTTATTTCCTGAACCTAAGTAGCATTTGCCAATAGCATTTACTGTTTATAATATTGAATTGTTAATTGCTATTCATTACCTTGTGATTTCAAGAGTTTATTTTGTTTTTGCAATGAAGTGGTCCTGCACAGTTTAGGGCATTTAAGAGACACTTACAGAATTAGTTGATTGACTTCTATTATAAGCTCTGATTTGAAAAAAATTACAAATCTTTTTCCTAAGTGTGAATTTTGAATTTGAGGTGGCAGAGGGAGGAAGGGTTAGGTGTCTGAAGAAAGTGAAGAGAGGATGTCTAGGGATAATTTGGACATCTTGTAGCATTCAAGATAAATGTATTCAAAGTTTTACCTAAGGCTTTTCTTAGAGTTAGCTGTCTTGTTTTGAATTCGACTTAGGTTCACAGTTAAGGTTACTCTACGTAAAAATGTTCAGATATCCTGAGCAGAGATAGAACAACAACAAATGGATTTGATAACAGAACACAAGATACAATTAAAGAAAAAGTCCTTATGCGCTTTGAAGAAATAAAAGATGAGATTTCAAGTCAAGGAAAATAGATTGTACAACTAGTGACAAGACCTCTTTATTCTCATTTTGAAAGATCAGAATGGCTACAATACAAAAAGATTGTGTGTAGGCTATCATTTCATGCTTGAGACACAAATAGTTGAAGTTCATTTCATGTATCACTGGGCTGGGTGTTTAGAGACAAATGTGTTTCTTACCTGCTAGTGTAGACCAGTGGGCAGCAGGAAAGGCTATACATTCCATGGGCAATCCTCTATCTGCATGTGTGGCCAAGGATTTTTCATACTGTCTATATTGACTGGGAAAGTTGACTTCTGAGTTCCCCTGACAACTCTGAGATTCTGTGACTTTATTAATCATAACTATTAGTAACTGCAGGTTATATGTTAATAGTAACAGTGGTTATAATTATTAGTTATAATTACTATTTTGTGCAATAGATTCTCAGAATCTGAAGCACCGTAGAGGTTAAAAGAGGTAATAGCCATCTTCTTGCCTATAACAGTCTCCTTTTCAACATCCTGAGAGTTAACAACAGCAATTACAGGCTCTGCTCAAACACCTCCAACAAAATAGAACTCCCCAGGTCCCACAACCATTGTTGCTGTACAGTATTTTCCTGTCATAAGAAAAATAATTTGCATTCACTGTAATAATTTTGGAAAACAAAACCAAAATGTACAAAATAAAAATTAAAAATGTCTGTAATACTATCACTCAGAGACAAACACCGTGAACATTCTGATGTATGTGCCCAGGTGTGTGTGTGTGTGTGTGTGTGTGTGTGTGTGTGCGTGCACATGTGCCTGGGTATGCATACCTTTATTCTAAAAGAATTGTACTACTCATGTTTTAGAACCATCTTTTATCATTTTTCATTAAGTATTTGTCCATAATATCACCTTTAAAATTTAAGTAAGCATATTTTATTTTTAAATAGCTATAATTATTAAGATTTTTCCTCTTATCAAGCTTTAAATCTTACCTCTTTGTAATCTATATGCCTTGGGCCTTTCTCTGTCCTCCAGTGCCAGATGCTATAAAAAGTCTGATCCCTCTTTTGCAGGACAACCCTTTAAGTATGTGAAGACTGCTTTCTGGTCTTCCCACCAGTCTCATTTTTAATTGTTTAACACCCTTATTGAAGTAAATTGGCATATTTAATGTACAATTTGATTAATTTTAATACAGGCATACACCTGTGAAACCATCACTAAAATCAAGGCAAGAAACATATTCACATCTAAAAGTTTCCTTGTGCATCTTTGTGTACGTGTGTGTTTGTATTAGGCAAGAATATATATTTATTGTGGTACATACACACCATGGACTATTATGCAGCCACAAAAAGAAACAAGATCATGCGTTTTGCAGGGACATGGATGGAGCTGGAAGCCATTATCCTCAGCAAACTAACACAAGAACAGAAAACTGAACAAATGCTGCATGTTCTCACTTATATATGGGAACTGAACAATGAGAACGCACGGACACAGGGAGGGGAACAACACACACTGGGGCCTGTTGGTGGCAGAGGAGGTGAAGGAGAGCGTCAGGATAAATAGCTAATGCATGCGGGGCTTAATACCTAGGTGATGGGTTGATAGGTGCAGCAAACCACCATGGCACATGTTTACCTGTGTAACAAACCTGCAGGTCCTGCACATGTATATGGAACTTAAAATAAAATAAACATTGTTTTTAAAAGAATATTTATTTATTTTGGTTTTTTTTTGTAGGAATATTTAATGTGATATACACTCTTTAACAATTTTTTTTTTGAGACGGAGTCTCACTCTGTCACCCAGGCTGGAGTGCAGTGGCGCAATCTTGGCTCACTGCAACCTCTGCCTCCCAGTTCAAGCGATTCTTCTGCCTCAGCCTCCTGAGTAGCTGGGATTACAGGTGCCTGCCACCACGCTTGGCTAATTTTTTGTATTTTTAGTAGAGACAGGGTTTCACTATGTTGGCCAGGCTGGTCTCGAACTCCTGACCTCAGGTGATCCACCTCCTTGGGTCTCCCAAAGTGCTGGGATTACAGGTGTGAGGCACTATGCCCAGCCTGTTTAACAAATTTTTAAGTGCACAATTCAGTAAACTATAGGCATAGTGTTGTATAGCAAACCTCAAAAACTCATGCATCTTGCATCATTGAAACTTTATACCCATTGAACAACAACTCCCAATTTCTGCCTCTACCCAGTCCCTGGCACCACCATCCAAGTCTTTGCTTCCCAAAGTTTGACTATTTTCGCTACCTCATATAAGAAGAATCATGCAGTATTTTTCCTTCTGTGACTGGCTTATTTCACTTAGCATAATGTCCTCCAGGCTCATCTGTGATGTTTCATGCGGAAGCATCTTCTTTTTCAATGCCGACTAATATGCCATTGAGTGTATAGACCAGTTTTTATCCATTTATCTGTTGATGGGCATGTAGGTTGTTTCCATGGCTTGGTCATTGTGAATAATACTGTAGTTAACATGGGTGTGCACTACCTCTTTGAGATCCTGATTTCAATTTTTTTTTGGATATAAACTCAGACGTGGGATTGCTGGATCATATAGTAGTTCTATTTAAAAACTTTTTTAGAATCTCCACAGTGTTTTACATCATGACTGTACCAACTTTACATTCCATCACAACTGTGCAAGGGTTCCCTTTTCTCCACATCCTCACCAAAACTTGTTGTCTTTTGTTTTTTTGATAATACTCGATCTAACATATGTGAAGTGCTATTTTGCTGTGGTTTTAATTTGCATTTCCCTTAGTAATTAGTGATGTTGAGCCTTTTTTTCATATACCTTTTAGCTGTTTGTATGTTTTCTTTTGAGAAATGTCTATTCAAGTCCTTTGCCCAATTAAAAAAATTGGATTATTTGATTTTTTGCTATTGAGTTGTAGGAGTTACTTACATATATTTTGGAGATTAACCCCTTATCAGATATATAATTAGCGAATATTTTCCTTAATTTTGTAGGTTGCAAAAGAAACAGTCGTTTTGCTGATTATTTCCTTTGCAGTGCAGACTCATTTATGTTTGATGTAGTCTTAACGGTCTACTTTTGCTTTTGTTGTCCATGCTTTAAGTGTCATATCCAAGAAATCATTGCCATGACCAGTGTCAGGAAGCTTTCCTCCTATTTTTTACAGAAGTTTCAAAAGATCCTGAATAGCAAAAGCAGTCTTGAGAAAGAAGAACAAAGCTGGAGACATCACATTTCTGATTTCAAAATATATTATAAAGCTAAAGTAATTAAAACAATATGAGACTGACATAAAGAAATACATCAAGACCAATGGAATGGAATAGAGAGACCATAAATAAACTCACTTGTATATGGTCAACTGATCTTCACCAAGGGTATCAAGAATACACAGTGGGAGAGGACTGTCTCTTTAACAAATGGTTTTGGGAAAACTGGATATTCACATGCAATAGAGTGAGATTGAATCCTTATCTTACACCATACTTAAAGATCAGTTCAAAATGGATTAGACTTAAAGGTAAGATCCAAAAATTATTTTTTTGGTTTTAATTAGCCTCAGGGGTTTAGGCCTTTCTCATGGTTCATAGGCCCAACTCAAGTTAGCTTGCCTCTGGATTAATTTCAATTTGTCATTTTCCCCCCAGAGCTGGATACACAATTTCAAGGATGACTGGAGGTGAACTATCTCCTTCTTATTTGGTGGAATTTTGAATTTATTGTGCTGTACTAACTGTTTGAAGTCTTGACTTATTGTTGATATAGTGAGGTTTCCATATCTTGCTGTCATATCTGACACTCTTTAGCAATCACAATCTCCACCACCCCACTACTACATCTTCTAATCACACACTAATGCCCTTATCCAAAATGCATGACATTTTGTATATTCTTTTTTTAACTCAAAGAATTTGTATGAAACACTTGTTATGTGCCAGGAACTGCTATGAGCACTAGGAGGCCAATTGTGAATGAGATAGACTTGTTCTCCTGCCCTCAACAAATTTACAATCTGCCAAAAAGAAAAGGACAAGACAAGATACTCCAGAAGCACATAAGAGACCTTGCCTGGTCTAATGCTTGGGAAAGAACTTGCTGAAGAAATATGATTTCAGTTAGGTCCTGAAGGAGGAATGAGATTTACTGGTGTTAGATTTGGCCCATTGTCCCAGCCTTTGAGATAATTTCAGATCTCAATTCAGTTTTTAAAAAATTTTTCTTGTAAATGATAGAAATAGCATCTATATTATCATATGAGTCACAGAGAAATGGTGAACACAACAAGGCCCAGGACAGACCTTTGTGACACCACAGATCTTCCTCCAAATTTTTCCAGATCCATCTGATAGTGTTTTTCTTTAAGGAACTTTCAGTTCATATTAAATTTACTTAACTTTTTGCATTAGGATTTCCTGCTTAAGTCACTTATATGCTTAAAGCTCCACAGGCTTGTTCTGGACCAAATGTGGACACATTTCACACAGCCTCCTGAAGTGAGCTGCCAATCATGAGCTCTGGCTCCTGAAGCAAACATCTGCCACTAGAGCCTCATGATTCTTTGGGTGGTGCTCTTACAAATTGCTCTCAGCTGGATGGTAAGCATGTGAAACTGCGTTTTCCACCACATTCTGCAGCCTCCACTCCAGAGTTCTCCATTATTCTTACCCATATGTTTACACTACTTTTTGCCCTTTTAAATAATTGTGTGCTCATCATTCCTCCAAGTTACACTTTGCAATTTTCAAAGGGACAAATTCGGCTCACAAACAGTCAAATATCTGTTTTCACCACCAACATAAACAACTGAGAGACTAAGTGAATCTTCCATTCTTCAACCTCTTTTGACATTGTGGAGACACTTACTGATGTTCCTTTGCTCTCAACAATCTTCAGCCACTACCTGCATGAAATAAAAGATAAAACAATATTTTCTAATTGTAAGATTGATTTTATTCCTGAATTGTTGCCTCATTTGATCATGCACATGCGTTTTGGATACAGGATTGTAAACTCTCAGAAAGGCTGGGTGGTTTGCTATAAAATGCGAAGTGAGATCTTTGTACCATGTGCAACACAGGGACTGTGGTTCCTATCAGAAACTCTCAATCCCTGTGATGAGCCAGAGAGACACAAGGCGGGATCTCTGTCCACGGTGCAGAGTAACTGCTGTTGCAAATGATGCAGCTGATATATTTTTTGTGGAATGATAATCTTTTTAAAATTACTTCCAAACTTGGTTTAAATACAGCCTTGCCAAGAAAGCCAGACTGTTCTTCCCTTCTCGTAACTCTATGACTTCATTCAGTTAAAGAAAGAATTTTTCAGATGCATCTCCTCCGTTTTGCTTCTGCGATTTGATATGATCTTATATTCTTCCATGAATTTACTGAAAAATTAGAACTTTTTCACAGATTTATGTTCTAATGCCACCATTTATACAAATACATTGCAGGCTTGTTTTGAGGGTTTAATATTTTTTTAATTTTAGCAGTAACATGGTACTGAATTTCTGTGCAGAGAATACTTTTTCTCTGTCTGTCAGTGAGTCACGGTGTTAATACCTTGAACGGCTTGCCACAGGCCCCTTTCTCACATGTGGGTTGCACTTTGAAGTAACAGTGGGTTGAACTGGCTGATGTGATTTTTAGGTTAGCTCTTTTGCTGTGAGCATAGAAAGAAGAGATAGAGAGGTATTTTGTTAGAGGTCTCAGGCAAGGCGACAGTCCACTTTAATACTCACTGTCAACTTTGATAACACAAAGAAAATATCTCTCCCTGAAACCAGCCATGAGGCAGACCCTCAGCGGGAGCCATGGCTGACTGTCCGCTTTTCACATTTAGCAGCCTTTTTTTTTTTCTTTTAAATGATACTTTGATGTTGCTCTTGGAGCCATCAAACACATAGAAATCACTGAACATTTCTGCACCTCTCTAGGCATATTATGTATAAACTAGAAACTATTTTTAGGTCACATTTTTCAGTGCAGAGTGCCACATTTTATTTGCATCTTAACAATGACTGACTATGTCTTGCACATAATTGAATGCTTTACTCATTTGGGAAAATCTGGGCAGGAAAAATAACTTTGGCCAGTCAAAATATAAGACTGAACTGTTGGCTCACATCTGCAACTCCCAGCACTTTGGGAGGCCAAGGTGGACGGATCACGAGGTCAGGAGATCGAGACCATCCTAGCTAACATGGTGAAACCCCGTCTCTACTAAAAATACAAAAAAATTAGCCGGGCATGGTGGTGGGCGCCTGTAGTCACAGCTACTCGGGAGGCTGAGGCAGGAGAATGGCGTGAACCTGGGAGGCGAAGCTTGCAGTGAGCAGAGATGGCACCACTGCACTCCAGCCTGGGCAACAGAGCAGGACTCTATCTAAAAAAAAAAAAAGAAAAAATGACTGAACTGCTGATGTGCAGTGTTTGTTGATCCTCTAACATTTAATAAGTTGAATGTGAAAACACTACAAGGGGTTTAAAAATCTCCACAATTGGTTATTACCCATTTATCCCTTCCATATGAAACAAACACTTATTAAAACTTCTGCGTTGAGCATAGATGATAGAAAGGTGAATGAAGCATTGACTCACTTTCTATGCATTTACAATCTATTTAATAGTAGTACAGTCAGGTGATATGGTTTGGCTCTGTGTCCCAACCCAAATGTCACCTGGAATTGTAATAATCCTCATGTGTTGTGGGAGGGACTTGGTGGGAGGTAATCAAGTCATGGGGCTGGGTTTTTCCCATGTTGTTCTTGTGATAGTGAATAAGTCTCACAAGATCTGATGGTTTTATAAAGGGAAGTTTCCCTGAACATGCCCTCTTACCTGCCACCATGTAAGATGTGACTTTGCTTCTCACTCACCTTCCGCCATGATTGTGAGGTCTCCATGGCCATGTGGAACTATGAGACAATTAAACCTCTTTCCCTATAAATTACCTAGTCTTGGGTGTGTCTTTATTAACTGTGTTAAGAACAGACTAATACACAAGGAATGTCAGAAAAAAAATTACCTTCATTTTTCTACAGGGGAAAGTCATCATTCTAGAGAGAAAATAGATAGGGGATCCAGAAGAGAGTTCATTTTATTCTTTATAGGGGAGGAGGTAGAGGTCCAGGGAACACACCAAGATCTAGTAACATTACACAGACATCAAGAAAATACTAATGCAATTGGCAAGACAGGAGTACCTCACACAGAGCAGCACTGGTCAGTATGACACAGGATCTGCTGTGCCGCAGAGCATCGATGCTCTGGGATTGCAGAGGAGAGGTGACCATAAAGGCAAGGGTCCTCATGGAAGCCTCCATGCAGGGACTGTGCTGAGCATGAAGAAATGGTGAGCACTTGGGTAGGTTTTTTTGTGCAAGTCAAGTAGGGTAATCAAGGACAAGAATATTATCTGTCATAGGAGATGGAGGCCACCATCTATGTTTCCTGGAGATTTATGGAGTAAATGATTCAAAGACAATTTCATTTTTAGTGATGAACTCTTGGGTAAGGTTAAGTAGATCTACATGCACCACAAACAGATGAATTCTAAGATTGAAATTGAATAAATATCTATAGTGAAAGTAACAGATGATAAGAATAATGAACTAAAGTCACACATTTGGAAGGGAGTGGGCATGGGGATACATTGCAAGGAAAGGCTGAGAACAAATCCCAGTTTTCATAGAAACAAGAAGTAGCTTTCACAGTTTTACAAGAATTGATATATTTTTGTTGATCACATGAGAAGCACAGGATGGAAATTGAGGAATGTTGAGATTATATATAACTTTCTAAGAAAGGGAACTTAAGGATCTCTAATGCACTGAAGGGGGTCAAAGATGTGGTAAAAGAAAAATGGAGCCTGTGCTGAAATAGTCACAAATATATGCATCTGCCCTGCAGGTAATGAGCAGATGAGATGCATTAAAGTCATCTGTTTCTGCTATTCATTTCACCCACTTACATAATTCTGGGTCAACTTTTAACAGGAGGTTTTACTGAGTTTCCTCTTCTGTAGTTCCCAATAAGTGATGAATCACTGTGTGCTTAAGCTAAAGAAGACAGATTCCTGACAACCAAGAGAGTATAATTTGGAGTAAGTGGTGGTAAAATAGTTAAACAAGAAACTCCCTGTGACCAGAAAGTTCATGGCTTGATTCACAGCTGCTGTCTTTCTGGGCCCATTGGCTGGTGTGACTCAGGAAGTCACCTTGGGGTAATGCCTTCCACATAGTCGGGAAGCATTCTTTAGACAGTATTCAGTTCAGACGTTCTTTTCATGCCAAAAGGCAGGAAGGTCCATAGAAGCCCTTCCGTGGCTGTGGGCACAGAAAAGAAGGTTTTTTTTGTAGCAGGCAAGTGGCAGCAATCCCACATTGTAGAGTGGGCCCTGGAGGCGAGCCATGCTTTCCATCGTCTTGCATTTGCATAAGTCTGTGCATTCACAAGTAGGAATAGAAATAGCTACAGTTATATAAAGACAACTGATGAAGACTCTGAACTTTAATGTGTGAATGTTGTGAAATCATAGAAGCCACTAAGAATTCTCCCAATCTGTCTATAAAGAAGGTCACATACACACTAATATGGAATACAGGAGGATTCCTGCCCTGTTCTGAACGAGGCTTATAAAATGAAGATGAGAACAGAACCATGACAGAAATATTTGCCTTCCAGGTATCTGTCTAAGTGTTTACGTTAACATGTTGGAAAGATTGGAGGTACTACAGCAAACCACCCTATAGTTATATGCGTGCAGTGATTGTTGCTAGTTAATGCAACTCTGGATCTTCATGTGTAAACAAAGCGTTAATAAACCGATCCCGGTGGAACATAAGATGCACAGCTTATTAACATTCTGCTTACACACAAAGATCCACAGTGCATTCATAGATTTTTTTTCTCCTTTAAAAATCTAATAAAACATAACCCTACCTGGACTTGCTACAGAAAGATGTGTGAACTAGGTAGGTCCAATTGACATTGGCAGAAACAGTACAGAACAGGCTTCACTAAATGGAGCCAGAACAGGACAAATTCCCTTTTGGGTGTGCCACATGAACACCCGCAAGTTGATGCTTGTTAAATAGACCCATGGAATGTGTGAGAGCTGAACAGACACTAAGCCCAGGGCCTTTTATTTTATAGGCAAGGATGCTGAGGCCGTGGGGACTTCTCAAGGAACAAAATGTCATCCTCAAGACTAGAACCCCAAGCCTCAGCTCTCAGTTGGGCGTTTATACAAGTACAACCACTTACTCTTGGAAGAAGGAAAGAAGAGATCTCTACTGGTTTTCAGTAAGAAGATATTATACAATGGAAACATTTTTGTCCACTCCCAAGGGAATTGCATTTCTCAATTTGATGAACCTATCCCAGAGGTGTGTATATACATATAGATTTTGAGACAGGGTCTTACTCTGTTGCCCAGGTTGGAGTGCAGTGGGGCGATCATAGCTCACTGCAGCCTCAGTTACTTCTGGGGCTCAAGCGATTCTCCCGCTCAGTCTTCCAAGTAGCTGGGACAAGAGATGCACACTACCATACCTGGCTAATTTTTGTATTTTTTTTTTGTAGCGATAGGGTTTTGACATGTTGCCCAGACTGGTCTTGAACTCCTGGGCTCAAGAAATCCACCCACCTCAGCCTCCCAAAGTTCTGGATTACAGGCTTGCGTCACCATGCCCAGCCCATATCCTGGATATTACACAACCATGACAAAGAAGCCAGCAGAGATACCACTTAAAGGTTCTCTTGCTCTTTCTTTTTCCATGGGCTACCAGAGAGAATGACACATCTAATCTCTTCACTGACCCCTCTTCTTTCGTCATCATGGCTATGAAACAGCTAATTTACAAAGGCTGACGGCAAGAGTGTTGGGGGACTTGAACAGTTTTGGGAACTGTGTGATGGCTGATGCCTCTCACTGTCTGGATGCGCACATCTGTGGCCTGAACATTTAATGAGTGCTCAGGAGGAGTCAAGGGTTCTTCTTCACTCCGGTCTTTCTAGTCACAGGCAAATCCTATTAGATTACATATTGCCTCATCATAAAACAGAGGAAAGTCTGCTTTATTTATTATAAGAAAATAAATACTCCTTTCTCTTTTGAGAAAATATGAGCATTTCTGAAGACACCTCATCAATTCTTTTAGAATAATTTTGAGCCTAGAGGGATGGAAACACATAGGATGAACATCCCTTACTGGGGAATGAGTTTATGAGATTGATGCAACCTCCACATTTAAAGACTTAAGGGCAAGTCTTGGGAGTCCCAAGTCGTTAAACGTCCTCAGGAAGGGGCATGAAACACAGGGACAAAAGATACAGAGAGATGTCTGGAAACTCCAACGTGACTACACTGCAACCAACCAGGTTCATCTGAGTCTGCGGAGAGCTGAAATTTTTGAGGGATCTGTGTTCTTTCACTTCCTACTGTCTCTATGTTCCACTATTATTCCTTAAAGGAAATAGTAAGAGAGATTTCAACTGAGAGAAGTCATGTGCTGCAGTGTGGGGGAAATAGACTAAGTAATAAGGAGGGAAGGAAAAGGCTGGAGATGGACAGTGGTGGGACAAGAGGATACAGTCTGGGAAACCCACAACCACGGAGACACATGTGCTCACCCTGCAGCGTTTGGGAGACCCTGGAACACAGCAAGCTTTTCCTGCCACAATGCACTTGTACTCATTCCCTCTTTCTGGAATATTCTTCCCCTATCTCTACCCAGAGAGACCCTTACTGGCTATGTTATCCCTGCTTCCTGCTCTCCCTGTCCTCTCTTTTAGAGGACTCTGCTGATTTCTTTCAAAACATAAATCACAATCTATCACTTTTTAAAATTTTCATCATTCAACATCTATTGATTGAGCAAGTGTTTATTTTATTTCAGGCATGATTCTAAGCACTGGGATGACAATGGATAAAGCAGACAAGAGGTCCCTCCCTCTGATTTTCCATTCCAGTGGGGCTAAAACAGCCTGCACATAGGGAAGACTGACCCAGAGTCAGGCACTGTGCTTAGCCGTAAACACATAACACTCATTCATCCGCACACCAAGCCTACACACCAAGTCATGTCGGGACTATTAGCAGCCCCCTTAAGCAGACGAGAAATAGTGGCATAGGATGATTAAGACACTTCCCAGGGTCACACAGTTTGTTCATCTTCCCTTGGTGTGCCTTGTTTATAATTTATCTTTTCCTGTAAAATAGACACTCCATGAAGTCAGGGAACTTCAGTTTCTTCTTCTCTGTAGTATTCCCAGCATCTGGTACATAGGAGGCACTTATAAATATTTACAGAATGAATGAAAAAAAAGAACTTGAAAATACCCATTAGAAACGGGCTGGGCTATTGCCATAAAAAGGCTGTGGATTTAGGAAAATGCTATTTCTGTCCATGTTGACTGTGTGTATGGCAGAATCAAAGTATATTCTGCCTTTGATTTTGACCCTTTTCTTCCACTGTATAGAAATGCATTATATTGTATAGCTATGTTTAACTATTGTATGCTTTTTAGTTAATATTGAAGCTGAGGTTTAAATTCATTTTTATCACTGCCTCCTTTCTACCCTGTTTATTGATGCTGCTGTGTTTTGTCTCCAGGAAGCTAACCCAAGTTCCTGCAATGAAAACCACCTCCCCTCGGCTTGGCTTTCGGCTGAGTGACTCAGGGGCTGGCTCTGGCACCCTGGCATAGCAGCTCAACAGCCAGAAGTTTGGAAGAGGCTTTATTTTGGTATCTAAGAGAGAAGGAAATACCTAGTGCAACTTGTCAGCATTTAAGAGGAAAACAGAGAGTAATAATAATAATAAAAGATGGTATCCTGGGTGAAGGTAAGACTGTTTATAAGCATATACCCTGTACACAGTTTGCTTTGCAGTGTGTGTCGGGACGTTCACTCTTAGCTCCATGGAAGCAGATCTGTTGTTAGTGGATTCCTGTATTTTGGAGCTGCTTTGGAATGGCTGGAGATTTTTTGGATTCCAAGTTAGTGGATTAATGGAATTCACACACCGTTGAACATACTCAGGAAGAGGCTAAAAAACTTGTTTCCTGGGCAACACAGTGAGACTGCTTCCCTACAAAAAAAAAAAAAAAATTAGCCTGGCATGGTGGTGTGTGCTTGTACTCCCAGCTACTCAGGAAGCTGAGCTGGGAGGATTGCTTGAGCCCAGGAGGTTGAGGCTGCAATGAGCCAAGGTCACACCACTGCACTTCAGCCTGGGCAATAGAATGAGACTCTGTCTCTAAAAAAAGTTTTAAAAAGTTTACAAATAAAACCAACTAAACAAGAAGGAAAAGGAAAAATCTCATAACAGATATTATTTATTGAAAGATTTCTTAGCGAGCGGACAGAAGATGTTAATGATAAGAAAAAGAAGAGTAACACTAGCGTTGTCAGGCACTGGGTGAGACCTTTCTGTGTCATCTCATTTTTTTCTTACAATAACTCTATGTCATAAGTAAGATGGTCCCTGTGTCACGCATCAGTAGGCTCACTCAGTCTCTCTGTGATGATGTTGAGATTCTACTGAGGTCTGAGTGACTCCCAGGCTTCAAGGTTGACCCATGACGCTGTATTTGACAGGATCGCCTTCTGGGGCACCAGGAGAGGAGGGGGGGTAGAAAATAGTGGACCTGTGCTTCCAGCATGTTTGTCTCCTCTCATTTGCTTGATCTGGCATGTGAAGCATAATAAGATACTGGGCTGCAGCAGAAAAATCTTTGGATTTCTAGGATGTCTCCCCTGGCCTTTCTGCCATTTCCTGTCCATCCCCCGAGTATCCTAGCTAGTAATTTGATGCATTTGGGAGAGGTGTCAAGGAGAGAAGGAACTCCTGGACTCCTCATGGGGAGTCTTTTTGTGTTAGATGCAGACACAGAGGCCCAAGATCACACCAAGGAATTATTCAAGGTCAGTAAGATGGTATGCGCTGCCTAAGCAAAGGGCTAAGTTCGTAAAGAGGGGAGGCAGGCAGGAGGTACTGTGCTTATGTCACCATTCATCCCAGGAGCTGTGCTGCCCAGAGTGAGGGGTGTAAAGAAGCTGAAACCATGCTCCCTGAGACACTGGATAGTCTGTCTCCAATAGTTAGTAGCATTGAAAGGGGGCAACTAAACAACCTTAGCAGGCTTACCAAGGTTAGACTTGCTAGGGACAAAAATCTCATCCCCAATCTTTCCAAATCTTAACATCAAGGAAGGCATGATTAGTTAGCAAAATTTCATATTGTGGAAGAGATTATTCAGTGCAATCCCTTTGTTATGCGGGAAATTTAAAAGAAGAAAGGAACAATAGCAAGAGCTTTAGTTTTCTTTAAAGGAAGAGATAAATACACCTGTTCAGTGATCCTTTGATAAGCACTCAGCTTTCTCACCGGCTGAACAGTGATGGAAACGGGAAATGTATCTTTCCCTCTGTCCCTCCCTATGTCCTGTTCATCCTTCCCAGCCCAGTCACCCTTCCCTTCTCTTTCTCTTCCTCTGTCCCTTTCTTCTTTCCCTCTTATTTCATCATTCTTCTCTCTTTTATCATTTTTCTCTCTCTCTGTGAATACCCCCACTTTATTCAGAATTTCAGCCAGCTAAGATGATAAACGAACTGCTTGATCAACTGATACATAGATAAGAACGTGTGAAACAAAGTCAGAAAAGAGAGAGACGCAAGGAAACAAGTTAGATATCGCATTTGTGCCACGGAGTCCTCTGCATTCTCAGTGGGGATTGCCTTTTGACTCTGAGCTTTCCAAAGGCCAATGTAAAGAAGGAAGCAGGAAACAGGACTGTGTCACCAGACAAGAATAAATCAGTGGCTCGTCTAGTGAGCACCACATGCAGGAGCACATCTACTGTGGGCACTGAGACCAGAGAAAAATTGCATTTTGGTGTTTACAACATTGAGTCTCTTCCAGAAAAATTTTGTTAGGTTTTGAAGAGGAAACAATTATGGCACTGACTCCATGTGGTCTCTTAATAGAGGGGACAGAATTCCTTATTCACCAAGTCCCAGTACTTTCTGGGTTCTCCTGGCATGGAGACTCATATGAAGTTGCTTGTGGGGATTGCAGGTAGAACTACAATAGACCATAGCTGTCCGATAAATTTCACAGAGCTGTTTGCTTCTCTGCGGCAGTCAACATGTAAAGGAATGCCAGGACTTATTTGGATATGAAACAGTCATCTTGAAATGATTCAGGTGTTGAATTTTGAAGAAATAATGCTCTAACTCTCAACATGTCACTTAATACTTTAAGAAAGGTAACATTAACTTGCAGCATGTGATTCCAAGCAGAGCGGAGCCTTGGAGTGTCTGCTGCTTTCCTAACCATTCTTAAATTAAGGCTCTGCAATCTGTTACATAAATCTCTATTTTCTTATTTTAGGTTCAGCCAGCATTTTGCTAGTGAATAAATCAGACATCCCAGATGTCATTTCTCCCTGACTAGATATAAATCACAACCAAAAGCCTCGCTAGGTTTGCCAAAATTGCTTCACATGTCAACAGAATCTAATGTAATTGCCCCAGGTTTCGTCCTCCCTCCCCGTGCAAGGAATAAAGAGATCATTCGCCATCAGTAGGGGATCAAAGAAAATTCAAGCCCCTCATTGAGCAATGAAACCCTCCCTCTGAGTTTTTATAGTCTGTAAATGGATGGGATGCATCCCTTGCTCAGAGGACATGGAGCAGCTCCTGGCGTTGATGCTTTTCACATAAGAGATGTCATAACTGAGACGTTGAAAAAGATCAACTGCTTCACAGGACTAGAGGAAGAAGTGGAGCTTGTCCTCATCGCTCTATTTCTTTATTCGCCGAATTAGCCAGGGAAGACTACTGCTGTCAGAAACCACCCCATACCTCAGTGGCTTCACACAGAGTTGTATTTCTGACATCACTCATCCAATGTGGGTGCTCCGTTGCCCTCGGTTATTCAGAAGTCTGAGCTCCCTCTGCTCAGTGGCTCCACCATGCTCCGGTGCCTCCTGAAAGAGCTGCCCTTGATCTGCAGCTGGGTGACCCTGGGAGAGGCAGAGCATGTGCAGGTTTGTGCAGGGAGTTTTATGGGGGAGGCCTGGAAATGGTGAGCACCACTTCTACCCACGTTCCCCACAGCCCAGAACTCAGTCTCATGGCCACTGCTAACTGCCAGGCATGGGTGGCAAATGTGGCTTATTCCTGAGCTCTGAAGGAGAAATGAGTTTGTAGGCACCTGGCCAGCTCCATCACAGATGCTAGACTCCTTCTCTTTCCTTCCCCTTCACCTTCTACACTTTTTCTCCTTCCTAGAGTTGACTCAGTTTTAGGGCTCTGGTGAGAAGTCGCCATTTTCTACCCCTTTCTGAAGGTCCCTTAGTTGTCTGGGAGCCAGGACTTTGCACTGGAATAGCTAACTCAGTGTTGGACAGGTGGTCTGGAAGAATATTTAGAAACAGTACTTTTCAAATGTTTAATCATTAAATATCAAAGTGTGGGAAGGAATAAAGTATGGCTGAGACGTGTATTATTTGCCACAGAAAAATGGCAAAATTTCTGACATGGTCTTTGCCATGTCAATATTTCATGGAAGTGAAGTATTTCCAAAATGAATTTAGCCAAATATTTTCAGCAGACATAAATATATGGAGGAAGCTCTATGTAGCCTACTTTATTATTTAGCAAGAGACATAAAGTGTGTGATGAACAATCAGCAGTAATATTTTAAGTTCAAAGTTTCTACTTTAAAAATGATTTTGCTACTTCATGAAGAATGTATTTCGACTTTCTGTCTTTACCTACCCTTGGTGACCAAAGGCACCTGGCTGATTATTATTCAAAAAGAGAAAATTAGAAATTTAAATTTTAGAAAGACATGTCTACCTCCTCTATCACTAATGCCTACCTCAGTCACTCATTTTTTTGTAATTATGCGGGGGAGGAAGGGGGAAACTAAGTGGTGTTAACTTCCACACGTGTTAAATATATTACTTTGATGTTTTTCATTAACAGTATTTTATTCAGTAGATTATATAAGACGTAAGTAATTTTTAAAAATTGGACATTATGTCTGTGTATTTGCCCTCATGAGAATTTTAGTGAAGAAATCAATTCATTCGTAAAAGACTGTTAAAGTAGACAGAAGGAATTAAGGAAGGATAGCACATAAATTAGGGAAACATTGGCTTTAAGCACAGAATACAATTTCATGCAAATATAGTTCAGATAGTTCTTTCTGGCGCACATTTTTTATTTTTATCTTAGTTTATTTTTAAAATGTTTCCCTTATGGATGTACCAATTAGGAAGGAGAAATGTAATAATTTTTCGTTTCTACTTTTCAAGGAGTAATTCGTTTTGGTTTATTTATTTGTGAGATCAAAGCCATTTTGTTGCTGAATTTAATAAACCTTAATAGCCAAGTCCCATTTACCTGTAAGCCCAAGCTGATGTGGTGTAGTGTTCCTTCCCTGGCTGGTTGCTTTGTTTGCTATGGAGAGATTCTCTCCTCATCATTTTCTCCCTAGGATATAAGCTTCCTTAGGACAAATTCTTGGCTTACTCCCAGTGTATTCCCAGCACCTAAGAAAATATTGCACAGATATTGAACTCTCAATAAATATTTATGGAAAATTTGAATAGACAAATGAAAGCTAGGGATCTTTAGTGCCTCTTGGGTGTAAATAGAAATTATTGTGCCAGAATGTCCTGGGTGTAGACCCAAAGATGAATTAGACAGTTTTGTAAACTACATTGACTGTGTTAAAAATTTACTCATTCACTATTTTTTAAATTGACATGTTATAATTATACATATTATGGGATACAATTTGATGTTTGATACATATATATTGTGTAATGATCAAATCAGCTGTAACCATCACCTCCTGCACTTATCATTTTTTTGTGGTGAGGACTTTCAAATGCCTCTCTTCTAGCTGTTTGGTAACATATAATATCTTACTGTTAACTGTGCAGTGGAGCATCAGAACTTACTCCTTCTGTCTAGTTTTAGCTATGTGCTTGTTGACCAACCTTTCCCCATCCTCCCCTACTCAATCTCTGGTAACCACTGTTTTACTTTCTGCTTCTAACTCATCCACTCCTTTATTTATTCATGAATGTATTCTGTGGATCAGGCACTGGGTTAGGCATTGAGAACAACAGGATTTATAAGCCCCTGCTGAGAATTTAATTTACTGAAGATTAAAAGGCTTATTCAAACTTAGGCAATATGATGACACACAAGATGGATTAGAACTGCCAAAGGAGAGTGTAGACCCATTTATGGGGCCTTGCGGGACCTGGCTTTGTCTTTTTAATGGGTCTTGAAAAGCCGGAGACTTTCACAAGTTTTTGCGACTAGATTGGCAACTCCTTCAGGGCAGAAATAGTGTTTTTCTTTGTATGTTTTGTAGAAGGAAGAAGCTTTCTTCTAACTGGAAATCATAAAGTATATGTTGGTTGATGGAGTTACACTGGTAACAACACCCTAACCAGTTGAAGAGATTTAAAATGGTAACAGCGATTCCAATTAGTCTTCCATTGGAAAGCAGGGGTATAAATGTCTTTTCTCAGGCAAAAGTGGCTTTATTGGGTGCCCTCAAGATATCTAGGGAAAGACATATATTGCAGAGCTTCCGACAGTCTGAAAGTAAGAAAGCTTGAATATTTCCATAGAACTTTTCCTCTGGAGTGCCTATAAATTCATTTCCCTGAACTTGGATATAAATGAACTGTGCCTCATTTGCATTGTGTAACCCACTAAAAGGGAAATCACCCTCCAGATAAAAGAAGATGTGGAGAAAGCATTTTCCAAGTGGACTGAATTTTAAATGTTTGTCTTATGTTATCTGAAGAAAGTAATACCTTCCTTCATCTCTTTAATGTACCACCATTTGACAGGGGGTGGTTAGTAGTAGCTAAATTTTATTTGTGCCCCCTCCCCAATAATAAACTTATAATTAAATAAATGTTAGATCCAAAATAGACAAAAGCATGAGATGGAATAAAAGACTCTTGCACTAACATAATGAGAAAAGTATTTTTAAACTGAGTTAACACTGTTTGAAAAATGAGGCAAACTTGGTTCTGTCAAATCTGGGGCTCTCAAGAGGTGAAGTTTTTGTACACACAGGCACAGATGTGTGCTGACAGATATTCAGAAGCAAGGGAAGATCATTCTGTGGAAAAACAGACATGAATTGGTCATATAAATCTTTGGAACAATCATAGATGAGTCAAGGCAAGTTTTTAAAATGAATGCATGTTAACAAAACATTTATGATTTAGCCAAGGTGTCTCAATATTTAAAAATTGTACTGATTAGCAAGAAAAAGAGGTAAGTGATGATAAATCAGTTTTTCTCAAACCAAAAGACAAGCAAGGAAGTGGGGAAATAGCCAGCCTCTATAATTTATTTACAGTAGAATGTGGAGTAATCAACTTGTCATTTTTTTTTCACTTGAAGATCTTTGAAAACCATAAGTTCTTAGAGACCTGAAACTGATCCTCTTTTTAGATATGCTTGTCTCTGATATAGGTTATAATAGACCATAAAGAGCAAAGGTACCAAGTGGAAAAGGATAATCCATAAGAGAATGTAAAGCTAACCTGCTGTGCTTGTTTAAACGTGGGTGGCTCTGCCCTGGGAAGTCACAAGGGACCCAGGCTCATCCTGTCTTCTTGCTCTGTTGCCTCTACATGTGGCTTCCATCTTGTGGTATGCTCACACTTCAGCCAGCAGAATGGAGGGCATACCTCTTCTTTCATAGTAGTATGTTCTGAAAATTGTACACATCAATTTATCTCAGGTCCCGTTGGCCAGCATCTAGTTTCAGGGCCACACTTAGCTGCAAGGAAGCCTAGGAAATGTCGTCTTTGGCTGAGTGGCTGGGGATCAGCTAAAACTCAGGCGAAAGAGGCAGAGAAAAGATACCAGGAACAATTAACAGACTCTGCCACTCAGCTTGAGAGAGGAATGTGGGCAGAGTCTTGAAACTGAAATGGTGCAGGCTAAGCACCAAGGCTGGGGTATGTGAAATGGAGCAGTGCCAAATAGAGTAAGAGGTCAAGCTGTGGTCAATAGATGAATTGACGAAGTTGGATAAGGTACAAGGTTAATATTTATTGAGAGCTTACTCAGGGCCAGATACTATCCTAGGTGGTTTGTGTGAACTCACTCATTTAATCCATCAAGGAACCTTTGAAATAAGTTTGATAATTACTTCCATTTAAGAGATAAAAAAAGAAAAACAAAAAACCCTGGGACACAGAACAGTTAAAAAACTCACTCAAGGTTGTCATACTAGTCTTTTCTCATGCTGCTAATAAAGACATACCCCAAACTGGGTAATTTATCAAGGAAAAAGGTTTAATGGGCTCACAGTTCCATGTGACTGGAGAGGTCTCACAATCATGGCAGAGGAGACTAAGGAAGAGCAAAGGGACTTTTTACATGGTGGCGGGCAAGAGAGCTTATGCAGTGGAACTCCCATTTATAAAACCGTAAGATCTCATGAAACTTATTCACTACCACAGGAACAACATGGGGGGAGACTGCCTCCATGATTCAGTGATCTCCACTTGTCCCCACCCTTGACACTTGGGGATTATTACAATTCAAGGTGAGATTTGGGTGGGGACACAGCCAAACCATATTAGTCATATACTAAAAGCTGCCAATGTAGAAAGACAAACTTAGGATGAACAGATATTTAAACATTAAGGTCAGCATTTAGTCCATATGAAGGTTGAAAGGACATGTCTCTCCACTGTGCTTATTTTGGATAATCTCTTCAGATGGGGTTTATAATCCTGTAGCACAGCCCATAATTCGGCCACCCAAGGAAAGATTTTTGAAAGCCTGTCTTCCCTATTCATCATGACACTTTTGTCCTAAGATTCTTCCAAAGACATCCTCTGCCCATTTCCCTTCCTAAGTTGTGTTCAGTCTGTGATGAGGTCTTCTTGGCTTCAGTAAACAGTCCCTCAATCCCAAGGCAGGGCCACCTCTGCTTAGCAAAGCCTCTGGCATTCAGGACAATGGTGAGGATAGGTCCTTTCCCTACCTTACACTGGAACTGTTGACTTTGACTAGTTGGTGCTGCCAGGCTGGGCTTGGGGACTTTTCTCTCCCAAGAGTTTTCAACTCCAGTTGGCCTCCCTGTGCCTGCTCTACCCATAGAGGACATACAGTATCTGGGCACATTTCAGCAAGTAGTTCTGGCCAGCCAGAGAAAAACTATCTATATACGACTAGCATTTTAATGTATTAAAATTCAACACAATTATTATGCATAGTGAGGCCTAGAAATATGAATGAAAAACATTCTGTGACCATAGAAGTCTTATAATCCATGCAGAGGGGTCCAATAACAATAATTACAAGGGAGAATAAAGTAAGCACCAAACGAGATGAAAGGTTGGTTTCATAAGAAGCATGATATCAATCCACTTTGAATGTCTGACAGCAAATCACATGAGTAATTTACTTGAGGTGAATTACATGTGCTATAAATTAGAAGAGAAGAAAGAAACAAAGCAACTTTGGGAGGCCAAGGTGGGTGGATCACGAGGTCGGGAGATCGAGACCGTCCTGGCTAACACGGTGAAACCCCGTCTCTATCAAAAATACAAAAACTTAGCCAGGTGTGGTGGCACACGCCTGTAGTTCCAGCTACTCGGGAGGCTGAGGCAGGAGAATGGCATAGAATGGCATGAACCTGGGAGGCGGAGCTTGCGGTGAGCCAAGATCGTGCCACTGCACGCCAGCCTGGGCGAGAAAGCGAGACTTCATCTCAAAAAAAAAAAAAACAACTAAGTTAGGGCAAGGCTATTTCCATCCATGAGATGGAAGACACGAATCTACTGTTGCCTCGGAAGCCTCTGTTCTCTTGGGCTGCAGAGATTCACAATGACACATTCATGGATATTGAACTTTAAAGGTGATTTTAGGGATTTTAAAGATTCACTTTGACCAAGTTGATTTATGTCTATGTGTCGACTTTATAATGTAACTCGTGCACTGGAAGTGGCCCCACTTTATTGGAGTTTGACAAGCATAGAAGAAGAAAAGAATGTTCCCGGAGGAGGGAATGGCATGAACAAATGCACAGATGGGGCAAAGTAGAATATCGAAGCACAGGAAGAACACAGGGAAGAGATGGGAGAGAAGCCTCAGGAAATCAATTGGAAGCTGAATATTTACCCATCTGGAATTCAGTTTTTCTATTCCACTCAGAATTAATCAGAGCTAGGGTTCATTTCACTTTCACATGCCAGATATCACAAGAAGCAGAATTGTGAAATAGGCACCAGTGGCTTCCAGCTTCCTCCATCTCCCTGCCATGTGTCATGTTCCATACGTTCTGTCTTCCTACAGTTCCTCTGAGGAAGTGAAATTGAGAGTGTGACCATGAATCCAAATCCAGATGCTGATGTAAAGTAGCTCTGTGAACTTGAAGTCTTTGGAGCTCATTTTCTTTTCTCTCCACTAGTATGGTTGCCTCTAACTCTCATGTGTGTCTTGAGGATGAAGGTAAGATAAGATAAGGTAATGTGTTTGAGACCACCAGTGTTGGGCAAATAGTTGACTCTCAGTATCCCATAGCTGTTGGTGGCTATGTCAAAGTATTTGTCCTAGGCCTGTACTTCCTTGCTAACTCTGTGTGTGTGTGTGATTTTAGGAAGCAAGGGAGGGTGACTGCCTGCTTGCCCTAAAGGCTCTGCTCCCTTCCTCACTCGCTCTCCCCATTAAAGTCCCATCTTACCCCCTCAGGGCTCTCTACTTGGGAAATGACAATGTATTGACTGCAGATCCTAGAGTGCATTCTCAGTGACACATCTACATTTTCATTGAGCCTTCTGCATAGATCCTCACTCCAGAAGGTAAGGGTGGGAATTTTGGAGGCTATGGCAATTTGTGGGGACAATTTTTAAACCATAGATGTCTTCTTTTATACCCTTCAAATAACATTGTGTTAAGAAGTTGCCAAATCACTCTACCTATGGCAAGACAGCCTGGTGGAAAGATAAATTGCTATCTATCAGTGAACAAAGAGGGTTAAAATTCTAAAGCTGAAAAAATATACTGGCTCTTCCCTAGGTTTTTTTTCCTCTATGTGTGCATTGTATCTTCAAGTGTTTTGTCAATCATTATAAAATTTACAAAGGAGACAAGCAGATAGGAATGAGGAAGAACTATTGAAACAGCATGTAACTGGGTTTTATGAGATTACGGATTAATTATGTAGAAGATACCAGACTTATTTGCAGATGTCATGTTAGAAGTTTGGAGAAATGACAGTTCAGGCCTGCTGACACGAGTGTATTTCTTTTGGAGAAAATACACCATAACAACTTCAATGGCAACAACTGCTTTATCCTTCATTTCTGTGTTTTAATGCAGATCTGATTGCAACGAAGTACATTGTCCAAGTTTCTAAAATTGGTCAGCCTAACAAACTGAAGTAATTGCAATCAGATGTAGCATAAGATAAGGTCAGCAAGTTATCTGAATGGGGGAAGAAACTGTGTAGGATTTTAAAAGGCAATCCCAATATGTTAGAGTTTATCACTTTACCCTACACCCCCTTCTCCTCTCCTTTCTTTCCTGCCCCCTGCCTTTTTCCACAAAAGCTCCATTATTTGGGTCTAAGTCATAAAACAGTTCATTAAATTGACAAACACTAAAAGAACAATAAGAATTTGCTTCACTGGGAAACATAGAGTCACAGCAGGAAATATATAACCTGATCTAGGAGCAGGAAATGACAAAGAAAATGGAAAAAATTTTAAATGACCTTTGAAGCTCTAGAAAAAAATTGTAAAACCCTCCATCACTACGTTCATGAACAAAAATGAAAATTTTACAAATGTTTCTAGGAGGCAAGTGTCACCAAGCATGCTGTGTTATTCGCCCCAAGACGTCTTTCCTTTGGTCTTTTCATTTACCAGATAATTCTTAGGAAAATGTTTATAGACTGATCTTTGTGTTGAATGGTCCCTTTGCAAGTCTATAAAAATAACAACGTTTAATAGAATCGAAAGCAAATATGAGTCCCTTTTGCATTTAAGGAGTGACTGTGAAAAGAGAGCAAATGAGTTGATGGTATACAGAAAAATGATCAGCATATTAGGAGAGATGACATAGAGTGCCAGAGAGTATCTGGAGAAGAAACTTATTTGCAGGAGTGACCCAGTCCTCATTCTGTCCCTGATCTCTGTGAACTTGGAAAGAACATTTCTTGATTAAGAAAACTTGACTTCTCTTTGGCTATTATTATATTATCCATAAAAGAAGTAGGTTGGACTTCATAAATGATTTTTGACATGCTCTAGAGAGCCCTGGGGGGTTCTGTGGAGCTGCTTAGAATCCACAGAGGTCCAAAGGTCAAGATGGGAGCGTCTGCCAAGCCAGGGGCCTGGTATCTCCCAACTGATTCCATCGTAACATCTCTACATACTTGTTTTACTTCTATAGGTTTCTAGTTAATAATGCTTTGAGCAAATAATTCATCACCAAAAATAAAAAGTAACGTAAAATTTGAAAACTTCTGAATGAAATAATCTCTGTATTGGGAAATCCCTCCCACTCCCATCCCACTGTGTATATTTTTTAAAGTCTTCATAAAAAATTACTAAACTCTTTGAGGACAGGATTTATAAAATTATAGATTTATAGTCTTGTGCAATTTCAAGAAACCTGAGAGATTTTTACCCCTTGGAAAACTGAATTCTGGCAACATTTGGATTTTCTGATGTCATATACTTGGCTAGGGATGGAACTAAATTAGACCTTAAACCTTTGTCTCCTTCACCTTTGAATTTCTCATGTCACCTAGCACAGTGTTTGCACACTACAGGCATACAATGTATAATTTTAGACTAATTCTTCAATTTTGCACATGAAAGCTGAAAAGAGACAGGGCAAGTCTCTGTTTGCTCGGTGACTGTGGGTCTTCCTGTGGATGTGTGTCCCTTCTATTTTTGGCTCCTTCCTGTTAAAATGACTCTAGTTTCTGAAATCTGTATCTCTGTTAGCTCATAGAGAATGTATTCAAAGACTGAAGAGCTTTTACAAATGATATTAAATCCTCTCAGTCTGTGCTTCTATAATTTCTCAAATTTCACCCTAAGTGGTTCCTTATTAACAACAGCCCTATATTTGTGCTCAGTAGTGCACCGTAGTGCACACCGGGTCCCTGCTGCAGATTTCCTATGATTAGAGAGTAGATTCTTTCTCAGTTTGCATGATCCTGCATCTTGAAGTGCTCTTTTCACTGGTACCTTGGCATTCTATTCTGATTTATAGCAATCAGAGGTAGGGGAAATTCTGCTATTTTGATGAGGATAATCACTTCCTGATGGGGGTCCATGTTAAAGACAAATACCTGTCTTGGAGCTGTTAAGAAAAAAAATGGTGAATATTGAAAATTAGAGGAAAGGAAGGCTGTCATTCAGCACATTTTCTAATGTGCCCGTCCCAAAATTACTTAGTTTTCTAGAGGAATTGATATGGTTTGTGATATGGTTTGTCTGTGTCCCTACCCAAATCTCATCTTGAATTGTAACTCCCATAATTCCCATGTGTCATGGGAGGGACCCAGTGGGAGGTAATTGAATCATAGGAGCAGGTCATTCCCGTGCTATTCTCCTGATAGTGAATAAGTCTCATGACATCTGATGGTTTTATAAAGGATAGTTCCCTTGCACATGCTCTCTTGGCCTGCCTTCATGTAAGACATGACTTTGCACCTCTTTCACCTTCAGCCAGGATTGTCAGACCTCCCCAGCCATGTGGAGCTGTGAGTTCATTAAACTTCTTTCCTTTATAAATTACCCCTTTTATAAATTATAAAGGAATTTATAAATTCCTTCATAAATTCCTTCATAAATACCCTAGTCTTGTGTATGTTTTTCTTAGCAGCATGAGAACAAACTAATACAGTTTGACTCTGTGTTCCCACCCAATTCTCATGTTGAATTATAATCCTCAATGTTGGGGTAGGGACCTGGTGGGAGGTGATTGGATCATGGGGGCAGTTACCATTTGCTGTTCTCATGATCTTGAGCGAGTTCTCATGAGATCTGATTGTTTGCAAGTGTGTAGCACTTCCCTCTTTGCTCCCTCACTCTCCTGCTCCCCTACGGTAAGAAGTGCTTGCTTCCCCTTTGCTTTACACCATGATTGTAGGTTTCTTGACCTCCCTGCCATGTTTCTTGTATAGCATGCAGAACTGTGAGTCAATTAAACCTCTCTAGTTCATAAATTACCCAGTCTCGGGTAGTTCCTTACAGCAGTGTGAGAATGGACTAATACAGGAATATATTTTTGTTTGACTTGTTATTTATTTTGGTTAGGGCCCACACTGTGAAGTGTGTTGACTTGATTTTGTCTTCAGGAGCTTCAAAGAAAAAGAAGTCCAAAGGTTACAAAGTTTTATCTACCACTGGGTATTACCATATTGAAATTTTCTTCCAACTTAGCACACTTATTTCAGCATGCTGTTTCTAACAGACTGTATTTCTGAAATGCTATCCCCGTGTTTTAACTAAATTTGGCTGGTTGCCTCATTAATGAGTTAAATAAATCTTTGAAATGTGTTTATTCTATATTTGTATGAATCTTTGTTATGCTATGAATGTTTGTGTGCCCCTAAAATTTATATGTTGAAATCTTAACCCCCTGTGTGATAGTATTTGGAGATGGGGCCTTTCGGAGATGATTAGTTCATGAGAGCAGAGCCATCATGAATGGAATCAGTGCCCTTATAAAACAGGCCCCAGAGAAACCCTTCCCCCCCTACTATGTGGGGACACAATAAGAAGGCATCTCTTTGAGAAAATGGGTCCTCACCAGGCAATCTAGGAGCACTTTGATCTTGGATGTCCCAGCCTCCAGAACTAGAAGAAATAAATGTTTATTGCTTATAAGCCACCCAGTTTATGGTATTTTGTCAAAGCAGCCCAAATGGACTAAGACACTCATGTTTTTTAATCTTTTGAAATTTATACATTTAATTATTATATAACAATTTTTGAAGTCATTCCACTAAGATGTCTTAGTGGACTCACACTTACCAGAGCCAATTATACCATGTTGCCATATAAGTGTATTTCCTGGGCTGCTAAAGACTAGGCACATCTTTTCTGGCCTCCCAGAATGACTTTCAAGTACATTAGAACCTTTTTTTTTTCTTTTTCCTGAATCTTTTTGTTTGGTTGTTTGTTTTTTTTTTTTTTTTTTTCTTTTCTATTTTTGCATTCTTTCTGGTTCATGGCTAAATCTGTTGGTCTGTCAATGTCTGTCTATATCATAGCTAGGGCTGTATTCCTTTCCGAAGGTGATACCAGGATTAATAGTTGTCAGATCACCAGACTGGTTGTGACTGTGTAAGTAATAGAAAAACTTGTACATTAATTGGTTGTTTGGGTATTGTGTCTTTCTACAAGTGGGTCCAGAGATTAAAGGGTATCAGACTACTGGGCTGGACTCATCTGAGTAGTCAGAAAAGCATCTCGTATATAAGAATACAATTTGTGCACCAGTGGTAAATTATTTGCTGTTGGAGACTGTGATAACTGGGAACCTTGTTTTATGGTCTGATCATTTAGTGATCTCCCTCATGTGGACAGTGAAGAGCTACCTTTGAAGGAGTGAGATATAGCAGAGAAATTAAAATTGTTAGTCTTTTTGTTAACATATTTTTAATGAAGTCAAATCAACTATAAAAATAATTTCATACTCTCTAGATAGAAGCCTTTTGAGATCTGGACTGGTAAGATGTTTTTATTCTGTGTTTATTTTTGATCCATGGCTAATGTTGTAGAACTGAGGTTATAAGTTCTCTTTGCATTTATGTGACTATAATTGAGAAAAATATCTCTCATTGTATAAGTTTGAAATATTTTCTACTTCCAGAAAGTATTAATAAATTAGATTACAAAGCCTGTAAAATTAAAAGAGCCCTTTTCTGATTGCTTTATATATTTCATTCATTTAATTCTTTAAAAATTTCTCTTTTCAATTTTTTTGGTTTTCATTATATACATCTTGCACAATTTTTATCAAACTTATCTCTAAATATTTTCTATATTTTGATGTTATTATAAATGGTATTATTAATTTCAATATCTAATTGTTATTGCTGATATGTAGAAATACAAATGATTTCTTAATATCGATCCTATATCTCTCTTACTAAACTCCTTTGTTAGTTTGAATTGTCTTTTTGTGGATCACTTAGGATTTTATACAATGGCAAGACAAGTACTTGTCCATGAATAAAACATTTGTATGCCTTATTTTTCTTGCCTTTTTGCATTGTGTGAGATCTCTAACACAGTGTTTGAAGGTGGTGGTGAGAACAGAAATTGTCCTCTCTTAGGGAGGAATACATTCATTACTTGTAATTAAGTATGGTATGATATCAGTTACTGTAAGTTCCTAGTAGATGTCCTTTATCAGGTTAAGTTCTCTTTCTTTATCTGTTTATGGGTTCATATCTGTTGAGATCATAAGTTTTTATTTTCTATTTTAGTTTGTTAATATGATGAAACACATTGACTTATTTTCTAATGCTAATCTAAACTGGAAACCCTGGGGTAAACATCATCTGGTCCTTTTATTATCCTTTCTGTAAATTACTCAATTCAACTTGATAAAATTACTGTAAGGATTTTTACTTCTATGTTCATACAGGATATTGATTGTAGATTTTGTTCTTATAGTGTCTTTGTCTGATTTTCTTATTAAGCTAAGATTGGCTTCATCAAATGAGTTGAGAAGTGTTCTCTCCTCTTCAATTTTCTAGCTTATTTATGTAAACTGATATTATTTCTTTTTTTTTTCTTTTTTTTTTTTAAATTTATTTATTATTATTGTACTTTAAGTTGTAGGGTACATGTGCATAACGTGCAGGTTTGTTACATATGTATACTTGTGCCATGTTGGTGTGCTGTACCCATCAACTCATAATTTGCATCAGGTATAACTCCCAATGCAATCCCTCCCCCCTCCCCCCTCCCCATGATAGGCCCCGGTGTGTGATGTTCCCCTTCCTGAGTCCAAGTGATCTCATTGTTCAGTTCCCACCTATGAGTGAGAACATGCGGTGTTTGGTTTTCTGTTCTTGTGATAGTTTGCTAAGAATGATGGTTTCCAGCTGCATCCATGTCCCTACAAAGGACGCACACTCATCCTTTTTGATGGCTGCATAGTATTCCATGGTGTATATGTGCCACATTTTCTTAATCCAATCTGTCACTGATGGACATTTGGGTTGATTCCAAGTCTTTGCTATTGTGAATAGTGCCGCAATAAACATACGTGTGCATGTGCCTTTATAGCAGCATAATTTATAATCCTTTGGGTATATACCCAGTAATGGGATGGCTGGGTCATATGGTACATCTAGTTCTAGATCCTTGAGGAATCGCCATACTGTTTTCCATAATGGTTGAACTAGTTTACAATCCCACCAACAGTGTAAAAGTGTTCCTATTTCTCCACATCCTCTCCAGCACCTGTTGTTTCCTGACTTTTTAATGATCGCCATTCTAACTGGTGTGAGATGGTATCTCATTGTGGTTTTGATTTCCATTTCTCTGATGGCCAGTGATGATGAGCATTTTTTCATGTGTCTGTTGGCTGTATGAATGTCTTCTTTTGAGAAATGTCTGTTCATATCCTTTGCCCACTTTTTGATGGGGTTGTTTGTTTTTTTCTTGTAAATTTGTTTGAGTTCTTTGTAGGTTCTGGATATTAGCCCTTTTTCAGATGAGTAGATTGCAAAAATTTTCTCCCATTCTGTAGGTTGCCTGTTCACTCTGATGGTAGTTTCTTTTGCTGTGCAGAAGCTCTTTAGTTTAATTAGATCCCATTTGTCAATTTTGGCTTTTGCTGCCGTTGCTTTTGGTGTTTTAGACATGAAGTCTTTGCCCATGCCTATGTCCTGAATGGTACTACCTAGGTTTTCCTCTAGGATTTTTATGGTATTAGGTCTAACATTTAAGTCTCTAATCCATCTTGAATTAATTTTCGTATAAGGAGTAAGGAAAGGATCCAGTTTCAGCTTTCTACTTATGGCTAGCCAATTTTCCCAGCACCATTTATTAAATAGGGAATCCTTTCCCCATTTCTTGTTTCTCTCAGGTTTGTCAAAGATCAGATGGCTGTAGATGTGGGGTATTATTTCTGAGGACTCTGTTCTGTTCCATTGGTCTATATCTCTGTTTTGGTACCAGTACCATGCTGTTTTGGTTACTGTAGCCTTGTAGTATAGTTTGAAGTCAGGTAGCGTGATGCCTCCGGCTTTGTTCTTTTGACTTAGGATTGTCTTGGAGATGCGGGCTCTTTTTTGGTTCCATATGAACTTTAAAGCAGTTTTTTCCAATTCTGTGAAGAAACTCATTGGTAGCTTGCTGGGGATGGCATTGAATCTATAAATAACCTTGGGCAGTATGGCCATTTTCACGATATTGATTCTTCCTATCCATGAGCATGGTATGTTCTTCGATTTGTTTGTATCCTCTTTTATTTCACTGAGCAGTGGTTTGTAGTTCTCCTTTAAGAGGTCCTTTACATCCCTTGTAAGTTGGATTCCTAGGTATTTTATTCTCTTTGAAGCAATTGTGAATGGAAGTTCATTCCTGATTTGGCTCTCTGTTTGTCTGTTACTGGTGTATAAGAATGCTTGTGATTTTTGCACATTAATTTTGTATCCTGAGACTTTGCTGAAGTTGCTTATCAGCTTAAGGAGATTTTGGGCTGAGACAATGGGGTTTTCTAAATATACAATCATGTCATCTGCAAACAGGGACAGTTTGACTTCTTCTTTTCCTAACTGAATACCCTTGATTTCTTTCTCTTGCCTAATTGCCCTAGCCAGAACTTCCAACACTATGTTGAATAGTAGTGGTGAGAGAGGGCATCCCTGTCTTGTGCCAGTTTTCAAAGGGAATTTTTCCAGTTTTTGCCCATTCAGTATGATATTGGCTATGGATTTGTCATAAATAGCTCTTATTATTTTGAGGTACGTTCCATCAATACCGAATTTATTGAGCGTTTTTAGCATGAAGGGCTGTTGAATTTTGTCAAAAGCCTTTTCTGCATCTATTGAGATAATCATGTGGTTCTTGTCTTTGGTTCTGTTTATATGCTGGATTATGTTTATTGATTTGCAAATGTTGAACCAGCCTTGCATCCCAGGGATGAAGCCCACTTGATCATGGTGGATAAGCTTTTTGATGTGTTGCTGAATCCGGTTTGCCAGTATTTTATTGAGTATTTTTGCATCGATGTTCATCAGGGATATTGGTCTAAAATTCTCTTTTTTTGTTGTGTCTCTGCCAGGCTTTGGTATCAGGATGATGTTGGCCTCATAAAATGAGTTAGGGAGGATTCCCTCTTTTTCTATTGGTTGGAATAGTTTCAGAAGGAATGGTACCAACTCCTCCTTGTACCTCTGGTAGAATTCGGCTGTGAATCCATCTGGTCCTGGACTTTTTTTGGTTGGTAGGCTATTAATTATTGCCTCAATTTCAGAGCCTGCTATTGGTCTATTCAGGGATTCAACTTCTTCCTGGTTTAGTCTTGGAAGAGTGTAAGTGTCCAGGAAATTATCCATTTCTTCTAGATTTTCCAGTTTATTTGCGTAGAGGTGTTTATAGTATTCTCTGATGGTAGTTTGTATTTCTGTGGGTTCGGTGGTGATATCCCCTTTATCATTTTTAATTGCGTCAATTTGATTCTTCTCTCTTTTCTTCTTTATTAGTCTTGCTAGTGGTCTGTCAATTTTGTTGATCTTTTCAAAAACCAACTCCTGGATTCATTGATTTTTTGGAGAGTTTTTTGTGTCTCTATCTCCTTCAGTTCTGCTCTGATCTTAGTTATTTCTAGCCTTCTGCTAGCTTTCGAATGTGTTTGCTCTTGCTTCTCTAGTTCTTTTAATTGTGATGTTAGAGTGTCAATTTTAGATCTTTCCTGCTTTCTCTTGTGGGCATTTAGTGCTATAAATTTCCCTCTACACACTGCTTTAAATGTGTCCCAGAGATTCTGGTATGTTGTATCTTTGTTCTCATTGGTTTCAAAGAACATCTTTATTTCTGCCTTCATTTCGTTATGTACCCAGTAGTCATTCAGGAGCAGGTTGTTCAGTTTCCATGTAGTTGAGCGGTTTTGATTGAGTTTCTTAGTCCTGAGTTCTAGTTTGATTGCACTGTGGTCTGAGAGACAGTTTGTTATAATTTCTGTTCTTGTACATTTGCTGAGGAGTGCTTTACTTCCAATTACGTGGTCGATTTTGGAGTAAGTGCGATGTGGTGCTGAGAAGAATGTATATTCTGTTGATTTGGGGTGGAGAGTTCTATAGATGTCTACTAGGTCTGCTTGCTGCAGAGATGAGTTCAATTCCTGGATATCCTTGTTAACTTTCTGTCTCGTTGATCTGTCTAATGTTGACAATGGAGTGTTGAAGTCTCCCATTATTATTGTATGGGAGTCTAAGTCTCTTTGTAAGTCTCTAAGGACTTGCTTTATGAATCTGGGTGCTCCTGTATTGGGTGCATATATATTTAGGATAGTTAGCTCTTCCTGTTGAATTGATCCCTTTACCATTATGTAATGGCCTTCTTTGTCTCTTTTGATCTTTGATGGTTTAAAGTCAGTTTTATCAGAGACTAGTATTGCAACCCCCGCTTTTTTTTGTTCTCCATTTGGTTGGTAAATCTTCCTCCATCCCTTTATTTTGAGCCTATGTATGTCTCTGCGTGTGAGATGGGTCTCCTGAATACAGCAGACTGATGGGTCTTGACTCTTTATCCAGTTTGCCAGTCTGTGTCTTTTAATTGGAGCATTTAGTCCATTTACATTTAAGGTTAAGATTGTTATGTGTGAACTTGATCCTGCCATTATGATATTAACTGGTTATTTTGCTCGTTAGTTGATGCAGTTTCTTCCTAGCCTCGATGGTGTTTACATTTTGGCATGTTTTTGCAATGGCTGGTACCGGTTGTTCCTTTCCATGTTTAGTGCTTCCTTCAGGGTCTCTTGTAAGGCAGGCCTAGTGGTGACAAAATCTCTAAGCATTTGCTTATCTGTAAAGGATTTTATTTCCCCTTCACTTATGAAACTTAGTTTGGCTGGATGTGAAATTCTGGGTTGAAAATTGTTTTCTTTAAGAATGTTGAATATTGGCCCCCACTCTCTTCTGGCTTGGAGAGTTTCTGCCGAGAGATCTGCTGTTAGTCTGATGGGCTTCCCTTTGTGGGTAACCCGACCTTTCTCTCTGGCTGCCCTTAAGATTTTTTCCTTCATTTCAACTTTGGTGAATCTGGCAATTATGTGTCTTGGAGTTGCTCTTCTCGAGGAGTATCTTTGTGGCGTTCTCTGTATTTTCTGGATTTGAATGTTGGCCTGCCCTACTAGGTTGGGGAAGTTCTCCTGGATGATATACCCTGAAGAGTGTTTTCCAACTTGGTTCCATTTTCCCCCTCACTTTCAGGCACCCCAATCAGACGTAGATTTGGTCTTTTTACATAATCCCATACTTCTTGCAAGCTTTGTTCATTTCTTTTTGTTCTTTTTTCTTTTGGTTTCTCTTTTCGCTTCATTTCATTCATTTGATCCTCAATCGCAGATACTCTTTCTTCCAGTTGATCGAGTCGGTTACTGAAGCTTGTGCATTTGTCACGTATTTCTCATGTCATGGTTTACATCTCTTTCATTTCGTTTATGACCTTCTCTGCTTTAATTACTCTAGCCATCAATTCTTCCACTTTTTTTTCAAGATTTTTAGTTTCTTTGCGCTGGGTATGTAATTCCTCCTTTAGCTCTGAGAAATTTGATGGACTGAAGCCTTCTTCTCTCATCTCGTCAAAGTTATTCTCCGTCCAGCTTTGATCCGTTGCTGGCGATGAGCTGCGCTCCTTTGCGGGGGAGATGCGCTCTTATTTTTTGAATTTCCAGCTTTTCTGCCCTGCTTTTTCCCCATCTTTGTGGTTTTATCTGCCTCTGGTCTTTGATGATGGTGATGTACTGATGGGGTTTTGGTGTAGGTGTCCTTCCTGTTTGATAGTTTTCCTTCTAACAGTCAGGACCCTCAGCTGTAGGTCTGTTGGAGATTGCTTGAGGTCCACTCTAGACCCTGTTTGCCTGGGTATCAGCAGCAGAGGCAGCAGAAGATAGAATATTTCTGAACAGCGAGTGTACCTGTCTGATTCTTGCTTTGGAAGCTTCCTCTCAGGGGGTGTACTCCACCCTGTGAGGTGTGGGGTGTGAGACTGCCCCTAGTGGGGGATGTCTCCCAGTTAGGCTACTCAGGGGTCAGGGACCCACTTGAGCAGGGAGTCTGTCCCTTCTCAGATCTCAACCTCCGTGTTGGGAGATCCACTGCTCTCTTCAAAGCTGTCAGACAGAGTCCTTTGCGTCTGCAGAGGTTTCGGCTGTGTTTGTTATTGCCCTGTCCCCAGAGGTGGAGTCTACAGAGACAGGCAGGTTTCCTTGAGCTGCTGTGAGCTCCACCCAGTTCGAGCTTCCCAGCAGCTTTGTTTACCTACTTAAGCCTCAGCAATGGCGGGTGCCCCTCCCCCAGCCTCGCTGCTGCCTTGCCGGTAGATCACAGACTGCTGTGCTAGCAATGAGGGAGGCTCCGTGGGTGTGGGACCCTCCCGGCCAGGTGTGGGATATGATCTCCTGGTGTGCCTGTTTGCTTAAAGCGCAGTATTGGGGTGGGAGTTAGCCGATTTTCCAGGTGTTGTGTGTCTCAGTTCCCCTGGCTAGGAAAAGGGATTCCCTTCCCCCTTGCGCTTCCCAGGTGAGGCGATGCCTCGCCCTGCTTCAGCTCTCGCTGGTTGGGCTGCAGCAGCTGACCAGCACCGATCGTCTGGCACTCCCTAGTGAGATGAACCCAGTACCTCAGTTGAAAATGCAGAAATCACGGGTCTTCTGTGTCACTCGCGCTGGGAGTTGGAGACTGGAGCTGTTCCTATTTGGCCATCTTGCTCCGCCCTTCATTATTTCTTTTTTAAATGTCCAAAAGTACTCACTAATGAAAACATTTTGGCATGAAAATTTCTCTGTTGAAAGGTTTTAACTACAAATTCAATTGTCTCCAAGCAATAAGCTGGAGCAAACATAAGGCTCTCCTAATTTTTTTCTCCTCTCAGAGATAATGCTCCATTTCTTATTATTGTCCTACGTTTGAAAAATTTATTGCTTCATATTATTTTTGACAGTGTTCTGGTTGTTTAAGCTGGAATGATAAATCCTGTCTCTGTTTACTCCATCTTCGTCAGAAGAGAAAGATTTTGGCTCTCAGGAGTTTGGTTTTGATGTGTTTATTTATGATATGGTTTTGCTCTGTGTCCCCACCCAAATCTCATATCGCATTGTAATTCCCAGTGTTAAGAGGGGGACCTGTTAAGAGGTGATTGGATCATGGGGGCAGATTTCCCCCTGCTGTTCTCATGATTGTGAGTGAATTCTCATGAGATCTGATTGTTTAAAAGTGCATAGCACTTCCCTCTTTGCTCTCTCTCTCCCTCTCTACCCTGCCACCATGTGAAGACATGCTTGCTTTCCCTTCACCCTTCTACCATGATTGTAAGTTTCCTGAGGCCTCCCTAGCCATGCCTCTTGTACAGCTTGTGGAACTGAATGAATTAAACTTCTTTTCTTTGTAAATCACTCAATCTTAGGTAGTTCCTTATAGCAGTGTAACAACAGACTAATATAATTTATAAAATAATTTCATTTAAAAAAGGGTAGAGTTTTCAATTTTTCAATCTTGATGTGACCAATAAGGTTTGGAGTATCCAATCTACCCTTAATAAGAGCTAATACAAGAATATTCTATACTCATTGGATAATGGTGCCAGAAAACAGGATTTCATATGTCAACAAAATAACTTTCTGCGCTTTGTAATGATTTTGTTGTAAAACTTGATTTGTTTTAAGAAAGAGATAACAACAGTTTCTCAGTTCTGAATTGTTGTGGTTTCTTCCAATTTATCTTCTTACTTTATGTTTATTTTAAAATACAATAATGTCACTTTAATTAACATGTAGTTAAACTCAACCGGTTACCTCAACCATTCGTTACTCTTACACACATATGTTCCAATGTCAGTAAATGATGATCTCTTCCCTAATATCACTTTTCCTTTTCTCTTCACAAGATTCAGTCTTAAATCAAAAAATAAAGTCACAATGTCTTTTACACCTAAAACTATCTTTGAGATTTTCTAGATGAATATTAGAAAATCATAAATATAAGCTGGGTGCAGTGGCTCATGTCTGTAATCCCAGCACACTGGGAGGTCGAGGTGAGAGGATTGCTTGAGCTCGGGCTCTGGAGTTTGAGACCAGCATTGGCAACAAAGCAAAACTTCATCTCTACTAAAAAAGAAAAAAAATTTGCAGGACATAGTGGCGTGTCCCTGTAGTCCCAACTGCTTGAGTGTCTGAGGTGGGAGGATCACTTGAGTCTGGGAAATAGAGGCCACAGTGAGCTATGATTGTGCTGCTGTACTTCAGTCTGCCTAGGCTACAGAACAAGACGCTATTTCAAAAAAAAGAAAAAATAAGAAAAAAGAAAATCATAAACATTTTGTCTTTCATCTTGTAGAAAGAGAGATGATAAAAATAATCAGACTTCCTAGTTTCATTGTTCTTAATTAGCTCAACTTGTTGCATGAATTTCCTAAGTAAAATTGTCAAATAAAAGAAGAAGCTCAGCTTTCTGTAGGTTAATTTTGTGCAGGGAAAGCATTATTAATATAAATACATATTATATTGATTGCACACATTACAAGATGCACTGGAAGGGTGTGAAAATTTGTTAGTCCATAATGTATTCTTACCCTGAGTGGAAACATTGATTTGATCCTTACAAAAGAGTTGTGTATTTATGTTCTTAAATAGAGAATTTTCCACTTCTCCATCACTGTATTATTTATTACTGTAAAATATTAACGGCTATTCAAACTTAACACTGCCAAGTTGTTTCTACTTTCTGCTCACAATTGCCCGAAGTCATGAATTTGGTTGTCAACAAAGGAAAACTTGAGAGCTTCTTGCTAAAGACTAAACCAGTTGGGGGCGGGAGGAGTGGGGATGGTTAATGGGTCCTATATGTATACATATATATATACTTATAGTTAGATGGAATGAATAAGATCTAGTATTTGATAGCACAATAAGGTGACTATAGTCAACAATAATTTATTGTACATTTAAAAATAACTAAGAGTATAATTAGAATGTTTCTAACACAAAGAAATGATAAGTGCCTGAGGCAATGGATACCCCATTTACCTTGATGTGATTATTAATTATTGTATGACTGTATTAAAATCTTTTATGTATGCCATAAATATATATACCCACTATGTACTCATGAAAATATATTTTTGAAAGGACTAAACTGGATATACTTAATGTTACAAGCTGAATTATGTCCTCCCAAAATTCATATGTTGAATTTCTAACCCCAGTGCTTCAGAATGGGTCTGTACTTGGAGATGGGGTCTTTAAAGAGAAAATTAAGGTAAAATGAGGGCACATTATGGGCCCTAAACCAATATTACTATTGTTCTTATAAAGAAGAGATTAGGACACAGACACAGAGAAAAATGTGAAGATAAAGGGAGAAGAAAGCTGTCTATAAGCCAAGGAGAGAGGCCTCAGAATGAAACCAGTCCTGCTGACGTGTTGATGTTGAACTTCCAGCCTCCAGAACTGTGAGCAAATAAATGTATGTAATTTAAGCAACCTAGTCTGTAGTACTTTTGTTATGGCAGTCCTTGCAGACTAATGCACTTAACATTGATATTTTACATTGTGGGCTTTCAAATTGACATGACTTAGGCAACTCTGTGTTTGGGATTAAGTGAGGATTTCCAGAAGTCTTCTCAATCCAGAATGAGATGATTTTATGAAAGCAACTGCTGTCCCAAGATCCAGCAGAAAAATAAAAAAAAGATTAAGTAGGACTGACAGGGAGGAAAATAGAATTATGGTTATTTGCTTTGAAATATTGATACTGTTTTTAATATTCTGTATTTTACTGTTATTCCAGAAAACCCTTTTCCCTTTCTCTTGATCCGTCTCTGTCCTGCAACTTAGCCCAAAATAATTCTGCAGTTTGAAAAGAAACATTCTTTAAATGTTATTTTTCCCTTCTTGACCTCTCAAAATATAGAAACAAGCATTTTACTATGTTTGTTTACTTTTCATGGCAATGTGGTTATTTGCATAGGTTCAATATGTACCCGATCTCCTTTATACCAGGATATAATTGAACAAATGTATTGTGTAACCAAATACTTATTTGGAGTGTCATGTTTGATAACTCATTTAACACTTTTGTGATAAGATCACAATTAAGGAACAAAGGTAGCTCATTCACAAGTGGAATTAATACCTAAAAAGCCCTCCCAGGAAACTAGTCTGATACCTGTTTTGTGTTTACAGAGTCCTAGCATTACAGGGAGTAAGGAAAGTCATTTCTTTGAAGGTCAAGTATGTTAGCAGATATTGATAAACTCCAGGAGGGAGGAATTCACCTACAATTTATAGATACTCCAAGTGAAATCTAGGAGAGAGAATTTCTTGGGCTTGACTTCCTAGCTTCCAGATTGAAGAACAAATAATAGAGGCTTTTAAAAGTTTATTCAGAGTCCAAGATTCTTTATGAAATTTCCAGATGAAAGTTAACTCTATAATTTTAGTAACTGCCCTTGATAATCATAAAGATTGGATGATTATAAAGAAGTTTATATGGTTTAGTAACACCTCTTGCTTAACTTATATAAATTAATCAGGTGGAATCATTATGAAACCAGCTCTTCTGTAATTAGGGATAATCCTTTGAGATGATTTTGGCTGGAAGGTTCTAAGAAAACATATCTAAAACATGAAAATAAGGGAAAAGGATGCCTCCATGTCCTTTCAATATCTTACCATGTACCCAAGAGATAGTCAATTATATTGGGGTATGTGTCTTTTTTTGAACTGCTGTATACTACTGGTTGGAGTCATGACTCTGGGATGTTACATGTTAATTTGCTGACTTGTATTCAGTAGAGAAGTAAATGATTTATGATCATGGGAAAGGTGACCCCAAAAGTTGTGGGTTTATAGTTTGTAGGCAATTTGTCACTTTGACCTCTAACTCTGTAAACTTATTTCAACATATCTTTTCTGAGGAATATATAAACCTCTGTTCCTCAAATGTTCTTGAAATTAGTTTTATCATCCTGCTAGTTCTCTGATGAATTAGGTAAAACAATTTTGGATACCTGTTCACTCTACATTTATTGTGGTATCAAGTTCTCGACACTTTGAAAATCATACTTTGATGTGGCAGAGACATTGATGTCATTCTATTTTCTCTGCAAAATAATTAAATATTCATCCTGATTATAGTTACTCATGTGTTGTGAGTTGAATTTTGGGGCTTGCTAAATTCATGTGTTGGAGTCCTAACTCCCAGTACCTCAGAATGTCACAATAGCAAAGACATGGAATCAACTTAGATGCCCATCAGCAGTGGACTGGATAAAGAAAATGTAATATGTATACACCATAGGATATAGCATAGCCATAAAAAAAGAACAAGATTATATTCTTTGCAGCAACATGGATGCAACTGAGGGCCATTATTCTAAGCAAATTAACCTGGAAATAGAAAACCAAAGACCACATGTTCTCACTTATAAGTGGAGGCTAAATATTGAGTACACATGAACAAAAAATGGGAACAATAGACACTGGGAGCCACTAGAAGGGGGAGGGATGGAGGGGGACAAGAGTTGAAAAACTCCCTATTGGGTACTGTACTCACTATCTGTGTGGCAATATCATTTGTACTCCAAACCTCAGTGATGTGCAATTTACCCATGCAACAAACCAGCACACATACCCCGTGAACCTGAAATAAAAGTTGCTTTTTTTTTTTTCTAAAAAAAAAAGTACCTCAGGATGTGACTACTTGGAGATAGCATTGCTGCAGATGTAATTAATTGAGATGAGGTCACTGGGGTGATGAGCCCTAATCTAGTGTGAGTGATACCCTTATAAACAGGCGAAATTTGTAAACAGATGCACACACACAAGAACACCATGTGAAGATGAAGGCAGATACCACGGTGATGCTTCTATAAGCCACGGAATGCCAGCAAACCACCAGAAGCCAGGGGAGAGGCATGGAACAGATTCTCCCACACAGCTCTCAGAAGCAACCAGCCCTACTGACACTTTGATCTTGGATTTCTAGCTTCTAGAGAGATGATACATTTCGGTTGTTTAAGCCACCCAGAAAATTGTATATTGTTATGGCCAGCCCTAGGAAACTAATATATGCAATTAACTGCTTTACACCTGAGATTGTGTGAGTAACAAAATACTTGACTATGTAAGTGACACAAAGGTTTAAATTGTGGTCCTTCTTCCTGAAAGGCTTATGATCTTCATAGTGAGATATATTAACAGAATTCAAGTGAGGCTGGGGTGAGGAGTGATTCACAAAAGTTTGAAATAAATTAATCTAATAGCTGGACCAAATCAAATAGAGAAAACTCTAACAATACAGCCCCAGAGATAGTAAATGTGGTGGAGATATTAATGAAAGCACAGTATTGTTGTAGCATTGAAGCGAATGTGCTTATCTGTTGTTGAGGGAAATGGGGTTCAATCTTTCAAACCCAAGGCAAGAACAAATTCATACTCACAAGGGAAGTAAGGCAGGACACACTGAAGGTGAACAAAACATTAATGTGGGCGGGGAGATGGAAGGAAAACAAAAACTAACGTATATCGAGTAGGTATTACTTGCTAGACATTGTTTTAGGTTTTTTCTTTTTATACATTCCATCTCATTGAATCCTCCAAGTAACCTTGTTAAATGCCCAATTAGAAGTTAATAAAATTGAGACTCAGAGAGATTAAGTATGTTGCCCAAGACCACACAGGCTCAGCTAACAAGTGGCAGAACAGAGTTTTGAACCTTGGCTATCTGGCTCCAAAATGCATACTAATTTTACTCTCTTCTATCATATTATAATGAAATGGCATAAATATAACACAAGTAGCTGAAGAGTAGTTATAGTTATGCTGTTTACTGAAGCTGCCCATCAACTTCAGTACAGGGTACATGGATGACTGACCTTCCTGGCTCCTTTGTGATTGGGTGGGTTACCGTTGTTCCTGACCAATGATTCCAGCTTCTCTGAAAAGACATAATTCCTGGGCCAGAACTTTGTCACTAGGGAAAGACCTTCTAGAGCTCTGATTTCTCTGCCTCAGCAATAGTAGAAGCATATGTTACGATATAGACTCTATCTACCTGGGTTTCTGAGAGACTGTGATGAATTAATATCATCCCACTGACCTATACTTGATATATACCATTAGTGAAAAGCAAGCATTGGCTGGTTTAAAGTTATTCTGACAAAGTAACATACATTAAAAAATTTTTTTGGTAAAATAAGTGGTATAGGAAGTGAATGCCCTTTGTCTCTAAAATTCTATGATGTAGGCAGATTTTGTCACTGTAAGAGCATTTCAAAGCTAATTAGCAGTGCATTCTGCAATTATGAAAAACATTTGTAGGTATGTAAAGGAAGTGATTAAATTACTATTTATAATGAGTTCTAATGTCAGTTTTTTGTGTTCAATCATCGTATATGTGATAATGATGATAAATCTGCCCTTTAATGGTCCAAGGTGTCTGCCTGTCCCATGCAGGGCTCACTCTTCTTGTACCCCATGGTGATGAGGAGAAGGATGGGCTCACACAACAAGGGGCTCTTGCGTGGCACAAAACAGTAATGACAGGAGATTTGAAAGGGTAGGGAAATGAATAAAATGTTTCACAGACTCGGAGGCTATCACAACTAGTATATGCTTTATTTCTGAACAGCAGGCAGAGATAATATATGCAGATACACGTGATGAGAAATCACCTTGGGGTGGTATACGTGAAGACATTTCATGAAGAAGACTGAACTTGAACAGAGACTCAACAACTTGCAATGAAATAGACTAGATGGCTTGTGGGAAGCAGAGGTAGGAGCAAAGTCAACACCTAGAGATGGCAAAAATGAGGTGTAGTCAAGGAGCAGGATGTGTGTGAAGGGGTCAGAAAAATAAGGTGGCCATAGAAAAGCATTAAACATTTAATTTCTAAACAAAAGACAGAACTCCAAATCTATACAATATTCAGCATATTTACAGTGAGATCAGCATGCCAAGTGATCCCGGCAGGCCTGAAATCTTAGGCGTTAAGTAGGGAGGGTGATCAGTGGTATATGAATGCTTGGTGTGAGCCGCAAATGAACTCAAACTGTGCATGAGGGAATTCACAAAAGTCTGAAAGAGGCAGCTGGAAATGAGGAGCTCACTGATCAAGCTTCCCAAACACCTGACTCAGGAGGCATAGGACTGTGCAGCCTCCCACCTGGAGAAGCTTTCTGGGGCTGTGAAATCCCCAAGAAAGTGACAATGTTTGGTCAAGGTTAGGAGGTGAAAGGAATCATCATGGAATTAGAATTGGCTAACCATGGATATGGAGTTCCAGAGAGCACTGAGGAAAGGTTAAGAGAAGAAGAAACTTGTAGCAGGCTCGGCTGAGAAAAGAGGCAGCACAGAGCAATATGAGGATAAAATGTTGAAAGAGGAGAGAGGATCAGAACCAAAGGGGCAAAGGAGGTGAGGCATGGGGGATTTACTGGGGCACTAGATGCCAAGTTAGGCCCAATAGTCCCCTAGTGGACTCAGAAGGCATGGCCCCAAGGCCCATCAAGAGCTAGCTGTACTGGCGTTCCCTGTCCTTCCCAGGAAAGAGAATCTCTCAGGAGATAGGTGTAATCAGCCTCTTTTCAATGAGTCAGCTGAGGCTGGGATGCACAGTGCGTATCCCAAGCACAACCTCCTTGAGATTTTTCATGTTGTCCCTAAGTGGAATAGGAAACTCCACACTGGTCTGAATAGGACGTGCAATTCACCACCTGCTGCTCAAGGCTATTTTACCAAGACTCTACATGAAGCAAGTAAGGAAAGAACAACTTCACGAAAAACTTCTTTGCACCTCAGAGAGCTTCCTGTGCATGGGGAAAGCCCATCTTAAAATAACATCATCTTTAGAAAGAATTGTAATTCTTGGGAATATCAAATCAATAATGATTAAGTACAACACAGGTAATTTAGGCTTAAAAATGATCTTTGTGGCTATAGGTTCATGCCCTTTTCACTATTCTGGGGAATGGATGCCATTGCAAAATTGTTAAATTATAGCCAAAAGGAAAATACTTATTGAAACTGTTTCTTTCATTCTCTATCCCATAACAGCCATGGCAGAGAAGCAATCCTACACAGCACTGCTCTGCTATCACTCCGGTTCTGGGCTGAGGGGAGCAGAGGCAGCACTCGCTGCAGGGCCTGGCTTCAGAGGTTGTGCTCTTCCACCAAGGATACAATCCCAGGGTCTCCCTGAAATGCTGCACTTCATGTAGTTCAAAGCCTGAATTTAACCTAGAGGACCTACTTCGAAAGGCCACTATTCCAATTTTCCTCTGACCTCTAGCAGCAGAGATGACAACTCAAGTGCCATATGATGCTTACAAAGTCTGATAACAGAGATGCTTTAGTCACCTGTTACTGCCACGCATTTGCTTTGCACTCATTCTTAAACTTATTTAAAATCTTTTTCTGCTCTCTTTCATATGGCCTGTGATTAAGTTATCCAAGTTAAACCGCCAAAAGCAACCAAAAATGATGGAAATAAAGACAAGAAGTGGTTTTATTTACAATGCAAATGATCTGGTTCACTCTCAAATAAGAGAACAAATCAAATTAGCTGCTCTTCAAATCGAGAGGAAGGCACTGCACAGACCTGCCGGCAGTCATCAGATCAGGGTTCTCTGGTGGATCTTGGCTCTGGGGAGGGCTTCAAACCAATTTCACTGTAGCAAGGGTTTGATTCACTGCATGTAATTGGAATGAAAAAAATATTGAATATATTGAATGCAATGGCAATATACTCCATTACAACATGACAAAATGCAAGTGCCAAGTGGCTGTCAGAATGTTTCAGTGCACAAATGACAAATGCCCTGGGGAAATGATTCAAAGTAACAAGGACAGCATTTATTAGCACTTCTGCAACCTTGGAGACTGGAAGAATGGCGGTTTTACTTAATTCAGTCTTTCCTCCTCAAGGGAGAAGATGGGCACAGCAAGAATTGCTCATAGCAAGAGGGGTGGGGTAAGGGGGTTAGGTGAAGGATAGAAACACTCTTTACCACTGGGTTATTTTTTCAAATCATTGCCAAATGTTTTTCTCCCTGGAATTTCTCAGAAATGCTTACTATTAGTCAATGCTTCATCTTGCTTGTAATAAGCTCTCTCTGTTATTTTAAGTCTCTCTTACAGTTTAACAACCTGCCTTGCTAGCTGGACAGGCTGCCTTGATGCAAGAATGTAAATACACAGTGCTCTGATAGACAGAATACCGCGAATCCCCCTTCCCAAAAGAATATTATAAATTCATGGAAAAATAGTGGGTGAAGAGAAGACAAAAATCCAATTTCCTAGTAGAACAGTTTCTTTTAAAAAATGACCCTCTTTTGCAACCTGGGAATGTTCTTTTGTTGACTTAAATCTCTTTTTTCTCTCCTAGTAAAACAGGAAGCACATCAAACAGAATAAGTTGCTGTGGCTTCATTTGTTTTTAATTTATGTAATCATAATCTTTAATTGATGCATAATAATTGTACATATTTGTAGGGTACAGTGATATGTTTCAATACATGTATTTGTTGTATAGTGATCAAATCAGGATATTTTCACTATTTCAAACATATATCTTTTTTGTTGCTGTGAGAACGAACATTCAAAATCCTCTCTTCTAACTATTTTGAAATACACCAAGAGTTTGCTAACTATAATCACTCTTCTGTGCAACAGTATTCCAGAACTTATTCCTCCTATGTCCCAGGAGATTCCTCCTAACTGTGACCCTGTACCCATGAACCCATGACCTCCTCCCTTCCCCAATCGTGTGTTTGCTTGGAGCGCAACGAAAACCACTCTTCTACAAGATTAGCTTTGTTTGTTTCTGCATACGAGTGATATCATGTCTTTCTGTTTCTGGCTCATTTCACTTAACATAATGTTCATCTATGTTGCTGCAAATCACAGGATTTAATTCTTTTTATGGCTGAATAATATTCCAATGCAGAATATAGCTATACATACAACATTTTCTTTAGCCATTTATCTGTTGATGGACACTTGGGTTGCTTCCTTATCTTGGCTACTGTGAATAGTGCTTCAATAAACAAGGATGTGCAGATATCTCTTCATTTTGCTGCTGTTCATAGGGCAAGAGTCACATTCTAGAAGGTGGTGAGCGCCCACACTCTGCTGCAGCTGAGTTCCCTGAATGGCTTGGATCTGGGATCCTGAATGGAGTCCAGTCTTTTGGGAATTGTAACCAAGGAGATAAGTCCCAGAAATATTTTTGCCTTGATATTTCCCCAACTTTCTAGTGCTGAGTCCAGAGCCAGGCCCATAGGTGTTAGTAGGTTTTCTAATGAAAGAGAAATAGATGGCTGGGATCCTAAAACTCTGAGTCTTCCATCATCTGCCTGCCATCTTTGCAGGTCTTTCAGGAGGCAAGAAGATGGGACCCACCAGGAGAATTAACACTCTATTACTAACAGGGGCTTAGGCCTAAACTTTTATTTAGCTTCCTATGAAGGAAATGAGTTGCACCGTGCATTGTCTCTGAGGACCCTGTTACCCAAAGTAGAAGCTGGGGAGAGGGACAGCTGACAGTCCGTTCACTTTCAGCCTCTTGACATTTCACTCAACAGGTCTCATCCCTCAGCAGTTGAAAAGGTACCTTTCCCCAAGTGGCTGACAGCACCATCTTCCTATTACCAGGAAAAAAAAAAAAAAAAAAAAAAAAGCAGCAATCCAAAGGAGAATTTTCCAACGTGAGATTCCACACAAAAGCAAAAGCATTTTTAGGCTGGGTTCTGTGGCTCTGCCTGTAATCCCAGTACTTTGGGAGGCCAAGGCAGGGAGATCGATTGAGGCCAGGATTTTGAGACCAGGCTGGCTGACGTAACAAAACCTCATATCTATTAAAAATACAAAAAATTAGCTGGGCATTGTGCACATGCCTGTAGTCCCAGCTACTCAGGAGGCTGAGGCGTGAGAATCACTTGAACCTGGGGGGTAGAGGTTGCAATGAGCCGAGATCTGGCCACTGCACTCCAGCCTGGGCAAGAAAGTGAGACTGTCACACAAAAAAATTTTTTTAGTGATTTTTTTTGCTCTTTTCCATGAATGCTCCAATCTTCACTCACTCAGCTCAATTTTTAAATCTTTGACTTCCACCTGAACTTTTGTCAATGTGGAGTAGGTAGTTGGATGAAAGAGCTTGGGCATGTCAAACTCTTCATTTGCAAAGATTAGAATATGCATCTCACACACGATTTGCATAAATCCATGAGAAAAAGCAGAATCTGTGTCTCTGCACCTCCTTCCTGTATCTCCAGTTCCATCAGTACTTATAAATCCTCTCCATGTACAGTGTCTGAGGTGGCCTAGCAGAGCTGATGTCATCCTTCCAATGATCACAGTCAATGTTAGCTCCTTCCTGGAATGATTTAAATCTTCTTCTTCTTCTTCTTCTTTTTTTTTTTTTTTTTTTTTTTTTTTGAGACAGACTCTCTCTCTCTGTCACCCAGGATGAAGTGTAGTGGTGCAATCTCTGCTCACTGCAACCTCCACCTCCCAGATTCACGCAATTCTCTCAGCCTCAGCCTCCCGAGTAGCTGGGACTGCAAGCACCTGCCGCCACACCAGGCTAATTTTTTTGTATTTTTTTTTTTTAGTAGAGATGGAGTTTCGCCATGTTGGCCAGGCTGGTCTTGAACTCCAGACATCAGGTGATCTGCCAGCCTTGGCCTCCCAAAGTGTTGGGATTACAGGCGTGAGCCACCACACCTGTTAGATCATTTTAATCACAGTGATTGGCCAATTTACTTAAATCCTGGTTGTACTGGGGGATTCCTAATAAGAATTACTTTTGACAAACTTTTATATTAACATTATTATTAATCATCAGACATCTTACAGTATATCTAAACTATCGTATTATTATAGAACGGGAGTTGTCCTTGTGGTCTAAGATATATTTATCCTAAGACTCAGAATCCCCCATCCCCCAGTTTTGCATAAGAGCAGTGCAGGAGGTGTAGGAGTATAGTTCATTGTAAAGCTGAGAAAACCAAGGTAAAAGCTCTGATCCTAATCCAGTGAGGCCCCAGCAGAATAGGCAGCTTTATGAGATGTAGGAGAAGCTGAAGACGTATCTGGAATTAAAAAACAAAAAACAAAAAACAAAAAAAAGCAGTCACGGGATCTTTAGGGAGTAGAGAGCAACTTATTTATGAGTATATTTGAGAAACTCTAGGGTGATGTTCAGAGGTAGCTGGGAAATTTTTGAATAGTGAATGCAACACCCAAGAAATTATTTTTTTGTTTTTCTTATTGGGACTGTATGTGGTCTGAGAAAGAAAAGGTAACAAAACTCACACCACAGAGAGAAAACCTCACAATTACCAAGTAGAATGCTCTCATTTAAAAAATGATCAACCAGAAACTCTAAGAAAAGGAAAGTCTTGCCGAGCACGGTGGCTCATGCCTGTAATCCCAGCACTTTGGGAGGCCTAAGCAGGAGGATCACCTGAGGTCAGAAGTTCAAGACCAGCCTGGCCAACATAGTGAAACCCCGTCTCTACTAAAAATACAAAAATTAGCCAGGCGTGGTGGTGGGCACCTGTAATCCCAGCTAGTTGGGAGGCTGAGGCAGGAAAATCGCTTGAACCCAGGAGGCGGAGGTTGCAGTGAGCCAAGATCGTGTCACTGCACTCCAGCCTGGAAGATAGGGCAGGACTCTGTCTCCAAAAATAAAATAAAATAAAATAAAATAAATAAAAGAAAGTCTCTTCAAGGTCATCTGATTATATCCCCCACCTATTTTATAGATGAGAAAACTGGAGCAGGACTGGAGGTTGCATGGCTGTGCTGCAGGATGTTTTGGAAGTGTTACCACATAGATTTGAGAGGAATGGTTCTACTTACAGGGAGTCAAAGGTAAACAGCTGCAGTGCCCTGTCAGAGCAAAAGAATAAGACCCTTCAGCAATATATGTTTTCATCCTGACTTCAACTATTATGTCGTAAGTTCAGGATGAAACATTTACTAAATCGACATATCTAAATTCTAAAATTTAAAAAAAATACTAAAATGAAAAATCATTTGTTTTTATTCAACAAATAATGCAAAATAAAATAGGGAAGTCTTCGATAGTCATTCAACAGACATTCAAAAAGTATTTTACAGGAAAAACCATTTTGCTTCCTGCCCTCCTGAGGCTATCATTCTAATTAGGGTGATAAGATTTGGACAAAAAGAAACTAGAGCGCAATGTAATAGGTGCCAAGTGCTACACAAGACATAGGATTAGAGATAATGGAGAATTCAATTCTAGCAGAGAGGACTGGGGAAGGCTCCTGAGAGAGGACATTGGATAACAGGTGGAATTTCAATGGTTGAAAATATAAGTAGGAATGATAGTTTATTTTCTGTTGGAAAAAAATTAATAAAAAGAGGAAGTTAATAACAACAACGGGGATAAAAACCTTTCATTGGACACCTACATTACATATATTAGCTAATGAATTATTCAATGACAATCTTATGAAGTATGTATTATTATCCCTATTTAACAGATGAGAAAACTGAGGCTCAGAGAGGAAAAATAATTTGCTCAAGAACATAGAGTGTGTAAGTAGTTTGACTTCGGCTCTGTTTGATTCCAAAGCCTCAGCTATTTACCTCAAAATATTTATAATAAAATAGGGAAAATACAATTCGTATTCAGGAATCCTCAAACAGTCAGAATAGCTCTAGTTTGGTGTTAGTGTTGGTGTGTCAAGGAGAACACAGAGACAGATTTGATTCCACAGCTAACAGTGAAAGAACTGACTACTGGGCAAAGGTTCTGTTTATTAAATATTTTTCTGTGAATAAGATCCAAGAAAGAAAATTGAAAAAGGTCAATGCACAATACATTTCCTTTGATAAGCATGTATTTAGAATCACTAAGTTAGACAAAAAGTGCTTTGAATCATGACATTATGAATTTTAAGCCAATATGGCAGCATGGAAAAGCTTAATACTATTTAAATAGTGTTTAAAATTAAATATGTGTGAAATCTGGCTTCTGTTTCTCAATGGCCTCCCATAATATCCATCCAAAAAATATTGGAAGCAATTCTATTAGTCTTATTCTTGTGTAATGAGACGTACTTGCCATACATGTACTCAAGGGATCAGAGAGAAGCACTCAACATCCTGTTAGTGAAACGGTAGTCCACCATCTGAGAAGAGACCTCAGTTTTGCTTAATAGAGATCCAGCTCTAAAACCATTGAAATGCTAAGCTGAAGCACCCACAGGCAGTGCCTCTTCCATTTTTCATATCTTGACTTTTGTCTCTGCCATTTCCCCTTAATTGAGATGAAAGAACAGATTGCCCTCTGGAATCCCTATGTTAAGGTTAATAATTATCCTTTCTGTTTTTGCTGCTGGTGCCATTTGGAGAAAAGTTTTCTGATTGACCAGGATGATTCTTCAAGAGAATCGGCAGCGTTTCCTTATCTGACTGTCGAGAAACAGGCAGACAATGATCTTTCGGATTTGGTTAAAGAGCAGCATTTCCCAGAGGCTGGAGGTCCCTCCAGCTCTAGGATTGAGTGACTTCTCTGGGGCCCGGGAGCAGAGGAACTCAGGGTTGTGTCTCCTAGTCTCGGCTGCAGGCTGTCCTGCCCTTCCTTGTCAAAAAAAGACCACACTGGCTCAGGGCAGAGAAGCACCAGGATGGTATGTGCTCAGATTTGCCTGGATGGCAGCAAAGATGTCTGTGCAAACAACTGGCTGAAGAGGATATTGCTGTTTTGAAGAAATCTGGATTTCTGTCTTAAACAAATACTTTTTGGACTCAACTCTCCATCAGAATGAACTGTCGATTGCATCCCACAGTTTCGGCAACTATGGAGTTGTGAAGTGAGCTTTGAAACAGAGACAGAGACTCTGGCTGCAAACTCCAGCCCTTCCTTGCAGAATAACCTCAGGAAGGACCAACATCCCTGGATCTCAGTTTCAAATGAAAAGTTGGTGTAAAATTACCCTGAGTAATTTGGTGGATTAAATATGCGAGTGCTTGAGAATTCTTTGACACATAGCAGGCATTCATTAAACCCTCCTTGTTTTAAGTAAATGTTGCTCACCCTTGGACATATTTACAGAGGCATATATATGTAATTCCTGTGTCTTTCTTCTTTTATCCAAAAAACAGAGGATTTTACCCCAAATGCCCTCCTGAGCCGTAGCTGAGTAGACTGCACGTGGGGCAGAATCTTCTTTTCTTTTCCTTTCTTGGAGCCAAAGCTCCTTTACCAGAAACATTACCATCGATATCAACACCATTATATATAAGATGTGATTCACAAAACTGGCACAAAGCACGTAATCACATTATCAAAAAACATTTCTTGAGTTGATTTTTGAGGAAGCATTTTCAGGTTTTCAAGATAAGGAGAGTCATTTTTTCACTCAAGGGACTTGCAGTGTATGTAAGGAGTCGAGATATTCCTTCGTTTCTTCATTCTTGCAATCCACTCAGAAGTGTCAACACTCAGCATGTCTCAGAAGAGCTCTCCTTCTAGTTCCAAGCTCTAGCATCCCATGGTCCAGCTGCTCCCTTCAGTCTAGTAGAGATTGGCTTCAACCTGGCTGAGATTAAGTTGGGAAAAAAATGCACATATTCTATTAAATCTTATGCAGGCAGTTTGAGAATTAAGGTGGGGGCAGTGGGGAGTATAAATCAAAGGAGGCTTCCCAGAGGAGATACTCTCACAAGGCTGTGTGTGTGTGACACCTATGCCCTTGCAGTTCCCATTACTCCTCATTATTTTTCCAGCCTTGGTACTAGTCCCCTTCCTCAGAATGGCTGGGTCTATGTCAAGATTCCACTCTTCATACAGATTTCTTTACCTTACCAGTGGGCACACAGCATAGATACTTGGGATTTTTTTTATTTATTTTTTTTCACCTGAGAAAAAAGTCAGTGGGATTAAAGCCTGGGGAGAAATCATGGAATAAAAGCAATTTAGATCCTTTGGGACAAAACCTAAAAGAAAACATGCCAGACCCTGGGTCAACTTGATGCTGCCTCCCCCTATACTTTATATTAGTTTTGATCTTCATTTCAGCTTTGAAGCAAGGCTGATACCTCCCCTGCATTACTGGGTGTAAGGTGACTAAACAGTTATGTTCTAAGCATCAGTTGCTAGGGGAATCATTAACTTTTTTACAGAGGAATGTTGCCACGTATATCCTTATACACAACAAGGGGTTTGTTCAACCTCTCTCACTAAGCAAGGAGTCACTCTTTCCACCACACACATTAAAAAATATCCTCCCATAGCCATGACAGAAAGACTAATTCTGATTCTGTGAAGAAGCTGTAGCTGTGAAGGACTGCAATTAAGGAGTGATAGGTGTAGCTCTCTTGCTTCTAGCCAAGGAGCAAAGACTAGAAACCATTTCCTGTGAGCATTCAAGGCCCCAAGCAAGAAGCTGAGATGGGGAGCAAGAATAAGGCAGACATGGGGGAATGAGAACTGTGTGGAACATACACAACGATGTTATACTGACTGAGGCTTTTTACCAGTCCCTCAGTGAGTGGGGAACCAGACTATTATCAGAATCCACTGACTGTCCTTTAGAATGTACTGTTTTAGTCCCTCACATTCACCTGGTCTTTCCCACCAGAGGACTTTTGCACATGTTCTCTGACTGGAACAAGTTTCACCCCCCTATTTGTCTACTTAACTCCTAATCATGCTTTTGTAGCTGAAACCTGACTTCTTCAGGAAGCCTTCCCTGCAAGGCATCTCCTAGGGCGTATGCTGAAATCACTTTTTTTTTTTTTTTTTTTGGAGATAGAGTCTCTCTCTATCACCCAGGCTGAGAGTGCAATGATGCAATCTAGGCTCACTGCAACCTCTGCCTTCTGGGTTCAAGTGATTCTCTCGCTTCAGCCTCCCGAGTAGCTGGGATTACTGGCACCCGCCATCATGCTTGGTTAATTTTTGTATTTTTGTAGTGACGGGATTTCACCATGTTGACCGGGCTGGTCTTTAACTCCTGACCTCAGGTGATCCACCCATCTCAGCCTCCCAGAGTGCTGGGATTACAGGCATGGGAGCCACCGTGCCTGACCTGAAAAACACTTTTTGTAGGACACTGTCAATATAAACATTTTGAATTAAGAATGTGTTACAAAATTCAAGCAATAATTCAGTGAAGATAATAGAATAATGGGTAGAGAAGTGGTTACATATTTGTGTAAATTCTCAGCAGAGCACGTGAAAGATCTTTAGGATGTCTAGGCAGCCATCTCTTCCTGTTCAGATTTAGAAATCACCTGTTCATGTTCTTAATTGTCAAATATGCTGCCCCTGGCTAATTTCACATATCCCACAGTGAGAAAAATTTTTCAACTCACAACTCCATGGATCTTCAGAATGTTGATAGAAACAACATAGATATTCTTGCTTCTACAATTCACTGACATCATCAGTTCGATGCTGATGATATCATTGCTCAGGATGCTAGGCCAACCAAAAGCAGCCCATGAGTATGGGCTTTTAGTGACTCTATCAAAGGTTGTTATTTTGTTTTGTTGATGATGACTGCAAAGGTTGCCCCCAGAGTATGTGGGAAAATATGAACAGTATTTTGTTTCCTTCTCAAGTTAAATTTACCATTAGGAATTTTATAGCATAAACATAGAGGAACACATCTTCCAACCATGACCTCTAGAATTCTTCAGGTTGTAATTACACGATCTCTTTCAATAATGACCATATCCCTGGCTTCCACAAATTTCTATCAGGGGAGAATAGGGGAGGGACCATGGTAGAGTAGTCCACCCACTTAAGCAATGCCTGTTAGCATGGCTTATGGTGAGCAATGATATCAACACATTAACTGGGAGCAAGGAGGATACCTATTTGAAGGGTGAATTCATGTCACAGAACAAAGGACTTGAGAGCCCTGAGGTAAGTACAGCTACCCCCAGTGGAGGACTGCCTGATAAGTCACATGGAGCCTATGGAGGATGTGAGGTGACCATGCTGGGCACCAGTGATGAGGACCCACAGGATATTGCACATGCTACATTCTACTCTCTGGTCCTGCAGAATGGGAGGTGGCCACAGTAGGGCAAGAGCTCATGCAAAAGCCCACACACAGGACTCATGCCCAAGGATCTGCAGCAGATCGTCAATATCCTCACGCCCCAAACTTGTCCTAAGTGTCACGGAGTGAGATTCCTCCAAATTCAGCACTTTAGCACCACTCTGGTAGTCCAATGGCCCCTTATGCTGCAGACATCAAGGGGCCAGCCTGGTGCTATCAGCTAGGCTTTGATGTGCTGTCATTGAACACAAATGATTTCATGGGACATCAACATCAAATGAGGCCACTTTGTGAGCATGATGCACCAAAACAAAAACAAAACCACTCTTTAATCATGTCTAAATGTGATTAAATGAGATAAAACATGAACATAAACCTTGCCCAAGAGATGAAATTCCAAGCAGCCCTCTCTGCACAGATAGTTTTCTTCACTACTGGTCACGTGGTAAGGAATGTGGGTGGCCTCTAAGATCTGAGTGGCTCTGCTTGACATCCTGCAGGGCAATAGGGACCTCCATCTTACAACTGCAGGGAACTGAATTTGGCCAGCAACCTGCATGAGTGTGGAAGCAGATTCTTCTTCAGAGCTTCCAGAAAGAAATGCAGCCTGGCTGACAACTTGATTTCAGTCTCATAAGACCCTGAGCAGATAATCTGGTTACACGGTGCTGGGACTTGTGACTTACCAGACTGTGAACTAATACATGGATGGGTGTTGTTTTAAGCTTCTAAGTGTCATTTGTTATAAAGTAATAGAAAACTGATACAGTCACCAAAGCTTATGATCTTACTTAAGATTCTTTGGTTTATTTCTGGTTTTACACTGCATTTAACTGTAGCAACTGGTTAAAAATAATTTTTCTAGATTTTTTCTTCCCACAGTGAACTTTATATAAAGTGCACTCTATACCACCTGAATAGAGTAGGATAACAATGCTATCATCAAGTAATCCCGCCTCTGCTTCTCTTCCTCCTACCCTGACATCAGCACCTGCTGATGTCTCACATCCTCATCACTGCTGGTAGATGCTCCAGGTTTTATGTTTGGCCTCATACTCATTCACACGTTATCTAATCCTCCTGAGGGTAAAGCCTTTGCTTTCATTTTCACAAAGACCTGTCAGAAGTGTGTGTGTGTGCGCGCGTGTGTGTGTGTGGTTTCAAACTCTTTGTAGATTAAATTTGTTGAACTCAAATCTCTGAATTAAGAAGTGTGTGAGGGGACTTCAAAAATTTCATGGAAAATGAAATTAAAAAAATAAAAAACATAAACTTTATTTCTCATAAAAACACAACCTTATAAACTTTATTAGCTCCATCAGATTCAAAACACTTTTGTAAACAATGATACCAGCCATTTAGTCCATCCCCTACAGAACTGAGGGTCCTGGGAATTTACTCATGTCAATGCAGTCTTTTTTAAATTATTAACTGAAGAAAAATGAATGCCCTTTAAAATTTTATAAGTTTAGGAAACAAAAAGAAGGCAGAAGGAGCCAAATCAGGACTGCAAGATGGATGCCTGATGATTTACTATAAAAACTCTTGCAAAATGTCCCTAGTTTGATGAGAAAAATGAGTAATAGCATAATAACATTGTTATGGTAGAGAAAGACATTCCAGTGAAGATTTTCTGGGCATATTTCTGTTAAAGCTTTGGATAACTTTCTCAAAGCACTGTCATGATAAGCAGATGTTATAATTCTTTGACCCTCCAGAAAGTCAACAAGCAAAATGCCTTTCGCATCCCCGAAAACCATTGCCATGACCTTTGCTCTTGACCCTCCATTTTTGCTGTGACTAGACCACTTCCACCTCTTAGTAGCCACTACTTTGATTGTGCTTTGTCTTCAGGATCATACTGGTAAAGGCAGGTCTCATATCCTGTTACAATTCTTTGAAGACATGCTTTAGAATCTTGATTCCATTTGTTTGCAATTTCTATTTAAATCTATGCTCTTGTCTGCAGCTGATCTGTTTGCAACAGTCTTGGCACCCATCAAGTGGAAAGCTTGCTCAACTTTAATTTTTCTGTCAGAATTTTGAAAGCTGAAAAAATTGAGATGTCTATGGTGTTGGCTATGGTTTCTGTGGTTATTGTTGATCCTATTCAATTAGGGCATGAAAAAGGTTAATTTTTTTTCTTGTAAATTAGGGTGGATGATCTGCCACTGTGGGCTTCATCTTCAATGTCACCTTGTCCCTTCTTAAAATAAGTTACACATTTGTAAACTGCTGGTTTCTTTGGGGCATTTTCCCCATAACTTTTTGCAAATAATCAGTTATTTTACCATTCTGTCACCCAAGTTTCATCATGAATTTGATGTTTGTGTTTGCTTCAATTTTAGCAGAATTCGTGCTATTCTGATAGAGGTCCTTTCAAACTTTTCTTTATCAGTGCTTCCAACTAGATTCTTTTTGCACACTCTAACAAATTAGTACAAGTTTATTTTGGTGCAAATAATTTGAAATCCATGCATTTTTTTTTTTTTTTTTTTTTTTTTTTTACAATATACATTCTCCATGGATTTTTTTGAAGATTCCTCATGCTAGATTTTTGTTATTTGAACTTTTGCTTTTTCATAGCATGTTTTTGGTGATCTAGTGAAGTATTCAGAAAACTGGAATAAATAAATTAATGGCTTTTTTGATCCAAGACAGTTCAGATATGTAGGTAGAATTGCCTGAATTAATGCCTAAAATATTGTAGGAGAGGTATTATTTCTAAGTTTAAATTGGACCAATATTTTCTTGCTTTGATATAGGCACAAAACATACCTTTCAAGATGAATGTTTATAAATGTGTTTAATCAGAAAGATGCACAGGAGTAGTTAGGTGGCATAATGACATGATAGAGTTTAGTGATCTCCTGGTGTTTGCATGTCCCTCAACAACATGAAGATAAGACTTTTCATGTTGGCCTGGACATTTCAAGCGTGTGTCTTATCTCTTACTGGAACTAAAGACCAGTGGATGAAAGGCCAAGTTGTCTTTCTTATTACCCAAACCACACATTTGCAGTAAAAAGAAAAAAAGTGTAAGCCAATTTCACTTAAGAATGTCCTTGTTGAAACAGTAAACACGTTACCATTTAAAATTTTGATACTTGAATACATATCTTTTTAGGTTTTCGTTATGACAAACTGGGAAATATACATAGGCCATTTCTGTTGCACACCAAAGTATGATGGCTATTGGAAGCAATGTGAGATTGTTTCAGTTGCAAGCTGAATTAGTCACTTTTCCCAAGAATATCAGGGTTTTGTTTTGTTTTAAAGAATTACTAACAGATGAGATACAAGTTATTCATGTTTGGGTAAAGGGCAGACATTTTCTTGAAAATTAATGACATCAGACTGTCAGTTCAGGAAAACAATCATCACTCTTTGTTGCTAATGATAAAATTAAAGCTTTCAAGAGAAAATTGAAACTTTGGAAAATGTAATCTTCCATTCTTAATATGACAGTTTCCTAGTACTTAAAAAGTTTCCGATAAGATTGGTGGTGATATTAATAAATGCCATTTATGATGTTGCCTAGTAAAGTGTGTTGACATTTGGGAGATCTGCCTAACTCGGGGAACAAATAGGAGTTTACGAATAAATAAAAGATACATTCAAAGTGAAAGTTAGAAGCATAGATATATAAAATTTTATTGATATAATTTGATTCTACATTGCAAGCAACATTTAAGAAATTACCACTTCTCTACTTTTGATATTGTATAAAAAGCCAATTTAAATGTTCTCCTTGTTTCCAAAGGCATCTCTGTATAAGGCTGGATTTTCTTCATGTACTTTAACCAAAGCAATAAATGTCAACAAACTGAGAGTAGAAGATATGAGAATTTAGCTGGATTTTATTAAGCCAGATATTAAAGCAATTTGCAAAAATCTTTTTAAATGCCAGTTTTCTTATTAATTGTTTTTGATTTCCAAAAATATAGTATTTTAAAAAAATATGTAATTTATGTTACCATGTAGTTTTTGTTGTGATTTTAAAATTCATTAATAACTAAGTATTTAAAACTTCTTAGTTTTCATTTTTAAAATCATAACATTGATAAATATAACTTGTAAACAAAAGTTGTTTGTAATGATCAACAGTTTTGAAGACTTTAAAGGGACCTGAGGACAAAATATTTGAGAACCACTCCCACAGGGTTTACTCCCTTTTAAAAATAAGAGACAGCCGGCCAGGCACGGTGGCTCGCGCCTGTAATCCCAGCACTCTGGGAGACCGAGGGGGATGGATCATGAGGTCAGGAGATTGAGACCATCCTGGCTAACACGGTGAAACCCCATCACTACTAAAAGTACAAAAAATTAGCCGGGCGCTGTGGCTGGCGCCTGTAGTTCCAGCTACTCCGGAGGCTGAGGCAGGAGAATGGTGTGAACCTGGCAGGCAGAACTTGCAGTGAGCGGACGCGTCTCAAAACAAACAAACAAACAACGATAAAACCCCATACAGAAAAATGAATAACATAGAGCTATATCATTCAACAATAATACTAAAGTGAACCTCTGCATAATCTCCAATAGGGTCGAGAACAACATTACAAGCACCCAGAAAGTTCCTTCTGCCTTCCCCAATCACATTTCCCTCTTTCCCATATTTTATTTTTTCTTACATACTTTAAAATTTGTTTGCACTTATGTATAGCTCCCTATTTGTCAGATACTGCTCTATGGGCTTTAATTTACTTAATCTTCATGTCAACCCTAACAGGCACTATCATTAACCCATTCTATAATTGAAAAACTTAGGGTAAAAAGAGGTTAAATCACTGGCCCAAAGCCAAGTGGTAAGTTAATATTTAAACCTAGGCAATCTGTTCTAGCATCAAGTTAGCTGGTTATTTTTTTCTCATATTGTCTCTCTCTAAAACTTTAAATTCTTAGCTTGAAATCCTTAGGGCAAAAGTGGTCTTGGTGTTCTGTTTGGCTCTTTGGGTTTCTGCCTTGGTTTATTAATGCTATCTTGCTACCTTTTCAGTGCTTTTAGAAATATCTTAAAATATGCTTTCAGGAAATTTTAGATGCTTTTAATGACAGACTTGGTCTGATTACTTATCTTTCCATATGACATATTAATGTAAGATCCCATTCTGTATTAATATTGAACCCATGGTAATGTAATAAATGTTAAAAGGTGTGCTTGGGGTTTGAGGGCTTTAATGATATTCAGTATTTTTCTGGGCTTTATAAACTGCCTCAGTGCCTCAACTGGCCAATGTCTTTAGGGTCTTCACTTATTTATTCATTATCTATTGCTAAAATAACTTTAAGCATCACGTCTTTCCTTTGTAACTTTCCAAAACCATTCTCTGGGTTATAAATTATAGCTCTGTGTCCATATATTTATATCTATAATTGCAGTACTTTGTGCTTACCTACAAAGAAATTTATCTGCAATTTTTCTCCATTCATTAGACCAAGTTAAATCTCCTGTACTCCTCATTAATGTGGTGTTTTCACTACTCCAAAGAGTTTAATTCCGTCTTTAAACTTGTACGTTGCCCTCCTGACTCCTCCATGACATTTAATTATTACATGAAATTAGTTCGAATACTGATCTTCCATGGTGTAAAATACTTCAACCATTTAAGTGTCCATTTATCCTTACACAAGACATTTCTCTGTTGTTGATAAATTAACCTTTTTCTCTAGTCACCGGAGACTGTAAGGATAGTCACATTGGAAGGCAATTTCCATGACAGAGTTTTGAATAAGCCCTTTTGAAGGACTTTTGGATGTTGAGATTCTATTTACTGAGTTCCCCCTTTACTTATGAGTTTATTTTCTTCCTTCCTTCCTTCCTTCCTTCCTTCCTTCCTTCCTTCCTTCCTTCCTTCCTTCCTTCCTTCCTTCCTTCCTTCTTCCCTCCCTTCCTCCTCACTCTCTTTCTCTCTGTCTCTTTCTTTCTTTCTTTCTTTCTTTCTTTCTTTCTTTCTTTCTTTCTTTCTTTCTTTCTTTCTTTCTCTCTTTCTTTCTTTCTTTCTTTCTTTCTTTCTTTCTTTCTTTCTTTCTTTCTTTTTCTCTTTCTTCTTTCATTTTTTTTCTTTTTTTTTCTTTCTTTTTTCTTTCTTTCTTTTCTTTCTTTCTTTCTTTTCTTTCTTTCTTTCTTTCTTTCTTTCTTTCTTTCTTTCTTTCTTTCTTTTTTCTTTCTTTCTTTCTTTCTTTCTTTCTTTCTTTCTTTCTTTCTTTCTTTCTTTCTTTCTTTCTTTCTTTCTTTCTTTCTTTCTGTCTTTCTTTCTGTCTTTCTTTCTGTCTTTCTTTCTCTTTCTCTCTCTCTCTCTCCCTCTTTCTTTCCTTTTTTTTGAAGAAGGAAAATAACTCTATTGCCCAGGCTGAAGTGCAATGGCATGATCATGGCTCACTGAAGCCTCAACCTCTCAGGCTCAAGTGAATCCCCTGCCTCAGTCTCTGAATAGAAGGCATCACTGCTGATGCTTCGCTGAGTCAGAGGCTGGGAATAAGGCATGTACAACCATGCCTGGCTATTTTATTTTATTTTTTGTAGAGACAGGGTCTTGCTATGCCCAGGCTGGTCTTGAACTCCTGGGCTCAAGTGATCCTCCTGCCTCAGCCTCCCAAACTGTTGGGATTACAGGCACGAGCCACTGCATCTGGCTGAATTGATTTTCTTTCACGAAACTCTGATGTATTTGTTGGAAACTTTGTTCTTTTCTTTCCATAGATAAGGTTTTTGTAAATATCCAGTGATTTTTATTATCTTTTATAGATACCACTAAAATGGGGAATAGCTTAGTGCTTGTACTGCAGAATGGGATCCTAAATATACACTGAGAAAGTATCTTAGACACAGGCACATTCCCTGAAGAGTCAGTGTGTTGCCACAATGATCTCACCATCATGAGATACTAGGGCTCTTTATTGCTGTTTTCTTTTGTCCACATCTAGATATCATCAAGAAGTGACTTTGTTACCTGTACTGCCACTACTATCTTACCTTTTTTTTTGAAGGGAGCTAGTTTGATCAAAACGTTTTGTTTGTTTGTTTCTACATGCATTGAGCAGAAACAGGCAGAGGTCAAAAAATCATAGCTTTCTAGTGACCCTTTAAATGAGGCTTGCAGCAAATCATTCTCTTACGAGACACAAGTACTGCTGAAGTCCCGCTGAGTCACAGGCCACAAATCAAACAGTCCCTAGAAACCTGCACTTCTCTGGCAGGGTTAGGGTTGAGACTGGGCCCTCAGGCCATTTGGAATGACCAATGATTTCAGTTCTCACTCTCTTCTCATCAGCACATATCTACAGTTGCAAGTAAGTGAATATTTTTTCTTTTTATGTATGATTTTCACTGTAGGTTTCCAATATAGTTATCTTGGTCTGGGTCTCAGACCTGCTGATATTGCCAATATCAATATCTGTAACAGGTCACTTATTTGTAAGTCTAAAGTGTTTGAAAACCATACTGAGAACAGGTATTCCACTAACCAGCATTTTCCCAAATATCTTTTGTCTCTTAAAGGGAAAGAAAGTAATTATTCCCTCCTCTGCTTAAGTGGTAAATGAAAAACGTCTTTCTCTGAGCAGTCAGAATTTTATACAGAATATAGGACAGTGCATAGCTCTGCACATAATAGTAACTCATGAATTTTCGTTGGTTGAATCAATTAAACAGACAATAAAAAGCATATCCTTTCAATAAATCCAGACAAATTTTGAAACTAAAATAGAAGGTATCTATGACGGTGAATTTTATGTGCCAACTTGTCACGGCCATGGGGTGCCCTGATATTTATTCAGGCATTATATTGGATGTGTCTGTGAAGGTGTTTGTGGATGAAACCAACATTTGAATCAGTAGACTGAGTAAAGCTTATTGTCCTCCATATTGTGAGTGGGTCTCATGCAGTTAGTTGTGGGCCTGTACAGGACAAAAGGCTGACATTCCCAGGAGTAAGGGGAAAACTTGTCCCACCCAACTTCCTTGGGCTGGGATATAATCATGAACAGAATGTTGGTAGAAATATGTACATTAGAGGCCATTCTCGTGAGGTTTCAGATAGGAATGAGGAACATGTTATAGGAAACTCAAGGAAAGGTTATCCTTGTTATAAAGTAACAAACTTGCCTGAACTATGCCTCCTTACTTGTTGCAGAAGGTAAAACTTGGGGGCAAGGAATTTGGTTACATAACTGAAGAGATTTCTAAGCAAAGTGTTGAAGGAGTGGCTTGGTACCACCTGACTGCTTATAGTAAATACAAGAAGAGAGAGATAAATTGAAGATGGAATTGTTAAGCAAACAATAAAACCCCAAACCAACCAACTCACAAAAATCCCCCAAAATATTGGAAATTAAATATTGAGAAAATCCTCAGTCTATCCATATTGCAAAAAAAGATAAAGCATGTTCTAAAGAGAACACCAAAGGTGTGGCTGAACTATCACTTGATAAAGAGTTTATGGCATATATGAGCAGAAACTCTGCCAGTTTGAACAAAAGGGGATGGAGATGGGACAAAATAAAGGAAGGTTGGCAGGCTTCTTGGATTCCACAAGGCAGGACCATAGAGGTATTTGGCTGTGAAGATGCACTGTTCTTCAAGAAAAGGGAAGAATGGTCCTGAAGTGAATTCAGAGATAGGCATGACTGCCACTCCTGCCACAGGCCCAGGGGGTAAGACTGTTTTCTCCTTGGTTTCAGAGAAAGGGGATCTAGCATAGAGCTATGTGGCCCTCACAGAGAGACTCAGGGGTTTGGTCCTCTCAGACAGTTGTGGGGGCAGGTCCCTTCCAGATAGCTGGAGGGACAGAGTGGCTCTGCAGAACTGTGGAATGACACTACCATCCCAGGAAGCCTGAAAGTTGGGACATTGTATTAGTCAGGGTTCTCTAGAGGAACAAAACTAGTGGAAATATATATATATATATATTTATATGGGAAATTTGTTATCTATTAATTCACACTATCACAAGGTCCCACCTTAGGCCATCTGCAGGCTGAGGAGCGAGGAGAGCCAGTCCAAGTTCCAAAACTGAATAACTTGGAGTCTGATGTTCAAAGGCAGGAAGCATCCAACATGGGAGAAAGATGTAGGCTGGGAGGCTAGGCCAGTCTCTCCTTTCACATTTTTCTGGCTGCTTATAGTCTAGTCATGCTGGCAGCTGATTAGATTGTACCCACCCAGATTAAGAGTGGATCGGCCTTTTCCCAGTCCACTGACTCAAATGTTAATCTCCTTTGGCAACACCCTCATAGACACACCCAGGATCAATACTTTGTATCCTTCAATCCAATCAAGTTGACACTCAGTATTAACTATCACAGACATCAGGACAAAGAGGATTATTCTCAGACCTTAAGGTCTAATGGATTTGCCCTCCTTGGTTTTGTATCTTCTTGGAGACATCACTACATTCTTTCTTTCAATTTTTCTCTTTGAGAATGGGAATGTCTATTCTCACCATTGTGCTTTGGAAGCCCATAACTCATTTGGTTTCCCAGGTTCACAGCTGCAGGGGAATTCTGCCTCAGAATGAATTATACCATGAGTCACATCTATATCTGATTTAGATGTTTAGGAGAGACTTTGAACTTTAAGCTTTAGAGTTGATAGTGGAATGAATTTAGACTTTTAGGGTTGGAATTGTTGGAACAAAATGAACGTATTTTGCATGGAAGAAGAATTTAAAATTTGAGAGGTCAGGGGCAGAATGCTACGGACTGAAGTTTTGTGTTCCCCCAAATTCACCTGTTGAAGGCCTCACCCACAATATTTGGAGATAGAACATGTGAGTAGATGATAAAGGTTAAAAGAGATCATGAAGGTGGGGTCCTACTCCAATAGGGCTCGTGCCCTTATGAAAAAGGAAGAGACACCAGATCATGCTCTCTTCTGCCAAGCAAGGACACAGAAAGAAGGTGCCAGCTACACACCAGGAAGAGGGCCTCAGCAGAAACAGAACTGTCTAGCCCCCTGACTGGGCCTTCTAAGACTCCAGAACTGTAAGAAATAAATTTCTGTAACCTAAAACACCCAGTATATGGTATTTTACTATGGCAACCTGGGCAGACAAAGACAATATCCATCACATTTCTTCTGAGAAGCTCTAAATAGTCTAGAGGTAATAGGAGAGCAAAGTAAATCACGGTCTCATGCAGGATTCCTATAAAGACAGTATTCACTATTCACCTTCAGTAATGCCACTGGTAGACATGATCTGTACATGATATTGACAGTTGAGAGTGTTCTAGTAGAATTCTGTTGCATAATTCTTATTCCTGATTGCTTGGCAAATGAAATATAACAACCTCTAGGAGGTGAAGGTGAACTGTCCTTTTGCTTGTTGTGATTAACCAAAAAAATCAATTTGTCTTTTAAGGGCTCTTTACAGACTGTTTATATGATATAAAATATAGCAAGTGCAGCTTAAGTTATTAACATAAAGCCTTTAAAATGACACAAGGACTCCATGAAGACAAAGTGATCAAATGAATTGCAGAACTGGGCAACAGTGAAGGGCTGTGAACTTCCCGTCCAGAATATTGTTTAGAAGATGTCCACACCAAATATAGTAAGAAAATTACGCTGCATAAATGTCCTCTGCAAATCTTTAATCCCAGTTCAAACAGTGTCCTCTATCTAACTTTTAGTTTTAGAGCCTAGGAAATGGGAAGAGAATTTGTCAAGATTTGGGGAGATGAAGAGAAGGAATGACCAAAAGGCTGGAAAATAAAGGAGTAGGATGGCTACAGAAATCAGAATCACTTAAGAAAAACTGTGTGGCTAAAATGTCTTCATTCATACAAAGGCCTAATCAGCAAGGTGCTGGACACTCTGTTACTGATTCAACTTGAATAAAGAAAAGGGAATTGTTGAAGTTGAAGGTTTATGATAGAAACAAGGGGAAATTATCTTACTAGAAGTAGTAATATTTACTAACAAGATAAATATGTGGTCACCTGAGTCTCCCAGAAAGTATTCCTCTCTTTTGTTTTTTTGACAGGAGATCTCGCTCTGCCACCCAGGCTACAGTGCAGTGGTGCTATCACAGCTCACTGCAGCCTAGAGCTCCTGGGCTCAAGCCATCCTCTCAGCTCAGCCTTCCCAGTAGTTGGGACTACAGTAACATGCCAGCCACCATGACCAGCTAATTTTTTATTATTTTATAGAGATGAGATCTTACTATGTTGTCCAGGCTGGTTTCAAACTCCTGGCCTCAAGCAATCCTCCCCGTCAGCCTCCCCACTGGGATTACAGGCAAGAACAGTCATACTTGAGATCCCAAAATTGCTTATTTTGGCCTTAGGGCTTGTTATGGTCTCAGCACAGTCCACTTGGCCCATGAACTAGGGTAGCCATGAAGTTCTGGAGTAGCCAGTCAAATTGACCACTGACCAAATGAATAAATAGCCACTGTCAATGTCAGGTAGATAATTACAACTATTTCCTCACAAATCCACAAATTCCATTTTCACTTTAGTTTTCCAGAAATGTTAGTTAATAATAGATACATAGTCCAAATTTTCAAGATTATTTCAGTTTTACAATTGATAGAGATAGAAACAGAGTCCAACCTATTGCTAAATAATGCAAAAGGTGGTTAAAAGCCTATGTGAGGACACCTTGCACAAAGAGAGAGATGGCTGGGGTTTTGTCTGAAAAGATTTGGACAAAGCCTTTCTGGAGATGGAAGACTGGAATAAAAGACCTCTGCAATTTCTAGCAGCCTTATGATTCTGCAATTTATACGTTGGTTTTCAACACAGATAGTCAACAATAGATGACTGACTCTGTTGGCTTAAAGCAACACGTGGGTCTGCAGCTGCTTTTCCTCTCCCTGGGGCCTTCTCCTGCTTCTCTGATTTCTGGGTCAGGTATATGTCTTTACCTCTGTTGAGGAAGGGCCCTGGCTTCTGCAGAATGCCCATACTACCAGTGACAGAGCAAGAAGAGTGGACAAGAGTTTACAACAGTCCTTGGGCCTTTGTGTCCCGCTGCATGCACTTGAGCTCCAGCTTGTTTTGCTCTCCCCTACTTTGTAACTGCCCTAGGCCATTTGGGCTTCTACAATAAACTATCATATACCGGAAAGCTTATAAACAACAGAAACTTATTTCTCTCAGTTCTTGGGGCTGGGGAGTCCAAGATCAAGGTGCCAACAGATTCAGTGTCTGGTGAGACATCTGTGGAAGTGGGGAGAGAGCTCTCTAGGATTTCTTTTATGAAGACAGCAATTGCATTCATGAGGGCTCCACCCTCATGAACTAATCACCTCCTGAAGTCCCCATCTCCTAATACCATCACATTGGGGGTTAGACTTTTAACAAATAAATTTTGTTGGGACACAAACATTCAGTCTATAGCAATAATCTTCCTGACTATCTGCCCTCTGGACTTCCTGCATTGGCATCTCACTTGAAACTTAACCAGCTTCCACGGTTGTGAAATCCCTTATGATATTCTCATGCATATAAATCTCCTAGTGGTTCTGCTTCTCTGTTTGAACCCTGGCTAGTGCACATGACAAAACTCTTCCAAGAAGGTGAGACACCAAGTGAACACTTAATGAAATAAGTAAATGCCTCCACTAAGATTAGAAATGTGCAGTTGGTAGAATCCCACATCCTTCTATAATCAAATCACTTCCTTAAACTTCACTAGAGCCAAACCATAAGAGATGAACTGATAGAGAAAACTATTTAACCATATTCAAGGTCATTTGGTACCAGCTTTTAAATATTGATAGAAAAATACTCCCATCTCATACATAGGGAAAACAGGAGATCAAACACTTAAATAAACTTGAGCCTGTGGCTGTATTAAAGGGAGTTCAAAGTTGAGATTTTATAATATCCATATGGTTCCAGTTAGAGTTGGATGGATGGAGGAAAGCTGTGATGGTTATCAGACTGACTTCCTGGACTCAGATGTTAGGAAGTCATATATATAGTGTATGCTAAATACTTGCTGATTTCATTCTCTACTCTAGGCAGTGATGACTTCCCACAGAACTTATAAGAGAAAAACAGAGAATAATGTCATGTATAAGTCGGTGTGTGTATACACACATGCACATACACACATAATAATAGCTAACACTTCTATAACCCTTTGGTTGTAGTAACTTAGTCACCAGCATAACCCGTAACTAGGTAATATTATTACAACTATTTATCAGAGAGGAAGGAAGGCATTGAGGGATTAAGTGTCTTGAGAGGGTCGTGCTGAGGTGTCTGGTACCTATAGTCTGGTAACCAATGCAGTACTGCTCCAGGGTCTCTCTGCCTATCAGTTCCACTCTGAAGTGTATAATCCATTTGGGCATGCAGGTGCACAAATCTGACTCCATAGTTCATAACCTGGCTACAAATTGCTTTTTCAATTCCATCTTTCTTCTCTCTTAGATGTTCTTGCATTTAAAATTTCCATAACATTCTTATGTTTAAAAAAATCTCTGATCATATTTATAATAGATTTCCTAAACTCCTTGTTGATGTTCTCGCTCTATTATTTCTGCATCTGTGCCTATTGACTGATTTTTCTTATGGTTGTGGGTCACATTTTTCATGCTTCTCCACATGTCCAGTGATTTTTAATGGAAGCTGGACATTGTGACATCACATTGCTGCAAGTATCTCTCTCTCTCTTTTTCTATTTAGATATAAAATGACAGAGAGAGAATATATGTAAATATATAAAACAAAATATATATTTATATACTATATTAGCATATATTATATTACTGAATAATATAATATATATTAACATAATATATTATATTTATGTATTATACTAGCATATATTACTTAAAATATATAAACATATATAAAAATATATATATAATATGTCTCTTTGGGGTTTTGTTTTTCTTTAAGTAGTATTAAATTTTCTTTTGGCATTAAGTTATTTATACATGAGCTCCATATTTTTAAAGCTTATTTTAAAACTTGTTAGGATGGGTTTAGGCCAGCCTTTATTCTAGAAGCAGTTTAGCTTTATTATTAAGAGACTGGAGTGTCTTCAGTCTCTCCTGAATATTCTGGGTGTTTCAAGAGTATACTCCACGCTAACTGGATGAATCTCAAAGATGTCTCAGTCCTGTGTGAGCTCTGGGAATTATTCTGCACATAGCTCCCTGCTTTTTGTTGTTTTTCTTCAGAAGTTGTTTTTTACTGCCTAGCCTTGTGGATTCTCACAGTATGCTCACGTTATTCAGGCAAAGACTACAGAGGATTCCATGCAGATTTGGGGGATGTTTTTCTCTGCATAGCTTGCTTCTCTAGCAACCTGCACCACACATTCCAATCTCTCCATCTTCCCTGAACTCCAAACTCTGTATCCTCAGCCCGGTGAGAGTGCTATGCTCCTTCTCCCTGTATTGTGGCCTGGAAGAAAGGAAGGTGAGAAAATTACAGAGGTCACTTCATTTGTTTATTTTCTCTCAGGGATCATAATCCTGTACTGCCATTTCCAAGATCTGGTAACAGTCCTTTTCTATACTCTGCCCTGTTTCCTAGTTGTTTACAGTAAGAAAGCAAATCTGATATCAGTTATTCCATCATGACTAAAAGTGGAATCCAATAATTTTATTGTGAATGAATTATTAATAGATAACAATAGTTTAAATAACTGAGTACGAATGAATTGATATAAAACTACATTGACTAAAGCTTTATGTTTATGTTTTTTAATATGTATAACTTACACATTTTCTTTTCTAGGTTCTCAGTTGGATTGTGAGAATTTTTATGCTTTTACCATCTTTTCCTACATATATGTCATCAAAGGGCCCTGATACATGGTTTTGCAAGGCACATCTGTGGATTTCTGCAGATATTTCAACCATATCAATGAGTACTATTTCATACTCAGATCAACTGTTCACATATATAATGAAAATTTACTGGTCTATATTTTTCTCTCAGTCCAACCATCCCAGGAAATGGATGAAAAATGAAATAAATCCTGTCGGCATTTTTACCACTCTTAGGGGCAAAAACTATTACACTTTTACGGAAGACAGGAAGTGTATTTTAGTGGCCAAGGGACCAGAAACCTTGGGGTACCTCTCACAGGTCTCACAGGACACAGATGTCCTGGTTGCATAGTGTTCCTGAGCACAGCTTTAGCTGAACGCTTGTATGTCAAAGGGGAGTTCTCTAGCAATGGAACAAAACTGATGAGTCAAAGAGAAGGCCCTGAAAGGAGACCATGTGTCTGAAGATCTGGAACCACTTGTCAATCTCAATCCTACTTTGAATGGGAGTCTTCTTTGTACGGAAAGCACTTTTCTATTATCTTTGAGCATTCAATAGAGGCTCAATACATGCTTGTTAAATAAATCATTGTGAAAGGTGAGCGCACTCCCTTGTAAACATCTCCCACCCCAGTGCACTCTCTTCCTCTTAGGTTGTAATTTGTTTTTTTTTTCCTCACCAAACAAACACAGAGGCCTTTTTATGAAAGTATCATTTTCTAAAATATACCCATAAATCAAATGTGAAATGGATACTTTGTTTGGTAAACTAACATTTTACAAGGTTATGGGGATGGTGTATTTATTTATTTATTTATTTATTTATTTATTTATTTATTTGGAGACAGAGTCTCTTTCTGTCGCCCAGGCTGGAGTGCAGTGGCATGATCTCAGCTCGCTGCAACCTCTGCCTCTCAGGTTCAAGCAATTCTCATGTCTCAGCCTCCCAAGTAGTTGGGACTACAGGCATGCGTCACCGTGACTGGCTAATTTTTTTTGCATTTTTAGTAGAGACAGGGTTTTGCCATGTTGGCCAGCCTGGTCTCCAACTCCTGAGCTCAGGCAATCGACTTGCCTCTGCCTCCCAGTGATGTTCTTTATAATCCAAAGTCAAATTGCTATCTCTATAATCTATCACCTGGACTGAAGAAGAACCGAAGGGGCACTGTGCAGCATTAGCACCCGTGTCCAAGTCTGCTGTAGGTACATTAAAGATGCCCATGCAAGCAATTTAGATGCAAGGTCAGGATCACTAGCTTTTCTGTCATTCTCCAGAGGTGGGGGACGGGGAACCGGTCAGTTATGAAGCACTTCAGAACTCCTGGGAGATATCGATGATAGGAGGCATCTGTATATATAATAGAATTATATAGCTCCCAGTAGTGTTGTTTTGAGAGACAATAACCCATTTAATATTTTGAAATGACTTGCCCAGACAGCACTCTTTGGAGCATCTTTTGTTTTTCTTGACCTCCGTCTCAAAGGTCTTCCAGCTTTGAATAAATTCCACAATTCTCTGGACTTCCTGAGGAAAGCAGCTAAGATGTCTCATTGTTGCAAATGGTTTTTTTTCAGAATTTCAGATTGCTGGTGTCAAAAACATAACCAAACAAAAAATGTCTTAAACTTGTTCTTCACTGGTTATGTTCTCTTATTCCATGTTTTCCTTACACATTAAGAGCATGAATGTAGATCCAATTAGACTGGGCTATTTCTTAACCTATATTCTTGTCCTTGGAAATGTGAAAATGTACCATGACTACTATGGATAATGGCCTGCTTTTACAACTACTTCACAGTTACCTGATGCATACTCAGAAATCATTTGAGCAACATAAATTAAATCAAGTAGGAATGTGTGATTACGTAGAATATAGTTTTAGTTAGAAGGCCTGGGTCAAACCCCTGGAATTAATAGTTCCTTTGTCATTGAAGGTGGCTCCACAGATGATCTAATCATGGTCTCTTTATATGATGGGTGGAATATTTCCCACTTTACTTACGTTATAGGATTAATAAAAAGATTAATAAAATTGCATATAGCATGCATATATCTCTCTATATATGTGTGTGTTTGTATCCCCTATTCACATTAACTAGGCAACAGTTTCCTATTTCTCCAGGAATTTCATAAAAGCAATTTTTATGTAAGTAATTTATTGGTAGTGAAGTGGACAAGAGTAATAATCATAATGATGATGATGAGATGAATAACAACCATTTTCGTGGTACCTCTTTAAACGCTTTGCGTACATTATCTTAGCACTTGTCCAGTTGAGGAAACTGAAACTAAAAGATCGCTTTGCCTCAGTCACACAGCCAGGAAGCCCAGCAGAGATTCACACTCAGGTCTGACTGGGGTCCACGTCTGTGTTCTGTATACTACTGTGCCCCTCTTGCCCACTGTCTGGTAGAGCCGAAAGAGTTAGCAAGAAAATAAGGAAAAGTAGTATGAGACATATTTAAAAATAATTCACAATACAGAAAGGATCTCTTGCCCAATCATTAAAGAATAATAAATCAACAATAAATTATGCAAGTGACGTCTGCCAATATAAATATGCAGTGTAACTAGAAACCAACGACAAAAAGTAAAATCTACCTGATTGAAGACAAGAATCCTTTTAAAAATAAATCTTGAGTCAAAAGAAATATAGAAATCAAAATTATACAATTTCTAGAAGAAAAGCTTATAGAAACCATGTTAGCATTTTTAAAAGAAAGAAAATAAAAGCAATAAACATACAATTCAAAAGTTAAGAAAACACGCAAAGACACTAAAAAGTCAAAATAAGGAAAGAGTGAGAAATACAAGTGGAAAAATCAGTAAAGTAGGAAAAAAAAAAAAAAACACAGAAAAAAAAGCCCAGGTCTTTTATTGTTTACAGTTTTAAACCCAGGATGTATGTATCTGATATGCAGTAGTAGGCGTTTTCAGGGCCCTGGCCACTTAAATGGTAGCATGCTCTCATCATGGCAAATTGGATGGGAGAAGGCATGAAAGGCAAAAGCATCCCCATCCTTCTCCAAACTCCACTCCAAACGGCAAGCAGAGCCTGAATGGTGTCTCTGAACATGCACCCTTACTGGCCCTGGGGTCAAAAGATCACAAGATTTTGGAGGAAAGTTAGAGTAATTATAATGCCCAGGGTATAGAATACTGTAACTGTTGAAACAAATCAGTAAATAAAACTTTTGTCTGGACTATAGCATGGTTAAAACAGGTAATAGAGAATTAACCTCAGAGGCAACCATAGAATACATAAAATAGCTTCAATTGATGGTCTCATTAAATAAAAACTTCCAAGCTAATGGTCAAGAAAAAAATTAATGAAATTTTTCAATTGCTTTACTTAAGAAGAAATTAAGTGCGAGGCATAAAATTGTACAAGTGCCTGTTTCTTGGCATGAGTTTTGGAATAATGCTTGTAAAAATCTGACTTCATGTTAGATTTCAAATTAATTTTACATGTAAATTAAATTTCATAGGGAAAGAAAATTTCCTTTTTTACTTGTGCAGTTTTCAAAAGACTGAATTTTAAAGTGAGTTTCAAGGACAATGGTAAAATCCTCAAGACAAAGGCCTTACTAAAGCACATTCTTTGTACTAAAACAAATGAAACAACTTGATTTTCTGGCTGGAAAAAATGTTCTGAACATTTGGTTTGGTTTTAAATATCTTATTAGAAAACAGTGCAGGGTCTTGAGCTATAAGAATATATAGACTTTCACTATCAAATGAAATCATTTTTAAATTTACAATAATCTTTCTGATTCTGATTGTGTTTATTGAATATATATTATAAAATATTAATACCTTGTCATAAATATGATCTCTTTTCTCTCTATATATAGATGTGTGTGTGTGCATGTGTGTATACACACATAAACACATATATATGAAAAAGTTTAATTCATATATATATACTGTGATAGACATATTCCAATATAATAGTACCTGGTAATAAATTTCACCCCAAGTGTTTATGAATTATACATATCTGATTAGTATGAACTTATACCTAACCACAAGTACTTAGAAATATAATATTATCTACTTTATGAAAGTCACAGACTTTACTTTAGAGCTGTTCTATATATAGGGTAAACTTCAAAAATCAGAAAAATAGATATTAACTTGTTGATATGATTCGAGCTGTGCTTCAACTCACTTTTCTCATCAAAACTATGTCCTGAACTCAGGTATCACAGCAACTGAAATTAAATGAATGTAGAGCATTGCAATTCTCTGGCTACAGCTTCTTTAAAATGAAATTGCTTTGGAGAAGGATTAGCTCATTGATTTATTAGGACCTTGTTATGAATTATTGATGTATCAGGGGCTCTCTATTAAATTAGACAATTTGAGGCTACAAAGAGACACTGTCAAGGGTCTACAAAAAAGGATTTGGTGTGAGAGACACAACCTTAGCCATACCATGGGCAGGCCCAGGCTTGTGATGCTTTGCTTGTTAGAATGCTGGCCCTGAGAGGGTAGACAAAAAATGCCAATAAGCCATGTCACTGTGGGTGACTTGAAATCATCAGTATCATGTCCTTTATTTCTCTCCAGATGATCTAAAACAGAGATCATTAAATCAAATATTTAAAGGGGACCCCAGGTGACATTCATGAGAGAAGCAGGCCTAATAAGGCTATGACAAACTTGAGAGTGTGCCCAGCTCTACTTCGGATGAGTAGCACCATGTTTTTAGGGTTTTAAAAAATAACTGGAATGTTATATCTAATGTGAAATTCCCCAAATTTAAAATGTTGGCACTATATTTGTATTAATTGCATAGGTCATCAAAACTACATCATTAGGCTAGAGTTGATTTTTGGTTTCAATGTTCTATGCTTTTAAAGTACTTGGTCCTAGGTTTTATTATACGAATAAAGAGAGTGGGGAAGATTAGGTAGTACAGTGGTGAGGGTGTTGTTTATTATTCCTTCATTCATTGTAAATTTAAAAGTGGACCTACTATATTCTAAGCCTGGTTTTACTCATTGTGGATAACGTGGTGAGCAAGTCTCTGCCTTTATAGAATTTGTATTCTTGTGAGTAGGAGTGGGTGAGACTGCTGTAAAAATGGATAAGGAAAGATGAGAAAGAAATGCCATGAAAAGTGCAGATCCCTAGAATTTTTGAGTAGTATGAGAGTTTGTTCCTTCTTATTTCACAGGCATGGAAAATGACTCCCATAGAGATTAGTGGATTGCTCAGGATATAGTAAGTTACTGGGAGAATCCAGGCAAGAACCCAGGGCTGTGTTTGTGGTTGTGCAAACTATGCAATTACACAGGGCCCCACGCTTGGTTTAATGGTCTGCTGTCACTGTTAGATATTCTTAATTATCTTTGAACTTGTGATTTGTAACAGAAGTGCAATGCAATGATGAAGCTCATGCTGTTACTTGCCGCTTCGTGTGCACAGAGCATGTGATGGCTTTGAGCACAGAATTCTGGTATACCACAATGCATGGAGTTCAAGGAGACTCCAAGTGATTGCAAGGTAAGCCTGTTATGTTCATTCTGAGTGATTGGGAAGGGTGGTGGGGGCCCCTGACAACCCCAACAGAGGTTACACTTTCCATTCCAAGGAGAACTTGCTTAGAACACAAAGAGAAGACTACGGTGTTCCAAGAAACTCAAACCACCAAGGAGCCCTATTGTGTCCTTTCTTACGTGTGTTATGCCCTTGCAGTAGTCAGCCACTTATGCTGAACGTGCTGACATAGAAAGAAAGGGAAAGATAGGGCAACCTACAGTTCTTTTTCCTTTCAATCTTTCCTTAGCCATCAGTAACCCCAAAGGTAGGGAGAGTTTGTGGAATGTGTGTGCGTCGAGAATTGAAATAAACACATTCAAGTTTGTTCTGTGCAGTGTTTCCACTGTTCTGATAAGAACAAAATAAATATGCATGTAAAAACTATGAAATATATGGTGTTGGATTTCAGTGATTCTGCATACACATCAAATACTCTTACATTGGCATTTAAAACTCATTGCACAATATAAAGCTAAATGGTAAAATTCACTCATAATTAAATTTTTTTTTTTTTGAGATGGAGTCTTGTTCTGTAACCCAGACTCTAGTGCAGTGGTGTGATCTTGGCTCACTGCAACCTCTGCCTCCCAGTTTCAAGCAGTTCTCCTGCCTCAGCCTCCGAGTTGCTGGGACTACAGGCGCACGCTGTCACGCCTGGCTAATTTTTTTGTATTTTTAGTAGAGACGGGGTTTCACCGTGTTGCCCAGGCTGATCTTGAACTCCTGAGCTCCCAAAGTGCTAGGATTACAGGCATGAGCCACTGCACCCAGCCAATTAAAAATTTTAATTTTAATTTACTTAGAACCACATTAAACAACATTAAACAGAATTTAAAACCCCGTGATGAAGAAGGAAGGAAACCTTATATTATTTTAGTACCTTCAATGACTCTTTTCCTGCTTTTTGCCAATGAACTCTGCATTTTCATTTTGCACCTGCCCTGCAAACTACATAGCTATACCTGCTAAACCCAGGTTAGAATCCATTCTCTTCACTTGTAAGTCACAATGCCTCCCTGAGCTCTGGTTTGATGTTGCAGAATTGAATGGTGATATTTATTAGCCTAGAACAAGGAAACAATGAAGCCTTGTTTAAATAGTTTTCACTTTATCTAAGCTGTCATAATCATAATTTCATAGTAAGTATTAATGTACCCAAACTTGCCCATCTTTGGTCTGTTCTGTTTTTTAATTAATTTATCTAATGGCCCTGCTCATGAAACAAAATGAGGTAGTGTACAAGCAACTCATAAGACAATTTATGTTAATTACTGCTGTTTTGGTTTGATTGTTGAAACGTGGTTATCTGCTGTTGAAATAAAAGAGCAGTTCTTTGTGTCAGCTGGAAACAAATGATTAGGATATAGGATGCCTTTTCCAAAGAGAAGAGCTTTTCAAAGAGCACATTGTCATTATTTTGGGAAAATCATTCTGAAGAGACAATATTTGCTCTTTTTTCTTTTCCCTTTCAATACTATTAACATAAATTTGAAAAGATTTTGATAAGCATTCGCATCTCCTATGAGGTAGCATATGAACCTGGATACAATTTGGTTTCCAGAACGGTTGGAAGCATTAGCCTTGTGTATCAGCTTGCTAGGGCTGCCATAATAAAGTACACACCAAAAACTTAGTGACAGTCTTAAACAACAGAAATTTGTTCTCTCATAGTTCTGGAGGCTGGAAGTCTGAGGCCAAGGTGTCAGTAGGGTTGGTTCCTTCTGAGAGCTGTGTGGGGAATCAGTCCCATGCCTTTCCCTTACTTTGGGTGGTTTGCTGGCAATCTTTGGTGTTCTTTGTTATGAACAAGCCTCACCCTGACCTCTGCCTTCATCCTCACATGGCATTCTCCCTGAACACGTGTCTGTGCCCCCAACTTCCCTTTTTTATAAGAACACCTGCCATATAAGGTTAGGGGACAACCTAAAGACTTTGTTTTAACTTGTTTACCTCTGTAAAAACCTTATCTCCAAATAAGATCACATTCTGAGGTACAGGTATTAGGACTTCAGTGTATCTTTTCAGGGGATACAAGTCCAGGATAAGGAATCAAAATCTGCTTCCAGTCTCCATCTGTCTCCGGCTTACTATTCAATTATTCAGTGGAGGCCAGCCTGTAGAAGCCTCATGAGGCTGACACTGCAGGTTTCCTGGTGACAAAGATCAAAGAAGATGTGTCCCTTCTACTCCAATACATTGGTCACCTGAACGGAAGGTCATGCCCCTTTCATCCCACCATGCCGTAGTTCCGGACACATGTGTATGTGTGTATGTGTGCGTATTCAAAAGGAGTCCGAAGGACTTGGAAATGTTGCAGCAACTTCCCCCCAGAGTACAGTAGACTTGTGTGGACACCAAATACCACTCCTATTGCATGGTTTGATTAGGATATCTGACAGAGCATCTAACAGTCCGCGAAACTTGGAGGGCATTCAGGAGTTGTTTGTTAAATAAATAAAACTAGTGAGTGGGAGCTCTGTTTCTTACCTACTTTCTCCAGCTTTTTACTGCCTGATCTTTTTTCACTAGAGTCTAGACCATGAGTAGAGGATGGGGATGTATTTATATGTTTCGCTCCTGGTCCATTGTCAGTGGGGTCCACCATTATCCCCAACCACTTGTACCCACAACTCACATGCTCTCCATAAAGGAAGTTGATGCTTGCAGTGTACAGTCAAGTTTATTCCATATAGATCATCTAGCTTTTTCCTACCCTTAGAAATTGCTTGGACTTAGAGCAATGATTATGCAAGTGTGTGTCTGTGATCTGCCTGGGACTGAGGTTGACAACCTCCTTTCTATCTCATTATTTTGCTGTCTAAGCCTTTTTACTGACTTTGGGTGACAGGACAGGTTCTTCACCAAATCCGACTTTTGGATATCTATTCCAAATTGAAGAATGAAGTCAGTATGTTATGTTTCAACTTAGTTTGACTTCGTGAATGGGAAATAGTTTGAAGGCTTTTTACATGCTAATCTTAGTCTATATTGAAAAACTGTTGACAAGTTTTATTCATTCACTCATTCATTTACATGTATATATTTGCATATTCTCTTCACTATATCCATTTAAACACAAATATATTTATACTTCTTATAAGTGAAGATGTAGACACTAAGATAAAGAAGGCAAAATACAGTTTCCTAGACGGGGGGAACGCCCAGGCAGAAATATTTTTCAGGATGTTGGAAGTATGGGTCTGGAGTTCAGGAAAGATATTTGAGACTCAATTCTCTCAAGATGACGGCTTGACTCTTGATATTAAATGAGATTACCAGGGAAAGAGTGAAGACAGAAGAGCAAAGAAAAGGGACAAGAGATAAATCATCATGTTAGGTCAAAAGAGACAAAATTATTCAACTGATTCCTGATTTGGGACTTTGATGTCCCTTTCTGGAGTTTAAACAAGCTTGACTTAGTTTTAAAATTAAACCACAGTCCTATCTCTTATGAATTTTGTAAGTTTGTAAATCCCTGAGAAACTTCTGCTGCTCACCATGACTGACATCCTCATAGCCTAAGCTTGTTATGTCTTGAGAGCCAGGGCTAAAAATAATGGCTAAAACTTATGTATTACTTTCTCTTGTACTAGACATTAAACTGAACAATATTTACATGTATAATATCATTTAATCTTCAAACTAATACTATAAATCTACCGATTATCTCCATTTCACATATAAATACCAGGAATGATGAGGTTAATTTATCTAATATTAAATAACTGAAAACTGGCAGAGTGCGAGTTCACACCCTCAGCATCTGATGTGAGAACCTGTGCTCTTAACTATTGCCCAGAACGGCTTCCCTGTGTTCTGAAGGTTAAGGCAGAGTCTCATTCGCTTTTCCAATCTTCTGTCTCAGACATTATAGAAACCAATGAAAAGTAGTTATTATTCAACAACTATTATCCAATGGCACAGACTTTAATTTGAAAGGGTTCAAGTGAAGATTTTTGAATGTAAAAAGGAGAGCAACAAAGTAAGCACATACCCTTGGGTAAACTAGCATTCAGGTCTTAAGAAACTACAGGTGAAATAACGTAGTAAGTTAGTAAGTTAGGGTTGTGAAAAGGTGCTCAGATTGTCTTTTCCTTTTCATATTAATAGCAGCTATCCCTGACCTTTACCTCATTAAAGGTCACAAGTCCACTCCTGTCCCCATCACCCTTACCATGAACCCACAGCAGGGGAAATCACAGAGTCATTCATGGGAAATGCAGGCTGCCAGTGTATGATGTTTTCAGTTTTTCCCATACTCACCTTCCTTAGGGCTTATCGACATGGTTATCTGTCCTTCTTACCTTCTTATTTGTAAAATGTTATTTATTTATTTATTTGAGACAGGGTTACACTATGCCACCCAGGCTGGAGTGCAGCAGCATGAACATAGCTCACTGGTCTCGAACTCCTGGGCTCGAGTGATCCTCCTGCCTTGGCCTCTCGAAGTGCTAAGACTACAGGCGTGAGCCATCAAACTCTGCCAAATTTCCCACTTTTTTCCAAGGGAGAAAAGTACCTGCCTATTTCCAAGGCTTACCCTTACTACAAATTGCATATATGACTATGATAATTTTTCTGAGTTAAGATGATAAAAACAATCATAAAGTGTCAGTTCAATGGAAGTTCAAGAGGAAATTCAGTGACTTTGTTGAAGGAATCATATTCATGTCTATGTTCTCAACACAGAGTCTGGCATACAATATATCTCCCAAGAGTGCTTTCTGAGACAAGATGGAGGATATATTTCTAGCTGAGGGTATTACCTAGAGAGGACAGGCTGGATAACACAGCCAGAAACTCCAGGCAGTTCAAAGAATGCTGAGGACCCAAAGCTTCAGTGGTGAAGGGAGAGAAAAGCATTGATTCTCAGTGCTTTTTTCCTGAAGTTCCATGTTTGGAAGGTTCTGAGATCTGTGTCTCCATGGATGCTGACGGCTAGTCTCTGTTCTTGTTCACATTTAGTTTTGGGGGTGTCCTTAGAAATTCTAAGATGTCGTCATCCTTATGGTAAAAGGCAACGTAAAAAGATAATTAATGCGTCCTTAATCATTTCAAGCATCTCATAAGAGCTCTTCATTATTCGAACTTGCATCAATATTTGGTACTTTTGACATATATATCAACACTTTGAAATACTTCTCTGCACGTATTGGGAAAGTAGTGAGCAATGACAGTTTGTTGAATGAATTAAAGAAGAAGTGTGCTTCTGAGAGATAAACTAAGACCAGAGACCATTATTCTGTAATACAACCAACCGAGTCATATAATTTGATTTTTTTCAGCACCCAGGATGCAGACACAAGGAAAAATTGGTGGTTCACTTGACCCAAAATCAGAGATTTGCTAGGTTAAGTGGGGTGGGACATATGAGATTGCTGATGAGAAGGCAGAGGAAAAGGCGAGTCTATGCAAAATAGGGAGTTAAGCATGAAAAAAACCCCACATGAAAGAATCGGTGGACTGAAGATGAACACTCTCTCAGGGAAGATGTGGTGAGAAAAGGGAGTGGACTGGAGACGAGGATTTGAAAGCCCTCATCTCAGAATTAATTACAATAAAGTAGAAGATTTCAGAATATTGATGAAGAGAAAAGCTATGCATTGTTTGCTGAAATGGAATTATGAAAGCCAGTTGTAAGATTCTTTTTGAATGCTCCTTGAGGTTCTTGTCTTCATTATAGTTAAACAGTTAAAGTAGCCTAGGGAGACATACCTCCTGACTAGTCCATTTCAAGTTATCCTACACAGCATTTCTAAAAGCAAGAAAGAAGAGTGGCTGATCACAGCTCAGTATTCATATTCTCTTATGGGAATATGTCCATTTGTGCTGCACTGTAAACTGACTACTCTCGGCTAGCCCAGCCGGCTTAGCAGTCCAGATCTGTTCTCTCTGGACTATGCCAATTTTTGGAAGATACCCACTGGACTGTGCTTTTGGAATCTGGTACATCTTTGGTTCTTCTCTCAATTCTTAGATGCTAAATTTAATCTCTATTTAGAAACCACCTACTTCCCTTTCTACATTTTGGCCTTAATCTTCTTTCTTAACTCTGGGTACCTTTGCTCCATTCCCTACAGTAGATGAATTCATAGCTATGGTCTCCTGTCTTTACAGAACTTTATTGTCCATCAAACTCGTTTGGCTTAGCCACACATTAGGCCTGCATTTCTTTGAGTTTATTGCATTTAGTTGTTTTCCAAGACCTTATTCAATATCTCTCAGGGATCCATTCCTAAAAGTACCTGCTCTTTAATTCTTACTTGGTAAGTTCTAAGAAATGAGACCACACTTCAAGTATTTGATCTCATCTTAATTTACCTGAGATGGACCCAAGGGGCAGAATGTGTCTATGATTATGGCAACAACAGTACCACGCAAAAAGCAGGTGGATGTTTTAGGGCAGACATCTCTTTCCCTGTGTCCTTAAATCATAATAGATGGAAACACTATGGGTTAGAGAATAAGCCATTGAGGCCTCTTTCTCAGCTATTTCAGGGCAAGACTAGACTAGCCTAGACAAAGAATTCGTCTGGCAGATAATATTCCTTATAAAATACAGGAGCACAGAATGTCTAATAAGGAAGTTCATGGATGATTTATCTTCCTTGAAAATTGCAGGTTTAATTTTGTTGACCTTTCTTGGAACACGAGGGCAAAACATATCCAGCACTGGGAAATCTGTCGCCATTTTAACGTGTGCTCTCCCCTCCTGATAGAATGCTTGTGTGTATCAAAATGGGGAGCAAAAAGGCTCTGCTGCCGGAAAGAAACTGACTTTGGAACTAGGCCTGATACCCCAGCAAGCACTCAGGAACCCAGCATTAGCAGGTCTCATCTGTGTTTTAAGACACAACTGGTCTAATGAAGTGTGAAGCATTTTGTTCTCTAAGCAAAAAGCTTCAGGGAAGGGAAGTTTGGGAAGCTGTGAGGTTACTTTGCACATTCAAAATTAGTTGCTTTTACTTTCACAGAAATTAATTTTTTCATTCTATCTTTAAAGGCTCTGAAATGTCTTGCAAAAATGAACTCTCTTGAACATTTTTTTTTTGCTTTTTTAATCAGACAATTGCATGAAGAATTGTTTTTTTTGTGTGTTTTCTTCTCTAAGAACCAGTGAGCCTATTCCCTAAGTATTAACTAAATGAGTAAAGATTAAGTTCACCACACACTTTTAGTAGGTTTACTCTCTTGAACATTTTTAGCCCAGAGTCTCTCAAACTTATTTGAAGAGGAAATCCCTTTTATTTTCTTTTGCATAATACCTATTAATTTTGGATGAAACTCAATTATTAGATAGCTATAGGACCTAGGCAATTATTTGAATCTCTATAGAACTGGCTTTATTGAGGTGCACTTTGGCTTTAGTCCATCTGCCTACACTGAGGGGCATCCTGAGATATTGTCCTGGAAGCTCTTTATTAAATTAATTGAAGGACTGATATTGAGGAAGTGTTCACTACAGACCACTTTTCTCTTCATGAAGACTCAGGGAGAAATTTTTTCTGGGTCTCAGTATCAAGAAAACTCTGATTCTTTTGGGTAGTAAGTATGTTTTTATTTTATAGACACTTTAACATTTTATGAATACTATACATTATGTCCTCTGTGCCAGCAGATAGAAGAGTCAGATTTTAAGTCATCTGACCTGAGACTCTCAGCATGCAATTTATTTACTAACCTCTTTCTTGGCTTAATTGTTCTCAAACACTTTATTTCGCTATCCTCACACCTATTTAATTAATATAAAGTTTCCTATTCCAGTGTATGCATTTTATAAATTGGAGTACATTCCTATTATAACAGAGAGGGTATAAATACATTATGTTTAAAACTTCCCTTCAACATTTAAATGAATGAATGAGACAATGAGGTGATTAAACGCTCACATAATTCTCATACACCATACACTATACTAGTTGCTTTGAGGAATATCAATTCAGAAAAAATACTGATATTAGAAACTTTATAGCTTTATCTTTTACATTTAATACTATCATCCATTTCCAATTAATTTGTACATGTAGCGTGAAATAGGGATACCTTGTCTTTTTTCATATAGATATCCAGTGCTCCAGTACAGTCTGTTGGAAAGATTTTCTTCACCATTTAATTGCACTGGCAGCTGGAGTGAGCTGAATGGTGACCCCGCCCGCCAAAGTTATGAGATCCTAATCTATGGAAAGTTTACCTTCTTGTGTGATTAAGTTAAGGACTTTGAGATGAGGGGATTGTTCTGCATTATCTGGGTGGATACTAAATGCCATTGTAAGTGTTCTTCTAAGACAGAGGCAGAGAAAGATTAGACACACTCAGAAGGCAGAAGGAGGTGTGATGATGGGAGCAGAGGGAGTGATTTGAAGATACTATATTGCTGGCTTTAATGGTGGGGAGGACCATGAGCCAAAGAACTGGCTTCAAGTATGGAAGAGACAAGGAATGAATTCTCCCCTACAGAGCTGCAGAATTGTCCCTGCCAACACCTTGCTATTAGCCTAGTGATACTAATGTTGGACTTCTGGCCTCCATAATTTTGAGAGGATTTAAAGAAACTAAAAAAAAAATCTTTGGCTATGGTATAAATCACATAGCAGGGAAAAAATGAAGCTCAGCACAAAGGAAGTCCCCCGCCCCCCACCACGCAACCATCTCCACAGGGTAGGAAACAAAATACCCTTTGGAATTAGGGAGAAGTTCGGGGAGAAAGTTAGAGAAGACTAGACTAAGGGCAGAGACACTACTTGAGTTCCTTGGGAACTAGCATATGTCATTCCCTGGCTTTGTACCATGATGGAAGATGTGAGGCAATATAAACCTCAGACAATTGCAAAGCAGGTGCATTCCACTTTCTGTTTGGAAACATAAGAGTCCCAGAAACCAGCATAGTGTGGCAATGGTCAAGTTGTCATGACCAGGGAAGACTTCTAGCAAGTGGGCTCAAGAAAAGATTCAGGGGAGTTTCAGGGAAAGCAGCTGATTGTTTCCGAGCACCTGAGGAGGCTGTAGGGAAGCACAGTGAGAACTGAGTGACTAAATGACTAAAGCCAGGTTGGAGATAAAGAAGCTGCAGAAGGCAGGGAGTTGCCATCTAGAGGCAATGACTAAGTTCCTTGTCTTTCGTGACTGATGTCGGCATAATGCCCAAAAGGCCAGTGAGGCCAGACTAACTTCAGTGGTATCAGCTGAGGATGCCCAGTCACATGGGCTCATGCCTAGAATTAGGAGGGTAAGATTGCTCCAACTCAAGCCCATGAGGATTGTTTACTTTTCTCTGGCGCCAGAAGAGAGCAACACATGAATCTCTCTGGGAACTTAGATCAACCTAGGAGTTGACAATAGAGATAGGGAAAGGGAAGAAACCTTCAAAGACTGAATATGCTCCCCAAAGTGGCTAAGAACTGGAAAGCAACTGAAATAATAATTTGATTTTAAAGGTCACTGATTGCTGTATATTTATTAAAATTGGGTAGAATATTAATTTTTTTTACTCTGTGGATATTGGAGTTTTAGGAAAGAGTTGAATTCCGATATAAAGAAATAAAGAATAAAGTTATATTTAGGCAACTCAATTGTTAGTGTATAAGGTTTGACCCTGATATACATATATATATGTGTGTGTGTGTCTGTGTGTGTGTATATGTATATATGTGTGTGTGTGTGTATATATAGCTAACATTTCTATTTTATGGTTAACGAGTGTGAGGCTTAATCAGTTAAGTAAATTGTCCATGGACGCATAGTACATGGAGACAGACTTCAAATCTTCAAATCCTGGTCCACCCAACTCCAAGGTGGGTTCCTTTTCCATTGTTAACACATTGCCTCTGATGGAAAAACCACCATCTAAAACCTATTAGTACCACAGAGAGTTCACTTCACTTTCCTCAGTTCTCCATCTGTAAAATAAAGGTCCTTCCCAGATCTAACAATGTATAGTTCTATTGTATGGTTTAGCAGAGATAAGTGAGTAATTTATTTCTCTGTAAGGTACTTTGAGAGTCACCATGTTAATTATATTAAAGTTGAAATATGAAACAGTTGAGAAATTGAACCAGAATTCAATGGCAAGTTTGGCATATGACACACTCATTTTCTTTTCTTGTTGGTAGGGTCCGAACAGGGAGTCAGAAAAGTCTTATCTAGCCACCAGCATTATTCAACTTGAAGGAAGGTAAAGTAATGGGAGTTTTGTTTTTTGGTTTTGGTGGGGCAATGAAGAGAACTCTGCAATGTTTGTTTTGATTAAAGCAGGTGGTGAGAGCTAAATTTTACCATAATGAAAGTTGTTAGACCTCTAACAAGTATCAAAATCTCTTTGCAAACAACCTCTTATTATATAAAGTTTGGGTTGGAGACACCTGTTTCAAACATAATAGGAATCAAGATTGGAGAGAGAAAATAGAGTTTTTAAATGAGTTTTCTTATTCTAGAGTCTTCTGTAAGCATTGAGAAAAACTATATTCTTCAAATGATACAGCTAGCTGCAGAGATCTATTTCTTGTTGGTCTAAAACCCCATAATTCCTAATTAAGCCTTTTCTGTACCCCTACTTATCTTTTCTATTTTGGCCTGCCTTTTATTTAAAAGAAAAACATGTCTAAAGGTCGTAATAAAAGGTTGAGAGTTGTCTTTCAGGACTTTAAGGAGATTGCTCCACTCTCTTGCTTGCATTGTTTCTGATTAGAAAGCTGCCATCATCCTTATCTCTGTTTATCCATATTAATCTGTCTTTTCTTTCTGGCTGCATTTAAGATATTTTAATTATTACTGCTTTTTGGCGATTATGGGCTGAAATTTGTTCCCCGAAAATTCGTATGTTGAAACCCTAACCTCCAATGTGATGGAATTAGTGCCCTTTTTAAAAGAGGAAGAGATACCAGAACGTTCTCTGTGTGTGTGCAAGAAGTTGGCCATCTGCAGCCCAAGGAAAGAATTCTCACTATACGCTGACCCTGCTAACATCTTGATCTTAAATTTCCAGTCTCCAGAACTGTAACAAAATGCCTTTTGATTATGTAAGTCACCAAGTTTATGGTATTTTGTTATGGCAGCCTGAGGAAACCGAGACGTTAGCAATCTGATTGTGCTGTTCCTTGGTGTAATGTCCTTTATGTTCTGTGTATTTAGAGTTCACTGAGATTCTTGGACATGTGCATTTATTGTTTTTTTCAAACATGAAAGATTTTCAGCTATAATATTTTCAAATATGTTTTCTTCCAATCCCCTCATCTTTGAGAACTCCAATTACACATATATTAGACTACTTTCACATCCCCCTTGGCTTACTAATGCTCTTCAACTTTTATTTCTATTTTCTGCTTCACTTTGTACATTTTCTTTGTTATGTCTTCAAGTTTACAGACTTTTTTTTTTTTTTTTTTTTTTTTTTTTTTTTTTTTTTTTAGCAATGTCTAACCTACTGTTGATCCCACCCATTGTAGTTAGCATCTCTAGAAGTCTTTAAAAAATATATTCTTGGTCAGGTGCGGTGGTCCAGGCCTGTAATCCCAGCACTTTGGGAAGCCGAGGTGCCTTAGATCACCTAAGGTCAGGATTTCAAGACCAGCCTGACCAATATGGTGAAACCCCATCTCTACTAAAAATACAAAAAATTATCCAGGCGTGGTGGTGTGCACCTGTAGTCCTAGCTACTGGAGAGGCTGAGACAGGATAATTGCTTGAAGCTGGGAGGCAGAAGTTGCAGTGAGCCAAGATTGCGCCACTGTACTCCAGCCTGGGCAACACAGCAAGACTCCATCTCAAAAAAAAAACAAACATATATATATATATATACACACACACACACACACACACACACACACTTTGTTTCTATTTCACATGCTCGATTTTTCTCTACCTTTTTGAATATAAGGAATATGCTATGGACTGAATGTGTACCCCACAAAATTCATATGTTAAAGCCTTAAACCCGAATTTGGATTTATAGAATTTGGAGGCATGGTCTTTAAGAGGTTTGGACCTGGTAAGGGGAGGAAGAGAGACCCGACTGCTCTCTCTCTCTCATGCTCTGTCATGTGAGGGCACAGTGAGAAAGTAGCCATCTACAAACCAGGAAGAAGGCCCTCACCAGAATCTGATCGTGCTGGAAACCAACTTTCATAATTCCCAGCCTCCAGAACCATAAGAAGTGAATTTCTGTTAAGCCACCAAGTCTATGGCATTCTCTTATAGAAATCTCGACTGACTGAGACCAAATCCAATTATAATAATACTTTTAATTTCCTTGTCTACTAATTCTATCATCTTTGAAATTTGAAATTTCTGGGTCTCATTCATTGATTCTCCCCCCCAACATTATGGGTCATATTTCTAGCTCCTTTGTATGCCTGATAATTTTTACTGGATGCCAGACATCGTGTATGTTATTTTGTTTGGCGCTAGATATTTTTGAATTTCTATAAATATTCTTGAATTTTACTCCAAGATAAAGTTAAATTATCTGGTAATAGTTTTATTCTTCTGAGAATTACTTTTCAGCTTTATTATGTGAATCAGAGCAGCCTTAGTTTAGGGCTGATTTCTTCCCACTATGAGGTAATGCCTTCTGTGTTCTCTACTCAATGTCCTGTGAATTATGAGGTTTTTATTCCCTTGCTAGAATGAACACAAACTATTCCCAACTCTGTGTGAGTTCCTCAGATTGCTCCTTCTAATACTTAGGGTGCTTTTCCCCTCCCGCTCCAGGTCATTTTCTTACAGTACTCAGCCATAGATTCACATGAGCTGCTCAGGGGATTTCTGGAATTCTCTTTCTATGCATTCTTTCTTCTCCCATGATCTTCCCTGCAAACTCTTCTCTCCTGGTCCTCTTCAGGCTTTGAACTGAATGTTCTCAATTCACAGAGATTTCTAGCCTCTATTTGGGCTCCCCTTCCCTGCCCTATGACCTAGAAACTCTCCCAACTCTAAGCAGATGCCTTCATAAGTCTTACGTTGTCTATTTCTTCCCTCTCAGGACTTATATCCTGTACTGTATATATAATATCTAAAATATAATGACCACTGTTTTATGTATTTTTTCAGGGTTTTTTTTTTTTTTTTGATCTTTCAGTCAGGAGGGTAAATCTGGTTTCTATTACTCCATCATCGCTAGAAGAGAAGTCAGTTTACTTCTATTTACACTTATGCTTGGTTCTCTCTTCACGTACCTTTTCTGGCTTCTGTACTGGCCTAAACAAATTAAGATCAGTATTTTAGTCAAAGTTCTTCAGATAAACAGAACCAGTAAGATAACTCCATCTATCTGCCTGTCTGCCTATCTGTCTATCTATCTGTCTGTCTGTCTATCTATCTATCTATCTATCTATCTATCTATCTATCTCATATAAAAATATATGAGAAGGAATTTCTTTTGGGAACTGGCTGATGCAGTTATGAAGGCTAAGTCCCATTGTGTCATTCACAAGCTAGAGAACCAGGGAAGCTGGTAGCATGGGTCAGTCCAAGGCTGAAGGCTTGAGATTCTAGGGGGCGGCTGATGTAACTCCAATATTCAAGGCTAAAGAATCTGCAGTCCTAATGTCCAAAGGCAGGAGGAAAAGGGTATATCAGCTCCAAAAGGGTGTGCAAGAGAGAGAGAGCACACACAAATTCACCTTTCCTCTGCCCTTTTGTTCTATCCAGGCCCTCAATGAATTGAATGGTGTTTGTCCATATTGGGTGAAGACAGATCTCCGTCCTTAGTCCACTGACATAAATGCCAATCTCTTCCAGAAACACTCCTACAGACACATGCCAAACTTCCTTTACTAGCTATCTGGGTATCTCTTAACCCAATCAAGTTGTCACTTAAAATTAACCGTCACATTCAGTAACATTTAAGTTACGTTTGGTCTTATTTTCGTGACTGCTTCTTTTAAATCCCAAACATATATAACTGTCATTATTATTATTATTAGGCATTTCATCACATGATTCTAGTGCTGCATCGTCCACTATGATAGCCACTGTGTTATAGTAAGGGTGCGAACTTGAATCCTTCCCTCAAGAAACTAATAACTTACTAGATGGGTAAAACAAATGCACAAATACCAAAACATGGAAGAATACAGAAGAGATAGAAATAAAATTACAAGTCAAAAGAGGTAGATATTTTGTTTAACTTGGCAACAGGGGACCACTGCAGTTGGAAAAGATTGAAAACCTCCCAGAAGGGGAGGGGCTATTGGGTATTTGCATTGTGGGTAGTCCAAGTTGAGATGGCCTGTAAGTGTAAAATATACACTAGATTTCAAAGATGTAATAGAAAAACAGTAAACTATCTTCTTAATAATTTGTTATATTTACTGCATTTTGGATTGAATATATTTTGCATATAGTTTCATGTTACTTTTTACCCCGTTGTTACTATTTTAAATGAATGTACTAGATAATTTAAAAATTATATGTGTAGCTAGCATTATGTTCCTATTGGATAGTGCTTTCTAGAACACTTTCAAAGTAATTTGGAAACATCTACTCTTAATCCTAGGATAGTTGCTACGTCATTGGCATGTTAATAATAGAAAATGTGTGACAATGAAACGGAGAGAAATCTAAATAAATGACTTAGGTTGTCATCCATTTCTCTAAGAAGATGCCCACAGTGACCTTTGCAAAACTTTGTCACTTTTCTCCGGGCTCCCATTGGATTAGTTGCCACTCTCAAGGCAACCTCTTCCTAGTTCTGCATTTTCCTCTGTCTGTGTCAGCCTAAATATTCTTCCAAGATAGCGGTTCTCAAAGTGTAGTTTCTGCTCCAGCAGCATCGAAATTACTTGGGAATTTGCTAAATATGAAAAGTCTCATGTATTTATGATTCGTAAACTCCCACAGGTGGAGCCCAGAAATCAGTGTTCTCATGAGCACTCCCTTTAAGTTTGATGCATGTGCATTATTGAGAACCACTGCTCTAAGATCTCATATTTAACATACTAAACACATCGTCTTCCAGGTCACCAACCTGCTCCTCTTCCTGATTTCCTTATTTCTATTCATCTTTCTCCTTGTCACCAAGGTGCAAAACATCAGTGTCATCTTCACTTCATCCTTTCCTCTCAATGTTTACATCCAATAAGTCATCAACTCCTACTGGATTGACTTTCAAGTGCCTTAGTTTGGACTGAATACACCTCACTCAGTGTTTCCAAATGTTTTTTCTCTTTTTTTTGTGCTCATCCCTGCTATGTTCTGGCCAAATTGAATTACTTTTTTTCTGTAATCCTCTTCCCAAAGAGCATTTTTCTACTTTTTCTGCAAAGTTCTAGCCACTGGTTAGAAAGTATTCCTCGTTCTTGAGAATCTGCCCTCTATCCAAATATTACTTGGATAAATATTACTTATTCTTAAAGGAAGTTCCAAAGCCACTCTGGGAGGTTTTTAGTGTTTTCTAACCTGCAATGGTCCCCTGTTTCCAAGTTAAATAAAATATCTATCTCTTTTGACTTTTAATTTCATTTCTATCTCTTTTATATTCTACCATTTGTTTTTATATTTGTGCATAGGTTCTACCCTTCTAGTAAATTATAAGTTTCTTGAGGGAAGGATTCAAGTCCGATTTATCTTATCTTCTAAGAAATGGGAAAGAGGGAACTAATATTTCTTATATGTACTCTTACCTAGGGCTTTTATTCTTTCTGTTCTTGTGCCTCAAATATTCTTCCCCCAAATAACTCTTTTCCTCACTTTCTTTAAGTCTCTTCTCAAGTATCACCTCTCAGAGAAACCTTTCTTCTTTTCTTATCCTGTTGCCTTACTTTGTTTTTCTTCGTACCACTTATTCCTACTGGACATATATATGCATATATAGGGATATATTTTAAATAGCTTGAATTAGAATTATTTATTGAATGAATGAACAATATGTTTAATTCCTAAGCTTCAATCACTGCATCTTTAATGTATGGATGGTTAGACCTACATGTAGGAAGTTTGGAAGAATAAATGAGGTGACAGAAATTCATCACATAACACAGCATTTGAAACATTGCAGCATATGGTAACTGAAAACTATTATTATCATTAACATTATTATTCTATTAATACATATTGTTTTGGGGTTTCTGCCCTTTCTCCCTGATTGATTTTATGACATCTGAGTGCAATGACTTTGGCTAACTAATCTTTGTACATCAAAAAGAGGTATCCGGGGTGGGGCATGGTGGCTCACAACTGTAATCCCAGCACTTTGGGAGGCTGAGGCAGGTGGATCCCCTGAGGTCAGGAGTTCAAGACCAACCTGACCAACATCATGAAATCCCGTCTCTACCAAAAAATACAAAATTAGCCGAGCATGGTGGCTTATGCCTGTAATCCCAGATCCTCGGAAGGCTGAGGCAAGAGAATCGCTTGAACCTGGGAGGCAGAGGTGGCAGTGAGTCAAGGTCTTGCCATTGCACTCTAGCCTGGGTAACAGGAGTGAAACTCCATTTCAAAAAAAAAAAAAAAGAAGTATCCGGTAAATAATTGCTGAATGCATGACAACCTCAGCATATCATGCAGCCTATCTGGATTGTAGTTTCTTGATGTACAAACAAGAGAATTAGAGTCTCCCAAGTCTTTTTGGGCAGTGCTTCTTCACTAAACAGCTTGTTAAAAACCCTATGGTCTGATAGCTTTGGGACAGAGGGTAGAATCAAAGGACTGTGCTTCTTTTAGTGGTATATTCTTAGCTACTTCAAATCTTTACAATATCCTCAGTGAGAGACAGACACAGGCTTCTTGGATTTGATGTTTACCAAAAGGCTCTAAATATCCTCTCCTTCTTTTCTATATAAAAATACATGTATATAATTTTCTCCACTTCCTCTTGATTAAACACAGTTCTTTTTTCTGCCTTTCTGGATTTTACCCCCAACATATTCTTATGATAAGTCAACCAACTTTTTATAAACCACTGAATCTTGGTGTCATTTGGTGTGGATTGTGCTGCACAGTGTTTCTGAGAAGTTCCTGACAATTGAGGTTCATTACAGTTTTCTAAATTAGGTATCTTCCATGTGAGAGCATAAACAATTGTTCTCAGAGTTGGGCTAGAATTCTGTCTTTGCTGGATCTAAATCTCCTTGTGTTTCTTGAGCAAACATGTGCTCCTCTCTGCTGTAATTTTAGTGAACTTTTTGCCAGTTCCTGCAGATCTTACATTCTGTCTGGGTGACTAATGATATCTTCCCATTTTTCTTGAGCCATCCTGCGATTTCATCACATAAATGGTAGCTCGGTTTTTTTCCTTGAATACTCAGAATGTTGCCTTTTATATGGATTGCTGCAAACATCAGTAGAATGGGATCTGAGTTGTAATTTATTTGACCTGTGTGAGGACAGAAAAGCAAAGCACATTTCTGATGAGAAGGAAGTTTTGCTTCTTGGAAAATGTTATTCTAAGACCAACTACAAACATTATCATCCCCTCAGAATAACATAAAGAGTCGGTGAGATAACCCCAAATAGCTATTTAGATCAGTCAAGTAATAGAAAACTAGTGAAGAGAACTGAGAAGAGAATATGGTGAAAAAACACCTCAAAGGGCCAGCCACATTTGAGTTGGACAATTGTTGCCATGCTAAACCACGTGAACCCAGTATTGCCAACACTTCTAATATTTCAAGAGAAAGTAGAAATATAGATTTTAATATGAATTTTTCTGATTTTCAAAGATTGATGAGGAATTAAGCTGAAAACAACATTATTTGAGTGCTGAACACATGTATGTGGCCAAAGGCTATTAGTTTGTAATCTCTGGTCTGTATGTTCTAATAGATTTTTTAGGTGAAGTTATTAATTAAATAGAATATTTAACTTATTCTATTTAAATTAGTTTAAATATTTAAACTATTAAAGTTTAAAGTATTTAATTAGTTTAAATTAAATAGAATATTCCCATTTTCTGCTAAGTTTTCACGGAGAAGTGCATCTCTCAGGATAAAATTTTCTCCAAAGATATTTCCATTTTTTTTTCAGACTCTAAAAGGCTTATATCAGTTGCCTGTGATGTTCAAGACAGTATGACAGATGCAGAGCTAAGGCATCGTCTTCCCCTTTATTCAAGGAACTCATTATTTAGTTAGGAGAAATAGACAGAATACTTTCCTCCCCATAGGGTGCTATTTCTTAAAAACATGGCAAATGGAAATGTCAGGAAACTGTCTGTAAACATTATAAAAATTTAGGAATTCAGGGCTGGGCATGGTGGCTCATGCCTGTAATCCCAGCACTTTGGGAGGCCAAGGCAGGAGGTTTGTTTGAGTTCAGGAGTTTGAGACTAGCTTAAGGAACATGGCCAAACTCCGTCTCTACAAAAAAAAAAAAAAAAAAAAAAAAATTAGTTGGGTGTGGTGTTGCGTGCCTGTAGTCCCAGCTACTCAAGAGGCTGAGGTGGAAGGATCACTTGATCCCAGGAGGTTGAGGCTGCAGTGAGCTGAGATTACACCATTGCAGTCCAGCCTGGGTGATAGAATGAGACCTTGTCTCAAAAAAAAAAAAAAAAAAAAAAAAAAAAATTCAAAGCAGGATGGTGAAATAATATAAGGCTGTATTGATCAGGGTAGACATTGTGAAGCAGAAAGCATGGATTTAGACATGATAAAAGGACAGGAGAGAATTGCAGAGAGGGAGCAAAACTGCAAAGGAGGGATTGCATGTGACACTATTTGTGAGTAAATGAGAATACCAGTCTCTTGGTAGTTAAAAGGTTAATGTTGGGAGTAAAGTGGTGAAATTTGCATTCTAAATCTGGCACACACAAAAAAGTACTTTTGAAAACATGAAATATGAAACCAAAGAATTTGGGTTATCTAGTCCTGGCTACAAAAAGGAACACATCACCCTTTTAGGCTATTACTATCTAATATTAATACTTTAATCTGAATTAATTATTTTCCTTTAGACTTCGTGTTCAACAAGCAATTCTCTGATTCTCACTTGACATTCCTGTGAGCTAGTGAGATTGGCCATAAAAAACAACAAGTGGGTCACAAAAACTTTTGATTTCTATTATTTTGACCCAGCTAATTTTACTCTTTTCTCCAAGGATGTTGACACAATTAATTATGTATTACAGATATATAATATATATAGGGGTATGTGTGCATATGTGTGTATATATATGTGTGTGTGTATATATATACACACACATATATGTATTTAGTAATATAATGTTGCCAAAATATTATTTTCTAGGTAAAAATTCACTGAGCCAGTTTATTGTTTAATTCTCTCTAAAAAGCAGTCAAATAATTTTGAATTCTTTTCTTTTATCATTTTTGTCTTACTAAAATTATTTTCAGTGGGTTCAATTAATTTTACTATGGATTTTACCTGATCACTCCTGCAACCCAAATTAACTTTTTATCAGATATAAGTTCTTTCATTTAGAGTTTTCTCTTTTATAGTTGTTATTTCTACCAAGTCTGATTTTCTGATATCAAAATTTACTGCTCTAAATTTTATGATGTTTGATTTTTTCCTGTAAATATTTTGATAATAACAAAATTTATAGGTAAGTATAGCTATTTATATTTTTATCCTATGTTATCTCCATTAAATCTATGTTTGGATTTCATAATATTATGAATTAGATGAAAGACTATTAGCTTGTGTTTATTTTTTAGTAAGTCTATGACATAATGGTCAAATTTCCTCCAGACATTTCTGTCTAGATTAGATTTCTTTTTATTTTAGGATTGAAAAATTCTGTTATTATGCTGCCAACAAGCATATGAAAAAAGCTCAATATCACTAATCATTAGAAAAATGAGAATAAAAATCACAGTGAGATACCGTCTCACGCTAGTCAGAATGTCTATAATTAAAAAGTAAAAAAAAAAATAACATGCTGATGAGGTTGCAGAGAAAAGGGAACACTTATACACTGTTGGTGACAGAGTAAATTAGTTCAGCCATTGTGGAAAGCAGTATGGTGATTCTTCAAAGAGCCAGAAGCACAACTACCATTTGACCCTGCAATCTCATTACTGGGTATATACTCAGAGGAATAGAAATCACTGTAGCATAAAGCGAATGTTCATTGCAGCACTGTTCATGATAGCAAAGACATGGAATCAACCAAAATACCTATCAATGACAGATTGGACAAAGAAAATGTGGTACATATACACCATGGAATACTATGCAGTCATAAAAAAGAATGAGATCATGTCTTTTGCAAGAACATGGATGGAGCGGGAGGCCATCATCCTCACCAAACTAACTCCTCAGCAAACTAACACAGGAACAGAAAACCAAATGCTTCATGTTGTCACTTATGAATGGGATCTAAATGATGAGAACTTATGAACACAAGGAAAATAATAACAGACATTGGGGTCTACGTAAGGGTGGAGGGTGGAAGGAGGGAGAGGAACAGAAAAGATAACTATTGGGTACTGGGTTTAATACCTGGATGATGAAATAATCCGTACAACAAACCTCTGTGACCTGAGTTTACCTGTTTAACAAACTTTCACATGTATCCCTGAACCTAAAGTAAACATTCAAAAAATTATATTATTAATCAGCTTTTTTCCATGAACTTCTAATCAGATTATATACCATGCACTCACTGTCCCTGACATTGGTGGAACAGAGAATAAACAACAGGATCAAAGCAGAGGGACTGAAGGTACCGCTTCATGACCAGCTATCTTAGACACCCTGGTTTTTATGTGGTTATCTTGGGCTCACTTGTTCAGCAAGTATTTATGAACTTACATGTGTGAGACATAACACTTTGCAAATATGGGGGTGAGCATGTTTCCATAAACCCTGTGTTCATGGAGCTCTCAGTTCAGTGGCGAAGACAATACAATGGTCAATTACCATAATGTTTGATGGAAAATGCTAGGTGAGATGGGAGTGCAAAACCAAATGTAGCCTGAGGGCCAGGGAGACTCCTCTAAAAGAATGATGTTGGGGCTGAGGCATGCAGGATAAACAGCAGCCAGAGGAAAAGAAAGAAGATGTGGTGGAGAGTAAAAGCATTGCAGGAAACTCTGTCATTGCTAGAGCCATAGATTGGGAGGAGAGTGGATCAAATGAGGTAAAAGGGAGGGAGAGATCAGATCACACGAAGTTTTGTAAGCTATTTTAGAGTTTGAAATTTACCTAAAACACACTATGAAGCCATTAAAGTATTTTTAAAAGAAGAATGACATGAGAAACTCTAGAACAGTATGGAGAATTAGTTAAAGACCACAGGCTGGAAGCAGAGCGGCCAGTGAGGGTTGGCTACTATTGTGAAGGCAAGAAATGACGTTGTTGTGGCCAGAAGAGTGAAAATGAGAATGAAGGGAGTAGAGTATTTTGAATAATATCTATTTATTTATTTATTTTTTATAATTTCAACTTTTATTTTAGATTTAGATTCAGGAGGGACATATGCAGGTTTGTTACATGGGTATATTGCATGATGCTGGGGTTCAGGTTATGAATGATCTCATCACCCAGACAGTGAGCATAGTACCTAAGAGTTAGTTTTTCAACCCTTGCCCCCTCTCTCTTCCTCTCCCTTTCCAGTGTCTATTGTTGCCATCTTTATGCCCATGAGTATCCAATGTTTAGCTCACACTTATGATTGAGAACATGTGATATATTGTGATATATGGTTTCCTGTTTCTGCATTAATTCACCTATGGTAATGGCCTCTAACTGTGTCCATGTTGCTGTGAAGGACATGATTTCATCTTTTTCATGGCTGCATAGTATTCCATGGTGTATATGGACCATATTTTCTTTATCTAATCAACCACTGATCACCTAGGTTGATTCCATGTCTTTGCTATCATGAATAGCACTGTGATAAACAACAAGTGCGTGTGTCTTTTTTTCCTTTGGGTTTATACCCGGTAATGGAATTGCTGGGTTGAATGGTAGTTCTGTTTTAAGTTCTTTGAGAAATCTCCAAACCACTTTCCAAAGTGGCTGAACTAATTTACATTGAATAATTTGTAAAAGGTAAAATTGATCTCACACTTGAATAGATGCATTGGGAAATGGGTGAAGTAGGAAACAAGAGTTTGCCTTGCACAAGGGAGAATTGAATGAAAGATTTGCTAATGTAGAAATCTCTAGAAATATTGGATTTGGGGAATAATATAATAACAGGTTTAGAAATGCAAGGTTTTGTGTTTCCATGAGATAAGAGTACATGTTTAGTGGATAGTTGGAAATAAGACTGAGGCATTCTTGAGGGAAATGACTCCATATGACAGATAATGAAAGACACAAGCATGGATAAGGGCACCCTGGGTAGATGAGAATTGTGGGAAAGACATTGGGCCCATGGCAGAACTCAGAATCACCAGCGCCTGAAGTTCAGGTAGAGGAAGGTAACTCTACAGAGGATAATGAGGAGTGAACAGAGGTAGGAAGAAAACCAGGAGGGAGTGATGTCAGGGAAATCAAAGAATGATAAAAGTGTCAAAATTATGCTGCAAGGTCAAGTGAAGTTGAAGTCCAAAGGAAGATGTGTGTTTGATTTAATGACACGTTGTTGGTAATGGGATTATGGCAGAGCCGGAAACCAGATTGAGTGAATAGGATATACAGAAATGAAAACAATGAATTCACTAAGTTTGCTTGAAAAGAAGCACAGGAGAAATAGAGCCACAGCTGCTGTAGGACAAAGATGAAGATGTTTGTTGTGAAAAGATACACGAATATATTTCAAGTATGATGTAAAGAAGTCTCTAGAGATGGAGTGGGTGAAGTTATAGAAAAGAATAAGAGGTGAGGAGTTAGAAATCTACAAAGCAGAAAGCATTGAGAACCAGAGCACAGTTGTGGGATGACCCTTAAATTTCAAACAAACAAGTTCTTATCAGTTATCCTCATGGCCTCCTGAAACCCAACTTGACATTTTTCTCTTGGCTTCTGTGCTCAGATTCTTAACCGTATCTTTTCTCTATTTTGGAAACATTGGAAATTCTGACTGAACCTCCTCCTCTCTCTTTTCATTCTCAATCTCTATATTAAATTCTGCCTCCCTTTGACCCTGTGAATCCATAAATACATCACTTCTCCGTGTTTCTCATCAAAGAAGATAGATGCTGAAGCCAGATGGCTGTGGGTTTAATATGGACGCCGTCACTCATTTTTGTTGTTTCACTTTAAACAATAACCCAATCTCTCTGGCCCTGGTTTTCTTATCCATAAACATGAATACACACACACACACACACACACACACACACACACACACATATATATATATTTTTGAGACAAGGTCTCACTCTGACACCCAGGCTGGAGTACAGCCTCCTGGGCTCAGGCAATCCTCTTGTCTCAGTATGCTGAGTAGCTGGGACCACAGGCATGGGCCACCACACTTAATAATTTTTAATTTTTTTTTTTTTTTTTTTTTGAGACGGAGTCTCCCTTTGTAGCCCAGACTGGAGTGCAGTGGCGCAATCGTGGCTCACTGCAACCTCCACTTCCTGAATTCAAGCTATTCTCATGTTTCAACCTCCTGAGTAGCTGGGATTATAGACGTGCGCTACCACTTCTAGCTAATTTTTGTATTTTTAGTAGAGACAGGGTTTCACCACGTTGGCCAGATTGGTCTTAAACTCCTGAACTCAAGTGACCCACCCTCCTCGGCTCCCAAAGTGCTGGGATTACAGGCATGAGCCACCATGCCCGGCCAATTTTTAAATGTTTTTGTAGAGACGGAGTCTCCCTGTGTTTTCCAGGCTGGTCTTGAACTGGTTGCAATCCTCTCGCCCCAGCCTCCCAAAGTGTTGGGATTATAGACCTGAGCCACGGTGCCTGGCCAAGGTTATAATTTATTGAAAATTAAATAAGAGAACATTGTGGGTCTTAAGTGTGTTTATTTCCATCTCTTCCTTTATAAAAAGAGTTCTCTCTCTCAACTGGCAATCACCTATGTGATTTATATAAGCATCTCCGAAGTTCTCATTCAGTTTCATTCAGTTCTCGTTCTTATTTTATCCTAATGTTGCTTTTTTCCTCACAATACTGGTCATCCTACAAGTCTCAACCAATATGGACCATCTGTTGCCACCCTTTAAATCAAAATTCTGGGGCAGGAAGAAAGAAAGATTGAGTGTGGGGAGGGGAGAATTAGGGCCAAGTTGTTTCCAAATATGTACTCATAAAACACAGCAAAGAATCAGGAAATAACGTAGGTTAGACAGAAACAGAAACTCTCAATCCTGATTTCAACACTGGAGGACATATTGACCATTGTAAACGGTATTGCTTGATCTTGTTTCTTATTTTACAAAACAAATATTGCAAGTATTTAGTAAGGATTGGAGGAACTTGTGAATTAAAAACAAGAAACTCTTGAAATGAGAATTGTGAACCTGCAATAAATTTATTTCTGTGCATAATATGTTGATTTCTTACATGGGAGCAGCCAAGGACCTGTTAGCATAAACAGATATCTTATAGAGAATCATTTGTTTGTCATGTGGTCCAGATCAAATTCCATTGTTCTCAATGGGAGTAGGAATTTTACACATCACAGTGAGATGTTAGTAAAAGCTGCATATAAATAATGTCTTCAAAAGTGATTTTACAGGCAACAGAATTGACCACTCATCTCATTTTAAAAACTCTGGCTCATTTATGGATGTACCAGTTCATTATATGAATACTCACTTCAGTTCATAATCCTTCTTTTTGGTAATTAACCCATGTTTCCATATAACTTTAAAAGGGAATCTTCAATAGCATTTTATGTAATATTTCAACTCCTAGGCTATGGAATAAGCACTTGAGTGCTCATGATACAGGTCCCTATTGAATTAGAAGCAAAGTAGAAAGTCTTGACTATTCCTCTGGCCATTTTGCTGGAGACCATCGAAATGCTGGAGAGCCTTCTTTCTGGCTCTTTCATTGAGGGGAGCAACTGTTCTAACTCAAGATAAATATAGTTGGAAATGGAAGGGAAAAAATTAAATCCTGGGAAATCAGAAAATAAAATGTAGGAAAAGCAGCTCTAGTGCATGACACTACAGAGTGTGTCAAGCTGTTTTTGTTTAAAATGACACACAAAATGCAACTTAAAAAAAATACATAGGTGTTGAAAAGCATTTCCTTTTTGGGGTGGGTGTGGTTGGCTTCTATTCACTCCCTCCAGAGCTGTGAACTCTCTCTAACTGGGAGACTCACTACATCTCATTTCCAAACTTCATGAAAAACGAGGTGTCAGACACTGAAGTGATTTCAATTTGGCTAACAGTTCAAGAAACTAAACTACTGATTGCTTTGTAAGTCTCTGTCCTGAACAGAGCAATTGAACACTACACGACTATTTATTTCAGAATAGAAAATTCAATCAATGGCTTTCAAAGTAATTGGAAAGTCCTTAAATTGGCCAGACTCAATGTCGGTTACTTTCATGCTGTCCTGCACACATTGCCCTGTGAAATTATTTCAGGATACCCAAGCTCTATTTTCCATGTCAGCTCTGATTTGTAGTTGCAAACATGTTCTCTCTTTTACTCCAATTTCTTTCCTACACCTATGTACTCTAAGAGTTATCAAGTTTTTCTGGATTAAAATTATGGAAAAGGAATCTTGGTAAGGCAAAGAGGCTGCAAAAGGGATGAGAGAGTATGAAATGCTGCTGAAAACAGGCATCCTTGAAAACATGCAGTTTTAGAGAAAGAGGGCAGACTCATGGTCTAGATGTCAACTTGAGATTTTCAGCTCTCCAAATCTGAATAAGTTTGCCTTGAATGCCCTCCCTAGACTTCTGTGTTACTGAGAGGGATTTAGTGCCATCTCACGGTGACCTCTATTTGGACTTTTTGCCTCTACTGGGTTGTCGTTGTTGACTTTCTGCCTTAAAGTGTTTGTTTATCTCTCCAATGGTGTCTCCCAGAGGTGCATGCAGCCACTGTTCCTGATTTCTGCAACAAATCTATTCGCTAAGAGCCTTCTTATACACAGCAAACTTTGCCAAAAGTTAGAGATTTAAATTTTAGGAGCAGAAAAACATTATACAGACTGTTAGACATTGTCATTCATAAAGATACTGTAGCAAATCTCCCACATTTCTAATTCCCTTCTTGCCACCCTCTTCTCTTCTTTTTTCTCTTTTCTGCTCCATCTCTCTAAGGAGAAAAATAAGTTCTCGCATTTTAGGTATTTCCAACCTACATTCCTACATAAAAGTGCCGTTTTGCATAGCCAGCTATTCAGATGATGATTTGAAATTTCCTTTTGGCTTTTAGAATATTTAGAAGAATCTTTAGATTCTTCCAGGTACTTAGTGGGAAACAGGATGGGAAGTAGGTTTGGGAGAGAGGGGATCTATACATCTTCTTGTTTGTAATAACCGAAGACTTTGTGTTAGTAGTAATATAGTCACAGTGTTTACCCCTCTAGTGTGGTCTTTATCAACGTTTCCCATACTCTCTGTACTCTGAGCACCCTGGCTTTCTATTCACTGTGGTAGGCAGCGTATTGGTTCTCAAAAGGCACTCACATACTAATCTCTGGAACCTGTGAATAAGTTACATGGCAAAGGGGAAATGAAGGTTGCAGGTGGAATTAAGGTGTCTAATTAGAAGACTATAAAATAGGTAGATTAACTGCTCCAGGAAGGCTGAATGTAATCATAAGGATCTTTGATGTGCAGAAAATTATGCAAAGAGCAGATCAGATTGATGCAGTTTGATAAGGATTCAGCGCACCATTGCCGACTTTGAAGATGAAGGAGAGGGACCATGAGCCACAGAAAACCAGCAGCCTCTAGGAACTGGAAAAAGCAAGGAAATGGATTCTCCCCTAGAGCTTCATCCTCCCTCCCAGCACAAGGTCTTAGCACTGTTTCATCTTCCCAGAAGGCTTTTCCCTTTTCCTCCCTGCTTCTAGTATAAAAATTCAAGTTCTAATTTACTACATCAATTCTTATGCTTATTTTCTCACTTATAATATTGATGTTATTCTTTTCAAAATATTTCTGGAAAATGCATATACTGTTGTTTCAGTTGTCAGAGACAACTATAAAATTGTCTATCAATTGTACATATTCAGTCTGGGTGCAGTGGCTCATGCCTGTAATCCCAGGGAGGATTGGGAGGCCGAGGCAGGTGGATCACTTGAGGCCAGGAGTTCAAAGCCAGCCTGGGCAACACGGAGAAACCCCATCTCTACTAAAAAATACAAAAATTAACTGGGTGTCGTGGTGCATGCCTGTAATCTCAGCCACTCGGGAGGGTGAGGCACGAGAATCACTTGAGACTGGGAGGCAGAGGTTGCAGTGAGTCAAGATTGCACCACTGCACTCCAGCCTGGGCAACAGAGCAAGACTCTGTCTCAAAAAATAAAAATGTACAAATTCAATTTCATCATTTCTGCTTTTGTACTTAATATATTTTTCTTTTTTTAACTTAACTTCAAGTCTTTTAGTATTTTTACAATAGTTTTTTTTTAATTTGAGATAATTTTAAACTTAGATAAAACTTCAAGGATTATACAAAGATCTCCTGTATATCATTTACACCAGACTTAACAGTTATTGCATTTTGCCTCATTTCATTATGAACATGTGTATGTATACATATACATAATTTTTTTTTCTGAACTGTTTAGGAGCAAGTTGGAGATATTGTGCCCCTGCACTCCAAAATATTTATGCATTCTCTTACAATGATCAAAATCAGGATATTTAACATTTATACAATATTCTTACTTAATCCACAATGTATATTCCATTTTCCCTTTTGTCACAATGCTGTTTTATAACTATTTTTAAAATCTTGATTCAAAATCCAATAAGGATCATGAATTGCATTTAGTTGTCATGTGTTTTAGTCTATAAAAGATTGGGAAAACAGGTCTTCAGTCTTACCTTTTCTTTCTTGACCTTGTCAATTTTTAAGATTGCAGGGCAACTATTTTGTAGAATGTCTATCAATCTGGGTTTATATGATGTTTCTTCATTATTACATTTAGGTAATGCATTTTTGGCAAGAATACCAAATAAGTGATGTTGAGCTCTTCTCAGTGCATCATAAAAAAATATATAATGTTGACTTGTCACAGTACTGGGGATATTAACTTTAATCACCAAGTTGAGGAAGTATCCAATAGATCTCTACTCTCTGGAGCAATTTTGAGGAGATACTTTCCAATAGTGTAAATGTCCTGTTCCTCAATGAACTTTAACCACTTAGTTTTATCATGCATTCAAGTTTTTCTAACTCTGTGGCTCCTTATGGATTTATTGGTTGGCTTTCCACTATAAAGAAGAGCTTTTTCTTCTCACCTGTCTGTCTATCTATCTGTTTATCTATCTAACCATCCATCCTATCTGTAATGAGTCAATATTGACATTTCCAATTCCAATCCAACACCATACATTACATTATCATTTTAATGCTTTCCATATTTACAATGCCCTTATCCAACAGTTGAGAAAATTGTCTCCGTTATCCGTAGTAGATTTACTTGTTTGCTCAGTAATAGAATACATAGAGTGTAAATTAGAATTCCTAGCTTCAAATTCTGCGAAAAAACTACCCAAGCATATTCAATAGAGTTCAATATTGTTTATGTTCTGTTTCTTTTGGTGTGGCATAAAATTTGCATATTGTAAAATGCACATATCTTAAGTGTACAATTCAATGAATTTTGATAAGCACATGAAGCCTTGGGATCTGAACCGCTGTGAAGATAAACAGCACATCCATCCCCTGAGAAAGTTTCCTGTCTGCTTACCAGTTAATACTCCACCACCATATGACAACTGCTTTTTAATTTTTTCTGTGATGGAATAGTTTTTCCTATACTAGAACATCATATAGATGAAATCATAGAGAATGTATTCTTTTACAGCTCAATGTCAGTGAATTTCATCTATGCTATTATAATGATAGTTCATCCATTTTTAAAATTAAGGATAATTCATCCTTTTTAAAATTCCATTTCATGAATGTACCATACTTTTGTAATCCATTCCTTTATCAATGAATCTTTATATTATTTCCAGTTTCCAATGTGAGATTATTATGAAAAACATTTCTAGGAACATTGTGTTCAAGTCTTTACAACACACATACACATATACATACACATTTGTTTATGTTGGGTAAATATCTTTTAGCATAATTGCTGTATTATAGGCTAGGTGTATGTATAATATTACGAAAAACAGTCAAACCATTTTCAAAGGTCATGGTGGTTGTGTCATTTTCACACCCATCAGCTATGTATGACAATTCTAGTTGCTCTGTCTTTTCAACAACTTTGGTTGTGTTTGTCATATTAGTTTTATCCATTCTAATACATGCAAAGTGGTGTTTTATTGTGATTTTAATTTGCATTTCAGTGATGACTAGTGATGTAGAGAAATCTTTCCAATGCTATTGGCCATTCTAATAGCCTCATTTTTGACAAGTTCATTCTAATCTTTTGCCAATAATTCATTGAGTTGTTTGTAGAAGTTCTCTCTATATTTTCTACACAAGACATATGCATTGAGAATATTTTCTGGAAGTCTGTGGCTTGCATCTTCATATTCCTAACATTGTTCTTCAATGAAAACAGTCTTGAGGTTCATGAAATCTTACTTACTAATCTTCTGCTTTTATTGTTACTATTTTCATGTTCTAAGAAATCTTTAGTTACACCCAGTTCATTAAGATATTCTCCTGGGTTTTGTTTTGTTTGAGATGGAGTCTCCTTCTGTCACCCAGGCTGGAGTACAGTGGCACAATCTCAGCTCACTGCAACCTCTGCCTCCTGGGTTCAAGTGACTCTCCTGCCTCAGCCTCCCGAGTAGCTGGGATTACATGTGTGTGCCACCACACTCAGCTGATTTTTGTATTTTTAGTAGAGATGGGGTTTTGCAATGTTAACCAGGCTGGTCTTGAATTCCTGACCTCAGGTGATCCACCCACCTTGGCTTCCCAAAGTGCTGGGATTACAGGTATGAGCCTCTAGGCCTGGCCCTCCTGGGTTGTTTTTTTGTTTGTTTGTTTTGTTTTGTTTTGTTTTCTAGTAGCTTTGTGGTTTTAGCTTTTATGATTTGATCTGTGATCCAGCTTGATTTGTGTGTGTGTATGTGGCAGGGAATCAAGGATTTGTTTGTTTATTTCCATGTGGGTATTTACTTGTTTCAGCACCATTTGTTAAAAATGCTGTCCAAACCAACTGACTGAACAAATATGAGTCTATTTCTGGGCTCTATATTTTCTTCTGTCGAACTCTGAGTCTATTCTGACTCATATATCCTGATGATATCTTACTGTGTTGATGATGATAGTAAATTTTAAATTCAAGTAAAGTAAGTCTTTTAATTTTGCTCTTTTCCAAGATTATTTTGGCACTCTTAGGTCTTTTTCATTTCTATATAAATTTCTAAATCACCTTCTCAAATTCTTTTTCTAAAGCCTTCTGAGATTGTGGCTGTGATTGCTTAGACTCTATAGAAAAATTTGTGGAGAACTGACACCTTCAAAAGTTTAAATCTGGCAGTCTATTAAACATAGTATAGCTCTTTCTTTAGTTAGGTCTTTTTATTTTCTTATCAATGTTTCATAGTTTTCAGGGTAGACATTTTACATGTCTTGTTGAATGTATTCCTAAGTATTTTATGATTTTGATGTTATTTTAAAGCCATTTTAAAAAAGATGTTATCTTTTCCATTGTTTACTCCTAGTGTATAAAAGGGCAAATATTTTTCTCTATTGACTACATTCTGTGACCTTGATAAAATCTCTTACTTACTTTCATATTTACATTGTGAATTTCTTACTATTTTCTATGTACATAATCAAGTTTTCTGTAAATAAAAAGTAATCTACTACATAGGAATACAGCTAACTGAACAGGTGAAAGATCTCTACAAGGAGAACTACACAACACTCCATGCAATAAGGATTGTAAGAATCAATATTGTTAAAATGGCCATACTGGCCAAAGCAATTTGCAGATTCAATATTATTTCTAAAAACTACCAATGTTGTTCTTCACAGAATTAGAAAAAGAAAAATCTATTTTTAAAATCATATGGAACCAAAAAGGAGCCACAATAGCTAAAGCAATCCTAAGCAAAAAGAACAAAGCTGGAGGCAATACAGTACTCAGTTTCAAACTATAAGACTATAGTAACCAGCATGGTACTGGCACAAAAGACAGATCAATGGAAGAGAATAGAAAACTCAGAAATAAAGCTGCACTCTTACAACCATCTAATCTTTGACAAAGCCAATTAAAAGCAATGGAGAAACGACTTCCTATTCAATAAATGAGTTGGGATAACTGACTAGCCATATTCAGAAGAATGAAACTGGACCCTTACCTGTTACCATATAGAAAAATTAGCTGATGATGGATTAAATATTTAAATGTAGGCCTCAAACTGTAAAAATCCTAGAAGAAAATCTAGGAAATACCCTTCTTGACCCTGGCCTTGGCAAATAATTTTTGGCTAAGTCCCCAAAAGCAACTGCAACAAAAACAAAAATTGACAAATGGGACCTAATTTCACTAGCTGTTTCTGCACAGTGAAATAAACTATCAATAGAGTAAATAAACAACTTACAGAATGGGAGAATATATTCACAAACTATGCATCTGACAAAGGTCTTATATTCAGAATCTGTAAGGAATATAGACAAATCAACAGGCAAAAAACCAATAGTCCCTACAAAAAATGGGCAAAGAATGTGTACAGACACTTCTTAAAAGAGGACAAATGGCCAACAAATATGAAAAAATAGCTCATAATCACTGATTATCAGAGAAATGCAAATTAACACCACAGTGAGATGCTGTCTCACAGCAGTCAGAATGACTATTGTTAAAAAGTCAAAAAATAAAAGATGCTAATGAGACTGTGGAGGAAAGGTAATGCTTATACACCGTTGATAGGAATATAAATTAGTTCAGTAACTGTGGAAAGCAGCTTGGAATTTTCACAAAAACTTAAAACAGTGCTACCATTCAACCCAGCAATGCCATAACTGAGTATATCATTATATCAAAAACACACATGCACTCATATGTTCATAGTCGTACTATTCATAATAGCAAAGACATGGAATGAACCTAGGTGCCCATCAATTGCAGATTGGATAAAGAAAATGTGGTACATATATACCATGAAATACTATGCACCCATAAAAAAGAATGAAGTCATGTCCTTTGTAGCAATGTGGATCCAGCTGGAGGCCATTATCCTAAGCGAATTAATGCAAAATCAGAAAACTAAATATCTCATGATCTCACTTATAAGTGGAAGCTAAACATTGAGCACACGTGGACATAAACATGGGAACAACAGATACTGTGGACACTGTGGACTATTAGATGGGGAGGTAGAGAGGAAAGCATGGGTTAAAAAACTATCTGTTGGGTACTATGCTGATTACCTGGATGCAACATATCCATATAACAAACCTGCTTGTGTATATCTAAAATAAAAATTGAATGTTTTATTAAAGAGTGACCTACCTCTTCCATTCTAATCTTTAGGCATTTTTTTTTCTTGCAGTGTTCAACTGTCTAGTACTTCCAGTACAATATTGAATAGAAATAGTGAGAACCCACTTTTGACTTTCTTAAATTTTCAAAAATTGTTTTAGGTTTTCTACTTCATTGATTTCTCCTATTTTTTTATATCATATTTTTACTCGTCTTGGATTTAATTTGATCATATTTTTTCATCTTTTGAGGCTGATAGCTAGGAATATTGAATGAAGAACGATGTGTTCTATAGTTGTTGGATTATTTGTTATATAAGTGTCAATTAGGTCATGACAATAAATCATGTTTAAATCTTCCTTATTCTTGCTTACTTCTTGTTAAGTTCTAGTAGTTGCTGAAACAATTGCTAAAATCTATGATAGTGGATTTGGCTATTACTCTCTAATTTTGTCAGTTTTTTCTTCATGTATTTTGGAGGTTTGTTATTGGACACCTACTCATCCATTATTGTTGTTTTTTTCTAACTGTTTTATCATTTTAAAATATTTTTCCTTATTGCTGATAATATTTCTTATCTTAAAGCTTACTTTGTCTGATCTTATTATAGCCACTCTAGCTTTCTTATCTGACTGTTTTTATGGTATATCTTTTTCTATTCTTTTATTTTCAACTTCTCTGTGCCCTACGTTTAAATTGCTCCTCATATATGCCAAAGAATTGGGTTCTTTTCCAATTTAAATCCACTTACAATATCTGTCTTTCAATTGGAGTGTTTCAATTTCATTTAATATAATTACTTACATAGCTGGATTTATGTCTGCTATTTTTTCTAATTGTGCCATTGTTTTTAAAATCTTACCTTTTTCTTGCGTTTTTTGAATAGCTGTATTTTGTGAGATTCATTTTTAGTTTCTCTACTGGTTTTTAGTGTATTTCTTTGCACTATTTATTTAATTACAATATAAAGTATTGTAAAGATTGTGAAATACATTCTTACCTTATTACATATACTTAGCATTAATATTGTCCTATTGCATATGAGATATGAGATGTAAAAGCCTTGCAAAAGTGTAATATATTTTACTGCCATTATATGTACAAGTTTTCATATACATTATATCTATACACATTGTATGCCTTGCAATATGGTACTATAATTTATTGTGTAAATAGTCATATACATTTTCAGGAAAACAATAGAAGAAAAAAATTATAGCCTTTTCTGTTTACCCATTTTTTAAATTTTTTATTTTAATTTTTTGAGATGGAGCCTTGCTCTGTTGCCAGGCTGGAGTGCAGTGACATGAAATCTCAGCTTGCTGCAAACTCTGCCTCCTGGATTCAAGCAGTTCTCCTGCTTCAACCTCTGGGACTACAGGCGTGTGCCATCACGCCCAGCTAATTTTTGTATTTTTAGTAGAGAGAGGGTTTCACCATGTTGGCCAGGATTGTCTTGATCTCTTGACCTCATGATCTGCCTGCTTCAGCCTCCCTAGTTTGCCTACATTTTTACCATTTCCAGGACTTTTCATTCCTTCATTTAGAGGCAAGTATTCCTCTGATGTCATTTCCCTTCAGCTAAATAACTTCCTTTTGGCATTTCTTAAAATTAAGGTCTGCTGGCAATGAAATCTACTTTTGCATTATATGTAAAAGTCTTTACTTTGCATTCATTTTTGATGAATATATTCTTGAGTATAGAGTTCTGTGTTGACCAATTTTTTTTTCTTTAAGCATTTTGAAGAAACCATTAAATTGTTTTCTGACCTCTATGTGGCTAATGAGATAGACATAAACTGTTGACGTGTTTGGCTGTGTCCCCACCCAAATCTCACCTTGAATTGTAATAATCCCTGTGTGTCAAGAGCAGGGTCAGGTAGAGATAATTAAATCATGGGGACAGTTTCCACCATACTGTTCTCGTGGTAGTGAATAAGTCTCACAAGATCTGATGGTTGTATAAATGGTAGTTTCCCTGCACAAGCTGTCTTGCCTGCCACCATGTAAGACGTGACTGCTTTTCCTTTGCCTTCAGCCCTGATTTTGAGGACTCCCCAGCCATGTGGAACTGTGAGTCCATTAAACCTCTTTTTCTTTATAAATTACCCAGTCTTGGGTATGTCTTTATTAGCAGTGTGAGAAGAGACTAATACAACCGTCATTCTTCTGTCACTTCCTGTTGTGTACTGTGTCATTTTTTTCTCACTTCCTTCAAGATTTTTTTAAATCCTTTATCATATCCAGTTTGACTATGATACACTGAGGTAGGGCTGTGTGTGTGTGTGTGTGTGTGCGTGCGCGCGCATCTTTATCTGTAAGTTATATTGTATGAGGTTCACTGGGCTTCTTTGATCTCTATGTCAGTGTTTTTGACCAAATTTTAAACTTTTCAGTAAATGTTTCTTCAACTGTTTCCTCACTCTCTCCTTTTCTTACCTCTTCTGGAACTCTAATTAAACATATATTAGAGTTTTTATATTTCCCTACAGGTTCCAGAGGCACTATACATATTTTGTTGTTGTTAATCCTGTACTCTCTTCTTGAGGTTGGATAATTTGTATTGCTCTGTCTTCAAGTTCACTTAGTCTTTCTTCTACCATCTCTAATGTGCTGTTAAGTCATTAGAGATATTTTATTTGAGATATTATATTTTCTAGTTCTAGAACTTCCATTCTATTCTTTATATTTTTCATTTCATTCCTATCATTTCCTGTAAATTCATTTTTTATGGCCCTTGACAACAAAAATGAGTGATTGCAGCAGATATCCCAATCAATCAAGGTTTATTGAGCCTGCTTGAGGATGCACCGGGAAAAACACTAGTCACAGATGGATCTGTGGCCATTTGTTCCAATGGAGTTCTCAGTAGGTTTAGTATTTGTATAAGTCTGTTTTCATGCTGCTAATAAAGACATACCCAAGACTGCTAAGCAAAACAGGTTTAATTGGACTTACGGTTCCATATGTCTGGGAAGGCCTCAGAATCATGTTGGGAAGTGAAAGGCAATTCTTACATGGTGATGGCAAGAGAAAACAAGGAAGAAGCAAAAGTGGAAACCCCTGATAAACCCATCGGATCTCATCAGACTTACTGACTATTGCAAGAATAGCATGGGGAAAACCTGACCCCATGATTCAATTACCTCCTCTTGGTTCCTTCCCACAACACATGGGAATTCTGGGAGATACAATTCAAGTTGACATTTGGGTGGAGACATAGCCAAACCATATCAGTATTTATATATTTTCCTTAAGAAGGTGGGGGTGGGTGGTGGGACATAGTGAGAAGAATGGTTATATACTTGTAAGACTTTAGCTAGTACCCAGTAAATTTACATTTTACATAAGATAAGGTGAACACGTGAAGAAAATGGGAATAGAGGAAGCATACATCTCACGGAGGGGTGAGGAAATAATTAATCTCATCGTGTCTTTGTTCTCTACCTGGGAACATAAGCTAATAGTCAACATTATCAGTGTGGAGTCTTTGAAAAGGCTAGTTTCTGTTTAGACCTTAGGGAAGAAAGCCTAATGGTGGTGATATGGTTAGGCTTTGTGTTCCCCCCCAATCTCATCTTGAATTAGAATCCCCATAATCCCCTCATGTCAAGGGAGAAACCAGATGGAACTAATTGGATCATGGGGATGGTTTTCCCCATGCTGTACTAACCTTTGTTTCTACAAGCAGATAAAACAAATTAAAAAATTTGCAAATTACCACTCAAAATTTTACAACAGTTAAAATCATATTCAATGATATTAACAGTTCTTTCTTTTATTTCCCAAATACATTCTGAAATAAATTGTCATAAAGCAAATGGGTTTACATGTAATTAAAGTTTTTATATCAATATTTTAAAATAACTATAAAGTTCTAATTTGTGGATTATATGTACATCATTAGAACAGACAGGCTGTTGGCTGCTGGCTTGGAAGGCACATCAACCACAAAAACATGGATGTATCCAAAATACGTGATAGCAGAAATTTAGGACTGCTTCCTGGGCAGATTCTTGCTCATCTACCCTATCATTCAACCACCATTTGAGCTGCACAACTTAGTGCTTGGGCATCACTACATGAACACCTTAGTAGCTGCATGAGCATTTGTCTACGATAGGCAGCAGCAGATTGCTCTTCAGGTTCTGCAGACTCCCAAGCAGCAGGACATTCTTTGACCATGCTCATTGTATTACACCAGAGACATTTATTGGTATAATAGAGACTATTGCATTTATTGGTTTCGTGGGCTGTGGGTCAGGCTGTCAGACTCCTCTCTTCTCGCTATTTGCTGAAGAGTCCCAAAAAAAGCTGCTCAAGGCTGGAGGTGGCCAACCTGAATATTCCAGCAACCCAAGCTCCATGAATCATGCAAGGCTTAAGAAATCTAAGGACACAAGAGTGCTGGTAGGTTGGGAAACTATTCTGAAGTACAGAAGTCAATAGATGATTATTATTTCTTTGGTATGTCAGTGGCTGAAACTTGTGTTATGGTTTTGTTAATTATTTCCTAATTGCCTAAAATTTTTGCCTTCTGTATTTTGACGCTGTATTTTTTGGCACATGAATATTCTGAGTGCTTTAGTTTTGATATTGATTATGTTGCCAGAAAGGGGTCCTGATCCAGGCCCCAAGAGACAGTTCTTGGATCTCACACAAGAAAGAATTTGAAGCAAGTCCATGGAGTAAAGTGAAATCAAGTTTATTAGCAAAGTAAAGGAATAAAGAATGGCTACTCCACAGGCAGAGCAGCCCCTAGGGTTGCTGGTTGCCCATTTTATGGTTATTTCTTTATCAGATGCTAAACAAGGAGTGATTGATTCATGCCTCCCCTTTTCAGGCCATATAGGGTAACTTCCTGAGGTTGCCATGGCATTTGTAAACTGTCATGGTGCTGGTGGGAGTGTAGCAATGAGGACAACCAAAGGTCACTCTTGTTGCCATCTTAGTTTTGGTGAGTTTTAGCCAGCTTCTTTACTACAAAGTATTTTATCAGCAAGACCTATATGACCTGTATATCATGTTGACCTCCTAGCTTATCCTGTGACTAAGAATGCCTTAACCTTCTGGGAATGCAGCATAGTAAGTCTCAGCCTTATTTTATCTAGCCCCTATTCAAGATGGAGTTGCTCTGGTTCAAACATCTCTAACATTCTCCCTTCCCTTTTATAAGAGAACCCTTCATCCTAATGCTTGTAGAGGGATAATCCTTCTTCTGTAACATCTTCAGGTTGAATAGGGGCAATGATATTCCTGCCTGACTATTGGGTATCTTGCATTCAGGGTAGAGAGAAGCTCAGTTAGAAATCATTGATATGGCAAGGGCCATTCATAATTCTTGAGTGCCAACGAAAAGTGATATCTGGAAAATTAATATATGTTCAATTTAAGAGAACATTCAGTAAGCTATACTGCATTCTTACACATAGAGTGCAACAGCAACATATTTCACAACAATAAAGGAAAATAAGCAATATTATCCCAAGTAAACTAAATTGGAAGGCTTTCCATTAACTGAGCAGTTGGAATCAAGCTGATGCGGGGTTGCTAGCTGATTCTAATACCCATCCGTAATTAGAATATCAATCCAGATTTTTGCATTACCCATCCCTCTTGTTTCTTCTGAGCTGCAGTCAGAGATCACTGATTGGTTCACAGTAATAATCAAGGTCAGTCTAAATGTCAGGAGAATAAGCTCAAGAAAAACTGAGGAGACTAGAATTTAATAACAGGTATGCCATAGTTCTTAAAACATAATTTTTTTCTGTTTCCCATCTCCGATTTTTACTAAAGACAAATCATGGTAAGACTGATTTGCTTTATTATACTTGGTCTGATTATTTGTATAAAATGCAGCAAGAATATTTGTCACCTAAGCTTTTTTAAAATTGGTTTTGATTGAACTTTGTTCCAGAGAAGGAATATCAGATAGGACTTTTTTAAAGCTGAGCCCACACATGGGTTTATACTGTCAAATACCTATAAGCTGAGTAAATTCCCTTCCTATTGAGGTCCCAGGAAAACTTGGGGCTCCAGAGCCTGTTAGAAAGTGACATTCTTTCCTTACTACAGGTCATAAACCCTGTAGAGGGACTGTATAGACAAAGTATAAGGCCAGTTTTTCTCAAGGCAATTTTATTGGCTCTACAAGTCAAGTTTGATTCCTTAAAGGAAAGCAAACCATTTCAGTCAAAGCCTTGGTAAAATAAATAGTTTCTCCAATTGTGTCCTGTTGCAGAAGAAAACAGATTCTTATTGCACTTATGCAGATAACTATATTGCCCTAAGTTAAGATATTCACAAATCTTAATAGTTCCAAATTCTGGAGAAATCAGGTAGAGAGAAACAAATATGCTCCAACTTTTGTTCATAGGACTATACTTTACTCAATTGTTAAATGCTGTCAATAACTCAAGAGAAAAGTTTCCTTGACTTTGAAAAACAGAACAAAGGATCAGCAACATTTTAAGCAAAAAGTAAAAAAAAAATTACTTTAGTCTTCTATTAGTTCAGTCCATGCAGTTAACTCCTGTTCTGCTTGATATTCATGAACATTTCAGCTCTCCCTGAGAGTCCTGAAAGTTTTTCCCTCTATTTTAATGTTGCAATTTCCAAATTCATTGGAAACCTGCATTTAACAGCAGAAAGTCCTATAGCTGACTATAACCTACTTTCTAAAGAGGACCAAAACAAGATAACAATTGTCCAGGCTGACAAAAAGTCTTAGTTAGGACAACCACTATTAAAGCCATAATTGATAAGGAAATTTTGGTTACCTTTGTGGCATACAATGATTTTATGTAACAATTATAATTATTAATAACAAATATTAAGTCCTATGAGAATTATAGGAGTTTTCCATAATTTTGGAATACATAACAATAACATATTTATACAAATACAGCCTGAAGAAAGCCAACTTTGTATTTTACAATGCATCCTGCAGGACTTTTATATCAGATAAGCCAAATTTTACCATTGCATTAGTGTACTGTTAATGTTAAACCAATTCTTAATAAAACCTTATAGACAAATTTATTCAATCTTAATCTGTTTGACCATAAGATAAGATTCTTATAAACCTTTTTTTGTCACCTCCCTAACAGTGGATTATAAACCTCTTATAACCCTTTATAATTTCTTGTGAAAGAGCAGATCAGTGCTCTGAGAAACACTTGATGTGCTTATATTCCAATGTTCAATTTATGGAAAAATCAAATAATACCTTTAACTTTAGCCAATATGTTCACATTCAGAATTTCTTTTACAAGATTAACTTTTTACAAGCCTTCCACAACTTGATTAAACTTTTAGCCTTATCTTATCCAATTTAAAACAATCCTTCAACTTTTGAATCTAGGCAAAAAAAAAAAAAAATCCTTATACCCATGCCTTCTTATAATCTTTTACCAGAAACACATTTTACTTTCCTTACATACCTTGCTTGTAAAACTGTTTTGATTTTCCAAAGATTACTTAAGTCATGTGATCTAAGAGGCATTCCACTTTTTACTTTTCTGACAAAATATTTGATTTCAGCATTTATTATTTTTAAGCCATTAATCAAAGCTCTTTTATATCACTACACACAACACATATAAATATACAGACAGAAGAAGATGCCAAGTAGTTGTAAGGTTTTTCATTTGCCAGTTTTCTAATTGAATTACTGGTTTCAAGGTGGAGCCCTTGGAAGAACAGGACCAGGAAAGCATGCAGTTTGTATAGCTTAATAAGCAGTACAAGCTAGAAGGCAAAAACAGACCCCCAAAATTAAGAGTCCCATTTTTATACCAGATCCTGGATCCCAAAAAGAGGGAATTAGCCTCATGGGAGTCTTATCTCTCTGTGGAGTCTAGGAACATCTACATACTTCCTAGGTGACCAAGAGCATGCTTCTCTTATCCAAATGTGCAAAAACCCGAATATCCCCCCATAACTGCTATTGGACATCCCCAAAAGTATATTTTCAACCTACTTGTTACACACTAAAGCTCTCTTATAATGCAAAGTAATTTCTGATGCCCTCCAAAGTCAAAAATGTCAGATGACACAATGCAAAACAGAACAAAGCCTTAGATTTTCAGAGGGATCTATTCACTTTCAATTCCTGGGATTTCATGAGGAAAACACAGGTTTTTCCCAAAATGGGGTCTGTGACACCTCCCGTTATTCCCAAGGAGTCCCAGACTGTGAAAGCTTGAATATCTACTTCTAATCAAACTGACTTTTAACAGTTTGATTTAAAAATATATATATTTTAGGCCGGGCATGGGGGCTCACGCCTGTAATCCCAGCACTTTGGGAGGCCGAGGAGGGTGGATTACGAGGTCAGGAGATCTAACCTTTCTGGCTATCATGGTGAAACCCTGCCTCTACTAAAAAAATACAAAAAATTAGCCGGGCATGGTGGCAGGCGCCTGTAGTCCCAGCTACTCGGGAGGCTGAGGCAGGAGAATGGCGTGAACCTGGGAGGCGGAGCTTGCAGTGAGCAGAGATCACATTATTGCACTCCAGCCTGGGCAACAGAGTGAGACTCTGTCTCAAAAAAAAAAAAAAAGTTTTTAAACTTCTTATTTCTTATTAGCCAACTTTAGCCAGGCCAAGTGTCCAATATTTCTGGTTTTTCAACTTTACTAAAAGAAACCTCCCATGTGCATAGAGAAAGGAAAAATCAAGATGGTTCATGGAGGGGAAAAGAATTTAAAAGTGGCAAAAGTCACATAGATATCAAATCAGAAAAGACTCATTCCAAAATCTGGGAATTGAACCCAGGCCACTATTGTAAAATGGTGAACCCTTAGCTACTGAGCTACAACATTGGGTGATTTCCACTGTACTTCCCAGAAGGAGTCTAGAGAAGCCAATTTTGAGCTTGCAAAGGCTTTTAACTGCTCAAGATAATTTTTAGGGCTAGCTCATGAACCCCCAAATTCCTATTCCCTGCATGGCAGAGACCAAGAGAAAGTACCACCATGTGATTACAAGGTCGAGCTCTCAAGGACATTTTTCAACATGTGGCCTCTGGGCAAGACGGTTGCCCTGAGTAACAGAAAAGATAAAAAAGGCAAAGAAGAGTGCATTATTCCATTCTCACCCTGCTATGAAGAAATACCCGAGACTAGGTAATTTGTAAAGAAAAGAGATTTAATTGACTCACAGTTCTGCATGGGTGGGGAGGCCTCAGGAAACTTAAAATTATGGCAGAAGGCACCTGTTCACATAATGGCAGGAGAGAGAATGAGTGCCAAGTGAAGGTGGCAGTCCCTTATAAAACCATCAGATCTCATGAGAACTCACTTACTATCATGAGAACAGCATGGGGGAACTGCCCCCATTATTCATTTATCTCCACCTGGTCTCACTCTTGACATGTGGGGATTATTACAATTCAAGGTGAGATTTAGGTGAGAACACAGAGCCAAATCATATTATTCTGCTCCTGATCCCTCCCAAATCTCATGTCCTCATATTTCAAAATACATTTATGCCCTTCCAACAGTCCCCCAAAGTCTTGACTCACTCTGGCATTAACCTAAAAGTTTAAGTCCAAAGTCTGATCTGAGACAAGGCAATTCCCTTCCACCTATGAGCCTGTAAAATCAAAAGCAAGCTAGTTACTTTCTAGATACAAAGTGGGTACAGTCATTGGGTAAATACACCCATTCCAAATGGGAGAAATGGGCCAAAACCAAGGGGCTACAGACCCCATGCAAGTCTGAAATCCAATAGGACAGCCATTAAACCTTAAAGTTCCAAAATGATCTCCTTTGACTCCATGTCTCATATTCAGGTCATACTGATGCAAGAATGGGGCTCCCACAACCTTGGGCAGCTCCACCCCTATGGTTTTGCAGGGTACAGCCCCCCTTTTGGCTGCTTTCATGAGCTGGCAATGAGTGCCTGTAGCTTTTCCAAGAACATAGGGCAAGCTTTCAGTGGACCTACCATTCTGGAGTCTAGAGAATGGTGGCCCTCTTCTCACAGATCCACTAGGCAGTGCCCCAGTAGAGACTCTGAGGCTGGGATCTAACCCCACATTTCCCTCTGCAGTGCCCTAGCAGAGGTTCTCCATAAGGGCTCTGCCCCTGTAGCACACTTCTGCCTGGACATCCAGGTGTTTCCATACATCCTCTGAAATCTAGGCAGAGGTTCCTAAACCTCAGTTCTTGACCTCTGTACAGCCACAGGCTCAACACTATATGGAAACCACCAAGGCTTGGAGCTTGCACACTCTGAAGCAATGACCTGAGCTTTACCTTGGCCCCTTTTAGCCACAGCTGGAGCTGAAGCAACTGGAATACAGAGCACCATTTCCTGAGGCTGCACAGAGCAGGGAATTTTAGGGCCCAGCCCAGGAAACCATTTTTCCCTCCCAGGCCTCTGGGCCTGTGATGAGAGGTCTGCCATGAAGGTCTCTCACATGCCATGGAGACATTTTCCTTGTTGTCTTGGTTATTAACATTCAGGTCCTTGTTACTTATACAAATTTCTGCAGCCGGCTTGAGTTTCTCCTCAGAAAATGGGTTTTTCTTTTCTATTGCATCATCATCCTGCAATATTTCCAAACTTTTATGCTCTGCTCTCTCTTAAATGCTTTGCTGCTTAGAAATTTCTTCTGCCAGATACCCTAAATCATCTGTCTCAAGTTCATCTCTACGGCAAGAGCAAAATCTTGCCAGTCTGTTTGCTAAAGCATAGCAAGAGTGACCTTTATTCCAGTTCCCAACAAGTTCCTCATCTCCACTTGAGACCACCTCAGCCTGGACTTCATTGTCCCTATCACTATCAGCATTTTGGTCAAAGCCATTCAACAAGTTTCTAGGAAGTTTCAAACTTTCCCACATTTCCCAGTTTTATTCTGAGCCCTCCAAACTGTTCCAACCTCTGCCAGTTACCCAGTTCCAAAGTTGTTTCCACATTTTTAAGTATCCTTATAGTATTACCCCACTTCTGGTATCAATTTACTGTGCTAGTCCCTTCTCACACTGCTATGAAGAAATATCCAAAACTAAGTAATTCATTGAAAAAAGAGGTTTAATTGACTCACAGTTCTGCATGGCTGGGGAGGCCTCAGGAAACTTACACTCATGGTAGTAGGCACCTCATCACAGGGCTGCAAGAGACACCGAGTGCTAAGCAAAGGAGGAAGCCCCTTATAAAACCATCAGCTTTCATGAGAACTCACTAACTATCATGACAACAGTATGGGGAAACCACCCCCATGATTCAATTATTTCCACCTGTTCCCACACTTGACACATAGGGATTATCACAATTCAAGGTGAGATTTGGGTGGGAACACAGAGCCAAACCATATCAGAAAGAAAGAGAGAGAGAAAAGCATTTTCTGCAGCAGGGTGGGGAAGGTGAAATGCATAGGGAGGCCAGAGGAAGACTCATCCATCCTAGCAATGCTGAATCCAAAGTTCAAGTGGCCACTTGTCAGTTATGAAGGGTTCTTTTCCAGTAGTCCCATGAGATCTCAAGTTTCCCCTTTTGAGGAGGAAAAAGCTCCTCATGTCCCATGATCCTGTATATGCCTAATTCTGTCACCCATACCCATAAGCAAAGAGTGAAAGACAGATTGATCAAATGAGAATTGTGGTTAACATCCCATAGTGCCAGACTCACTTTTAGCTGACAGAGACTTTACTGAGAGGGGCCTCTAATCCCCCAAATCTTAGGAAGGGCTCTAAACTTCCTAAGTTTTGACTCTAACCCAAGTTCAGTCAAGTGTTATTGCCTTTTATTAAGAGGGGTCTTTAACCCTCTCTGTCTTAGGAGAGGCTTTAACTCCCCTAAGTTGGGCCTCTAACTTAATCTCATCCCTTGTCTGGGTACCCCACCATTTACCCAAAGTCAGCCAATCAGTACTGCGGTCTATTTCCTTTGGGTGGGAGTCTCCTCAATATAGTTCCTTCATGGCCACCAGAAAGATGCTACCGGAAAAGGGTTCAAATCCAGACCCCAAGAGAGGGTTCTTGGATCTCGCACAAGAAAGAATTTGAGGCGAGTCCATAAAGTGAAAGCAAGTTTATTAGGAAAGTAAAGGAATAAAAGAATGGCTACTCCATAGGTAGAACAGCCTCTGGAGTTATCGATTTTTACGGTTATTTCTTGGTTATGTGCTAAACAAGGGGTGGATTATTCATGCCTCCCCTTTTTAGATCATATAGGGTAACTTCCTGATGTTGCCATGGTATTTGTAAGCTGTCATGGTGCTGATGGGAGTGTAGCAGTGAGGATGAACAGAGTTCACTCTCATTGCCATCTTGGTTTTGCTGAGTTTTATCTGGCTTCTTTACTGCAAGCTGTTTTGTCAGCAAGGTCTTTATTACCTGTATCTCATGCTGACTTCCTATCTCATCCTGTGACTAAGAATGCCTTAACCTTCTGGGAATTCAGTCTAGTAGGTCTCAGCCTTATTTTATCTAGCCCCTATTCAAGATGGAGTTGCTCTGGTTCAAATGTCTCTGACAATCATAATTTTCATCAATTTATGAAAATATTCCATTTCTCACTGTAATTATAACTTTACTTTCTCTGGCTAGAAATGCCATAAGCATAGTTTCTTCTATCTTTACCATTTGTATAATACTCTTTATTCTTTTACATTTGATGTTTCTTTGTCCTTTTGATTTATATATTAAGAGTCTGGTAGCCCAGGTAGTTTTATGTTTACTCTGGGTATTTGCCCTTTGGAAACAAATTTTTCCTGTTTACTTTCATTATTGTCTTAACTAATTCACCTGCTTTTTCTTCTGCTATTTTGTTTTATGCTGCTCATTTTTGAACTTTCTTAATATGTATCTTGTTTTATTAAATCTTTAGTTTCTGTTTTATTCCCATCAGTCATATGTCTTTTTTCTGGAACATCTATTATTTTATGATTCTCTTTCCTTGGCTACCCATGTTGATCATCAATCATCTTCACTCTCAGCAATTTGAACTCTTTTATTTTTTTACTTGACGCTCTGGGAGATATTTAAGTTACTATTCCACAGGACCAATTCATTTTATGCATTGTCAATTCTATTCATTAATGCCTCCAATTCACATATTCATTTCAATTCTGTATGATTACAGAACTCTTTTTACATTTTAAATTTAAGGATGCGTCTTTTTTTATTTCTGTCTTCATCTTGTAGTCCTGCTTCCTTTAATGACATTAAGAAAATGTCATCATAAATTTTTTCTTTCTGATTTAAAGTTATTTTTCAAATACAAGAGTTTTCTCTGAATCTTTGGAAGTATGTTTACATTCCCTTCTAGTTCAGTATTGTTTCTCTAAAGGTTTGTTTGTTTACATATTCTTGCATGTGATCTATCCAAATTTGATCTACACAAATCTAGGACTGTGCCACAGAGAAGAAGCAGATGTCTTTAGTCCTACTTAGAGCCCACCTGAGAGTTGACAGTTTACCCATTTTATCTAACCTGCAGAGCAGAGCTTCTCCTCTAAAAATATTTGAAAACACAATAGAAAGCCATCTCTCGGGAAAGGCTCATCAATAGAACTGTTTGTGGTCAAGGGAATGAATTAGGTAATCACTCAGGAACTCATCCATCCTCCAAATTTTTCAAACTTTCCTCCTTGCTATAACTTACCAATTGACTTGTCCCCTCTCATAACACCAACCTGGTGAGTTCCAAGAACACAGAACACCATGTGCCTTTGCCTAGGAGCTCTGTGGAAAGTGCTGTTTGTTTTAAACTGGTTGACATCATTTCCTGGAGAATTCAAGGAGTCAAAGTTTAAAAAAAAAATTCTCCAACACTTTCAAAATGAGCAAAATTTTTCACATCATTCTTTGCTTTGGGATTTGCACTGCTAAGACAGCTGCAATAGCAACAGAAATTTAAGCCCCAACAAACCACAAAGTTAAATAACAGCTTTCTACTTTTCAAAACTCAGGGGAAAACTGTGCACAAGTCACCACTTGTCATGTGCTTCAGTAACTGGAATGTAGTGAGGTGAACTTCAGGTAAGCATCCCACTGAAACAAGGTCAGACTGTAGGCTTCCATGAACATAACAGTTTAAAGGAAGATCAGTGGGACTGACAACATTTATTGTAATGCAGTTTGTTTCCATTGATCTTCACACTGGCTAAACCTGGAAAAATAAGTTTTGCGTTTCAAGATGTCTCACAATTTCCTTGAAAAGAGATTTTATTTTTCTAGCTTTATTTGTCATCTATCTCTTCTATGAGACTTTAACTTGCAAACTGCAAATCCTGCCTGAGAGTAGGTGTTTCTGGGGAGGGTGAACTGAGAAAGGCATGGATGTGGTTTGGGAAAAGAGGGATGTGAATTTCACAACAGCAAAATGACTGTCTAAACCCACTTCAGAGAGAAGGAAATGGCTTAGTGACAAACATCTCAGGTGTGGGAAGTGAACTGAAATGGCTTTGATTCCGTAGTGTGAAAAGAACAAAAGGGTTCTTTGCTTATCATTCAGCTGCCTCAGACTCCTCCACCCTTTCCCTCTTCCTGCCTCCCTCTCATGTTCTGTAAGCTCAGTCCTTTGGAAAGTAAAATCTTGCTGTTCCAGCATTTAACGTTATGCCATTGCTCAGCAATGATCAGGATCTGAAAAATATCTCATCAGCAATTTAAACATTAATCATAGGTTTTTGAACTTTAAATAGTTGCTTGAACTCTAGCAAATCTTGAGTTAGATAAATAAAAATGCACACAAGAGGTTTCAGTTGTCATTCAAATGCTCACAGTTTATTTGGTCTCTGAGACTCTGCAGCCTGTAGGAAAGAAGGAGTTCTTTGCATTTTGGTATTTCTGAGTAAAGGCAGTTTGTGAAGAATATGTAAGGTGATAGCTAATCATGCATCTTCTCTGAATTTCACGGAAATGTGAGGTTGGAGGTTTGATCAGTCTTTAGCTGTTTCCCTCTGCCACTCTAATTCATACCCATTGATGAGTCAGAAGCAGACTCTCAGAAAAGAGAACTAAAGCCATAGCCCAGAAGTTTTATTTAGCGTTATGGGTTACTTTTATTAAAGAAACCATTGAAGATTTTCTGAACCAAAGGAAGACTACAATGTGGTTGGCTAGAAATGAAGATAAAAGGTTTCTCCAGAAGGCAGGAGGCAAACTCACAGCATTTCCTCCCTGTTGCTGAGTTATGTAAGGAGCAAGATCATAATCAGAATGTTTCTTTGGTGAGCATGGAGCTTAATTTAAAAAGGAATTCAGATGATCTCATAAAGAGTCCTTCAACTGAAAGAGGAAGAGCCTTGCCTGTGGATAAGGCATTTATAGTTCCACTGACCAAGAGTCTTCTCACTGGGCTGTACCGAATAAATACCCTTCAACAAAGTCCTGTGTGCTATGCAGGTTATCTGCTGGTGATAAATTTCATTTTCTTTATGAACTCAAAATTTCATAGAATCATGAGCAAACACATATTCAACAATTTGATTTGATTTACACAAAGAAATTAAAAACCTCGCAAAAAACAAAACACAAAAACCCATCTTTTCATAAACTTCTTCAAGAGCACCTCTACTGCATTTAGTGATAGATGCATGAATCCAAATCAGGTGTCTAAGGATAAAATAATGATGTGGGAAGAGATTGAAATGATGCTGGGAACAGAGAAATGTACAGGGGGGAATAATTTGGTTGGAATCTACAAGAATGGAGGGAGGTGCTCTCTAGACTCCCCTATACATATAGCGCAGTGCTGAACTGCATATCCACTGATGTGATATTTCTCATGATACCAGTGCCTCATGATCAGGAGGGGATATTTCCGGCATGGTCTTTTCAATAGTAGAGATGGATTTGAGTTAATGTATCATCCATACCCTCTTGCTTGGTCCCCCTTGTGGCTTTTGAATAGGATTTCTGAACAGCTAAGATGCAGTCTGTGGTCATGGAGCAGTATTAGGCTAACAAGTGTTCAAAGTCTTGTTTTTGGCCTCCATGGTGAGGGAATGTATCTGGCTGAGAAAAAGGCCATCTAAATTAAATAGGTTCAGCAGATAAGAGCCTACCTATGGGCAGAGGCTCTCAAACTTCAATGTGCATCCCTGCACCGAAGAGGGTGTTTAGAATGCAGATGTCTAGATGACTGCTAGAGATTTAGAAAGTAAGATATTGGGCACAGAACTTTGCATTTTTAACCAGCAATCCAAATGATACTGAAGTAAGTGGTCCTCCTTAAATTCAGTCTTGAAGTTTAGCTGACTTTTGCCTCGCCTCCTTGGCTCAGGTCCCTTTGAATTAGGCCCATTTACAGTTTTTAATCTCTTTTATTTTGATGAAGCCAGTTTTAGATCACAGTTTACTTCTAGAATGCTCTTACTGTTATTCAAAATAGTACCATTTGGCAAAGTGGAAATGATTTTGAGAAGAAGGAACATAAAGAGCTTTTGAAAAGAAAACCAGATCATAAGATGGTCTATTAAGCAGCAAGAATAGATTCAACTTTGAAGCTACAGAGCATTTCAGCAAATGGCCTCAGTGAGGAAATGATTAATGGAGATTTGGGGAGCCAAGGGAAACGAAGAGAGCCTTGTACTCCTGTCAATAGTTGGATCAGGAATGTTTGTTCTGCGAGAAGACCTTGTGACACAGGGAGAGCCAGGTGACTGGGAGTTTAGTGTTCACATCACAGACTTTTATTCACTTATGTAGAAATCATTCCAGCTGAATTCTAGTTTCCAAGGCTGTGAAGAACATCCAGGAAAAAAGTTGCCCGGATTTATAGGAAGTCAAAAATCTTGGCGTCAGCATGGGTATTTGGATCTTAGGGTAGAACAGCTGAGAGATAGATTTGTGTTCCCCATTATTAGGAAGCCCAGGGTGGGCTAATCGTTTAATAGGGGTCCTAGAGGGAGATGGGTTTAGCAAGCACGTGGAATCTGGTGGATAAATTGGAAAGAGCAACCTACAGGTACAGAGGTATAACTCGTCTTTCTCCACAATGATCATTTTCATAAAAACAGGACAAAACAAACAAACAAACACACACACACACATCCATGGAAAGTTGACCTATTATGCATAATGACCAAGAGGCATAATGACTAGCAGCAACAGCATCAGAAAATGCTCTGGTGTCTGTTCTCACTATAGTTGAATTCAGACAGTCACCATAGGGAGTGAGGACTAATACTTAATAATAAAATTAAGAAAAACATGACTGAGGCAGGTAGTCTAAGCCAGGGGTTGGTCACATCTGGAGAGAGGAAAATTTTCCTTTTGGGGACTAGGGCCAAGGCTGCCAGTGTCTCTGGGCTGCCCTCTCGTGGTCACTTCTAGCACTGCATGATCTTTTCCAGGCCCCTCTTGCAGAGTTGCTCCAGGCCTTGGAAAACAAGACTTCTCTGCCTCCCATTTCTGCCCTGCTCTCTTCTGTTAAATCTGACAAGCCAGTGGTTTTTAAATCCTTGTAACTGTGGACTCCTTTCTTCAAACAGCGCTTCATGCGGAAGCCCAGTCCATAAAACAGAAGAGAGAGAAGTAGAGCTGCTTAGCATGGGGTGGGTGTGGGGCCTGCAGCCGCATCCATTTGACTGCCACCTGGAGGCTGCCCCAGGGAGCACAGTTGCGACACCTCCGTCATCAAGTCCCTGTACCCTGGACTCACGTTAGTCATTTTAAGGGATATATTTGCATTTAAACAGAGCCATCTTGAAAAGGATACACGTTCATCAGAACTCTTCAGATTGGAATTGACAGAAACGTAACTCCAGCTAATTAAAGCAAAAATGAGAATCTTTTGCTTAGGAATCTTGAAGATGCGAAGGTGGGATCTGAGATAGGACCAGATGTAGATGCTCAGAGGATGTAAATGGGCAATTGTGTCTTTTTCCTTATCTCAGGGTCTTTGTTTTAATTTGTAGATTTGTAGGCTTTATCTCTTATAAGGTCTCCCAACAAAGCTGGGAAAGATGCTCTCCAGGTCTGTTATGGTAGACACAGCTGGACTCTCAAAAAAGACCATTCTTCTCTTTGGCAGAATCTTTGTCCTTTCCTCATGGCCCCTCCCAACCCATCTAAAAGGATACTGAATATCTCTGGTGAGGACCCTGGTCCATCGCAGCATCAGGTACTGAGCTATGTGTTTACTCCCAGAGCACTGAGTCTCACGGGGAATGAGTACATTGGCAATGCTTCCTATTGCAGAAAATTCAACTTTCTTTTCCTTTTCCTTTTTGTTTAGACAGGGACTTGCTCTGTCGCCCAGGCTGGAGTGCAGTAGTGTGATCTCGACTCACTGGAGCCTCCACCTCCAGGGCTCAAGCGATTCTCCTGCCTCAGACTCCTGAGTAGCTGGGACTACAGGCAGCTGCCACCACACCCAGCTAATTTTTGTATTTTTAGTCGAGACTGGGTTTCACCATGTTGGCCATGCTCTCTCGTACTCCTGACCTCAAGTGATCGACCTGCTTTGGCCTCCCAAAATGCTGGGATTACAGGTGTGAGCCACGACGCTGGGCCTTTTTTTCTTTCTTTTCTTTTTTCTTAAAGAAACAGATCGTTTAAAGTAAAAGCCAAGTGGGGATTCAGGTTCCAGAGGCCCACACCATCATTAAAGTGGCAACTGTGTTTCTCTGCTGTTGGTTCTGCCTTACTCCTCCGGTCTGCTTTGTCCTGTATAACAGAAATAAAATCCTTAAGTCCCCCCAACCATCTGATTGGACTTCGTCCTCAGCCAAAGCACTCTTAAAATTTAACCTGAAAGACTAGTTCAGGCCGTTATGTGAAGCAGGGATGGGCATGCCTCATTGTACCTCTCTGGCATTAATATCAACACGGAATGTAAGTGTAATAAGAGTCATTTTACAACTTACTCTTTCTGAAGCCTGCTACCTGAAGGCTTCCTCTGCAAGTAAGAACTCTGGTCTCCACAATCCTTTATCTTAACCCAGACAATCCTTTCTACTGATCCCCTCTTTAGATAAAATAAACCTATTGTCAATCAGAAAAAATTTAAATCTACCTATAAACTGGAAACTCCCCACTGTTTAAAATCTACTTACAAGCTGGAATGCTCCACCCGCACTTTGGCCTTTCTGGACCAAACCAATGTATTTCTTTAATGTATTTGATTGAAATCTCATGCCTCCCTAAAACGTATAAAACCAAGCTGCACCCCGACCACCTTGGCCACATGTTCTCAGGGCCTCCTGAGGCCTGTGTCACGGGACATGGTCACTCATAATTGCCTCAGAATAAATCTCTTCAAGTATTTTACAACACTTAAATATTTTTTGTCAACAGTCTGCAGACTAACTTCACCAGAGCTAGTGAGATGGCTGCGGGAACTCCCAGGACCATGTGTGCTCTTACTCGTGTTATCTAGTAAGAGGCCTGGACATTCCCCTGACTAGATCAACTTAGCCAATGTGCACAGCCCTCAGTTCATCACTGCTGCTGGGGACTGGGAGGTCAGTGACTGACTCGGCTTCATCAGGGTCTGCTCCTGTGGCCAGGGATGGCTGAAGGGATAGGACACTTTGAGGTTGGGAATTAAGGGGTCATGGGAAATGGACGCCTTGCCCCCCACTCCAGTGAGGGAAGCCAACTCCCCATAAGGAACTGTATCGATCAGTATTTCACCAGAAAAGCAGAATCACCAGGATATAGAAATCCAAGGGGATAGATTCTCTGATTCTTATTTTGTGAATAAGGAAACCAAGCTTAAAGAACTTGAGTAATGTATCCAAGGTTGCACAGGTACTTTCACTGCAGAACCCGTCCCTAAGTCCCCTCATCATGTGTGCTTCTGCATATCTTCTTTCTTTCTTTCTTTCTTTCTTTCTTTCTTTCTTTCTTTCTTTCTTTCTTTCTTTCTTTCTTTCTTTCTTTCTTTCTTTCTTTCTTTCTTTCTTTCTTTCTTTCTTTCTTTTTTCAGGCAGTGTCTTGCTCTATCACCCAGGCTGGGGTGCAGTGGCCCAATCATGACTCATTGATGCCTCGACCTCCCAGGTTCAAGCATTCCTTTCATCTCAGCTTCCCAAATAGCTGGGACTACAGGCATGTGCCACTACACCTGGCTTATTTTTTGGTATTCTTTTGTAAAGAAGGTGTTTCACCATGTTGCCCAGGCTGGTCTTGAAATCCTGGGCTCAAGCCATCTGCCCGCCTTGTCTTCCCAAAGTGCTGGGATTACAGGTGTGAGCCACCATACCTGGCCCTGTACACATTCTTAATCAAGCCCACCATTCTCTAAATGTCCTGACAGAAATGAAACCTTGAGCTCCCTGTAGAGGAGATCATTTTAGGCACATTTTTGCATGTGTTGTGTCAACTTTTGAGGAATATCCATAAGCCTAGAAAGCCTTGGGAGGCTTGGCCAGTTTTTGAATGGAGGACCTGGGTGAGGAACTTATAAACTTCAGGACCAGATCTTCATTGAGGTTTTTCCATCAGATCAGAGAAGGGAGCATTACCAAAGGGAAGAGGACAGATGTAAAATATTAGCAAGACCCCTGAATATCCAAAAGTAATACCTGGATTGGCAAAATAGTAAGAGCGTCATGAAGGTGAGACAGCAGTTCCCAGCACTTTTTCAGGAAAAGCGAGTTATGCATCCCCCAGGAGGCTGCAATTCCCCAAACCCAAGGCAGCTCAACAGTACATCTGTGGCTTCCTTAGGTTTCTCCACTCCACCTCTCATTACTGTGTTTGCCCTTTAGACTGTTCCCCAGTTTCCTGGGGTTTATTTATTTATTCATTTATTTATCCATTTTCTTTTTCTTTTCTTTTTTTTTTTTGAGATGGAGTTTACTCTTGTTGCCCAGGCTGGAGTGCAATGGTGCAATCTTGGCTCACTGCAACCTCCACCTCCCCGGTTTAAGTGATTCTCCTTCCTCAGCCTCCTGAGTAGCTGGGGTTACAGGTGCCTGCCACCATGTATGGCTAATTTTTTGTATTTTTAGTAGAGATGGGGTTTCACCATGTTGGCCAGGCTGGTCTCAAACTCCTGACTTCAGGTGATCCACCCACCTCAGCCTCCCAAAGTGCTGGGATTACAGGAGTGAGCTACTGTGCCAGGCCATTCTGGGGTTTATTTCTGCATAACTACTTTGTTGATTAGAGAACATGCAGTCAGTCCTTTCTTTGTCAACATGTTATCCTTGCTGCTGCCAAATACGACAGATTATTACAAATTAAAATGCCTGCAATGGTAGCATCTAAGATAAATTTCTGGGCCATGATAGTGACATAATGAGAAAGACATGTACATCCACGGGAAAACGTTACCCCACTGACTTCCTCTTTTCCCACCGAGACCCTTTTTAGTTGGTGTCCTAAGTGTGAGACTGCTCAGAAGACCCTGAAAGATTCCTGCCTACACCTCTGGGGGCTGATGTGAGTGTAAGTGTGCATGTGTGTGTGTATATGCATGTGTATAGAGGAGCCACTGCCCCATGTCCTTCTCACTCCACATCCACTCTCCCTCATCAACTCCACAGATCCATCAAATGCAGAATCAGCACAGCATATGCTATAATCTGAATATTTGTCCCCCCTTCCCAAATTCATATGGTAAAGTCTTCACCCCCACCAAGGTTATGATATCAGGACGTGTGGCCTTTGGGAGGTGATTAGATTATGGGGCGGATCTAATCATGGGGGTGGAACCCTCATAAATGAGGTAAGTGTTGTTATAAAAGAGACCCCAGAGGCTGGGCATGGTGGCTTACGCCTGTAAACCTAGCATTTGGCAGGCTGAGGCGGGTGGATCGCTTGAGGTCAGGAGTTCGAGACCAGCCTGGCCAACATGGTGAAATCCCATCTCTACTAAAAATACAAAAATTAGCTGAGTGTGGTAGCACACGCCTGTAATCCGAGCTACTCAGGAGGCTGAGACAGGAGAATCGATTGAACTTGGGAAATGCAGGTTGTAGTGAGCCAAAATCATACCACTGCACTCCAGCCTGGTTGACAAAGCAAGACTCCATCAAAAAAAAAAAAAAGACCCCAGAGAGATCCCTTGCCCGCTGTGAGACTAGAGACTAGAGTGAGAAGACAATTGACTGTCTATGAGGAACCAGGCTCTCACCAGATACCAAATCTACTGGGGCCTTGATCTTGGACTTTGCAGCCTCCAGTACCATGAGAAATAAATTTCTGTTGTTTAAAACCCACCCAGTCTATGGTATTTTGTTATGGCAGCCTGAACAGACTAAGACAGCACATTTCAACTGTATCAGAAACCTGTCTGAATAACTCTTAGGTATTTGAGAAAGCTTGTGTTATCATCTGTATGAGCAATGGTAAACATTATTTGTGATTTTATAAAGAGTCACGGAGAGACTGCCTAAAGAAAATTAAACAGAAAGAGGCTCTTGCCCATCAAAAAAAACTTTTTACTCCCAAAAGAAATCTTGACCAAGGTAAGTTGCTTCACAGACAGGAAGAGAACTCTCTATCTTTTCCATATCTTATCTGTTCCACCTGCACACAAAAACTAATGATTGGTCGTAAATGGTTAGCTGATGCTTCTGTATTGACTTGTGGTTTGCAGCAGCCTTATTTCCTTTGCTTTGTGACATCATTTTCCTGTTCATTTCCCACAGTTGCATATGTGGGTTTATGTGATGTACACTCACCCAACAAATGGAAGAAATTATGTACCATGTTGGAGAGCTTTCAGGAATAGAATTTGGAACAAAGGGGTCAATACTTTAAGCATCCATAAAGCAAAAACGACTATGAGATAATTGATGAAGCATACTTCCTAGCCTGAGATGAAAGAACCCTGCTCGCTAAATGTTTTGAGTAAATGGTGGGAGTTCTCTCCATTACCCGTGGTCTTCCTGCTCCCCAATATAAACTTCTGTGTTGGTGGGCATGTTGGGCTACTGGGCAGAAGTTTATAATGCCCAAAGTGTTGATCAGGATTGAATAGCCACCAAGAAAAGTCATATCCATCAGCAAGAGAGAAGAGTGCTTCTTTGAGGTAGTGTGGTTTGAACGACCCATAAGAAACCCTGGAACTTTAGGGTACTGCTGTAATTCCTATGAATGTGGGAAAAGGTTTGGGATATTCTATTTGGTCAAAAAGTCTTCACACTGGAAGCTGCTTCCCAAGGTAGCTTTGGCTCACTATAAAATTATAATCCTAAGAACCTCCCTCCCCCATGACTCTGAGAGCAGCTTGGAATTTCAAGAGTGTCAGAAGTGCTCCCGACTGATAGCTTTTACACCAAAGGAAGATACCAAGAGCTGTACTTTTGCTGACATTTTGTGTTATGAGGAGCACCTCTGGTAGTTGCTTACTGAAATTCTCTGCCACACTATTGGTGTTTCAGCTTGATAGTGAAAAATAAGGCACTTTGTAGTATTTTATTCCTGTTTTATGTCGTTCTTTTCTCATGTTCTTCATGCATGAGATGATGCACTTGCAGCAACGAGAAACACTTACATGTTGAACTCAACACTTTACATTAAGTCCATCATCCAAGCAATTTTCACTCAGCACTTACCTGACTGTAGAAAGGGTAACCTCTTTTTTGCAGTCTAAGTTGTAGTTCTCAAAAAGATGTATGAAATAAGCCATTTTGTTATTACATAGCATCCACAAAGACTCAGGGACATTAGAGTCACATGGGATACAGTGATGTTTGGTCATGGTTATCAGCAAAGTCATCATTATACTCTGGGGAAACAGCAGTAGAAATGAGAAAACTAAAGATTTAGGCCCCAACCTACTGGTATATTTAAAAATCTTCAGGGGATTCAATTTTCCGGTATTTATGACAGTGCCTGGCATACAGGAAATGCTCAATAAATAAATATCTGTTGCATGGATGCCTACATGAATTCTTATCCTGGGCAGAGCATGGGAGGACTCTTTACAGCATGGGTTGTGATACTCCTGCCTAAGAGAGCAGACACCCCTGCTGATAGGACAAATGCTGCCTCAACAGAGAGTGAGGGCAACTAGATGCATGGGAGAAGAGCTTTGTGGTTACAGTGATCCAACTCTTGAATATGGCCCTTCAGAGTCTGGTCTTACTCATCTATAAAATGGGATACACCATACAAGACTGAAGGAAGTATTAAGTAGAGTCACTATAATTGTGAAACTATCTAGTATACTGCTTAATACTGTTCTGTGGACTTTCCATATGCTATTTTGGACACTTGGACAAAGATCAATGCATCACCATAATTGAGGGGTGAAAGAATAAGAAGAAATATTTGCTGAGTATTTAAAATATATGTTAGGAATGTCAAATGCTATCTTCTGTTTACAAAAACTGTGAGATAATTGTTTGAATTATACAGATTAGTTGAGCTTCAAAATAAATAATATATCCAGCTAGTAAATAATGAAGCTATAATTTAAATCCGTGTCTTTCACATTCCCCAGTTTAGGCTCTCTTCTCTATAACATGATGCTGCCTCCCTATGGTTAGTGCAAACTGGGTGAGAAGAGTTCAGAGCTGTTGAGTTTTTCTACTTTTAGCATCCAGTTGATGTAACATAATTCTCTGCTTGTTCTCAAGAACCCCACATGTAAAAAAGGTCTAGGCAAGCCTTATATCTAACATCTAGTAGCCTATGCAAATTAATTTAAAGTCAATTCTTGTCTTCAAGAAGTCAAATAACAACTCACATTTCTAATTCACTAATACAGTTTTTCTCGGTTTGAGTAAATTTCTATTTTAGCATTTCTTTGAGGTATTGATGTAATTTATTTTTTCTTTTTTTGCATTTTAAGTTTGCTATCTTTCCAGAAGAAGCCCCTTCTCATGTTTTAGGGATGAATGAACCACATACGAATAAGTATACTATAATACATACATACACGTGTGTGCGTATATATGTACAGAAGTGAAGGAGCTTATTCCTATGACTTCATTCCTCTTGTAGATGAAATGACCACACACATATCTGTGCGTGTAAGATATACATAAGTATGGATGGATTAATTAGGGTTCTTCAGAGAAACAGACCAATAGGAGAGAGAGAGAGAGAGAGAGAGAGAGAGAGAGAGAGATTATAAGGAATTGGCTCACACAATTATGGAGGCTAAGAAGTCCCATAATCTGCCATCCGCAAAGCTGGAGAACCAGACAGTGGTGAAATTTTAGCCTGAGTCCAAAGGCCTGAAAACCAGGGATGCAGATGGTGCAACTTCCAATATAAGTATGAGTGCCTGAGAACTGGGGGAGCCAATGTCCAAGGGCAGGAGGAGATTTCTGCCCTAGCTCAGACAGAGAGAGTGAATTTGCCATCCTTGCCTTTTTGCTCTGCTCAGGCCCTCAAGCATTAAATGATGGCAACTGCATTGGTGAGGGCAATCTTCTTTACTCATTCTGGCGATGCTAATCTCTTCTGGAGAAAACACCTTCACAGACACACTCAGTGATTTTTGTTTTTTGCTTTTATTAGTATTTTAAATTGACACATAATAGTTGTACATATTTATGGGTACAGTGTGCTATTTCAATACATGTATATGACATATAATGATAAAATCAGATTAATTAGCATGTCCATCACCTCAAACATTTATCATTTCATTGTGTTGCGAGCATTCGTAATCTGCTCTTCTCGCTACTTGAAAATATGCAATAAATTTATTTTAATTACAGTCACCCTATAGTACTATAGAACTCTATAACTTATTCTTCCTATCTAGCTGTAATTTTGTATCCATTAAGCAACTTCTGGCTATCCTCTTCCTACTTCAACATCCTTCCCAGTCTCTAGTAACCACTGTTAGACTCTCTATGAAATCCTTTTTAAGATTCCACCTGAGTGAGAACATGCAGTATTTGTCTTTCTGTGCCTGGCTTATTTCACTTAACATAGTGTCTTCCAGGCTCATCCACGATGCCATAAATGACAGCATTCTTTTTTTATGGCTGAATAGTATTTGCACATATCACATTTTCTTTTTCCATTCATCTGTTGATGGACACTTAGGCTGATTCCATATCTTAGCTATTGTGAACACACTTCAATAAACATGGGAGTGTACATATGTCTTTGACATACTAACTTCCTTCACTTTGGATATATACTCTATAGTGGGATTTCTGGATTGTGTAGCAGTTTTATTATTAGTTCTTGAGGAACCACTTCCTATTTTCCATAATGATTGCACCAATTTACACTCGCACTAACAGTGTATAAGCATTCCCTTTTCTCCACATCCTTGTCAACATTTACCTTTGTCTTTTTTAATAATAGTCTTTCTAAATGAGATAAGGTGACATCTTGCTGTGGTTGTGATTTGCATTTCCTGATGATGAATAGTGTTGAGCATTTTTTTCATATACCTGCTGGCCATTTATATATCTTCTTTTGAGAAATGTCTATCCAAGTCCTGTCTTTATTTTTTAATGGAATTATTATTATTGTTGTTTTGTTGTTGTTGTTTTGCTGGTGAGTTGTTTGAGTTCTATGCATATTCTGGTTATTAATCTCTTATCAGATGAAGAGTTTGCAAATATTTTCTCCCATTCTGGTGGTTGTCTCTCCACTGTGTTGATCGTTTCCTTTGTGCAAAAGCTTTTTAGTTTCATATCATCCCATTTGTCTATATTCGCTTTTGTTGCCTGTTCTGTTGAAATCTACTCCATATAATTTTTGCCCAAAGCAATGTCTTGAATCACTTCCCTGTTTTCTTCTATTAGTTTCATAGTTTCAGGTCTTACATTTAAACCTTTAATCCATTTTGAGTTGATTTTTTTTTATGGTGAGAGATAGGGGTTTAGTTTCATTCTCCTATATATGGATCTCTAGTTTCCCCAGTACCATTTATTGAAGAGACTGTCCTTCTACCAATGAATATTCTTAGCACTTTTGTCGAAAATAAGTTGCCTATAAATATGTGGATTTATCTCTGGGTTCCTAGAAATAATATTTTACCCACTATATGGGCATTCCTCAGGCCAGTCAAGGTGACACATAAAATTAACCATCACAATGTATATATATACATATAATGTGTACATATGTCAAGTTTATGTGTGTGCACATATATCGTATATATAATATATATGTAGATTGAGTATATATCATATATATACGTTTTATATTGCATTATCAACAGGATTAACGTAAAACAAAGCATTATTTTTAAAACTTTGATTTGCCTCATGAGTCTTGTATCACTCTTATGGCCACCCAACATAGAGTTTTTCTTTCTATTCTGTTTCAACATGTGCACGAGTGTTAGAACAAATAATCATGAGCACTTCCTGAGAAATTGCTTTTGAGGGTCAACTGTCATTTCACAACATGAACCAGCTAGGCTTCAACCTCAGAAAAATTCCTGTATGTTGTTACCTTTAAAAACTTGAGAAAATATCCTCCCTAGTGGTCTGGGACTTCATAATGCACAAATCTTATCTTTTTGAAAACATGGGTTCATCCGGTTATTAACACCACATGTGTTTCCAGGCAATGTGTTGTTAGGCTGCTGAGCCAGTCTTTCTGGTTGTAGGCCCATTGTGATGACTCTTGCATCCTGGGTCAGTGGTCTCTCATTTCAAAGGCATAACAGGTCTGCTCCAACAAGCTGAAGAAGAGAACTGCTGGTTCTGATCTGTCTGACAGTGCAACTCCTCAGTCTGAAATGAAGAGCACATAGGAATAAAGATTGGTATAAAATGTCTAAGATGAGGTGGCTTCCACGTGCCCTCTCTCCCATTGTTCCTCATGTATTTGGCTTCTGTAGAAAATGAATGCCAATTGTCCAGACTTCCAGTGTGAGGGAGAGAGGTGACAGTGATGACATGCCAACAGTATGGCCTTTTGGGTGGACTGTTCAGCGAGCCTTCTATTTTAAGTTATGAAAGGGCCCTAGAAGCTGCCACAGAGCCATCATTTCTGCTAACACATGTCTACACTGAACAGTACCACTGCCTTTCTTCACTGTCTCTCATTTATTATCACTTCTGGGAGGATTTTGACAACTGAGTTTCCCATTGGATTACTAAGTAGGAGCTTTGTAAACCACGTTGGCCTCAAGTTTATATCAACACTACCCCTTTATATGATATATATATTTTCAAAATCTTTTATTTGATTATTCATGAGACAAAACAAACTAAAGTTGTCTACTTACAATAGGATTTCTTTTTCAATTGCTTCATTTAGAGATGGAGCCAGCTGGGGGAGTGTTGAGGTAGATTGAGCAGTAACGAGTAGACTGCAGCTGATTTAACTTCTCTTCTGTCCAGATGAGTCCGAATCTCAGAGTGAAGGCTATACTTCATCGCCATTATCATCAAACATAATTTGAAGCACTCTTCGCATATGGTTGGAATGAGTGACCATAAAGTTCAGCTCAGTGTTTCTGAGAGCTATTTTGGGTCACGGGGGTTGGTCTGCATCTTGCCCTATGTGCAGCACAATGAAAGGTCAAAGACAGATTGGTCAGGCCCATTAATGAGCTTTTAGTAGAAACTAAGACTTCTTAAACATTTTTCAAATCATGCAAACTTAGAAAATGATAATATTTTATGTTACTTGGATAAATGGACAAAGATGCCATTGCCACTGGCCCAGGAACTATGACTCAGGGTCCCACATGGCTGCCATAGGGCCAACGAAAGTACTCCTATGACTCATTAATGGCACAGCATTGCACATTTGCCTGCCAATTGAGAAGCACTAATTGAAATTATATTGATGGACCACAAGTGTACCTGCTGACAAAATTCTATTGTCTATATGATGTTTGAAATATTCCCTAAATTAATGATTGCATTTAAATATTCAACAAATGTTAAATTCCATTGTTGACTGTTCTTTGTGAGGTCTTGCAGCTCAGTTAACCCTGAAGACACATAAATATTACAGGGAAGTGAGAAATCTGTCACAAAACATGTCAAGGTTTTGTTACTACTAGATGCCTCTAAGCTATGGACCCACTGTTTTTGGAGTAACCAGAAATTTGATAGGACTGTTTCTGCTTAGGTACCTCCAATAAGATAAATCCCAATCAAATTCAAAAAGTAAATCAAATGGTCCATTGGACATGGGGGCATGGGAAGAGCCTTGTAGGGGAAGTAACTAGATAGTGTTGTCCAGGGTTTTTTCAGATTATAGCAGCCCTTAGTAGCTCTTTTAAATGGTGAATATTAATAGTAGACTCAAGCCCCACCCTACAAGGATGTTCCTCAGAAGAAGTTTAATGTCTTCAGTCAACTGTGGTTGCTGTAACAAAATACCATTAAGTGGGTGGCTTATAAATAACAGAAGTATATTTCTCACAGCTGTAGAGGCTGGGAAACCCAAGACCAGGGTGCCAGCATGGTTGGGTTCTGGTGAGGTCCTCTTTTGGATTGCAACTTCTCTCTGTGTCCTCATGAAAGAGGCAAATAAACTCCCTCAGCCTCTTTTTACAAAGGCACTAATCACATTCACAATGGCTCTATCTTCATGTCTTAATCATTATCTAAAGGCCCCACCTTTTAATATCATCATCTTGAGGGAGTAGAATTTTAATATAGGGATTTCAAAAGAACACAAACATTCCGACCATAGGATCTAATGTTCTCATCCTTCAAGATAGGAGTCTGAAGCCACTTCCTCTTTAAGGTTTCTTGCTATGCTTCCCCAAATCCTCCTTCTCAAGGAAGCATCTGGTTCTTCCTTTAATCCCAGCCCTTCCCGAGTTGTACAGTAATTGCTTTTACAGAGTGCAAAATCCTTAAAAGTTGGGTCCAAGTCTTTTTTTTTTTTTTTTTTTTTTTTTTTTTTGAGACGGAGTCTTGCTCTGTTGCCCAGGCTGGAGTGCAGTGGCGAGATCTTGGCTCACTGCAAGCTCCGCCTCCCGACTTCATGCCATTCTCTTGCCTCAACCTTCTGAGTAGCTGGGACTACAGGAACCCGCCACCATGCCCAGCTAAGTTTTTTGCATTTTTAGTAGGGACAGGGTTTCACGGTGTTAGCCAGGATGGTCTTGATCTCCTGACCTTGTGATCCGCCCACCTCGGCCTCCTAAAGTGCTGGGATTACAGGCGTGAGCCACCGTGCTTGGCCAGCGGGGTCCAAATCTTATGCATGTCTAAATCTGTAACATCTTGCAAGAATCCAATAAACTAGAAAATAAATGAGTGATAGATAATGTAGAGTATAAAATTTGGGGGAAAATTTAGTTTGATATTATGTAATTTAATTCATTATGGAAAATAAGCTGGTCTAATAGACTAGATGTAAGCTGCTACCAATTTACAAACATTGCTTTCTAAAAGTTTATTTTATTAAGTCACTTGTGGAGAACTTGGAAAGTGTTTCTTGGAGAAACATTCTTATATGTGGTGAGTAGGTTCCCATCCAAACTATAAAAGTTAATGTAACTGAGAATATCACCAAATCATAAATCATAAGACTCGCATAGCAAGTCTAAAATCTGAACCTGGGGAGCAGGAGGCTCAGAATGCAGAGATGAAGTCAAAGGGTCTGTCTGCTGTCATTTGTGTAGGTTGGCCTTTGGAATTATTTTGGAAAAATGAATATTCAATAGTCTCCTATTTGTCTATAAATCAAAAAGTATCTAAGCCAGGACTTAATTAATTTAGAGGTTTATTTTACAAAGTCAAGGACCACGGCCTATGACACAGCCTCAGGAGGCCCTGAGAACATGTGCCTAACGTGGTCGGGGTGCAGCTTGGTTTTATACATTTTAGGGAGATAGAAGTTATAGGCAAAGATATAAATCAATACATGTCAGGTATATATTGGTTCAGCCCAAAGCGGGGTTGAAGGTGTTGCAGGGAGGCTTCCATAGGTGGATTCAAAGATGTTCTGACTGGCAATTGGTTGAATGAGTTAAGCTATGTGTGAAGAGTGGAAGTCAGCATAAAGAAATGCTTGAGCTAAGATAAGAGGGTTATGGAAGCCAAGGTTCTTATCATGTAGATGAAACCTCCAGGTAGACTTCAGAGAGAACAGATTGTAAATGTCTTAAATATCTTTTATCTGACCTTAAAAGGTGCGACACTCTCCAGAAAAGACCTAGTAGGAGAGAGGAGAGCCATTTCAAAATATGTCAAAAATACATTTTGGAGTAAAATACTTTGATTTCCCTCAGGGACTGCTATCTATCATGTGACGCTATACTAGAGTCAGGTTGGAATTTTGTATCTTATTGCTACAAAGTGTCTGTTTTGTCAGTCTATGATCTTTATTTTATGTTAATGTTGGTCAATTGTGCTTAAACTCCAAAGGGAGGAGGGTATGTAACAAGGCAAGAGTGTCTATCCAACTGCCCTTCCTGTCTTGGTCTCAACTAGTTTTTCAGGTCTCTTTGGGATCCCCTTGGCCATGAGGGGGTCTGTTCAGTTGGTTGGGGGCCTTAGAATTTTATTTTTGGTTTACATAGCTTAGGACACTATTTTGCCTCACTCCAGATCTGTCCTATTTCCTAAAATACTGCACTTTAAAACATATCCCCTTTAACCCGAGTCATAACACAGATTTTCTCACTGAACAAGATCTCAAGTATGCAGAAGACAAGCTGATCACAACGAATCCCACAAAAGTGAATGACTTATTCATGAGATGCTTGCTGTAAGTGGCGATTGAGGTTAATCCTCTAAACTGCTCTTGATTTCCACAAATTTTGCCTGGCTTTGAGCATCCACAGATCCTCTCAATGCTCTGTTATTTCATTCGGACTTTCCTGGAAATAGAATGTGAGGGCTACCTTTAGCCTGGCAGGAGTGACCCTCTGTGTCATTCCTGGATCATTTATTTATAAGCCACGGATGGGCAAGTCTGGTACTGTCTGTGCTCAGGAAGGCTGACTAATGCTCCCACCCCAAGGCAGTGCAGGAATGCAGATCCCTGAGCCTTCAGAAGGCAGCTCCTGCCGCGCCTGTGACAGCCTAGGGGACCGGGGAGCCACCCTGGGGTTTGGAGGCTTGAGCTAATGACACACAGCCGCCTGGCTGTGGTTACCGGCTGCTCTGCCAAGGTTGTACAGCTGGTTGCCTCTGTGTTGGAAGATGCCGATGCCCCCTGCTGTACCCTGGGTTGCCAAGGGGAGCAGCAGTTCCAGTAGGTTTTAAAAAGAGCACAATTTATCTTTTCTCTGAGGCAGCCTTGTTTCTTTGCTTGCGGCAGGTCCCTGTCAGCTCAGGTTGCGGTTATGCAAGTTTTGTATACCAAGCCATCTGTCTTCCTGAGGGGCAGGGCTGATTTGTAGGGAAGGCTATATAGACAGTGGTTAGTGCTGACGTAACTTGGATTTTGCTTCAAACTTGGACTTCTAGAATATTCTGTACTGTGTTTTCTTCTTTGCATGGGCAAGCAGTCTGTGTATCTTTTTTTCTTCATTTTTGCCTGAAGTGTTTGTTTACCATAGAGCTGTGTAATACCATACACATTTCTTTAACTCTCTTAATCTCCTCAAATGAAGATTGTTTTTGCCCTCTATTCAGCTTCTCTCTCTACAGCTGCCAGAAGTTCTTCAAGTTTATGCTTTTATTAAATATTTAAGCACATATTTTCAGGGATGAAACATATTCTCAGCTCAGAGCTGTGTTAGCAGATGTATCTCTTCTGCCGGTGGGGAGCCGGGTTTCTGGCAGGCTCGTGAAGTGACCTCACGTAATCAGTGGGAAATAGAGCGATGCAAAGAGTTATGTTATTTGAAGCTTCAAACTGGCCCTTATTCCTAGAAGGCACTTGGAAGTCAGCAGCAGTGTAGGGATATGCAATTCCAGGGTCGGCACCACAGAATTAAAGTGAAATGAATAATACATGGTGATTTAAAGTGAAATGTGTACCTCCTGAAAGAAAATGTTGACATTTAAATTCTTGCAACCAAGGCAAAAATATTTTATTCAGTGAACAGGCTCTTGCAAGTAAAGTTTGCAAATGAGAACTTCTTTAACATTCGTGTGGAATGGTCTAACCCCCATTAATTGTTTATGGAGCACCTGCCATGTGCTCAAGCTGGTTGTAGAGAGGAGCTGGTTTCAGAAATAGCATCAAGAATGGCCTCTGTGACTTTGCCAGAATATCGAGGAATGAATCCAAGCCTGTTAGATAATGTTTCTTCTGAATCCTGCCCTTTCCCTGACCACAACTGCAGGGCAAGTGGTGCTATCTTTTAAAAGGAAAAGTACAGCACAGAAGATGTATTAGGCAGGGTTTCCAGAGAAACAGAACCAATCTAGTTGTACACAGTTAACCCTTGAATAATATGGGTTTGAAATTTATGGGTCTGTAGATTTTTAAAAAAATATATATTGGATTTTTTTTTGAGATTTGTGAAAGATTGAAAAAACTCACAAACTATGTAGCCCAGTATTATTTTAAAAATTAAGAAAAAGTTAGGCATTCGTGAATTTTATTCTATTTATGTGTTAATTGACCGTTTATGTTATTAGAAAGGCTTCCAGTCAACAGTAGGCTATTAGTTGTTAAGTTTTGGGGAAGTCAGAAGTTATATGCAGATTTTCAACTGTGTAAGGGATTGATACCCCTAATCCCCAGGTGGTTCAAGGGTCAACTGTATCTGTATCTCTACAGTTGACCCTGGGGAAAAAGTATTTATTATACACTGAGCCATTTCATAATCAAGGATTGACTCACACGATTATGGAGGCTAAGAAAGTTTACCGTTTCTTCTGGTCTGGGCATGATAAGGGCCTAAAGGCCAATGGTTGGTGATCAATCCTCCAGGTACAGCACCAAACCTGACCTCATGTTCCAGAAAAGAGTAAGGAGACACCTGCTTTCATTCTTGTACCTGAATTTCTGTGGAATTAGATTCCCACTTTGTCCTTCCAGTCTCTCAAGAGACTATGTTTTGCCTCTTAGGTCTACTTACATAAATAGGTACCTAGAATGTGCCACCAAATCCTCTCCAAGTTGCCTCTCAGCCTACCTGTCTGCTACCTCTCACCTACCATAACACTTCTTAGTACTTGTCTGCCTCCCTAGATTTAATTCTTTTCATTTCCCACTGCTGAGCTTTCACCTCCGGGCCCCTCACCTACGACACACACACACTCCAAGCTTTGTAAGAAATGTAATGTACCTTTGACCTAATTCCCTCTTTGCTGCTGGCTATTCAATCATCTTTTAATTTTTTCAATCTTCTATTCTAAATGATTAAAGTCCCCATGAAAATTACAAATATTGCTTTGAATTCAAGTATCTACTATTTCACTGTTTTGCTTGTTTCTTTTATTTCAAAGTAGTCTGTTGCCTCTTCCTGGAATAACCTAGAACATCCTCCTTCTAGATCAGAACTGTTGCTCTAAAATTATGGTTTCTCTTCATGGACCACCCTCCCTGCTCTAAGCTTCTTGCTCTTGTATGTGACCACCCTTCTCCAAAATTCTGACAGTTTTATGCACCCTGTGCCTTTTTGATGATGTAAGGCTTGCAAATCTTCAGGTTTGTTATGAGGTGAATAATTTAATCACTTAGCATCTTTTAAAAAAGACCAGAGTTAGTTTTATGCACAACATATGTTAAAATACATTTAATTTCACACATAGATATACATTAAAAAATAATTTTCCTCACAGTCGCTGATTACAGTCTACTTGAGCAGAGATGACTAACACACATATATTATTAATTCTGGAACAATATAAGGGTGCAATGTTAGGTGCTAACTCACATGGCGCTATCAATAAGCAACCAAGAAGTACAGGGAAGTATTAGAAAACATAAAAGCAGGAGGAAGAAGGAGTGCGGGGAAGTATGAGAAGAAGCGAAGGAGATTGGCTGCTCATTGGAAGTTGGTCTGCCTAGGCATGAGGCATACAAGGCTATCTCAGTTCTTCACTGGACTGTGAAGGAATGATCCTTGAAGACTAGAAGGATTTAAACAGGAAAAGGGAAGAATGGAGAGCGTGTAGGGAGAGAAAACAATCAAACAGAGGCAAAATTAAAAAGCAGAGATATGTTTTTGTTTTAGGGGAGAGGGATATTGGGGGATTGGCTGACAAGCATATGGCAGGAAGTGATGGAAATAGGTTTAAACAAGTAGAGTGAGTCCCAGTAATGCAAGACCTTAACCACCAGCCATGAGGCCTTGAACTTCAGAGGCTAAGGCATAGGCATTATGTGTTGAAAATGATCACTTGGACACAGGAAGGGGAACATCACACATTAGGGCCTATTGTGGGGAAGGGGGAGGGGGGAGGGTTAGCACTGAGAGATATACCTAATGTAAATGACGAGTTGATGGATGCAGCACACCAACAGGGCACATGTATACATACGTAACAAACCTGCACGATGTGCACATGTATCCTAGAACTTAAAGTATAATTGTAAAAAATAAATAAATAAATAAAACGGGGCAAGGGGGAAGGGATTGAAATATCTCTTCTCCTTCTCTTCACCTCTTCTGATGTAATGTGATTTTATTCTGTGATATATAAGACCTGAATGGAGGTGACTGAAGTAATTGGGTACATGGTTAGTGGTGGAATCTGGATGTGAACTTCAGTCATGGTCTTGCTATTGTTCCATGAAGACAGGAAGTATCTGTAAACCTATTTGGAAGCAAATTTAAAATTGTTGCATGTGGTTGGGTCTGACAGAATCCCTTGAATGAAGAGAAAAACGTAACTTTCTCCTGTGAATTTTCAGGGAAATGCAATTATTTCCTTTCACGTAGTATAAAAGCTCTTCAGAGGAATAAAGCATGCATAAGCCAAAAAAAAAAAAAAAAAGAAAGAAAAAAAAGATTATGAAGAACAGAGACTGGAGAATCTGAACTCAGAAGCTGGGGACAATGAGGTTATTCTAATTTCAGATTTATGAGACAATGAGGTTCTTCTTCAGCAATTTTTTCTTCAATAAAAGGCTTGAGAATGTTTTTTCTCCTAGAATTCCTTTTGATTGATATGAAACTTGGAGTATAGATACAATTGGAATAAGCCTTTTTATAAAAGAGGGTAATAAGGGGTTGGTTTGCATAGGCACAAAGGAATCACGTTTAACTTATCCTCTGGCATTTTTCAAGTGCTCTAGAGGCAGGGGTGGTAAGGGTAATGACAGGTTAGAGTTACCATTTGGCTACATAGAACCACAAAGCAACGAATATTAAAACCATGCTTTCTCCCCTTGTTCCCTTCTCCTATATGTCCCCAGTAGTATGGACCATAAAGTGAGCTGATCTCACAAAGGAGCAGAAAGAAGTGATGTGAGGTTGCAGAATGACTTAAGAAAAGCCATAGTCAAAAATACGATTCTTCACAATATATAAGGAGATTTAAAACCTTAATATTCATTTTAAATTATTTTATTTTATCAATATGTCACATGCATATTATTATCCTGGCAGCTAATATTTATTTTTAAAAGGTTCTGGAATGCTGTTCTTGACAGTTTTCAGAATGGCACTCTAGCGGATTGCCTCTTAAAAGTGAAACAGTGTTCTTATATTGTAGCCTTTATCAGCAATAATATGGTAGATATTTTGAAGAACTTTTCATCAATAAGAAAGTAGGGACCAGTAATTGATTAGATATATGAATAAAAGGTAGAAAGATGAAAGAAGCAATACCTCTTGGATAATGAGGACAATGAAGATTTTTATGAGAATAAGGCAAATTGGGGAGAGAAATTGTATTGCGAAAAATGGATTTGGTGTTGATTACACGGAGTTAGGGCAATGTCAGAAAACCTAAGGAGAGGTGTTCAGGAGGCATACTCAGTACCAAAGAGTGACCATTCTTGATTCTTGACCTGCTATTCCTGCTTGTGACAGGATCTCTGTGCACGCTGGGTTGTTCTTATAGAGTAAGTTGTAAACACTACTTGAGTGATAAATGTCATGAGCTATTTAAACTGGTCACTAACACATGTATTTCTAAGTATTTATTTGTTTGTTTGTAAATGAATATACCTATATTAAAATAACTGGCTGACTTACGAGCTCTACCTTGTATGTTTGTCAATATTAAAAATAAATAAAATAAATATTTTCACTGTTACCTCAGCAAGCCAGTAACAGTTTTCTACTATGTGATCTACAAATCTCAATTCAGTGGGAATGGAACTAGTATCAAATAAAAAATGTCATTCCTGGAATCCTTCCTGGAGCATGTCAGTAATACCAAGAAAAGAGCCAGTAGGCAGGGACAGGTTGCCAGAGTCCCCACTGAGGGTCCACAGTTGGAATGAACTGTCATTAATGAAGGGAACCAATGACCTGAGCCAGGCCATTACAAAGAATTGCAGAGCTTCTCAGAATTTTGTCAGAGTGCAATGAGGAAATGTAGAAGAAATCAAGGAGAAGTTTGAAAAACAGTAAGGGAATGAGTAGCAAAGAGGGTTAGGTTTAGCCTTCTCTTAAAAAGTTACTTTCAATATATTCATGTGAGGAAAATATAATATCAGAAATCCAAAGACTGGAGGACTTGTTATCCGGTGAAGAGGATACATTAGATTAAGTATCAATACTGAAGTACTAGGGTCTATGTATCTTTAAAATAAGAAATGCTGAATTTATAAATTTATGTTTGTCATTATGCCTAGGTGGGTTTGGGGCTTATATTTTGGAGGTGATTCCTGTCCATTCAAGAAATAATTTAAATACTTGAAATTTAGCCAAAATCTATTCTAAAAATAATCAAAAATTTGTTATCTATGTAAATATTTTAAATTATAGAAATCAAAATGTGTTTTAGTAGCTATGATGTAGAGTAAGGAACCCAGTGATTAAGAAACGAGTCTTTGAAGGAAGGGAAGCAAATCTCTAGCAGAATATAAGCCAACAGCCTCGTATCATAGAAATCAACCTTCTAATGTGTCTCTAAAACTAATTTGCTCCAAGTCGCGTAACCATTAAGAGTGGAACCTAAACCCCTATTTTCTGATTCTCAAACATCAATATTAATTTTTGGTCCCCTGTTCCACTTTGCTTTCATCTGTAGAACAGATTGAAACAATCTGCCTCTGACCTATTCTGTCATTGTTTGATCATCTTTCAAAGCAGAACTTGAGGTGTTTAATATTCCCTGCATATATCAGTTTGTCATTCAGAACAGTTTTGCTGGCTCAAATTTGTAACTTCAAATTCAGTGATGGTGCACCCTCCTTAAGTTAATAATTGATCTTTTAATCTTCTTAGAAGGAATGCTAATACAGACAGATAAATACACTTTATTCTCAATGCCTAGGGCTAAGAGAAAATTAAGAAGTAGCATTAAAGGAATTGTAGTCCCTAGCCTGGTGGACCCCAGACAGGTTAAATGAAACACCAGATGGTTGGCCTACCTTTTTCTCATACCTGAGTAGATTCCTTTCATGTCCTCTATCTGTAAGTGACTAATTAGTTTAGTTTTCATTGAGTGGGATCTCCTTTATTCTATTATCTGAGAAGGTATAACAAGTAAAGGAACAGTCCTTAAGCTATGGTAACGTAGCAGAGCTTGTGACAGTTGGACACAGTTGACTCAAAGAGGCAATTAAATCGAGTTTTATAAAGGAATTAGTAGGATTAACGAAAAGTAAAATGTTATGAAGCATCCTGGCATGATCTCACCAAACTTAGGCCTAAGGGGCAAAGGGTATAGGAGAAAAGTTAACTAAAGAAGATATAGTAGTTGTTACTGAGGTTTGCCTGGCTGTAGCTGCAGCCTTCAGTTAACAAACAAACAAGAAAGAAAAGAAAAAACTCAAGCCACACTAGGGATGACTCACAGTGATAGAATCATGCAAACATGACCTAAACTTACTCTTCTTTCTCACCCTGACCTCCTGCCAGTGCCTCCTGTGACTGAACCAACAGAAGTCAGGTGACAAGGGAGCCTTTAATGCAGACATGGAGGCAGGTCCCTTGGGGCACCCAGTGCTCTCGAGGAGCATGGATCTGAGAGGCCAACAGAAAGGGCCTGGAGCAGAGGATGATTGTGAGCGGGTTAAGGCAGTCATCTTTTTGTGGACCAATTTTGGTTATATCTGAGTGATGAATATCTGATCATTATGCCCTAACCTGAAGGCTGTTGCAAGAAGAGACCCACTGTTAATAACATACTCAGAACCTGAAAAGTTAGCATTACCACCAATCTCGAGTTCAGGTTGGGACCATACTTCATTCTTTTCTTCTCTTACAATTTTTTTTTTTTTTTTTGAAACAGGGTCTCACTATGTAGCCCAGTCTGGAGTGCAGTGGCACAACCATGGCTCACTTCAGCTTTGACCTTCCAGGCTCAAGCATTCCTTCTGCCTCAGCCTCTGGAGCAACTGGGACCACCGGTGCACCCCACCACGCCCAACTAACTTCTTAATTTTTTTGTAGATACAGGGTTTTGCCGTGTTGCTCAGGTGAGTCTGAAACCCCTGGACTCAAGGGGTCCTTCCACCTCTGCCTCCCAAAGTACTGGGATTGAACCACTGCGACCGGCCCATTCTAATCATGGCTTAGACATGACCAACCCTGGGCCAAAATTGATAGGGCACCTCAGAAGGGAGCCCAACAGGAGGTCGGTAGCTTTCAGGAGAGTGAAAAGGATGAAAACAGTGAAGAAAGAGGTTCTTTCACAGTCAAGCTTCTTCTAGGGGATTGAAAACAAGAGTGAGATCAAGAGGGGTTTTTTTGTTTTGTTTTGTTTTTTGTTTTTTCCAAATGAGCTGGCAAAGTTTCTTTAAAGCCAATTAAACATACCTCAGATTGAAAATGATTTCAAACGTGGTTTTCTCATTTCAAATCAGTGGTTTAAGGTTCATTTGTGAGAAATCAATGTAACCACATTTATCCTTGGCCTAGTATTGAAAAAAATACAGTTACAGTAAAATGATTTTAGTCTTTTGAAACTGTGGGTAACATGAGTGATTCTGACAGAATGGAAATTTCAGGCTAAGTGTATGAAATTGCAATTCAATAATGATGTGGATTTTTTTTTTTTTGGAAGGTGCATTTAATCTAAAGGCATGTAGGTAATTTATGTGCAAAAAAATGTATATGTGTTCCAGTAAATGATGTGACCCTGAAACTTTCATGGGGTGGGCTTGATCACATTTTCACAACCCAGCATGTTTCCAGTGCTAGTTAAATAAATGCAGAGGGATAAGGACTGTGGTGCTGACAGCAAGCCTTGCAGAAACCAGCCCCAGCAGAGCATTCCCCTTCTGTTTTCCTCCTTTCAAGAAAGGGCATCAAGCGTTCATTTGAAATTTGTCTCTTAATCTGTTTTCCATTGATGGCGGCAACTGAGAAGTTTTCAGCCCGGAAAAGTCAAGTTAAGTCAAACCAGTTTTGCTCACAACAAGCATACAAATTGGCTATTGTTTAAAAATCAGAACTTAGCCATATGCTTTGAATTTAGAAGTGGGATTACATACTAAAAGGCTGCATGATCCTTAAATCACCCTGTGTGTGTGTTGGTGTGTTGTGTGTGCGTGTGTAGTAGTGTTCTCTCAGCACCCTGTCTTACAGATGACCCTCAAACAAGGCAGCATGACAGTTACCACAGATTCTTCTACATTTACCCATAGATATATCTCTTAGATACTGGAGAACACTGGAGAACTCTCTCCCTGAGAGAATATGTACAAAGTCCTATAAAGCAAATGGAAGATTTTGATAAAGTATTTTTAATAAATAACACTTGAATAAGTGTGTTCTTTTAAAATAAAAAACATGGTGTGAGAAGAGTATATCTTGAAGCTTCAGAAATTCCCCATCAGCTACTGTATATGTGTGAGAAAAATGTTCCACAGTCTAGAAATGAATACAAGAAAAAGAGTAAAGGGAGATCTCCCCAGACACCCCCTGAAGTGATTATAAGGTTGGATGAATTCAAAAGTAGCTCTAGGTTGGGTGCAGTGGCTCATACCTATAATCCCAGCACTTTGGGAGGTGAAGGCGACAGATCACTTGAAGCCAGGAGTTTGAGACTATATGGTTCTTGTATTGGTCCGAACCCCTGGAGCGCACCAACAGACAACAGGAGGCTGTTTTTATGAACGCCTGGGTGCAGACAGACTGAGGCCTAAAATGGTGTTGGCACCAAATGAGGATGGGGCAGGGGTTTTATGGTCTCCTGGAACAGGAAGTGTCCCAGTCTGACGTGACTGCTACGTAGTACCCAGATGGCTTCTTTCTCAATCTTCAGGGGTACGTGTCTCTCGGCCAGGGTAGGTGTCTTCTGGCCGGCTCTCTTCCTGCTTCTGCTATCTTGCCGACTCACGTTGCTGGCTCAAGTAGCCTTGCACCTTGGGACTGGGCCTGAGAAGGGAGGAGTTACTCATCTCTTTAAGCTTTCAGGCCCCAGGGAGAATCTTTCATTCCTGTCTATTGGTTATAGAAAAAAGGGAAAGGGGGTGATTTCTCAATAATTACTTCAGTCGTGACACAGGGGGAGGCATGGACGTCTTGGAAAAAGAAGAAACTTAATTTGTGGTGTATTTGTGAGAGACGGGTTGGTATCCATCATGTCGTTGTAGCAGGAGCATCGTCTCGATTGTATGGCAGTTAACTGTAGTTTCAACAAGAATTTTAATGGCTTTTATTATCAGTGGGATAACACAAGGGAGAAACAGGAGAAGCTCAGTGATGAAGGTTACTGTCCTTACCAGTGTTTTAAATCCTCCTAAATTAGAGAACCACCTTCTAGAAGATTTGTTGGGTCCCATCCCTTCCAGGTTTGGACTGGTACATGGGTTACTTTTCTGATGTTTGAAGTGATTTCTAGAACTGCTTTTCTGTTATCGTCTATGTTAAGACAGCAATGAAAGATTTTAAACTTACCACACACTCCACTTTCTTCTGCTAATAAACAGTGTAATGCTAGCCTGTTTTGACACATTGCTGCATGCATTTGGTTTTGTTGTTGTGTGGGCATTTCCAGGGCTGAGGTGGTTTGGTTAGCGATTATCTCTAGAACCACCCGTAGTCTAATTATTCTATTTAGCAAGTATATGGGAGTACAATAACCCCATGAACCATCCTCAGCCCAAGTGGCACGACCATAATATTCAATGATCTGTTGCGGAGGTCGTTCATCCTCTTGCCATCTTTGGCTTCCTTCTACCTTTAAGGATCATTTTTCTTTGTTTAGGTTCTTAAATACAGGGACTCTGAGGGTGTTGCCCACTGTTAATGTTTTAGAGGAAGGAGTAGCCTTGGGGGTGAGCTTGACCCTGGTGTGATGGACCCAGTGGAGGAGTCCTTGGACTCTCACTGTAGTTGGCATGCTGAGTATCACAGTGTAGGGGCCTGGCCACTTCGGTTGTAGCTATTGGTGAGGGTTGGGTTGGCAGATAAACACATCTGTGCCTGCAAAACAGTTATGTTGAGAGGACAAGGATCTGTCGACAGGAAGAGGCATGGTCTCATCTGCTGCTTCATGAATGAAAGACCATGTCTGGATTAAGGAGTGGAGGTAATTCATGAGTGACTCAGAGTTTGGTAAGGATGGAGGCCCTAAAACAAAAGTTCGGCCTTACATGATTTCAAAGGGACTACAAAAAGAGGGTTCTTTTGGTGTTGTGTGGAGTCTTATGAGGGTGAACGGGAGATATTTTTGTCCAAGACTAGCAGGTTTCTAGAGCTAGCTTGCTGAGTTGGGCTTTAAGGACAGAGTTAATTTTTCAACTTTGCCTGAAGATTGAGGCCTGTAGGGTGTGCGGAGAACCCATTTTATACCTAAGGATGTAGAGACACCATAGGTAATTTGGTTGATGAAGGTTGGCTCGTTTTCAGACTGGATGGATGTTGGGAGTCCGAAACGGGGAATTATATACATGATGAGAGTTTGTGTGATGACATTTGAACCTTCTGAAGTTGTTGGGAATGCTTCTACCCGTGTGGAGAAAGTACAGACACAGACTAGAAGATAGTGGAGCAATTTATCGGGCAGCATGTGAGTGAAGTCTATTTGCCAATCTTGCCTCGGTACCTGGCCCTGGGCTTGGTGGGTATGAAAAGGCGGCAGTCAGAGGGAACCCTGGAGTGATACTGTGTGGCAGAGAGAGCAGGATTGGGTAATCTCTCGAACACAGCTGGAAAGGTGAGGACAAGTGAGGATAGGGCGGAGAAGTTGCAGGAGAGGTTTGTACCTCACATGGAAAGAGTTGTGGAGGCTTTAGAGGATAGATTGTTTGAGAGTGAGGACGAACGAAGAACCCTTCCTTGACATACCATGGTCCTTGCTTTTGAAGGTTTTGGGCTCGGAAGTCCTCCTTTTCTTCTGAGGAGTAAGGAGGAGAGAACAAGGACAGGGACAAAGCGTGGCCGGGTTTAGACGGGACCTGGTTAGCATGGTGATGTGGGAAGTCTCTATGAATAGAACATACAGTTGGAGGAGCTGTGGGGCAGAGATGAGACAGTACACTGTGGTGAGCTAGCATGTCTTTGATGTTATGGGTTGAATAAACTGTTAGGTTTGCATGGAGAGATAGTTTTAGGCTTCCAAGGGTGAGGACAGCGGCTGCTGCCAATGCTCAGAGGAAGGCAGGCCATCTGAGAACTGTGGCTTGAAGCCGTTTAGAGAGGTAGGCAACAACCTGGAGGGTGGGTCCCTTAAGACTGGGTCAGGACACCTAGTTCAATTCCACACCATTCATCAGGATAGAGGGAGAAAAGTTTGGTGAACTCTGGGAGAGTGAGGACAGGAGCTGAGGTGAGAGCTTTCTGGAGTAGATGGAAAGGTTGGGTAATAGGCTGTGCGGGGTTTGAAGGCTCAGAGAGAGAGCCTTTAGCTGCTTGGTTAAACGGTTTGGCAAGTAGACTGAAGGAGGGAACCCAGAGCCTAAAATATCCCACTAGTCCTAGAAAAGAGATAATTTCTTGCTTAGTTTGTGGAGGCAGGAGGGACTGGAGGAGGGATATGCAGTTGGTTGTGAGCCCTCGGGTTCACAGGGTAAGAGCTAGGCCTAGATAGGTGACTGAGGGGGTGCATATTTGTGTTTTCTTAGGGGAGACCCAATACCCCCATTCTGCCAAAAAGTTTAAAAGGAAGAGATAGTATAGACATTGCAGTGTCTTGGAGAGGGGGGCTACACAGGAGCAGATCATTCACATTGAGGGAGAGTGGATGGCTTTAGGGATAAGGTACAGAGGTCGTGAGCAAGGGCCTGTCCAAAAAGGTGGGGGTTGCCTCTGAAACCGTGAGGTAGTACACTCCAGGTGAGCCGACGTGAAAGGTAGGTGTCAGCGTTTTCCTAAGTAAAGGCAAAGAGGTTTTGGGAATCAGGGTGTAAAGGAATTGTGAAAAAGAGCATCCTTTATGTTTAGAACAGAAAAAGGGGTGGCATTGAAGGGAATTGCGGAAAGTAAAGTATATGGGTTAGGAACTACTGAACATACTGGGAGTACAGCTTGGCTAGTGAGTCTGAGGTCCTGGACAAAGCAATAAGTTCCATCTGGCTTTTTTACAGTTAGAGAGGGTGTGTTAAAAGGGGAGTTTGTTGGGCAGAGTAGGTGACTGGCGAGGAGGCAAGAAATGATAGGCTTTAGGCCTATGAGAGCTGCTTAAGGGATGGGATCCTGCTTCGGTGATAGGAACTGGTGGGCTCTTGAAGGGTAATGCAGACAGGGGTGTGGTGTTCTGCAACTGAGGGTGTGAAGTATCCTAAACAATGGGGTTAACTATGGATGGGGAATAAGGAAAAGTTGCATGGTTTAGGGTGGAAGGTTGGAGGAGTAGAAGAAAGTTAGAAGTACCAGAGGGGACTGGGTGGGTGCATTGGGTACTATAGGGAATGTGGAAGTGGAGAGTAGTTTGGAGTTTTGAAAGGATGTCTCTGCCTAGAAGCGGAGTTGGGCGTGAAGGCAGGACTAAGAAAGAGTGAGTGAAGGAAAAGGTGTGCAGGGAGAAAAAAAGTGGAGGGTTGGCTCGGGGTTTGGAGACTTATCCATCAAGGCCTACAAAAGAGACCTGGGAGGACTTGGTCAGTCCTGAAAAATTAGGTGAAGCAGAGTAGGTTGCCCTCGTATTAATTAAAACAACAAGAACAACAAGAACAACAACAACAAAAACTGGCCTACCTGCCACCATCAGGGTTACCCCTGGCTCGGATGAAGCGATGGTATTTGCCAGTGCATCTGTTCCAGGGCACCATGAGTCTTCAGCGGCAAAGCCAATGGGATCCGAGTAGGAGGTTTTGGCTGACTTGGGAAGGGATGGGGTGGTCCTTGAAGGGGTCACTCATAGTCTGACTTTCAACGGGGTCCTCCTCAGAGGGGGCATGGCCTGGCAGGCTTACCTGGGTTTGGGCATTGTCTGGGATAGTGGCCTTCATTGCTGCACTTGAAGCAGGTGCCAGGTGGAGATGGATTCCTAGGAGGTTCCTGTGTGGAGCTGCAGCCCCATGGGCCTGCAGGGCCCCTGATGGCGGAGGCAAGCATTTGAAACTCTGCCTGTTTTTGTCTTTTACTTTCTTCATCACGATTTTTAAAGACTTTGAAGTCTAAATTAAGAAGGTCTCATTGTGAGGTCTGAGGGCCGTCGTCAAGCTTCTGAAGCTTACACCGACTATTGAGGGTGGATTGGGAGATGAACCGCAGGTTTAAGATAGTGGTTCCTTCTGGGCTGGCTGAGTTTAGGTTGGTATACTTTCTCATGGCTTCAGGTAAATGAGAGAGAAAAGGGGCTGGGTTTTTGTCAGGACGTTGGGTGATTTCTGAAAGTTTTTCATAGTTTACTGCTTTATGGGCACCCTTTTTGAGTCCTGCAAGGAGACACATAATCATGTGGTCTTGATGTTGGCGTCCAGGGGCCCCATCTTGATAATCCCAGTAGGGGTCCTGGTTATGGATTCTCTCTGCCCCAGTAGGTTGGGCAGGAGCTTGGTGATGAATTGTGTTAGCACGCACCTGAGTTGGGGTCCAGATATGGTCCCGATCTTCTAGGGTGAGGGCCGAAGTGAGGATAATGTAGAGCTCATGCCTAGTTAGTTCATAAGACTGGGTAAGGTACTGAAACTCCCGAATATAAGAGGTAGGGTCTTCTGGAAATGAACCAAGTCTTTTGTTAATTTGAGAGAGATCAGTGAGGGAGAAGGGAATATGAACTCTAACAATACTTTCAGTTCCTGCTACTTCCTGAAGGGGGCACTCTGGCACAGGCACTGAAGGAAGAGTGGGGCATGGGCCAAAGATGGAGCCTGAGTGAGTATGGGTGGGAGAGAAGGAAGAACGTGGAAGTGGTTCCTGCTGAGACTTTGAAGAGGGAATGGGGTTTGAGTTAACAGGCAGTGGAGGATAGATACAGGAGTAAGATGGCGGGATGGGTTTACAAGCCTCAGGAGAGGGCTGTGGGGGAGGAGAATGGGTACAGGCAATACTAAAATTGTTCTGAGGAGGGGACGGTTGTAGGAGAAGAAGTTGATACAGTTGACTGGGAAGGTGGCAGCTGGGAAGATGGCAGCTGAGAAGATCGCAGCTGAGAACATAAAGAGGAGGCTTGTGGGGGTAAAGGGGAAAGTTGAGAGTGAGAGGGAGGGTCTGGGAGGGGTAGACAGCAGTCTGCTGGATCTAACGAGGAAAAAGAGGTAGGACTGGGAGAAGAAAGGTGATCAGGGTGGAGAGAATTGAGGAGAAGGATTTGAACAGGTGAGAAAGAATTGCAGAAGTCAGGTTGTGATCTGAGTGCAAAAAGGCCTGGGCATAAGGAATTTCTCCCGATTTCTCCATTCATCGGCAATAATTGCTTAAGTCCTTAAAAATGTAAAGTCGAATGTTCCATCTGTGGTCCATTTGGACTCATTGTGGACAAACTAAATTGCAAAAAGGCAAGGCACTTAGGGCGGATATCTTGCCTGAGGACTAAGGTTTGCAGGTTGTTTATGAGGCAGCCTAGAGGACTGTTTTTTGGAATGGAGGACTGGGAGTTTCCCATAACGGAGGGCAGGCTTGGGAGAACAGGGAAAAAGGAGACGGTCCCAGATAGCCAGAGGGAGACAATAAAAGGAGCAATCATCACTGCTGCCTTTTTTGTTCCTGGAACGGGATCAAATGGCTTACAGCGTCCCCCTAAGACCAGATGATCAGTGAGCTGGCACACACTGGAGCCTTCTTGGACCAATGTTGAACTTTTGGACTAGAGAAACCAAGAGATGCTGTGCAGATTCTCCCCTGTTAACTGGGCACCGGGGAGACTTATGAGTAGGCGAATTCAGTGACTGATGTGCATGCACAGAAAGGCGACTGGCGGCTGAGGAGCTTCCTTTGTCTGGCCACTGTGGCCTGCTCTCTGGGCTGGAGGGATGTGTCCACAGGGAACGCAGACATAAGCCCCTCTTGGGTTTTGGCACCAGATGTAAGGTTCTTGTATCAGTTCGAATCCTGAGAGCATATCAACAGACAACATGAGGTGATGTGGAACAACATGCTGTTTTAATGAGCACCTGGGTACAGGCAGGCTGAGGCCTAAAATGGCTCAGTACCAAATGAGGATGGGGAAGGGGTTTTATGGTCTCCTGGAAACAGGAAGTGTTCCAGTCTGACATGACTGCTACATAGTACCCACATGGACTCGTTCTTGATCTTCAGAGGTACATGTCTTCTGGCCAGGGTAGGTGTCTTCTGGCTGGCTCTCTTTCTGCTTCTGCTATCTTGTTGACGCACGCTGCTGGCTCAAGTAGCCTTGTGCCTTGGGACTGGACTTGAGAGGGAGAAGTTACTCATCCCTTCAAACTTTCAGGCTTGGGGAGAATCTTTCAGAGACCAGTCTGGGCAACATGGCAAAACCCCATTTCTACTAAAAATACAAAAATTAGGTGGGTGTGGTGGCACATGCCAGTAATCCCAGCTTCTCAGGAGGCTGAGCCCCAATAATCACTTAAATTTGGGAGACAGAGGTTGCAGTGTCAAGATTGCACCACTACACTTCAGCCTTAATAGCAGAGTGGTATTCTGTCTCAAAAAAACAAAACAAAACAAAAGTAACTCTAGAAGTGATTACTTCATAGTTTAAATCCCAGGCAGATTTAGACACAAAGCTTAAGTTTCACTTTTTTTTGGTTTCCCTGAGCAGTGTGCTTATATATCTAGCATAAGCTCTGGGTTCCTCTTTGGGGTTAGAGTCCAAAGATGTGTGGCCATGCTCCATGTTCAGTGAGCCCTGGCTCCAGCAAGAGGCAAACATATTCCTGCCCTTCCCTATGCCCCAGAAAAATATGTGGTTTCAGATGCTGGAAGTGAGTCATCCAGTGAGGATAGAAAATATGTAGGATTCTATTATATAGAAAATATATCTTATATATTTTCTATTATATAGAAAATACTCCCATTGGGATGTTGAAGGTGCCAGTCAATTTGAGGTTGTTACATTATTTCATAACCAGGATTGTGGTGAGAAAAAGTGGTGTGTCCTAAGATGACCCACCCCAATTCTACCTTGTTTTAGGGAGGTCACTTATTTCTCCATGCTCACAGCCCCTGGGAACCACCATATATTACCCTTGAAATACAGGTGTGCCCTTTGCTCAATTTCTTACATGTATTGTAGGTAAGTTGTTATATTAGCCTGTCTTCACACTGCCGTAAACATGCTCTCTGAGACAGGGTAATTTATAAAGTAAGGAGGTTTAACTGACTCATAGTTTTGCATGGCTGAGGAGGCCTCAGGAAACTTACAATCATGGCTGAAGGTGACAGGGGAGCAGGCACCTCTTCACAAGGTGTAAGGAGGCAGAGAAGGGCAAAGGGGAAGAGCCACACATTTATCAAATGACCAGATCACGTGAGAATTCTATTACAAGAACAGCATGGGGGAAACTGCCCCCATGATGCAATCAACTCCCACCAGTTCCCTCCCTTGACACATGGGGGTTACAATTTGAGATGAGATTTGGGTGGGGATACAGAGCCAAGCCATATTATTCAACCCCTGGCCTCTCCCAAATCTCATGCCCTTTTCACATTTCAATACCAATTATGCTTTCCCAACAGTCCCCGAAAGCCTTAGGTCATTCCAGCATTAACTCAGAAGTCCAAGTCCAAAGTCTCATCTGAGATAAGGCAAGTCCTTTCTGCCTATGAGCCTGTGAAATAAAAAACAAGCCAGTTATGTCCAAGATACAATAGGGGTATAGGCATTGGATAAATGTTCCTGTTCCAAATGGGAGAAATTGACCAAAACAAAGGGGCCACAGGCCTTATGCATGACCAAAATCCAGAGGGACATTCATTAAATCATAAAGCTCCAAAATCTCTTTTTATTCCATGTCTCACATCTTGGGCACACTGATGCAAGGGGTGGGCTCCCACAGTCTTATGCAGCCCACCCCTGTAGCAGAATTCTGCCTGGATGTCCAGGCATTTCCATACATCCTCTGAAATCTAGGCAGAGACTCTCAATTTTCAACTCTTGTCTTCTGCACATCCACAGGCCCAACACCACGTAGAATCCACAAAGGTTTGGGTCTGGCACCCTCTGAAGTAAGAACTTGAGCTGTATGTTGGCACCTTTTAGCAATGCTTGGAGCTGGAGAGGCTGGGATACAGGGCACCAAGTTCCGAGGCTGCACAGAGCAGCAGGGCCTCAGGCCCAGTCCACAAAACCATTTTTTCCTTCTTGGCGTCTAGGCCTGTGATGGGAGGGGCTGTGATGAGAAGAGTGAAGTGGAAGAGCCACACACTTAATAAACTATGAATTCCATCATGAGAACAGCATGAGGGAAACTGCCCCCATGATCCAATCACCTACCAACAAGTCCCTCCCTTGATACATTGGAATTACAATTAGAGATGAGATTTGGGTGAAGACACAGAACCAAACCATATTGGTTATTGGCCTATAACCCTTCCCAAACCTGTTGTTTAACCTTGAGGCAGAAACATGTGCTCCAAAGTCTTTGCATCTTAGTAATGTTGCAATTATCCAATAACATTTCACAAATGTTGGATCAATGATGGGAGAATGGTTGGGACAGTGCCTTATTAGGATACTGCTCTGGGGAATCCCCATTCTCACCCACACTATACAATTAGAGATGCCTGGTCAGAGGAGTGTGACAGAAACCTGTGCCAATTTGGGGTTTGCTCCTCTTTAATAGGGAACAGTGCCAGCTGCACCTCTCAGGTCAAGCCTGAGGTGGGCAGAGAAGTAAACTTGGGTGTGCATCCCTTTCCCCTTTCTCACAATGACTCCAATGTCTCCTGCCCTGGGCATTCACTGGACCTTTGGAGAAGTGGCAAGGGGAAGGATGAGAATGGTCAGAGGAAGAGAGTGGAAACTTAGCTACTTAGCTACAAACAGAAGGATTACAGCCTTCCCCTAACTGCTGGATGGCACAGTGAATATCCATCTGACATCCATGGGCAGAAATGGAAGTGCATGACTGCTGATAATGTTATAGGCTTCTAAGTAGAATATTTCTGGACACCGGCCCTTTCCTCTGAATCTTGCACAATTTCCAGATACATTGAATTAAATTTCTGGAATACTTTTTTATTAGAATACTGGTCACATTCTATCATCAAGAATTTTGGGTTAAAAAATTAAGCAAAGGTTTTGACAAGAATTCCCAAAGCATTATGGCTGTGGATTCCCAAGATGAACCTGTGGTTACATTATGGCTGGATTCAGATCAGAAATCTGGATCTTTAATTTTTTAATGAAACCAGGAAGTATAGATGGGTTGACCCTCCTGTGGCTTCCATGGCAATTTATATTTTTCAACCACTTATCATATTGCATGATTGCTGAATTTTTCACCTCACAGCATGCATTAAAAATTAAAACATTTGCACCAATCATTAGGATAATTAGGTACTATTGCCCACAGTTAGAGGCAATTGGTCTGGAGCTCCAGCCATCCAGACCCAAATGGTTTCCCTGGTGCTGAGCTTACTGAGTTTAACTTTTCCTGGTCTTTAAGAACCTCTACATTGCCTTCAAAGAAATGAAGACACTAGCCATTTGTGTCTTTTTGTAGACTCAGTGTCCCTCTTTTATATCTATGGTGGGAAACATGGACAGGTGAATGATGCTCTGCAAAGAGGTTAACAGTGTCATTGAGAAGAGACTTGATTGACTTGATGACACATGGATCCCCATCTAGGCAAGGTTCACTTACACTGTGACTGTCCTCCTTCCCATCTGATCCACCTTCTTCCTAGTTGCTGTGTGTGTGCTACCTTGGGAAGACAACCATAACTGCAGTTCCTCTAGCATCATGGAGTCTCCCCATACCTTGGTGTTTCAAGAGACAATGAAACCATATAATGCCTTCTGTTTCCTACATTGCATCTGAAAGGCCTAATTGTGACTCTCAGACGTTCTACCTTAATTGGAGAGCATGATAAACATGAATGTTCATAAAGTGCAATTAATTCCAACTACCTGATGATATTTAACTTGAGTATGAAGACCCCAGACTTTGATTATATATTAGTCAGGATAGGCCATAATATCAAATTTCATTTGTCATTAAGCTACATGTGCATCACAGTTTGGCAAGATGATTCTCCTCATTACAGGCCCTCGGGAATTCAGGATGGTGGAGGCCCCATCTCCACACATGCTTTCATAATACAGGGGTAGGGAAAAGAGAGTGTGCTAAATCACATTCTGGTCCTTAAAGCTTCTGAACACATATAACACAGATTTCTTCCCACTTACATTTTATTGGATGAAAAAAAAGTCATAGGGTGATGACTATGTTCTTTAGAAGGTGAGCAGACACTGAATTTTTGTGAACAGTAATATAGTATACCACTAGCCGCAGGACCTCATTAAAAGAAAGAAGGCATTCATGAATTCATTCAACAGACATTTTTGAACACCTGTTATCTATTAGAACTGTTTGAAGTTCTTACAATATATCAAAAAACAAAACATACAAAGATCCCTGCTCTCATGGAGTTTATATTTTAGTGACAGAAGAAAGACAATACACAATGAACATAATGTGCAAGTGAATTATGTAGTTTTTATCTCCGTATATCTTATTGGTTGTGTTTCTCTGAGAACCCTAACTCAAGGTTTGTTTTGGTGGGAGATAAGTGCTATCAAAAACAAAACAAAGCAAATTGTAGAACAAAGGTGGGGGTTGGGGAATGGTGACCTCTGATCTGAAGTGTCTGAGGAAGAGGAGTGGCAATTTTAAATGGAATTGTCAATGAAGGATTCACTGAAAAATTCATGTTTGAGCAAAGGCTTGAAGAATTGGATAACTCAGGGAGTTATCCAATTGTATATCTGATCATTTGGAACCTGTTAGGGTTCTACTTTGAATGAGTTAGAAACCATCGATGTGTTTTAAACAGAGGAGTGATGTAACTAACATGACTTCTGTTTTCAAAAGGAATTTCTCTGTTGAGCATGAATTGTAGGGTGCAGGAGGAAAATGAGAAGACTCATTGGAAAGCAATTTCAGGAATCCAGGTGAGATATGATGGTGACTCAGACCAGGCTGATAGCAGAAGAGGTAGTGGGAAATACAGTCTGGATATTTTCTGAAGGCAGAGCCAACAGGTTTTGAGGTGATTGAATATGGGATGTGGAAGTTTTTGTCCTAAGAAAGTGGATGGCTAGAGATGGAGCAGACTTCAGATAGAGTAGGGTGTGAATGTCCCTTCCAAAATTCATGTTGAAATTTAATTGCTATTGTAATGGCATGAAGAGGTGAGATATTTAAGAGGTGGATTTAATGCCTTGATAAGAAGGCTTTCAGAAATGGGCCATCTTTTGCCCTTTTGCTTCTTGCAATGGGATGGTGTGGCAAGAAAGCCCTCACCAGATGCCAACTCTTCAGTCTTGGCCTTTCCAGCCTGCAGAACTGTAAGTCAATAAATTTCTGTTCATTGTAAATTACCCAGTCTCAGGTATTCTGTAATAGCAGCAAAAGATAGCTCAGTTTTGTATATGCTAAGTTTAAGATGTCTACCAAACATCAAAGTAGAGATACTAATTACAGGGAATATGAAAATCTGGGATTCAGCAGAGAAATTGGAGTTGGATATATATGTTTAGGAATTGTCAAAGTGTAGATGGTATTTAAAGTGATGGGATTGGATCAGATGGATATGAGTGTAGATAATTAGGAGAATAATATCCAGGACTGAATCCCGGAGCACATCAAAATTAAAGGAAGTCATTTAGTTTTATAGGGCTGGTGTGGATCCAGGGCAGTGTTTATTTGGTTCTTGTATTTTGTTTTGTTTTGTTTTTTTCTTTAGGTTAACCTAAACTCATATTGCGTGGGAAAATAAGTTATCAACTGAATGGATTTGGTGCATGAAAAACCACTACTCCCTGCCATCACTTGAAAATTACACTTATAAATCAGGGTTCTCAGAGAAAGAGAACCAATAAGATATATGGAGAGATACATATTTGTGTGTTTATTATGGGAACTGGTTCATGCAATTATAGAGGCCTAGAAGCCCAGTGATCTGCTATTTGCAAACTAAAGAACCAGGAAAGCTGGTGATGTAATTCATTTTGAGTCTAAAAGCCTGAGAATCAGGGGAGTCAATGGTATAAGTCTTGGTCGGAGTCTGAAGGGGTGGGGTCAGATGGTGTAATCCCCAAGCTAAATCCAAAGGCCTCAGAACCAGGTGCTGATGTCTCAGGAGAAGATGAGTAAAACATGAATCATGAAACACAAATCATTTCCCACCAAAATGAATCAATTACCTTTCCAGGGTAGAAAATATTCAATGTGGCTGGCTTTCCACCATGTGGCTGGTTGGTTTCAAGGGTTAATACCATACCTGAGTGGGGATGAGTGTCCTCACTGGCCTCTGTTGCTAGAAGGTTGAATATTTGTCAGCACCAGTACCTGTGTCACTGTTGAGCAGTGGGAGTGAATATTGCTAAATCCATGCACAGCCTCCACTCCTACTACCAGGGCTGTGCCATTCAGGAACTGTTGTTTGAACCCTGGCATCTAATGGCAGAGACTGGTCAATGTCAACTGGCCAAATTATTTTTCTCTGTTTATTGATGATTTAGTGGGGATATTCTTTTGAAGTGCATGTTCTCTAGTGGTCACTAAGATGTAATGCAAGTATCTCCCTGCTCAGGGAGAGAGAGGGTGCAAACTAGCCCATCCTCCATTTTTGTGTTTTTGTTCTATCTGGGCCGTGAACAGATTGAATGATGCCCTTCCACATTGGTGAAGGTGGATCTTCTTTATACAGCATACTGATTCAAATGTTAATCTCTCCCTGAAACAGCCCTCACAGATACATTTAAAAATAGTGTCTCACCAGCTATCTTGGCATCTTTAATCCAAGTCAAATTGACACATAAAATTATCCATCACAGGCTCCAAGGCAATTCAAGATTTTTGAAATGAGATCTGTGACTAGGCTCTGAGGATAAAAACATAAACAAAAGCGTTCTTATCATATATATATATGATATGATGGATAAGTGAACAGAGAGGGAACCTTCTCCACCTTCTCTGCTGCAAATTTTAGTTTGAGTGAGATCACTCAAATTTTGAGAAGAGTCAAAATCAGTGAGATCACTGTCTTCTCATAGATGAACTGAAAAACCTGGGTTTTATCCTTTATTCTTACCTCTTAACTCAATATTTCTTGTGGCCAAGTTCTACTGAGTCCACCTTAAAAATGTTATTGAATTTACCCTTTTCTTCCATTTTTGATAGGGCAGTCAGTGTCATCTTTTTCAATAAAAAGGGGGGGAAAAAAAGAAAGACTGGATGAAGGGAATGAGGGAGAGAGGAAGGGAGGGAAGAAGTGCTTGAAACGCTTGAAACCCTTCAGTGACTTCCTACTAGCCTTGGGATAGTCTCTGTACCTTTTGTTACCTGTTCTTGATGCCTCTACAAACCTGTGTTAGAGTTCTGCAACTATTTCTTCCCTGGCTTTCATCCACCATGGCTAACACTTTTATCTAGTCTTTATCCTAAATACTTTCCAGGTCTCGGTTTAAATGTCAAGTCTGTGACCTCATTCTTATACTCCCATCAGACTGGAACAAATATCCCTGATATTTGTTTCTATGAGCCCATTTACTTGTCTTATCATTACAAATATGATACTCTATTATATTTGGACTCAGACACCTTGTGTTGCTCATCCAGATATACTCAGAGCCTAGCATTCTGTGAAGCATTCAACCAAAAGTTATTAAAAATGTGAAGTAATAAATGATCAAAAGGACATTAACCTTTTGTTTCTATTGTATAGAGTTTTTGTTTTATACCAGGGAATAAAGCTTTATATAATGGATATATAAAGTGTTTGCTTTATAATGGGGTGAAGCTATGATTTGTACTGGAAAACACTAAAACCATCAGGGGAGCCATTGTAGAGAAAATGCCAAGTTGTTCAAAATGTTTGGACCTGGGAAGGATACAGTAATTCCCTATATCCTATTTCCTTTAAAATGTGAGCTGAAGGGGGATGGTTTCGATGTGCTTAGCATGAGTGAAAGTTTTGCACATTCCCAAGGCACCTCCCTTTCTTTCTCCTCCTCTACTTTAGCATTTCATATACATAAAAAAACTATTATTATTTATCTTGGAGATACCACAGATAACATTATTTTCTTCTTGAATTCATACACATTTATTTAGAATTACTTGTTTCATTCTGAAAGCTGTTTCTTATCTTCCAGTTTTTAATTTGCTAGAAATGTTAGAAAAGATGATCCATAAATGCATCAAATAATTCTTATTTGAAGTACCTTAAATATCAGCATTACTGTCCTGCCAAATATTTCAGATTTGAAACAAAATATTTTGCCTTTAGAGTCTTCAGAGGCATTAGTAGAAACTAAACAGGAATATGCAATTCTTACCTGCCACAGCTTTCTGATTGTTCAAGTGTTCTTGTAAAATGACTAACCAATATTTCAACTTTTTTCTCTTCTTGCTTCCTCATTGTCTCCCTTCCTCTCTTAGTCCCAATATCATCACCCGATGAGAATATGTATGAATTCATGAACAATAAAATTGCTTAACCATTTGATCAAGAAATATTGGAAAATCGGGATGAAGCAGGTCTGGGTAAGAGAGTTGTGAATGGATTTATGGAAACAGGAAGGAGGTGTGGAGATCCTTTTATTACATGTTAATGGTCACTATGGAACATCCGCTACAAAAGAACATCCTACTAAATCACCAATAGACACAAGAGAATATGTGGCCAGTTGACTTTGGTCAGCCTCTGCCATTAGATGTCAGTGTTCAAACAACGGTGCATGAATGGCATAGCCCTGGTGGCAAGAGTGGGGACTATGCATGGATCCAGCAATATGCCCTCCCACTCCGCAATACTGACCCAGGCACCAGGGCTGACAAATATTCAACCTTCCAGCAACAGAAACCAAGGATGACCCTCATCCCTGCCCAGGTATGGTATTAGCCCTTGAGACCAACCAGTCATGTGGTGGAAAGTTGAATATCTTCTACCCTGGAAAGGTCATTGATTCATTTTGGTATGAATTAATTCATGTTTCTGGGTTGGATTTACTGTTCTTGCCTGCAGAGCCTCAGCTGGCACCAGTATCTAAAGGCTTAGAGAGTTAGTGATCCACCAACATGGCATCTCACATAACATCCCATCAAACCAAGTGACCCACTTTACAAGAAAGGAGATGCATGAGTGGAACAAACTCTGCTAGTCCCATCACATCCTGCACCATCTAGAAGCTGCCATACTAACAGAGTGATGGAAAGGCCTGTTGAAGGCATAGTGGAGGGGCCACATCATTGCAAGCTAATGTCATCAGGGGTTTATTTAGCATGTGTATTACACCCAGGAGAATGGTGCCCCATCCTTGCAAGGTAATGTCACCACCAGATTCTCCTGGGTGTAATATACATGCTAAATAAACAATCATTGTATGACGCTGTGTCTCCAAGAGGTAAAATATGTGGGAGCTAAGGAGTGGTAGCAGCAATGGCCTCACTTACCATCAATACAATTGACCCTGTAGGGAACTTGTGCCTAGGCTCTGTGAGTTTAGAGGCCCTGGTGCCCAAAGGAGATGTGCTTCCATCAGGGAATACAACAAGCATCCAATTGAACATGAGGTTAAGGCTGCCACCTGGAAGCATCAGGCTCCTCAGGCCAAGAGACCAGCAGGCAAGAATAGGAATCACTGTACCATGAGCGATAATCAATCCCATTCTTCAGAAGAAGCTGAGACTGCTGACACAAGGCCACAGAGAGGCCCCCAGCTAACTTGCCTGGGTGTCCCTTAGAATTCCCTTGCCCATTTTTTTTTTTTTTTTGTAATAGATGGATAAATGCAACAGCCTCCACCTAATAAAGGCATGGTGATGGGACTCCTTGGGAGTGAGAAACTAGGTCATTCCACCAGCCAAGTAGACCAGCAGAGGTACCAAAAAGGGACAGGAAATCTGGACTGTAAAGTAAAACAGGAAGATTTCCCTAAGAAAAGAGGCCAGCTGTGATCCTAGAGGAGCTGCTCCTTAACATGCAGAAGAAAGTGGATCCATGCAGCACAAGAGCTGAGTTGTCATGGAAACTGCACTGCTCAAACTTCCCATCAAGACTGAAGAACCTAGTCCCCATAGGCTGAAGACAGTCACCTCACCCAATTTCATGCTCTATTCCAGGGGCACCCTGCACCCAACTTGTCAGCACAAGACTATAAAGGCCTTACCCTTTGCCTCTGTGAAGCAACTCTGAAGGTGCGTCCCAGCTTCAGGCTCCCAGTCACTTTGGGCTTACCCAGCCTCTTCCTCTGCCCTATCTTTCTCCCTCCCCTTCCCTCCTGCAGGTTTAGATCCTGAGAGCACTCCTTAATAACCCTCATGCCCACAAATCTCCATCTCAGAGTCTGCTTCTTTGGAACCAAATCTGGGACAGATCAATTTACAAAGATAGAAGAAGGGTTTAGGAAGGCAAAAAGGTTTCTGTTACTATGTCTAGCCCTGAAGGGACAAAGAGAGGAACTTGGAACAAGAGCCATATGGAGAAAACAACCTGTAAGATTGTAGGGATTCAAGGAGAAGCACAAGACCAAGCCCTGGCAACCCCCTTTTCATATCCCTCCCGCCCTTTGATCTCCTGTTAGTGCCTCCCATTGTAGAACCAAACTGGAAGCGATGGTCAGTGGATTCCTTTGTTTGTTTCTTACAGGTCAGCTTCCTGGGGCAGAGAGCATGTTAGAGTGTGGATTTGGAGGTGCAAATGAAAGTTACCCTGTAGCCCACTTGACTATGTAGATTTCTTTTTCTCTTACAGAAAATAGATTAAATTGTGTATCTTCTTTAGAAATAGGGTGTGACTTCTATTTTGAGTTATCTGTGTCATTTAATTAATATACAAATAAAATGGCATGACAGAAAATACTTGAATACAAAGGACAAATAATTAGATCTTAGATAGTAAAGTCAACTCTTTAGATAAGACTTTAGGCAAATGGATTTATAAGTAAAAGCACTAGGAAAACTTGCTATCTAAGCACGAAAAATGATGTTCCTGATGAATTCCTGGAAGGAAGCTGGTGTCAGCCCCCAACTCCTTTCTAGGTCTCTATCTAGCCCATATTCCAAATGACCCTGCCATGGCTCTTCTTTTCTGAAGACTTGATCTTTCTCCAGGCATGGATGAATCCACACGTAAGACATTTAAGCAGCCCAGGTACTACATTTAGTAGGGCTTAGGACTAAACAACATTCCCAAACCTTTGATCTGAAGGGCCAAGTGCTGACCAACAGGATCCCAAATTCTTTCCAGGGGCTCCTTGACAGATAACCAGAATGTGAATTAAACTGCTGGATGACCCCATGCAAAGCTCTCCTTGGCACTGAGTAATCCAGTTCCCTTTTCATTAAAAGCCATCTATTTTCTCAGGAGGCAAAATCCTTCTGCACAGCCCATTCCTATGACTAAGCTCTGTGTTCACAAGGAAGATCTCCTCTCACTCCTGCTATGCCTTCACTAGAACCCCGCTACTAATTGTAGCCTGTGTCACAATTGTTCTCGCCGAGATCTTCTAATATTGCCTGAACACAACTCGTTCCTGATCCCCTCTAGTGAGTATGTCCCTGGCCGTTCTTCAGCCCTTGTATCCTCTTTTCTTGCTCTGAGTTTTCATGGACAGGACAGCTAGGAAAAAGAAAGGGAAGAGGCTATAAATCAAATGCCTAGAGACCTTCAAAGAGTGCTCCAAAGCTAGTGTAAAGCACTGGGGAACAGTGAGGAATAGGGCAAAATATTTTTTATAATGTTCTGTTTCATGAGTTGAAGGCTTATTGCTTAATGTCCAAATGATGCAAATGAAAACACCCTTTCATTCTTCTTTTCCATTTTAAAAAACAAGGAAGAAGACAGTCAAAGCCTCAGTCTATACTACATTTACACTTGACTTAAATGCATTAATAACATTGTAGACTAAGGAGGTATATGGGGGAAAAATAGTTTTGTGATTTAACTGTAGTGCAAATTTTACCTAGTAAAAGGTTTTTGATATTTATCCTCAAAGATCTGGTTTTCTACCTGAGTGGGGCTATATGCCATTAAAAGTGAAGGATGAAGATGTGAGGACAATATTTAATTCATTCTTCTCATTTCCATGTCTTTGGGGCTTTTGTTTTAACACTTAGCTGTGATACCAACAAACGCCAACTTTGAAGATTCCAAAGTTTCTTTCTGTCTCTCTTTAAAACGTTCCTCTTTCTTTTGCACATTTAAAAAGTAAACCTGATGCTAGCGTTTCAGAATTCCTGTAGCAAGCCCCCTGTTTCTTTACTAATAATATGACCTGTTTTAACTGAGCCTCCAGAGCTTGCCAGCTGTCTTCCTTTACTGAATCTGAGGTGGGAAGGGAGGGAGGGAGATGAAGTACATTGGTGATTGATGAGATGTTGGGGGGATGGCAGAAAGTATTTCCAATTTTAATTTATTAGGTTCATATTGACAAAGAACCCATAAGCTCTTAAAAGCTTACTTCATTCACATATTTTTTGGCCAACGAAAAGTTTCACTCTTGCCAAGTAAAAATGCTTCCTTTATTTCTCTCACTTCTGCTGACATATAAATTTTTTTGGAAAGACTTAATAATCAGAATCAAAAAGCAGCTGATCCAGCCAGAACTCGTGATGGATACAAGGTGTGTGGTAGCTGGATTTTGCTTTTTTAAAAAAAATCTATTTCCCTGGTTTTGCTATAGACAGGAGTTAGGAACCATAGTCCTTTGGCACCAAAGAGCTTCCTTCACACTGGAGTCCTTTCACTATTGGGGAAAAAGGAAAACTGGAGCTGTATGTACCACTCCTGCCAACACGGATACTGCTAACCTTGGAGGTTTCAAAAGAGTAAACCTTGTTTTATAAGTTTTGGAATAGCTGCTGCAGTGAAAAAAATATTTGAATTCCTGATCAATTCTATAGAAAAACGAGTTTTGCAATCTGTTCTGCTCTGTACTTGTATCCAGAAGCGAATGAGTTAAAGATGCTGAGAAAATAAATACCTTGTATAATCATGAGTTTGGGGGAAGAAGTGGGTGTATCTATTTGACGCTTGCCAACTCTTGCCTTTCTGTTTACTTCCCTCTTGTGTAATCATTCTTCATGATCCTCTTGTTGATGTTAACATTTAATGAGTGCCAAAAATATGCTAAGCCCTCTGTGGTACATAGAATGAGCAAGGCTCTTTCTCTGAGGACTCACATCAAGACACAAAAGCACTAGAAAAATAAAAGATTAAAACAGAAGACATAACCACAGTATTATAAAATAAATTCCACCAACCATTCTCAAGAAAACACAAAATCCCAGCCCTCACCAAATATAAAATAAAACAAACCCACAATGAGACTTATTAAAATTGAGACTCAGACCATATCTATTATACTTGAAGATATGGAAAATATATTTTCAATGAATATATGTTCATTAATTTATATTTTTATCCCCTCAGACAACTTTATTAGGTTTATTGCAATGTCCTGGGATAGGCCCTATGTAAGATAAAAATGTTTTTCCATAATGTTACTGACCTTAAGGAAGTTCTGATCTGGTAAGAAAAATAAAGCCAAAAATACCTATGAGATACCTGTTGACCAGATAACTCCCACTTGCTTAATAATAGGAACTCAGTGACTCTTCCCACTTAAGTAAATCTATTCCTCTCCATCCCCAAATCCTAGCTCGGTTCACATCATGTCCTTTCTGGGATCCTGCTTTCAGTCTTGCTTCCTCTCACCCACTGTTTATTTAGTAACTAGTGGGGCTTCTCTCATCCAGAGAAGGCCTAAAGAACATGTAGGATTTGGATGCCAGAAAGGAACAGGAATGTTCTGGGAAGAAGAAATTTACATGTGCAGCGAGAGAGTGAAATAAATAATAGTCCATTTGAGGAAAGAAGCATGTTCCTGGGCCTGGGTGATGGTTTAAGAAAAGGAGGGGGTGGCGAGAGATGAGACAGGACATAGGCAGGGACTTTCAGGTTACACAAAGAAGCTTATGCTTTCTCAAATATGAAAATACTTGAAGGCCTGGGAGAGTTTGGTGAGATACCGGGCACCCTTCCACACTTCCTACTTTCCACATATCTCTGCCTTTTTGTGCCCACAGCACATGGTATGGCTATTGTAGAGAGCAGGCTATTGTAATTTCCTATTGTACAGAGCAGGCTATTGTAATTTCCTTTCCTTGCCCATAAATGAGAATTAGGTTTCAGGGTCTAGAAATATAGTGGATAGAGTTAACGCAGATAACTTTCCTTTTAGATACAGTTATCTGTGTTGGATCAAATATTTAAAACAAAATTATAATACTGTAAAAAGCCAGCCTTAGGAAAAAAGGAAACCCTCAAGTGGGATTTCAAAATCAAAGCAGTGAGTGTCTACACCAATGCCAAGGGATACCTAACCCAGATAAAAGTTCTAAAGACAAACAAATGAAATTTTAATGCCCTCACAGGAAATACCAAGCCAGGATTGTCTTAGTTTCCTAGGGTGCCATGACAAAGCACCACAAACTAGGTATCTTAAAACAACAGCAATTTATTCTGCCACAGTGCTGGAGGCCAAAAGTCTGAAATCAAAGTATTGGTAGGGTTTGTTCCTTCTAGAGACCCCAAGGGAGACTCTGTCCTGTGCCTCTTTCCTGGCTTCTGGTGGTGGCTGGCAATTCTTGGTGATCCTTGTCTTGCAGCGGCATCACTCCAGTTCCTAATTCCATTGTCACACGGCATTCTTCACTGTCTCTCTCTCTCTCTTTCTCTCTCTCTCTGTTTTAACAGCTCCCTTCCCTCCTCTTATAAAGACATCAGTCATTGGGTTTAGGGCTCACCCCAATCCAATATGACCTTATCTTAACTTGATTACATCTGCAAAGACCCTGTTTCCAAATAAGGTCACATCCACTAGCTCTAGGGGTTATGAATTGAACACATCATTTTAGAGGACACAATTTAACCCACAACAAGGATGTGAATATGAAATTTGGTCCCAGAGTAGTAAAATGCCTAAAGTACCACATAAAAGCTAATATAAAATCTCTCACTAGAAAAATCTCCACCAACCAAGGCACGTGGGACTCCAATAAAAACATACACACAAACACACACACACCTTCCTGAAGAGAAGCTCACAATAAAAAAAAATTCAAAGCATACAGGAAAGTGACCTATCTGAAAAGGAAGAGCAAGTACAACAATAAAGAACAAACATTTGAAATAGTAAAAAAATTCCCAAGGGTTTGCAATGATAAAAGTAGCTCTGTAAAATAGTAATCAAACTGTTTAAGACATACAAGAAGAAACAAAATAAAATGAAAGATGGGGCAACAGTAATGTGGACTTGGAAAAGAGAAAGTAGATATTCTGGAAATAAAAAACATAGTTATCAAAATTAACACACTTAATAAATTGGTTAAGCAATAGATTAGACATAGCTAAAGAGAAAAATCGTATGCTGGAAGATGAATCTGGTCTAAGTGCTCAGAAAAGCAGCACAAATAGAATAAAAAACATATTAAAGACAGTATAAGGGGCATGGAAGACTGTGGAGAAAAATTCAATATACATCCAAAATAATTGCAGAGAACAAGAAGAGAATTAGTGTAGATGTGACAATATTTTAAAAAATAATGCGTGATAATTTTCTAGAATTAAGAAAGGACATGATCCTCAGATTTGTTCTTGAGTATCCCAGATGCATTATAAGGAGATTGCAGAACACCAAAGACAAAAAATGAATCTTAAAAACCAACAACTTGAGCAAAGGAACAGATTGCCTGTAAATCAATAGCAATTAGACTTGCAGCAAGATTTCTCATAAGTGAAAGTAAAAGCTAGAAGGCAAAGGTACTTTAAAACATTGTGGTAGTCCTAGAGAAGATAATACTAACTTAAAGTCTACATAGGTGAATCAGTATTCAAGAAGGGGGATTAAAAAAAGACAAAAGGTAAGAGAATGAGTCACTAGCAATAGAAAAGTCATAATTTAAGAAGTAAAATGAAACTCAGGGTAAAAAAAGAGTAGGCATGCAAAACAATAAAATTTTAGTAAAGAAAACTAATTAGCAATCTCACATGGTGAACATAGATATAAAAACAATGCATTAAACATTAGCACATCAAATCTAGCAATGTACCTTAAAAGTACATCTGACAAAGGGGGTTTATTTCAGAACTACAAGGTGACTTAATATTAGAAAAGGTAGTAATTTAACACATGTGCATACTGAAAGAGAAAGACAAAATACTGTACTTGAATACCTCAGTTGGTATAGATAGAAAAAGTACTGGATTAAATTCAACATCTAGAGGTGATTAATCACCTCCTCCTACACACACACTTACCCAACTATGGATAAGACAGAAACCCCTTAAACAGCTGAAGAATACCTACCTAAGACTTAGAGCAAACAACATATGCTAGGAGTGAAATGTTGAAGTCCCAACTAACACAAGGATGTCAATTTACAAATTTATGTTTTTTAATTTTTATGTTGAACTAATTTTAAACTTATAGAAAAGTTGAAAAGTAGTAAGGAGAGTTTCTTTATATTCCTTACCTAGTCTCCCCAAATGTTAACCTCTTATATGATCAGAGTATGATTATTAAAATCTGGACATTAACATTGGTATGATACTATCAACTAAAGATCTTAGAGCTTCACCAGTTTTCCCCCAATGTCCTTTTCCTCTTCTAGTTTCCTATAGAAGATTTTACATGACATTTCATTGTTAGACATAACTGTCTCCCGAAGTTTGGAGTCATTCCCTAGCGTTACCTTGCTTTCCACGATCATGACACTTTTGCCAGGGTTGATCAGTTATTCTGTTGAATCTTCCTCAGTTTGGATTTTTTTGGATGTTTTCTTATGAGTGGATTGACGTTATGCATATTTGTTAAGACTAACACAGAAATAAGGTTGTATTTTTCTCAGTGCATCATACCGTGGCATTCAGTATGTCAATATGTATAAGCTGTATTTTTAATATTTGTAATGAAGGTTAAATACATAAGGAGATACACTACATCCATGGATTTAAAGAATAAATGGTTAAAATATGACAATTCTCTTTAAAGTGATCTATAAATTCAGTGTAATTCCAATCAAATTCTCAGTGTACTTTTTCATGGAATTAGACAAGATGATTTTTAAAAACTTGAGAAAAATAAATCATCAAGACAAGCATACAATTCCATAGGAGATTTTCAAAATAAAACTTTAGTAAATAACACTGTGATGCTTATGCAGGGATAAGCCCTGCAATTGAAAACAACAAGAACAACAACAACAACAAAAACAGGAATTCCAAGAAACAAATTCACATATTTTAAGTAGTCGATATAGGACAAAAATGGTATTAAAACTCTAATGTGGATGGAGATCATGGTGGACAGGGGAGGCAGGATTATATTGCAGCTCTGACTAGGACAACAAGCAGCATGTGGGGAGGCTTGTATCATGAACTTTTGCTCCAGAACAACTGTAGGAACATTAGGAAAGCTGAGAGAACCACAGATCCTCTGAAGGAAGTGAATTGCTCCTGTAGGACCCGGAAGACACCCCAAATACTATGAGTGCCCAAACTGTGGAAGTGGGAAAGGGAGATCATCTGCCCCTCAACACACACCCCCACTGGGGAAACTGCAGGTCTAGATTAAGGGAGAAGATTCTGACCTTACCTGGTGCTCAGTCAATTTAGAGAGCCGAGTGAAATACAGGGTAGAGAAAGCAGCAGGAAAAGACCTGTTGGCTTTCGGGGTCCCTTAGCAAGCCATTTCTGCCTTGCCTCACAGGAATCCTTGGGGGCAGTGGATAGAGGCACTGGGAAAAGGCCAGAAGGAGAAGGCAACCTCCAGCTGAACTTTGTAATAATTTGAACCGATCCAGAAGTCTCCTGGCCAGAACTCAGGGGAGGGTGTAAATCTAGCATGTAAACTCCACAGGGGGGTGAAGAATAAAAGCCCTACTTGGTTTTGCAGCTGGGAGGCAGGTAGCCTGTGGCACGTTCTCAGCCCTGCTCATCCACAGCTTGAAAACTGTCTCAGTGCTGTTGGTCGGGGCATGGTGGGAGTGAGACAAACCTTTTAGATTGTGCGGGAACGGGGTGAGACCTGTGACTGCTGGCTTTCCCCCATTTCCCTGACAACCTGCATTACACAGTAGAGGCAGCCATAATCCTCCTAGGAACATAACTGTCGATCTGGGAACCTCACCCCCATCCCCAACAACAGCCACAGCAAGACCCATCCAAGCAGAGTCTGAGCTCAGACATGCCTAGCCCTGCCCCCGCCCAGTGGTCCTTCCCTACCTACCCTGGTAACTGAAGACAAAGGGCATACACTCTTGGGAGTTCCAGAGCCCCCACACCCCCTGTTCCTCCCCATACTACCAGAATTGATGCTGTCTGGAAAGTGCCGGCAGGAGGCCAATTGGCACTAAAATAGCGTACTAAACCACCGAAGCTAGAGTCCATCAGAGAGTCCATTTCATCCCCCTGCCACCTTTGCGAGAGCAGGTGCTGGTATCCACGGCTGTGGGACCCCCAGACTGTTCATGTCACAGGACTCTGTGCAGACAACCCTCAGTACCAGCCCAGAGCCTGTTAGACTTGCTGTGTGGCTAGATCCAGAAGAGAGATAACAATCACTACAACTCAGCTCTCCGGAATCCACATCCATATGAAAAGGGGGAGAGTCCTGCATCAAGGGAATACCCCGTAGACAAAGGAATCTGATCAACAGCCTTCAGCCCTAGACTTTCCCTCTGATAGAGCCTACCCAAATGAGAAGGAACCAGAAAATCAACTCTGTTAATATGACAAAACAAGGTTCTTTAACACCGCCCCAAAATCACACTAGCTCACCAGCAATGGATCCAAACGAAGAAGAAATTTCTATTTTACCTGAAAAAGAATTCAGGAGGCTAGTTATTAAGCTAATCCGGAAGGCACCAGAGAAAGGTGAAGCCCAATTTAAGGCAATAAAAAAAATAATAATAATACAGTAAGTGAAAGGAGAAATATTCAATGCACTAGATAGCATAAATTTAAAAAAATCAAAACTTCAGGAAACAATGGACACATTTTTAGAAATGCAAAATGCTCCAGAAAGTCTCAGCAATAGAACTGAACAAGCGGAAGAAAGAACTTCAGAGCTCAAATACAAGGTCTTTGAATTAATCCGATCCAACAAAGACAAAGAAAAAAATAAAGGCCACGTGTGGTGGCTCATCCCTGTAATCCCAGTACTTTGGGAGGCTGAGGTGGGTGGATCATGAAGTCAAGAGTCCGAGACTAGTCTAGCCAATATGGTGAAACCCTGTCTATATTAAAAATACAAAAATTAGCAGGGCGTGGTGGCTCGTGGCTGTAGTTCCAGCTACTCGGGAGGCTGAGGCAGAAGAATCGCTTGAACTCATGAGGTGGAGATTGCAGTGAGCCAAGATCACACCCCTGCACTCCAGCCTGGGTGACAGAGCAAGACTCTGTCTCAAAAAAATAAAAATAAAATAAAATATGAACAAAGCCTCCAAGAAGTCTGGGATTAGGTTTAATGACCAAACCTAAGAATAATCGGTGTTCCTGAGGAAGAAGAGAAATCTAAAAATTTGGAAAACATTTGGGAGAATAATCAAGGAAAACTTCCCTGGCCTTGCTAGACATCTAGACATTCAAATATAAGAAGCTCAAAGAACACCTGGGAAATGCATTGCAAAAAGATTATCGCCTATGCACATTGTCATCAGGTTATCTAAAGTTAAGATGAAAGAAAGAATCTTAAGAGCTGTGAGGCAAAAGCACCAGGCAACCTATAAAGGAAAACCTATAGGATTAACAGCAGATTTCTCAGCAGAAATCCTACAAGCTAGAAAGGATTGGGCCCTATCTTCAGCATTCTCAAAAAAACAATTATCAGCCAAGGATTTTTGTATCCAGTGAAACTAAGCTTCATATATGAAGGAAAGATACAGTCTTCTCAGACAAACAAATGTTGAGAGAATTCACCACTACCAAGCCACCACTACAAGAACTGCTAAGAGGAGCTCTAAATCTTGAAAGAAATCCTGCAAACATATTAAAACAGAACCTCTTTAAAGTATAAATCTCACAGGACCTATAAAACAAAAATACATTTAAAAAATAAAAACAAAAAACCAAGGTATACAGGCAACAAATAGCATGATGAATGGAATGGTACCTCACATCAATACTAACGTTGAATGTATATGGCCTAAATGCTCCACTTAAAAGATACAGAATTACAGAATGGATAATAATTCACCCACCAACTATCTCCTGCCTTCAAGAGACTCACCTAAAACATAAGGACTCACTTAAACTTAAGGTAAAGGGGTAGAAAAAGAAAATTAATGCAAATGGACACCAAAAATGAGCAGGAGTCGCTATTCTTATATCACACAAAACAAACTTTAAAGAAATAGCAGTTTAAAAAGACAAAGAGGGACACTATACAATGATAAAAAGCCTTGTCCAACAGGAAAATATTACAGTCCTAAACATATATGCACTTAACACTGGAGCTCCCAGATTTATAAAATGATTACTAATAGACCTAAAAAATGAAAGAGCAACACAATAATAGAGGAGGACTTGAATACTCCACTAACAGCACTAGACAAGTCATCATGACAGTCAATAAAAAAAACGGTGGATTTAAACTATACCCCGGAACAAATGGACTTAACAGATATATGCAGAACATTCCAACCAACAACCGCAGAATATGCATTCTATTCAACAGTGCATGAAACTTTCTCCAAGATAGACCACATGATAGGCCACAAAACAAGCCTCAATAAATGTAAGAAAATTGAAATTATATCAAGCACTCTCTCAGGCCACAGTGGATTAAAACTGGAAATTAACTCCAAAAGGAACCTCCAAAACCATGCAAATACATGGAAATTGAATAACCTGCTCCTGAATGATCATTGGGTCAAAAATGAAATCAAGATGGAAATTAAAAAATTATTCTAACTGAACGACAATAGTAACACAACCTATCAAAACCTCTGTGATACAGCAAAGGCAGTGCTAAGAGGATAGTTCATAGCCCTAAACACCTACATTAAAAAGTCTGAAAGAGCACAGACAATATAAAGTCACACCTCAAGGAAGTAAAAAAACAAGAACAAACCAAACCCAAACCCAGCAGAAGAAAGGAAATAACCAAGATCTGAGCAGAACTAAATGAAATTGAAACAAAAAATACAAAAGGTAAATGAAACAAAATGCTGGTTCTTTGGGAAGATATATAAAATTGATAGACCAGTAAAAGATTAACCAGTAAAAGAAGAGAGAAAATCCAAATATGCTCAATTAGAAACGAAACAGGAGATATTACAACTGACACCACAGAAATACAAAAGGTCATTCAAGGATACTATGAACACCTTTATGTGCATAGACTAGAAAACCTAGAGGAGCTGGATAAATTCCTGGAAAGATACAACTCTCTAGCTTAAATCAAGAAGAATTAGATACCCTCAACAGACCAACAATAAGTGACAAGATTGAAATGGTAATTTAAAAATTACCAAAAAAGTCCAGGCGCGGTGGTTCACACCTGTAATCCCAGCACTTTGTGAGGCCGAGGCGGGCAGATCACGAGGTCAGGAGATTGAGACCATCCTGGCTAACATGGTGAAACCCTGTCTCTACTAAAAATGCGAAAAATTAGCCGGCCATGGTGGCAGGCACCTGTAGTCCCAGCTACTTGGGAGGCTGAGGCAGGAGAATGGCGTGAACCTGGTAGGCAGAGCTTGCAGTGAGCCAAGATGGCGCCACTACACTCCAGCCTGGGCAACAGAGCGAGACTCCTCAAACAATAAAAATAATAAAATTACCAACAAAAAGAAGTCCAGACAGATGGATTCACAGCAGAATTCTACCAGACATACAAAGAAGAATTGGTAGCAATCCTGTTGACACTATTCCACAAGATAAAGAGGGAACCCTCCCTACATCATTCTATGAAGCCAGTGTCGCCATAATACCAAAACCAGGAAAGGACATAACCAAAAAAGAGAACTACAGACCAATATCCCTGATGAATATAGATACTAAAATCCTTAACAAAATACTAGCTAACCAAATTCAACAACATATCAAAAAGATAATCCACCATGATAAAATGGGTTTTATAAAAGGGATGCAGGGATGGTTTAACATATGTAACTCAATAAATGTGATATGCCACATAAATAGAATTAAAAGCAAAAATCACATGATCATCTCAATAGATGCAGAAAAGTCATTCAACAAAATCCAGCATCCCTTTATAACCAATAAAAGTCTCAGCAAAATCGGCATACAATGTAACAAAACCCGTTTATGACAAACCCACAGCCAACGTAATACTGAACAAGGAAAAGTTGAAAGCACTCCCTCTGAGGACTGGAACAAGACAAGGATACCCACTCTTACCACTCCTCTTCAACATATTACTGGAAGTTCTAGCCAGAGCAATCAGACAAGAGAAAGAAATAAAAGGCATCCAAATCGGCAAAGAGAAAGTCAAACTGTTGCTGTTTGCTGATGATATGATTGTTTATCTAGAAAACCCGAAAGACTCCTCCAGAAAACTCCTAGAACTGATAAAAAGAATTCAGCAAAGTTTCTGGATACAAAATTAATGTACACAAATCAGTGACTCTTCTAAATACCAACAGCGACCAAGTTGAGAATCAAATCAAGAACTCAACCAGTTTTACAATAGCTGCACAAACAAAACAAACAAAATACCCCCAAAAACAAAACTTAGGAATATACCCAGCCAAGGAGGTGAAAGACCTCTACAAGGAAAACTACAAAACACTGCTGAAAGAAATAATAGACAACACAAACAAGTGGAAACATATCCCATGTTCATTGATTAGTAGAATCAATATTGTGAAAATGACCATACTGCCAAAAGCAATCCACAAATTCAATGTTATTCTCATCAAAATACCACCATAATTCATCACAGAATTAGTAAAAACAATCCTAAAATTCGTATGGAACCAAAAAAGAGCTCACATAGCCAAAGCAAGACTAAGCAAAAAGAACAAATCTAGAGGCATCACATTACCTGATTTCAGACTGTACTATAAGGCCATAGTCAACAAAACAGCATGGTACTGGTATAAAAATAGGCACATAGACCAATGGAACAGAATAGAGAACCCAGAAATAAACCCAAATACTTACAGCCAACTGATCTTCAACAAAGCAAACAAAAACATAAAGTGAGGAAAGGACACCCTATTCAACAAATGGTGCTGGGATAATTGGCAAGTCACATGTAGGAGAATGAAACTGGATTCCATCTCTCACCTTATGCAAAAATTAACTCAAGATGGATTAAGGACTTAAATTTAAGACCTGAAACTATAAAAATTCTAGAAGATAACATTGGAAAAACTCTTATAGACATTGGCCTAGGCAAGGATTTCATGACCACGAACCCAAAAACAAATGCAATAAAAATAAAGATAAATAGCTGGGACTTAATTAAACTAAAGAGATTTTGCACAACAAAAGGAATAAGCAGCAGGGTAAACAGACAACCCACAGAGTGGGAGAAAATCTTCACAATCTATACATCTAACAAAGGACTAATATGCAGAATCTATAACGAACTCAAACATATTAGCAAGAAAAAAACAATCCCATCAAAAAGTGGGCAAAAGACATGAATAGACAATTCTCAAAAGAAGATATACACAGGGCCAACAAACAAATTAAAAAATGCTCAATATCACTAATGAGCAGGGAAATGCGAATCAAAACCACAATGTGATACCACCTTACTCCTGCAAGAATGGCCATATTCAAAAAATTAAAAAATAGTAGATATTGGCATGGATACGGTGAACAGGGAACACTTCTACACTGCTGGTGGGCATGTAAACTAGTACAACCACTATGACAAACAGTGTGGAGATTCCTTAAAGAACTAAGAGTAGAAGTACCATTTGATTTAGCAATCTCACTACTGGGTATCTACCCAGAGGAAAAGATGTCATTATAGGAAAAAGATACTTGCACATGCATGTTTATAGCAGCATGATTCACAATTGCAAAAATGTGAAACCAACTCAAATGTCCATCAATCAATGAGTGGATAAAGAAACTGTGATATATATGTGAGATATATATGTATATTTATTTATCATATATTTTTTATATATATGATGGAAGACTATTCAGCCATAAAAAGGAATGAATTTAAGGCATTCGCAGCAACCTGGATGAGATTGGGGACTATTATTCTAAGTGAAGTAACTCAGGAACGGAAAACCAAACATTGTATGTTCTCCCTCATAAGTGGGAGCTAAGCTATGAAGATGCAAGGGCATAAGAATGACACGATGGACTTTGGGGACTCAGGGGGAAAGGTTGGGCAGTGGATGAGGGATAAAGGACTACAAATTGGGTGCAGTGTATACTCCTCGTGTGACAGGTGTACCAAAATCTCAAAAATCATCACTAAATAACTTATGTAACCAAACACCATCAGTTCACCAATAACCTATGGAAATAAAAAATTTTAAAACAAACAAACAGAAAACTCCAATGTGGAAAGAATGGGTCACTCAAAAAGCATTTGGATACTTGAGGATATCCATTAATACCTATCTTACACCATAACAAAATACCAACCCCAGATAGACTAAAAGTCTGGGGCCAAAAGTCAAAACTGCAGAATTTTCAGAAAGATATGTAGGAGACTATCTTTATGACATCAGGTAGGAATATCTTAAAGGCAAAATTAGCTATATAAAACATTTTTACACACTTGACTACCCCAAAATTAAAAACTTCCACATGACAAAATATACATAAAGAAAGTTAAAGGACAGATTTTAAAAATGGAAATTCATACAATGAATGAAAAATTTGTATCCAGAATATTGAATAACCTAGATTATAAAATGCACATATTTTATATTTTAATATCTCTAAAATGGGTACATCTTGCTATGAAGAGAGCAACTTGGCAATATACAATTAAGTTGGAATGCTCATACTCTTAGACACAGCAGTTCTCCTCCTGAATATATACATTAAGTTAGTGTTTTTCAAACCCTAGATCCTGACTCATTGCTCTATTGTGGAATCAACTCAGTATATCAGTCCCTGAATTTACAAGAAGTAGAAGAGAGTAGAATATAACAAGAAATAGCATACAGAATAGAACAGAAAAGGAATAGAATAGAATAACATGAGAATATATCTTGGGTTTGTTTCAGTTAAATTACTATGTATGTGTTTATATGTGATTGCACCTGGACTTGTGATGATGATATAAAATGTTGTCTACCTGTGGATCCTTGTCAAAATAAAGTTGCGAAACATTTCCCTAGAGAAATTCTGACACACATAAACAAGGAAACACATACATAAATGTTCATTGCAGAACTATAATAACAAAAACCTTGAAATGAGTACACACAGTCATCAAAATCAAAAAAGATAAATTATGATAAACTCATATAACAAAATAACATTCAACTGATAGAATACATTGAATTGGTTCTACATGTATTGACTTGAATAAATGTCAAAAACATTATTTTGAATGGAAAATGTAACATCCAAGAGGACATATCAAGTATGATACCATTTTAGTGTATTTTTTAAAAATAAAAATGTCACTTTTTATGAATACATGGTCAGTAGGTAACTAGGCTAGTAGTTACCTTTGGGGAAAAAAATGAAGGGAGGAAAGAAGGAAGAAAGGAGAGAGGGAGACAGGGAAATTTAGGGGTTGGCAGAGAGGTCCTCAACTCTGTTGATAACATTTCATTTTTTACCAATATAAAGTCTTCAAAACCTTGGCAAATGTTGATATTTATATCTCCTTAGTTTTATAATTGCTGTACTTTTTGACTATTTGAATTATTTTATAATAACAATTTTAAAAATGAACTTCTTGAGAGCAAAAGAAAGTAACCCAAGTAACAAGCCTGCTCTGTACTCTCAGCATCTAGGACATGTTTGGGTATACTAGATGCTTAATTCATCAGTTAGTCAACCAAAGACTTTGGGACATTGATGCCATTAGAGAACAAGCTGGAATCAGATCTCATGCATGACATGACCTGGCAGAGAGTTCAGGCTTGGGAGTAGGGGTTACTGGAGAGGTGAACAGGGTTAATGTGTGACAGTCTTACTGCCAGTGGCTTGCTTCATTCCAAGGCACCCTACAGCAAAGCAATAAGAGGGCTCAGACATCCTGGACAATGTATTCCCAGCAGAGCTGACAGGTATGGAGAAAAATAATGCCACTCTTCTTCAAGAATGAGAGGTCAGTAATGCCACTCTTCCTTCTTCAAGAATGAGAGGTCAGAACTAGAAAGGGATGTTCAGTTGTCGGATGCTTTTGTCATTGTCAAGAATTTCCGAAAGGATATCTTTGATCCCAAGAGCCTGGGGGAAAAGAAAACCTTTAGGGCAGCAGAGGCACCACTCAGTGTGCCTCAGACTGCTGTAAAGCTCAAGAATCAGAGAAACAGGGTTGTGGAGTGAGAACAGGGAGGCAAAAAGGGTCTCTTGGGCTCAAGGCAATGACTAAATCTCTGCCCGGACCAAGTGTAGCTCTATAAAATCCTCTGCTTTTCTCCTGGTGCTAGCAGGGAAGGCAGCTGTTTGTACTCAGGACACTTCCCCTTCTAGGTTGCAGCTGTGATGGATTCTGTTGCTCTTGGGGATAGGACAGAAATAGGTTCATGAAGGCATACAATTCCCTGATTTAGAGTGAAATAGAGTTGACAGGGAGAAGAGAGATTGTTCACTCCCATTCTTCCCTGTCTGAACTGCTGGAGGGGGGAATATGCAGTTCCAAGAAGTTCGAGGTTGATTAGAAGTGAAAAATCCCTGTAGCAGCTGATAGTAGCTATGGAATCAATCTGCTTCAAATCATTTTTTAGTGCCTGTTGCAGACTGGCCATTGTGACCCATTAGGAAAGGTAGGAAATAGAGGGCAGTTTACTAGATGTAATTTAATAATCTTCCTGAGTTTTCATCTTTTAAGAGAGATATCTAGTTTATTTTGACAAGGAAGAAGAGAAATTTTCTGTTCTCTTTTCCCTAGCAATGGATTTGTGGGGTGTTGGGTGGAGAAAGGGGCTGTTCTCCTTGGAGGAGTGAATGAACTGGCAGACCAGAATAAAATGCAGGCTGAACAGAGCAAGTCCAGGGCTGAAAGAGAGGTACTGGAGGAGAAGAGAGTTAAGGAAAAGGTATAGAAAAAAAATAATGCTTAAAAATAACTTATGCTTTGCTTTAGATCAATCACTATTTGTAGCATCTTGTATGCATTAGTTTAACTCTCTAACAAGCCTAAGAGATAAGTGCCAAAGAATGATTACAAATGAAGAAAGTGAGGTAGAGCAGGTTAATTTGCCAGTGATATGCTCACTATGACTACACTTCCCCTCCTGAGCACAAGGTAGGGCAGCATGCCCCTGCTTCCTGCAGTTAGGTGTTGCCATTTGGACAGAAGTTTTAGGAAACAGAAGCTTCCTCTTTGTTCCCTTCCCCTTGCAATGTCTGGCAAACCAAAGACAATTCAGACGATGGAGTTGTGAAGAGACATGGGGCACTTCCGCATTGATCAGGAAGCCCAGCTTAGAATCTACCACTTCAGCGCTAACAATTTTATAAGCAGCTCAATCTGTGAATTCAATCCTTCTTGTTTAAAACACCTGCAGGGGTTTCTGTTTCCTTTTCCAACTGATACACTAAAGTAAGGACACCTGCAGAATCTGACAGTGAACCACTCCCTCCTTCTTGGCCCTCCCCCATTGTCTCTGATGGCACTCTTCTTTTCTGAGATTTGTTACTCCTTCCTATTGCCATTTACAGGTTCAGCACTCCCTGGCCATCACTAAAATATTAGTGTGGTTCAGATTTGATCCTTAGAAGTCTTTTCATGTTGCACATTTTGCCTATGAAGTTATATACACAAATTTCATTCATTTAGTGTCTATATTGATTCCTACCCCTATATTGATGGTTATCTTCAGATTGAACTCCTCTTTGAGCTCCAGATCTATATTTCCAGTTATCCACCAGGCATCTGCATCCAAACATTACACAGGTACTTACATCTCAAAACAGAACCCATCCTGCTCACCACCACCTCATCCACCTCACTGTCCAAACCTGCTCCTCTCTGATGTTTCATGTCTCAGTTAATGGCATCGCAATTCACTTTCTCGCCTCTACTAGAAACCAGTCTTCTTTAACTTCTTCCTCTCACTAATCCTGACCACTTACCTCCCAAATGTCAACTCTACTTCTTAAATTGGTTCTTTTTGTCCTCCTCTTAGTCATATTTACGTTCATTCAGAAAATATTTATTAAACACCTAAATGTGTCAGGCACATCATGCCAGATCATGGTTAAAAAGATATGGTTCTTGCTCTCAAAGAGTTTGGCTTAAGTTTACAGTGTCATTATTTGTCATCCAGCCTGTTGCAATTGCCTCCTACCTGATGCTTTTCTTTAACCCACCATGTTGTTGCCAAACTGATCCTTCAGGATTCAATATTGAGTTTAAAATATGTCTTCTGTACTCAGAGAGATTGGGTTTTGAATGTGTATTCTACTGTTTATTAGTTATAAAGCCGGGGCAAGTACATTTTTTAAAGTATGTATTAATGACAGAGAGTAGCACAACAAATATTAGTAAGCATTATTATAATGAAAATTTGACCAGTTATTATCCAGCTTATATTTCTTTATTTTATTTTAAGTTCCAGGATACGTGTGCAGGATGTGTAAATTTGTTACATAGGTAAACATGTGCCATGGTGGTTTTTTGCACCTATCAACCCATCACCCAGCATGCATTAGCTATTTATCCTGATGCTCTCCTTCCTCCCGCACACCTGCCCTCTGCTACCTGGCTTCAGGCACCAGTGTGTGTTGTAGCCCTCCTTGCATCCATGTGTTCTCATTGTTCAGCTCCCACTTATAAGTGAGAACATGTGATGTTTGGTTTTCTGTTCCTGCATTAGTTTGTCCAGCTTATATTTGTTCTGTGAATCCTTATTTTGAGTAAGATACAGTCTAATTTTTCTGACATATGGTATAAGACTCTTAACAACTTAGGACTAAATTTTGCCATATTTTCCTTTATCCTCACACACACACACCCTGTGCTCCTACTGCACTAAATGACTTAGGCTGAATGTGCCTGTTACATTCTTTCTAGACTCCATGTTCTTGCACATTCTCTTCCTTATACCTGGAACACTCTTCCCTTGGCTCCTACTGTACTCTTGCTCATCTTTTAGGATTCAATTTATTCAGCAACATTTATCATTCATTTATAATTTTCCAGACATTATTTTAGGCACTGAGGATTCAGTATTTTAAGATATTGTGTCTGTTCAGGAGATCTTTATAGTTGAATGAAGGCAGCAGCTAGTAAGCAGGCCATCAAAATAGAAAGCAATGAGAGCCATGATGCATAGAGTACAGGAGTTAGAGTGAGACAAAACAAGATGGTCGATCTTAGACTCTCAGTGTCCTAGAGGATTTCTGGGTTAGGGTGATGCCAGAGCTGACTTTTAAAAGATGAGATGAGGAGAGAAATTATAGAGTACGATCAATATTTTTAAGAAATTATGCTGTGAGGTGGAACAGAAAAATATGGTTTGAGCTCTTGGAGGAATTGGGTTAAGACAAATTGTTTCTTTTAAGACAGAAAGTACAAAAACTATGTTTATATGGCAATGGATATAGCTCAATGGAGAAGGGATCATGATGGTGAAGAAAGAAGGAAGAGGCACTAAAGTGCTGTTTTTGAGCAGACAAGAGTAGACAGGACCCAGTGTCGAAGTGGAGGGCTCAGCCAGAGAGTGGAGCATGGGGAGGAGGGTGCTCATCTAACGGTAATCTCATGTCCGCCTTCCCCTCTGGTATATTCGTTTTCATCTTTCTAGAAGCCTTTACTACCATTTTCTCAGCAGATAGCACTAGATAGAATGCTTTCAAAAATATATGTGTGGAATGAGTAGTCAATGATGAATGACCTAGAGCGTATAACCATGTTCAAACCCAAAACACAAAACACATTGTCCAAAGCAGAGAAAAATTATAAATTATCTTTTGGAACACATTTTGTTTATAAATTGAAAACTACTTTTATGCTTAAGATTGCTTTGGATATTTAGTGTCTTTTGTGATTCCATATGAAATTTAGTATTGTTTTTCTATATCTGTGAAAAAATGTTATTAACATTTTGATAGGGACTCACTGAATCTGCAGAATGCTTGGGCAGTATGGACATTTTGACATTAATTCTTCCAATCCATGAACATGTTCTACCTTTCCATTTGTTCATGTCTTCTTCCATTTCTTTCATCAATGTCCTAGTGTTTGGTGTATAGCTCCTTAGCCTCCTTGGATAAATTTATTTTCAAGTATTTTATTTTATTTTATTTTATTTGTAGCTAACAAAGCTGGAGGTATCACGATAGCTTATTTCAAAATATATTACAAAGCTATAGTAATCAACATAGTACTAGCATAAAAGCAAACACATATACCAGTGAAACAGATAGCCAAGCAATAAATCCATGCATTTATGTTCAATTAATTTTTGACAAAAATGCAAAGAACACATAGGAGAAGGACATTCTTTTCAGAAAATCATGCTGAAAAAGCTGTACATCCACATGCAGAATAAAATTAGACCTTTGTCTCACACCGTATACAAAAATCAAAATGGATTAATAAATCAAAATGGATTAAAGATTAAATGTAAGACTTGAAACTGTAAATCTACTAGGAGAAAACATAGGGGAAAATGACACCTAAAGCACAGGCAGTAAAAGCAAAAATAGACAAGCTGGATTACAAACTAAAAAGTTTCTTCACAGCAAACAATTAATAGAATGAAGAGACAACCTACAAAATGAGATAAAATGCTTGCAAACCATATATCTGATAATGGATTATAATCTAAAATATTCAGTGAACTCAAACAACTCAATATCAAGAAAGCAAATAACCCAATTCAAAAATGGACAGACGACTTGAGCAGACATTTCTCAAAAGAAGCCATTCAAGTGGCTAATAGGTATATGAAAAAAAAATCATCAACATCACTAATCATCATGGAAATGCATATTAAAACCACAATGAAATATCACCTCACACTGTTTAGAATGGCTATGACAAAAAAAAAAGAAAGATAACAAGTGTTGGTGAGGATATTAAAGAAGTGAACTCTTGTACACCATTGATGGGAATGTAAATTAGTAAAGCCATTATGGAAAATAACATGGAGGTTCCTCAAAAAATAAAAACAGAGCTGCCATAAGATCTAGCAATCCTACAACTGGGGACATATCCAAAGGAAACAAAATCAGTATGTTGAAGAGATATCTACATTCTCATGTTTACTGCAGCACTAGTCACAATAGCCAAGATATGAAATCAACCTAAGCATCCATCGTAAAGAAAATATTTTTTATATACACACACACACACACACACACACACACACACACACACACAGCATTTACAGTCTCTCCACTTTGAACAGTGTCCACTTCAAACAAATAATTTCATGTTATGTGAAGTAGCCCTCAAGTTTTGTTTTGAATATTTGCTATAAACAATTCCACTAAAAATAATTTTTAAATAGAAAGATTAAATTATTTTATTGTTCATCATACCACTGTTAATAATGAACTGGAAACAAAGTAACCTGCAAGAAAAAGTTAGAGGGAGGCTGGCCAAGAAGGCTGACTAGAAGCAGCTAGTGTGTACCACTTTCATGGAATTAGAAGGGGGCGAATAAATACAGCACTTTAAACTGAAACATCCAGGTACACGTATTGGAATTCATCAAAGAAACAACATGACCCAGGGAAAATGGAGAGAAGCAAGGTAGAACAACCATCCACTCAAGAGCAACACGGAGCCAGGGAGCCTCCTATAACCAGAGAAGTAGTCTGGATCCTCATTTCTCCTCACTGGGCAGGCAGTCTGACCTGGGACTCCAGCACAGTTTCATCCTGCCTCCACCTGACCACTTCAATCAGACGCAGCTCAGCATTTATCTCAGAAGGAAATCCCAGAGTCAGCCCATAACTCCTCTGCTACTGCAGTCACAGTGGTACCACCCTAACAGCCCACAGGCTGGGGAAGGAACAAAGGACCTAGTCAGGATGCTGGCACCTCCAGCAAACTGCAGCCACATAGGAGGAGTCCAGCCCCTCTTCTCTTGGAATCCCCACCCCCTACTCCTCACCAGGCAGGCCCCCTAACTCATGACCACAGAACAGTCACCCCCACCCACAGCTAAGCATATCCACTGGTAGTAGCCTGGAATCTGCCTGGGGAAAGGCTCCCAGAGACATCTGGCAACCCCATTGCCACTGTCACAGCAGTGGTTCTATCCCTGCTACCCTCAGTTTGGGGAAGAAACAAAGAAGCTGAGGGCTACGCCCAAGCTTACAGGATGCCACAGTCATCATATGAAGAGGAGAACAGTCTCTCCTCCCATTGAGCATTCAATCTCCTGCTCCCCTACAAGCAGAGCTCAAAGCTCACATCAGCAGAGCAGCTACCCTACCCCACTGGCTGAACTCTCCCAGTAACAGTGGCTCCACGTTTCTCAGCAGTGGAGGCCCCAGGAACAACTGAAAGACCATCTGCCTCTGCCTCTCTGGTGGTACTATCTGCTACCCTCAGACTAATGAAGAAGCAAAGACTCTAATGGCCTTATCCACCCTCCAATAGGTTGCAGTCGGCCCAAAGAGAGGAAGCCAGTCTGTTTTACATAAGTCTCACCCACTCCTCTGCTCATCACCAGACAAGGAACCCCTGGCTTGGGCCTACAGTACAGACCCCACATCCTGGGATGATCACACTGAGCAATTGCTGACCTGCATCTCTCTGGGGTAGAGCCCCAGTAAAAGACCCTTGGCCACAATCACTGCTAAGGTTCCTTCCTCCACTACTTCCAAATTAACCCCGAGATTGCTCCAGAGTGCAGTGGGCAGTCCAAGAGTGCCAAGCCACAATCTACAGCCAGCACTCAAGTGGGAGAGGAGCCCACACTTTCAGAGGATTGAGAGGCACCATGGCTGCAACTGTGAGGAAATATAGGGAGGCCACACGACCAAGAAAGAGCCTACCAACTGACCAATACACCTAAGTGCCACCTACTGGATTACACCCCAAAGCTTCAACACCAAAATACCTCACTAACATACTGCCCTGTGAAACAAAAGACAAGAAGTCAGCTACAAATAAAGACTACGAACAAAGCTTCACCCCTGTGAAAACATCCAGAAAAGAAGTCTACTGACTGTAGTCAATCTACACTGCAGTTAAAGGAACACACCCACATGCAGAGATGAGAAAGCATGAATGCAAGAACTCAGGCAACTCAAATAGCCAGAGTCTACTTCCTCCAGACAAACACAGTAGTTCTCCAACCAGGATTCTTCACCAGGCTGAACTGGCTGAAATGACAGAAATAGAATTCAGATAGGAACAAAGATCACTGAGATTCAGTAGAATGGCAAAATCCAATCTAAGGAAACTAATAATCACAATAAAATGATACAGGCACTGACAGACAAAACAGCCAGTATAAAACAGAACCTAACTGACATGACAGAGCTGAAAAACACACTGCAATAATTTTAAAATGCAATTGCAAGTCTTAACAACAGAATAGACCAAGCTGAAGAAAGAATCTTGGAACTTGAAGACTAGTTCTCTGAAATAAAACAGTCAGACAAAAATAAAGAAAAAAAATAAAAAGGAATTAATAAAACCTCTGAAAAATATGGGATTATGTAAAGAGGCCAAATCTTCGAATCATTGGCATCCCTGAAAGAAAGAGAGAGAAAGCAAACAACTTGGAAAACATATTTCAGGATGTCATCCATGAAAATTTCCCAACATCTTGCTAGATGAGACCAACAGTCAAATTCAGGAAATACAGGGAACCCCTGCAAGATTTTACACAAGAAGATCATCACCAAGACACATGATTGTCAGATTCTCCAAGGTCAAAATGAGAGAAAAAATGTTCAGCCAGGTTTTTTAGGTAGGTAATGAAATTAAGGCAGAAATCATTCTTTGAAACTAGTGAAAACAAAAATACAATGTACCAGAATCTCTAGGACACAGATAAGGCAGTGTTAATTTATAACACTAAATGCTACATGAAAAAGTTAAGAAGATCTCAATTTACCAACCTAACATCACAACTAAAATAACTAGAGAAACCAAGAGCAAACCAATTCCAAAGCTGGCACAAGACAAGAAATATCCCAAATCAGAGCTGAACTGAAGGTGACTGAGACACAAAAAACCACTCAAAAGATCAACAAATCTAGGAGTTGGTTTTTTAAAAAATATATATATATATAGATAGATAGACTGCTAGCAAATGGGATCTAATAAAAAAAGAAAAAAGAGAAGATCTAAATAAACAGAATTACAAATGACAAAAAGGATATTACCACTGAGCCCACAGAAATACAAATAACCATCAGGGAATATTATGAACACTTCTGTGCACACAAACTGGAAAACCTAGAAGAAATGGATAAATTTCTGGACACAGACACAATCCCAAGACTGAACCAGGAAGAAAGTGTATCCCTGAACAGACCAATAAGGAGCTCCAAAACTGAATCACTAATAAATAGCTTACCAACCAAAAAAACCCATGACCAGATAGATTCACAGCTAAATTCCACCAGATATACAAAAAAGTGGATTCCATTCCTACTGAAACTATTCCAAAAAATTAAAAAGGAGGGATTCTTTCCTGACTCATTCTGTGGCCAGCATCATCCTGCTACCAAAACCTGGCAGAGACACACAAAAAAGAAAACTTCAGGCCAATATCTTTGATGAACATCAATGCAAAAATCCTCAACAAAATACTGGCTAACTGAATGCAGCAGTACATCAAAAAGCTTACCCATCACAATCAAGTAGGGATGCAAGGTCAGTCTAACATATACAAATCAATAAATGTGATTTGTCACATAAACAGAACAAGAGAAAAAAAAACATGATTATCTCAATAGATGACGAAAACGCTTTCAATAAAATTCAACACCTCTTGCATTAAAAACTCTCAATAAAATAAGTATTAAAGAAACTTACCTCAAAATAATAAGAACCACCTATGACAAACCCACAGCCAGCATCGTACAGAGTGGGCAAAATCTAGAAGCATTCCTCTCGAAAACCAGCACAAGACAAGGATGCCCTCTGTCACCACTCCTATTCAACATACATATTATTGAAAGTCCTGGCCAGATCAATCAGAAAAGAGAAAGAAATAAATAACATGCAAATAGGAAGAGAGGAGGTCAAACTATCCCTGTTTGCAGATGGCATAATCCTATATCTAGAAAACTCCACAGTCTCAGCCCAAAAGCTCCTGAAGCTGACAACTAACTTCAGCAACATCTCAGGATACAAAATCAATGTACAAAAATCATTAGCATTTCTATACACCAACAACAGTCAAGCTGACAGCCAAATCAGGAACACAATCCCATTCACCACAAAAGGAGCAAAATACCTAGGAACACAGCTAACCAGAGAGGTGATAGAAGTTTGAAATCAGAACTATAATGAGAACTATGAAACATTGCTCGAAGAGATCAGAGACGACACAAGCAAATGGAAAAATATTCCATGCTCATAGACAGGAAGAATAAACATGTTTATTCTTGTTATTCCTATCAAACTACCAATGACATTCTTCACCTAACTAGAAAAAAACGATTTTAAAACTCATATGAAAACAAAAAAGAGCCCAAATTTGCCAAAGCCATCCTAACCAAAAAGAACAAAACTGAAGGTGTCTTGCTATGGGACTTCAAACTATACTTCAGGGCTACACTAACTAAAACAGCATGGCACTGGTACAAAAACAGATGCATAGACCAATGGAACAGAATAGCGAGCTCAGAAATAAGGCTGCACACTTACAAATATCTGATCTTCAACAAAGCTGACAAAAGCAAGCAATGATGAAAGAACTCCCTATTCAACAAATAGTGCTGGGATAACTGACTAGCCATATGCAGAAGATTGCAGCTGGATCCCTTCCTTACACCATATACAAAAATCAACTCAAGATGGATGAAATACTTAAATTTAAAACCCTAAACTGTAAAAACCCTGGAAGACAACCTAGGCAATACCATTCTGGACATGTAAACTGGCAAAGACTTCATGATGAAAACATTCAAAAGCAATTGCAACAAAAGCAAAAATGGGATCTAAAGAGCTTATGTACAGCAAAAGAAACTATCAACAGAGTAAACAGATAACCTACAGAATGGGAGAAAATTTTTGCAAACTATGCATCTGACAAAGGTCTAATATCCAACATCTCTAAGGAACTTAAAGAAAGTTTACCAAACAAAACAAAAGAACAAACTCCATTAGAAAGTGGGCAAAAGACACGAACAGACACTTTTCAAAAAAAGACACACATGCAGTCAACAAACATATAAAAAAAAAAGCCCAACATCACTGATTATTAGTGAAATGCCAATCAAAACCACAATGAGATACCATCTCACACCAGTTAGAATGGCTACTATCAAAAATTCAAAAGATAACAGATGCTGGAGAGGTTATGAAGAAAAGGGAATGCTTATACTCTGTTAGTGGTTGGTGGGGGTGTAAATTGGTTCAACCACTGTGGAAAGCAGTGTGGCAATTCCTCCAAGAACTGAAAACAGAACTACCATTCAACACAGCAATTTCATTAGTGGGTATACACCCAAAGGAATATAAATGGTTTTATCATAAAGACACATGTACACGTATGTTCATTGCAGCACTATTCACAACAGCAAAGAAATGCAATCAACCCAAATGCCCATCAGTGGTAGATTGGATAAGAAAATGTGGTACATATACACCAAGGAATACTATGCAGCCATAAAAAAGAACAAGATCATGTCCTTTGCACAAACATGGATGGAGGTAGAGGCCGTAATTCTTAGCAAACTAATGCAGAAACATAAAACCCAATACTGCATGTTCTCACTTATAAATGGGAGCTAAGCGATGAGAACACATTGCCACATAGAAGGGAACAACAAACACGGGGGCCTACGTGAGGGTGGAGGGTGAGAGGAAGGAGAAAAGTAGACAACATGACTATTGGGTACTAGGCTTAGTACTGGGGTGATGAAATAATCTGTATAAAAAACTCCCATGACACACGTTTACCTGTTTACCTATATAACAAACCTGCACATGTACCCCAATCTTAAAATTTTTAAAAAGAAGAAATTATATTAAAATATTTATTAAATACTGCACATACATTGAAATTAATGAATAAAATAATATGCATATTTAATTATGTGATGTATATTCATGATACATATTTATGTTAAAATATTGTTTACCAATCATATGTTCAATATTTATTTTGGGAAAAATATAAATTTGTGCATTGAACAATTTCCTGGAAGGATATATATCAAAGTATCATGTAATTTCCTCTATGTGTTAGAATTGTAGGTGGATTTTGGTCTTTTTTTTTTTTTTCTTTTTTCACTTATCTAAATTTTCTAGTTTTCTGCAGTGAAAATATATAACTTTTGATTTCAGAAATGTTATTATTAATTGAGGAAAAGGACCTACTGTGTATTTCAAAAACTCCTACAGTCACCATCATACCTGCATGGCCCATAGTTCTCCATCAATAAAGTCCTGAACAGAAAATGCTTGCCTCCACCTCTCATAGACAAAAAACAGTTAACCTCAGTGTTAAATCTGTTCTGAAGTAAAGTGCTGTTCATACAGTGTTAGCATTCATCTGGAATAAGTGTAATGGTGTGGCAAACATTTTTTATTTTCCATTCCAGACCAGGAAATTTACAGGTGGTCTGGGTATGTCAGGAGTAAATATGCATGATCAATGGATGTTCTGCCTCTCCTGAAAAATGCTCAGGGGGCAGTGTGGCTTGTTTCTTCAGGTGGTAAATTGTTGTTCATTTATCATCTCAGGATATTTCATTTTCTCCAAAGCAAGCATGATATTTAAAAAGTAGACTTCAGTTTTCCAAATGAGGGAAGGAAATGTTTAAACTGGTGAATGCCTTGTGTCTTTAATACAGAATCTATAACATCTTCAAAAGGCCATTGAAGGAGCCTAACATAGCTGGTGTTAGTGTTTCCTGGTGTGGCTATTGATAGGTGAAAGTAACATTTTAAATTTTATGTCCTTAATGCCCTCCATCGTAGTTATCCTTAATTTCCACTGTAATCTTCTCCAAAATTAGCCTCCAATAGAACGCAAGCTTCCTCTCCAAATATAGCCTTCACCAGCTCTAAAATAGCAAGCTTTTCTTCCCCTCTATTTTTTCTTGGTCACAGCCAGAGAGGAGAGAATTCAGTAAAATTCTTCCCTATGTGATGCATGTTAAGCATAATTTGAATCCCTCTGGGAAAATAACAACTCATTCTAGTTGTGTGGTTGCCAGGGTTTGAATTATTAATATGTTATGTGGCCAGTGTTCCTTCAGCCTTAGAATGGATTTTGCTTAAGCTGCGTGGACTCCTCTCTAGGCCAGGTGATAGAAAAGAGGCTGTCAATGTGTTTCATGCTGTATGTTTTCATCAGTATTCGTGCTGAGGAGAATGCCAATATTTGTGAAATAAAGATATGCAATCAGGAAAGAATCAGCAGAAAAAATGAGTTTTAAAAATAGAACAAGAGAAAGACAAGTAGCTGCACATTCATGGGGAAGCACAGAATTATGAATATTTGGGAGTATGTGTCAGAGAGAAAAAGATGGAGTAGAACAATATTACTAGATTAACTCAGGTGTTAGATGCCCAGCTAATTCAGAAATGTCAGCCCTAGTCAAAGGGAAGTAGGTGCAAGCAAAAGATTTACTGAGCTTCTTCAACATAGCAAATTGAGAGCACAGGAGAGCTATGAGACTTCATGAGTAATAAATGTTCAGTTATGGCATCTTTTTCCACCTTTCAAAGGGAGGAATTTAGATGGAAGGTAGCAGAGAACATATGAATGAGGAAATGTAGTTTAATGGAAAGAACAAGGCTTTGGAGGGAGAAAGATTTGAGAGTTGCTTCCTAACTGTGCTACGTGGGGCAAGAAACCTACCATCCTTTATCCTGGGTCTTTGCTTTCTTTGATTTAAAATAGGCATTGTTAGCCCCTGTCTCTTTGGAGTCTTATTATGTCTGAAACTAGATAGTACAATGCCTGACATATGATTGCTGCTCAACAAATATTATAATTATTTCCAAAAATATTTGAACTTTACATAGAAATTCTCTTGAAACGCTCAAGTACTGCGGTACAACGTAATGTCTCTCCATGATGGACTACTTTAGCCAAAATTCTTCACTCTTTATATGAATAAATCAATGTAATGTATAGCTTAATTAATAAATAATATATTCTCTTAACAAGCATTATGACCTATTGTTAAATATTTTAAATATATAAATATACTGTAAATGTACTTTGCTTTTGTTATGTAAGTGTAGGAACTTGACAGAGATCAGAATGGAGAATTAGACAAGAATCCACAATGGAGGGCAGATGGAATACAGTCATTGTCTTAGGCTCTTGGGTCTAACAGATCTGGTCTGAAAGACAGGTTCCATCTGTTTAAAGTTGTGTGACTCTGAACAACTTGTTTAAATTCTACTAGCATCAGTTTCCTCAACTATATAAATGAACATAGCAAATATTAACTAGTTGTTTGTAATTAAGGCATAAAACAGTGAGTGAGGTGGAAGGTACTGGGTTCAAGTCCTTGCCTTAGGTGGTGCAGAGTTGTGGCCCTATGATAAGAACCTGGAGGGTTGAAAATGAGAACTAAAAGCAGGTACTATATTTGCAGGTATGAATTGCCTCTCTCTGAATCTTGAGAAGGTGTTTAGAGCTCATTTAACATTAAATATCTATCTTTGAGACTTTTTTCTTAAGGTACTATTCAGCAGAGATGATGAATTAAGCCACGCGTTTCCTCTGTAAAGCACGGATCATCACGGAGATCTATCCAGGGATGTGTGTATATTGATACCAGTGGGAAAGTGATATGTACTATAGGAGAGTTATAGATAAAGTATCATGAGAGTTTAAAAGAAGATTGTTTCCATTTGGGGGGAATAGAAATGTGATTTTAAAAACAATTCCCTCATTCAGTTTTTTAAAACTCAATAACTATATCTTTAGACAGGGCCTCTAAGCCACAAACAAGCTTTTGTGTTCCAATTCAATCAGGGGACTTTTGGATACAAATTGGAACTGTGTCATGCACAGCAGCAAAAACCAATATCTGGTTTCTATTCAACGTATGGTAAAAGATTAGTTTGTACCTTTGAGTGGAAGTTTCAATATGTAGTAAAACGCACTGATAGAATGAATCATTCAGAAATTTTGGTTCTAATTGAGTTGTCTCATGCACGATTGGTTTTAGAGAAGAATGAGATAACTGAACCAGAATATCCAAAACTGTGACAAGGGCTGTAAACTAAAGATTAAGCCATATTAACAATTGCTGCAGAGAACTGTTCATTGGGCATCACTCTTGTCTCTACTCATCTACCTGGAGAGCAAGTTGTCCTCAAAGACTCAAAAACCACTTTCCTGCATCATATGGCATATAGTCTGTAGAAAAAAGAAGTATAACCTTAATTGTAAATGTATTCACTAGTCTCAGAGAAAATATTCCATATTTGAGTGAGGATCCAAATAGCAAATTTTCCTCTCCTTAGCAAAACTAAACATTGAAAGTAAGTATTTTTCATAGATTTTATAATGTCTATGACTGATGAATTCTCCAATGCAACCAGACGTACTAACATATCTGTCATCTCTGTGACACCTTAGCTTTTCATAAAATACACAAAATTTTGGTTTGGCTATTTGAAGTCTCCATTTTTTAGATTGCTTGTTTTTAAACTTTAGTGATAAAAAGACTCAGCTTATTACAGTTTCCCTGTCCCCTTTTCCAGATATTCTGCTTCAGTGAGCCTTGGGTGGGACCCAGGAGTCAGTTTACATTATAATCTCCCCAAGTCATTCTGATGCAAGTGGTCCATAGACCAAACTTGAGAAACCCTGATTTAGATTTACTAAGCTTGATATAATGTCCTCCTTTAATCAAAGGTCTAGGAAGTATTTTCTTCCTTCAGTTTCTAGAACACACTTTGCTCCCATTTTCATCCTTTCTTAAAAGTGCCATTCATTTCTGGAACAAATCTAGGCCATGCTGTGAACAGGAGAAAAATATTCTCTCTGTGAACACTTTTCAAAATGCTCACAGCTAGTCATCTTTTATGCAGGTGTGAGTACCCTAAGAATTACACAAGGTGATCCACTAAGGTATGGAAAAAGTATTAGGTTTTCTATTTATACTTATTTTTACCTACAAGGAAAAATTAATGTTTACTGATTTTAATGTATCTAGACAATAGTATATATGCATTGTTTCTAAGGAAATAAATATAAAGGCATGCATACTCAAACACTTTTTACAAGTAGAAATGAGTAATGAAGAGGTTGGAAGCCAACTGGTCTAATCAATAAAGTCTTCATTTTCCTCAACACTGCACTGTGTATTATTGCCTTGTATCATTGCTTGCATGTAAAGTATTCATGTCTTCCATCAGCAATTAGAATATAGACCAGAAGACAAGAACTGTTTAGGCAAGACCTTCTCCCCATGCCCAGCACTTAGCCCGGAGTTATTCAATTAGTAGCCATTAATCTTTGTTTGGAGATTTACTGACTTGTGTCATGTCTATCAGCCTATTAATTCACAGTATTTGATATGATTGGTAGAACTACTGACTTTCCTTTCTCACCTCTTTGTTTTCCCAAGTTCTGTCAGTCAGAACTACTCTTCACTCACATTCTCTTCTGATGAGTATATGAATCTTCTCTGTGCCTCAGCTTCAACATTACCTGTTCTGTGGTGGTGCTTTTCTGGTTTCCCAGCCTCATTCAGTCCCATCTGTTTGCTGGCTTTCCAGAGTAACTTGCACATGGTTCTAGTGTGGCATTTCCCACTCTTTGAATAAACTTTCTTCTGGAATCTGAGCTTAACAAGGGCAAGATGTATGTCTTATGTCTACAACATGGAAGACATTCAAATTGGTTGATTGAATAAGGAGCAAAGGAACAACAAAAAAATGCCATCATCCTTTGTCTACAGAGGTATAAAAAAACTTTAGAAATATGTTGACAATTCTAAAGAGTATTTAGCGTCATCTAATCACCTTTTAAAGGATTTTTAACAGCATCTTTCATTTCAATGTGAGAATATGAAATTGCTGTGCTAGGAGCTTAAAAATGTTAAGCAATGCTTTAGCTCAGTTTCCCTTCAAAGGTAGCAATTTGTAAACAAGGACAACTGAGAAATGCTCTGAAGAATCCACAAGTACCCTAGGTATCTTACCTGATGGCTTAAACATAAGATGCCTATATCTAAATGAGTACGCTTCAGTTACAATGTCCATCCTCATTTCATATTTGAAATTAAAATGAGAACATAGTGCAAAAGAAAGAGAAATATGAAGTCACAACTATTTTTTTCTCCAACCTAGATATTAGAAATTCAAATGTTAATAAAACAGAAGGTTCTCTATCCCCGAGGAGTTTCTTATCTGGGGAGATAGGAAATCAAGAAGTAAACAGATGAATAGACACAATCATTTCAAACATGAAAAATGCCATGAAAGAAATTGGGTGATTTGAAAGAAAGCAACTGTTGGGCATTGGAGTGGGGAAAGAACAGGAGAAAGCAGGAACAGCAGAAAAATATTCTTTCTGTGAATATCTTTCTAAATGCTCGAAGCTAGTCATCTTACAAAATTGGCCTGGCCAGCATGGTGAAATTCTGTCTCTACTACAAATACAAAAATTTGTTGGGTGTAATGGCATAAGCCTGTAATTCCAGCTACTCGGGAGGCTGAGGCACGACAATTACTTGAACCTGGGAGGCAGAGGTTGCAGTGAGCCAAGATCGAGCCACTGCTCTCTGGCCTGGGTGACAGTGAGACCCTGTCAAAACAAAAACAAAAACAAAAACATATAGTATTCTATCTATACGAATTTCAACAATAAGCAAAACTAACCTGTATTGACGGGAAGCAGAGTAGTATTTTCTTCCAACGGGAGTGGGGCTGGAAACTTTTCATTGGGAAGGAATACAAGGATATTTTCTGAGATTATGCAAAGGTTCTGTACATTGATCTGGTATATATAAAAATGTAAGATATCATTTAGCTTGTTTAATACTTGGACATCTTATTATATGCAAATTATGTCTCAATGTAAAAGAGAGGAAGGAGGGAGGGAAAGGGAACAAGAGCGAGAGACACTGTTTAACTTTCCCATGGTAAAAACAAAAAACTAGTAAGTGATGGAATTGATTTTCAAAAACTCATTGTCTGACACTAAAGCATGTGCTTGTCACCAATCTAGTGTTGATATGGTTTGGCTGTGCCACACAAATCTCATATCGAATTGTAGTTCCCATAATCCCCACATGTAGTGGAAGGGGCCTTGTGAGAGGTAATTGAATCATGGGGGTGGTTATTTCCAAGCTGTTCTCGTGAGAGTGAGTTCTCATGAGATCTGATGGTTTTATAAGGAGCTTTTCCCAGTTTTGCTTGGCACTTCTCCTTGCTGCCGCCATGTGAAAAAGGACATGTTTGCTTTTCATTCCACCATGATTGTAAATTTCCCAAGGCTTCCACAGCCATGCCGAACTGTGAGTCAGTTAAACCTCTTTCCTTTATAAATTACCCAGTCCTGAGTATGTCTTTATTAGCAGCATGAGAATGGACTAATACAAGTGTACTGGTTTCCACAAATACTAACCAATGTGCATGACAAATAGTAGGTACTCATAGTAGGCACTCAATAATTATTTCTAGAATTGAATAGAATTGCAGTTTGTAGTAAGAAAAGGGGATGGTTGCATTCCAGTACTTTTGTGTATGAATAACATGATCTTGCATGCTGCTTCCTTGGAAAAGAATAATGCAGCCTGATTTTTCTGCAGTTCCCTGAATAATTTCTCACTGCATTTGATTGTGTATCCTCCCGTTACCAAAAAGCTAAATGCTCTTTCTTTGATTTATATTTGTCTAATAGTTGTATTGTGCATGTTATTAATTAGTCAATTGGGACTCATATTATTAATATTTATTCCTTCATGAGCCAAATGATACTAATTCTATTGCGGGGACAGGGGGCACAGAGAGCAGTTGTTGATATAATTTGGCCTGAAGGCATTATTCTGTAAAACATCAGCCTGTGTTTACATTTGCCCTATAAAAACATTAGAAGTCCAAATCCTTGTCTCTTTTCCTCATTTGCGTTGCATTACAGCAACCTACCTCTATTCCAGAGAAACTATAAAAAAATTCAGAGTAACTAAACATTTTCGTATTTTACATATAATAGATTTGCGCATGGAAAATGTGTGTGTGTGTGTGTATAATTTGTGCTTGTTATAAAAGTATTCTTTAGTTAATATAGAAATGTATTAATTTTTAAAAGATCCAATTCTTGAAAATATTTTTGAGGGAAAGATACAACACATAGTGAGTGCCTACTTTTTTGAGGTCCTAGATTAGAGTTTTTAATATATAACATTAAAAATTTTTGCTGAACTGAGAATAAGGGTTGATATATTCTGGTAACTTTATTCAAACTTTCAGGAATGTAGGTCCCATTGGATGTTTTATTTTTGTTTTCTTTTTTCTTTTTATTTAACTTTTATTTGAAGTTCAGGGGTACATATGCAGGTTTGTTATATAGGTAAACTCATGTCACAGGGGTTTTTTGTACAGATTATTTCATCACCCAGGTAATAAGCCTAGTACCAAATAGTTACGTTTTCTGCTTTTCTCTCTCCTCCTACCCTCCTCCCTTAGGGAGGCCCCAGTGTCTGTTGTTGCCCTATTTGTGTTAATATGTTCTCATCATTTAGCTCTCATTTGTAAGTAAGAACATGGTATTTGGTTTTCTGTTCCTGCATTAGTTTGCTGAGGATAACGGCCTCCAGCTTCATGCATGTTCCTGCAAAGGCCATTATCTCGTTTTTTATGGCTGCATAGTATTCCATGGTGTATATGTACCACATTTTCTTACCCAGTCTATCACTGATGGGCATTTAGGTGGATTCCATGTCTTCACTATTGTGAATAGTGCTGCAGTGAACATATGCATGCATGTGTCTTTATGATAGAACAACTTATATTCTGTTTGTTTGTTTGTTTGTTTGTCTGAGACAGAGTCTTGTCCTTTCACCCAGGCTGGAGTACAGCGGCGCGATCTCGGCTCTCTGAAACCTTTGCCTCCCAGGTGCAGGCGATTCTCATGCCTCAGCCTCCAAAGTAGCTGGGACTACAGGTACATGACACTAGGCCTGGCTAAGTTTTTTGTATTTTTAGTAGAGACAGGGTCTCAGCATGTTGGCCAGCTGGTCTCAAACTCCTGACCTCAACCGATCCATCTGCCTCAGCCTCCCAAAATGCTGGGATGATAGGCATGAGACTTTGAACCCAGCCAATTTATATTCTTTTGGGGATATACCTAGTAATGGGGTTGCTGGATGAAATGGTCATTCTGTTTTCATCTCTTTGTAGAATCACCATACTGCTTTCCATAATAGTTGAAATAATGTACACTCCCAGCAACAGCATGTAAGCATTCCCTTTTCTCCACAACCTTGCCAGCATCTGTTTTTTTTTTTTTCTTTTTTACTTTTTGATAGTAGCCATTCTGAATGGTATGAGATGGTATTACATAGTGGTTTTGATTTGTATTTCTCTAATAGTCAGTGATGTTGAGTTTTTTTTTTCATATGCATCTTGGTCTTGGCCACATGTATGTCTGCTTCTGAAAGATGTTCATGTCCTCTGCCTGCTTTCTAATACACTTGTTTTCTTCTTGCAAATTTGTTTAAGTTTCTTATATATGTTGGATATTTGTCAGGTACATAGTTTGCAAAAATTTTCTCCCATTCTGTAGGTTGTCTGTTCACCCTATTGTTTCTTTTTGCTGTGCAGAAGCTCTTTAGTTTAATTAAATCCCATTTGTCAATTTTTGCTTTTGTTGCAATTGCTTTTGGTATCTTTATCATAAAATCCTTGTCAGTTCCTATGTTCAGAATGGTATTGCTTAGATTATCTTCCGGGGTTTTTATAGTTTTGAGTTTTACATTTAAGTCTTTAATCCATCTTGAGTTGATTTTTTATATGGTGTAAGGAAAGGGTCCAGTTTCAATCTTCTGCATATGGCTAGCCAGTTTTCCCAACACCATTTATTGACTAGAGAATCCTTTTCCCATTGCTTGTTTTTGACAACTTCATTGAAGATCAGATGATTGTAGGTGTGCTACCTTATTTCTGAGCTTTCCACTCTGTGCCACTGGTCTATGTGCCTGCTTTTGTACCAGTACCATGCTGTCTTGGTTAGTGTAGCCCTGCAGCACAATACTTTGAAGTCAGATAACAAGTTGCCTCCAGGTTTGTTCTGTTTACTTAGAATTACCTTGGCTATTTGGGCTCTTTTTTGGTTTCAGATGAATTTTAAAATAGCTTTTTTTCCTTGTTTTCTTTTCTTTCTCATTTTATTTTATTCTATTTATTATTATTGTTACTTGATATAAAGTCTCATTCTTTTGCCCAGGCTGGAGTGCAGTGGTATGATCTTGGCTCACTGCAACCTCCGCCTCCCGGGTTCAAGTGATTCTCTCACTTCAGTCTCCTGAGTAGCTAGGACTACAGGTGAGCACAACCATGCTTGGCTAATTTGTGTGTGTGTGTGTGTGTATGTTTTTTGGTAGAGATAGTGTTTCACCATGTTGGCCAGACTGGTCTTGAACTCTTGACCTCAAGTGATCTTGGCCTCCCAAACTGCTGGTATTATAGGCATGAGCCACTGTGCCCAGCCTAAGATTTTTTTTTTTTCCTGGTTCTGTGAAAAATATTATTGGTAGTTTGATAGGAATAGCATTGAATTTATAAATTGCTCTGAGCAGTATGAGCATTATGGCCATTTTAATGATATTGATTCTTCCTGTCCATGAGCATGGAATATTTTTCCATGTGTTTATGTAATCTCTGATTTCTTTGAAGCAGTGTTTTACAAAGTATGAGTGACACTATGAGAAATGATAAGAAAATTGAATGTCAGAGAAATTCAGGAATTTGTCACATTGTAAATGGCACAATCTGTATCACTCCATTTCAGTTGTCTCTGTTAATGTTTCACACTAGAGTTATAGGGGTTAAGAAAGGATTAATATCCTGGGAAAATTGCTGCTTTCTGATGGTCTTAACACCCTTCCCATTTTGAAGCCTTCTATTCTCAGAGGTAGGAGAGATCAAATCTCATTTTAAAGAATCAGGGTTGTAATCCCAGCACTTTGGTAGGGAGAAGTGGGCGGATCACGAGGTCAGGAATTCGAGACCAGCCTGATCAACATGGTGAAACCCCGTCTCTACTAAAAATACAAAAATTAGCCAGGTTTCATGGCACGTGCCTGTAATCCCAGCTATTCAGGAGGCTGGGGCAGGAGAATTGCTTGAACCCAGGAGGAGGAGGTTGCAGTGAGCCGAGATTGCGCCACTGTGCTCCATCCTGGGTGACAGGGCCAGACTCCATCTCCAAAAAAAAAAGAAAAAAAATCAGGGTTTGGTTCTGATTAAATGTTGAACCTAACAAGGGAGCAGAGTCAGCTAATCTCTCCCCTTCTTGTTACTTTCAGTGAAGCTCTAGCAAATTTTGGAGCAGAACGGACTGCAAGCACCTTGTGAGGGCTCTTCACCAATGCCCTGGAGACTGTACATAACTCGGTGGCTGAGTGGAAAGTAGGAGGGCAGTCAGTTGAAAAGTGGCTCGTTAAAAATGGAGCTAGTTATGGTAATTTTTAAAATGTAGAATGCAAAGAGCATGAGGGTTGGAGGTCGATGGTATGGTTCAGTCCCTCCTCTGGGCTTCTAATGGAATATAGGTTAGTTTCCTCTGTAAAGAGTGGTTACAACTTAAGTCAGTGGTGGTGTTCTCCTTGCAGAATATATTATAAAACTTGTTCTCCACCATAGCTGATATGTCCTCATTTTATAGTAAGGTAGCAAAAGTGACATAGTAAATGTTTCAAGGAAGAGGATTATGAAATACAATTAATAGAACAGCAAAAGGGAATATAATAGAAAAGCTTATAACTTATTCTAGCTTTTGGTTGGGAAAATTTAGACAACATAACCAAATAATTTGGCCAAAGCCTTACATGGATTTGTGGTGAAATCACAGGTCTCCCAACCCCATGCATGTAAGTTACTAGTTGGACTTAGTATGATCTCCCGCTGCCAAAAAAGACCATGTAGTATTACTGTGGTTTTTTGTGCTTGGCTGCTCTGGAGTAAAATGCCGTCATTGTTTTAAATTATCACCATCACCACAAAGTAGGTAGAGTACAAGAGGAATGGTGATACACTAAAAGGAAAAGAAAGGGCCAGGCATGGTGTCTCATGCCTGTAATCCCAGCACTTTGGAAGGCTGAGGTGAGTGGGCTGAGGTAGGAGCACCACTGGAACCCAGGAAGTGGAGGTTGCAGTGAGTCGAGATGCACCAGTGCACTCCAGACATAGTGAGACTCCATCTCAAAAATAAATAAATAAATGGAAAGGAAGGGAAGTTAAAGGGAAGGGAAGACATAGGAGGAAGAAAGAGAGAGGGAGAGAAAGAAAGAAAAAGAAAGAAAGGAAAGAAAAGAGAAAGAAAAGAAAAAGAAAAGAAAGAAAGAAAAAAGAAAGGAAAGAAGGAAGGAAGGAAAAGAGTCAAGAAATAACATGTCTTGAGAGAAAGAAAAGAAAAGAAGAAAGAATAAGAAAGAAGGAAGAAAGAAATGAAAGAAAGAGAGAGAGAGAAAGGAAGGAAGGAAGGAAGAGAAAGAGTCAAGAAATAACATGTTTTGAGAGAAAGAAAGAAAAAGAAAGAAGAAAGAGAAAGAAGGAAGGAAGAAAGAAATGAAAGAAAGAGAGAAAAAAGAAAGGAAGAAAGAAAAAAGAAGGAAAGAAAGAGAGGGAGAGGGAGAAAGGAAGAAAGGAAGGAAGGAAAGAAAAAGAAATATTACAAAGGGAGAGAGGTGGAGGAAGGAAAGAAAATAGGAAGGAGGAAATCAATTTTACAGTTGTCTTTAGTTGATAAAAATTCATGAATTAGATGCCAGCAGCATCACTTCAGATCCTTACCTAGATTTCTCATGTCAACTACAGGGTTCTCTGAATATTTAACAATTAAATGCTTTAAAGGAACAACTAAGGGTCCACAGATGTCTTTGCTGCTTGGAAAGAATTTCTCCACTGATAGTTCTGTGTCTGTCTCATCAGGATCCCACTGGACAGGGGGAAAATATATATTTTTCCCATTCAGATCATTTAAATGAGAAATCATCTTTTGAATTAAACTTGCTGACCTATAATGCTTCTTTAGGCACTCAAAAAATGTACTGATTAGAATCGCTTTCAATTTTGAATTGACAGAAATTGGTGCGAGCAGGCTGCCCCAGGGTCTGGCAAAGTCACATTGTCCAATGGAAATATTGAGAGAGACCCTGACACCTTGAGCAAGAGATTCTTTTTTTTCTCTAAATTGCTCATTTCTCGAATTTTGAAACTACAAAGACATGTTCATTATTCCAGCTTTTCTTCTGTCTCTAAGAAAAGAGAAAATATTTTAATCATTGTACAATATGATTTAACAATCTCTTGGATTCAGGTGATTTTTTCTTATTGGCCTTTTCAAACTTAGATGAAATGTTTCTCTATTGATTGATTTAATAACCTGACCCAGTTAACTCTGGCTGAAGTACAACAGCTTGTGAAGGCCCCAAAAGGGATGTGCAGGAAATGGTTTGCATTCAGTCACTGAAGGCAGACAGAGTTGGATTTGGTTTTTATCTCTGCCACGTACTTGCTTGTGCACACTGGACAGTTATGTCATTCTTTCAGGCACATCTCCTAGTCAGTAAAATTGGTATAGCTATAGTAAATAGTCCATATTTATTTTCCTCAAGAATATGTGATATAATAACTGAAAGTACATAGAAAATGGTACACTCACTGTAAGTGTTAGCTATTATTGCCTGTGATGGTTAATACTGAGTGTCAACTTGATTGGATTGAAAGATGCAAAGTATTGATTCTGGGTGTGTCTGTGAAGGTTTTGCCAAAGTAGTTTAGTATTTGAGTCAGTGGGCTGGAGAAGGAAGACCCACCCTTAATCTGGGCAGGCACTATCTAATCAGCTGCCAGCGAACATAAAGCAGGAAGAAAAAACGTGAAAAGGCTAGACTTGCTTAGCCTCCCAGGCCGCATGTTTCCCCTGTGCTGGATGCTTCCTGCCCTCAAACATCAGACTCCAAGTTCTTCAGCCTTGGGACTCGGATTGGCTTCCTTGCTCCTCAGCTTGCAGATGGCCTATTGTGGGACCTTGTGATCACATGAGTCAATACTATTTAATAAACTCATAAATATATCCTATTAGTTCTGTCCCTCTAGAGAACCCTGACTAATACATCACTGCTACTCATGTTGGAAGAATTGATAAGGTTCCCAGCCAGTCTTCTAAGTCTTCTAATGGAAAAATCACTCAATTGTAAAGCGTCATAACATATCTTGACTAATGAAATTGGAAATGGATTGAATGAAGGTAAAAGAAAGGTCAAAGAAATAACTGGAAAGGATTTGAGACTAAACTGGCCAAACTAGGAGTTGGATATATGAACTTGTCAGATTATCCATGGCAAGTACCAGAAAAGACTCTGACTGGTGTAGCTTATGGAGTTGACAGAGATGCAGGCTTGATAATAGGCAGAGACACAAGGGTTTTAGGTTGAAGCATCTAAAATCATGGCCTAGAGCTCACCTGGTGATGCCACTGAGCACTGGCACCAGACACACAACCTGGGAACCCCTGCCTTTGCCAACTGTAGAAAGTGTCTGATGGTGTTGCTGCGGTTCCAGGATTGTATAAATTCTCATTCTGTCTGCTTTGTTGCATCATTGTTTCCAAAATTCAGGAGTCTGGATAGGTGGATATTATTGGTAAAATGGCCCAGCAGTGCAAGTACAATTCTTCACTTTCTAAATGCAAGTCAGTTTCACCTACCATAATGCAATGGGTGGAAGATCCCTAAGAACAGGAAGGATAAGGAGATTCTGACCAGACAAAAAGTTTTGATTAGTGTGTGTCCCCTATAAGAGAACAGAATCAATGTTAGATATATGAGGTACCAAAGGCAGCAGTATGGATCATTCTGCTACAGAATCCATGCTCAAAACATAGATTTGGAAGGTCAATCATCAGACCCAATGAGTAATCTAGAGCTTGGAGCCCCTTAGTGGTCATTTTGCTCTGGAAGGCACCTGGCCTCTCCCCGGCAGTCCCTTAGTTAGTTCTGTGTGCTCTCAGAACTGAAATTTGATCTATTTGGGAATTAAAACCCTTTCCTTGATCTTTACATTCTCTACAATGCTTCCCAGGTTTGAACAGGAGAAGACAGTATAGAGTTTTTGATTTGGAAAAAAAAGAGTCACCTATAAGAGTAAGTATTGTTTCCTCTGTGCTTTCACCTCCATCCACAGCCAAGACTTGAGTTTTCACATTTGGGGGAAGTATTTGAATCTCTTCCTTAAACAAGAAACAGTGTACACAGACTTAGATCGAATACAAAACATAAAAATACTTCTGCCAATTACTGATGATTTAAAAAATAAACATATGATTTTATATATAGTCAATACAATTTTATAAAGGAGAATTTTGAAAGAAGAAAGAGAAAGAAGGAAGGAAGAAAGAAATGAAAGAAAGAGAGAAAAAAAGAAGAAAGAAGAAAAAAGGAAAGAAAGAGAGGGAGAGGGAGAAAGGAAGAAAGGAAGGAAAGAAAAAGAAAGAAATATTACAAAGGGAGATAGGTGGAGGAAGGAAAAAAAATAGGAAGGAGGAAATCAATTTTATAGTTGCCTTTGGTTGATAAAAATTCATAAATTAGATGCCAGCAGCACCACTTCAGATCCTCACCTAGATTTCTCATGTCAACTACAAGGTTCTCTGAATATTTAACAATTAAATGCTTTGAAGAGAAATGGAAAAAAATTAATAATCCCACCATTCTAACAAAACCACTTTGGGCCTTTTGACCTGTTTTCTGTCATGGATACTTTGTTGTTCAGAATCATCTGGTTACTGTCCCAGAAACTTCCCAATAAAACAGAATTTGAGGATCAAGTCCAGGTGTATGTGTGTATCTATGGGGGCTGGGAAAAGTGGAGATAGCATGAGTCTTGGATGTTGGTGATAGGGATGTAAATTCCAACTCTAAATCCAAAGTGTTGTGACCTGAGCCACTGAGTGACCTCTATGAGACTCCTCTATCAACTGATAACAATATGGTCATGAATGGTTGATAGGAGGATTAACAAAGAGCTGTAAAGCAACTGTTAAAATGGTGGATATAAAAATACACACATGCACACGCACATGTACACGTAGATAAGGAAGAGGAATAACAAAGAACCTCACTCACTTCCACTATCCTCCATGGCACAGGAGACTTATGAGAAATAACTACCCTCTAATGGGGTTATACGTATTAGAGTCCATGGCTTTTACCTACCCAATATTTAAATATAGAACTTTTATGTGCTAGATACTCTTCTAAGTGTTTTACAAATGTCAACTCATCCATCTTCCTAACAACACATTGGGCAGGATAATTTCAAAGATGAGGACTTTTTGAATACAGAGAGTTTGTATCTCACATACATATCTCAGGTTGCACAGCTGGTAAGTGCCAGGGCTGGGCTATTCTACTCTCCTCTACTTCTCTTCTCTTCTCTTCTATTCTATTCTATTCTATTCTATTCTATTCTATTCTATTCTATTCTATTCTTGAAAGGGAGTCTTGCTCTGTTGCCCAGGCTGGAGTGCAGTGGTGTGATCTTGGCTCACTGCAAACCTCTGCCTCCTGGGTTCAAGCAATTCTCCTGCCTCAGCCTCCCGAGTAGCTGGGATTACAGGTACCTGCCACTATGCCCAGATAATTTTTGTATTTTTAGTACATACAGGGTTTCACTGTGTTGCCCAGGCTGGTCTCCAACTCCTGACCTTGTGATCCATCCATCTCAGCCTCCCAAAGTGCTGGAATTACAAGCATAAGCCACCGTGCCCAGCCAGGGCTAGGATTTAAATATAGCAGCCTGGACCCAGGATCCATACTCTAAACTTTCCTGCTATGCTGCCATTTGGAGTGCAGTGGCTTGATCTTGGCTCACTGCATACTCTGCCTCCCAGGTTCAAGTGACTCACCTGGCTCGGCCACCTCAGTAGCTTGGATTACAGGTGTGCACCACCATCCCTGAGTAATTTTTGTATTTTTAGTAGAGACGGGGTTTCACCATGTTGGCCAGGCTGGTCTCGAACTCCTGACATCAAGTGATCCACCCTCCTTGGCCTCTCAAAGTGCTGGGATTACAGGTATGAGCCACTGTGCCCAGTCATTTGCTGAGTTTTTGAATACCGGAAACAGAAAATAATTGTTCTTTTCTTGCCCAGTGCTCTTTGGAGTTGGCATAGTCATTCTTCTTAGGAGGCAGTGTGGGCTGTTCTGCTGAAACCACCTGAAAACCAATTCTAAACTTGGCATCTTTCCTAAGGGCAGATAGCGGCGGGTGTCACAGTGCTTCTTTGAGCTCTGAGGTCTGTGCAGGGCAGACTAGAAGGAAGAAGTATCTATCCTGAAGCATAGAGTGTCCTCAAGATTGTTCCCTCCCTACAGCCATGTCCTAGACCCCAGTTAAAAATAAATATGTGATGAAGTAATGTAAACATTTCCCAATAAGGAAGATGAAATAAATGAGTAAAGTTTCAACAGCCAAAGCAAAATTCCAACAGCACCAAACCACAAGTTGCTTTGAATAAAATTGTAAAACATCTAAAAGCAAAGAGATAATGTTGAGTTGAATCAGGCTCAATGTATGAGGTGCCTCTTATGAGGAGGTTGCAAGTGAGGGCTTCTGGAACATAAAGTTCTCAGCTGGAATCTCTCTGTGTGTGATGGTTGATTTTAGAGGTCAACTTGACTGGACTAAGGGATGCCCAGATAGCTAGTAAAACATTATTTCTGAGTGTGTTTGTAAGGGTTTCCAGAAGAGACGAGAAATTGAATTGGTAGACTGAGTAAAAAAGACTGCCTTTACCAATTCAGGTGGGCATTATCCAATCAGTAGAGGATCTGAATAGAACAAAAAGTCAAAGAAAGGGTGAACTTATTCTTTCTGCTTGAACTGGGACATCCATCTTCTCTTGCCTTTGGAGATCAACACTTCTGGTTTCGGGGTTTTCAGACTGAGATGAGAATTTGCATTATTGGCTTCTCTGGTTTTCAGTCCTTTGGGTTTGGACTGGAACTACACTACTGGCTTTTCTTGGCCTTCAGCTTGTAGATGGCAACTCATGGGACTCAGCCTCCCTAATTGTATGAGCCATTCCATCATAATACATCTCTGTCTATATAGCTATTGTATTAGTCCATTTCATAGTGCTATGAAGAAATACCCAAGAGTGGGTACTTTATAAAGAAAAAAAGGTTTAATAAATTCACAGTTTCACATAGCTAGGGAGGCCTCACAATCATGGCTGAAGGCAAAGGAGAAGCAAAGTCACATCTTAACATTGTGGCAGGCAAGAGAGCATGTGCAGGGGAACTGCCCTTCATAAAACCATCAGCTTTTGTGAGAATTATTCACTATCAGGAGAGCAGCACAGGAAAAACCCTCCCCCATGATTCAGTTAACTCTTACCAGGTCCCTCCCGCAACACACAGGAATTATGGGAGCTACAATTCAAAATGAGATTTGGGTGGGGACGCAGCCAAACCATGTCATCTTATATAGATGCCATCTTATATCCTATTGGTTCTTTTTCTCTGCAGAACCCTGACTAATACGCTGTAGCAGAAATGTCAATCTGAGAAATATGTGCCTTCAGGTGAAATGTGCACAGTTTCCACTGGGAGTGGAGAGAGGAGAGGGGTGCTGACCATTTAGCCCATAGAACCAACATTCTCTTTTCCTCAAGCTAGGAATGGCTGCTTCCCAAAACTCATCCTTAGACAATACCCTCAATTTGTAGCTAAGGAAATTGAGAACTTGAGGGTCTGTGTCTAAATTTTCACTGGAAACAGACCTCATGTCTCCAAAATCTTAATAGACTATTTCATAAATGCTTCCCCTCCCTTCCTCTCCCTTCCCCTTTCCCTTCCCCTTCCCTTCCTTCCTTCCTTCTTTCCTTTTTCTTTTGCTTTCATGTATTCATGTATTCATTCATTCATTCATTCATTCATTCATTCATTCATTCATTGTATTTTGTTATTTCTTTCTCTTTCTTTCTTTCTTCCTTGTTATCTTTCAACATTCCTTCTCTTTTAGTCAGTTGGAGAAATTTTAAATTTTTCTTCTCAGAATTGTCAAAGGGTAAGCCACATTCTCATGTAATAATAGTTATAGTAACTCCTCTTGTAGGCACTTAGTTGGTACAAGATACTTTGTGTGCACTGTTTCTAATCTTAATAAAAATAGTCCAACAAGTAGTTGGTATTAGTCCCATTTCACAGATAATGAGAATGAGAATCTCAGCGATGGGGAACTTACTCAGGTTAAATAGTCATCTTATATTAGAGCTGGGATTGGAAGCGAGGTGCACAAGGAGACAAAAACATGTCCCTTCCTCTCCACCACGTAGCCCGTCCTGGAGACTTGGAAGCCATTCAGGTTTGGTGTAGATTTGGTGTTTAAAACAGAGTGCTTGTAGATTGGGCTACTTAACTCAAGACAAAATGGTTATTTCTCCTAAAGCATTTGGCTTAACAACCTAAGGAGGTGTTGCATGCTGATTTATTTGTCTTTCTGTGAGTTATCCTGGGAAGAATAATCTTTGTATCTCTATAATATATTTGTTCCTGAAGCCATGGCCCCAAGTGGCCAAAGAATGAATGAGTGAAATGCAGTTTGAAGGGAAGTAGAAACAGAAAGCAGCATGAACCCACGATGTAATGCCCACCCCATACCCTCTCTATAAACATATTCAGAACAGGTGTCTTACAGAATGACAAGCCTTGGAAAGCTCAGCACTTAATGAGTCCAGGCATTTCTCAACCATGCATCATGAAGATCCCTTTACACCAGAGTACTGTACTTTGAGTTATTCCCCCCCTACTAAATAATTAAACTGTGTGACATTCCCTCTCCCACATTTACTCCCACCCTAACACATGGTTTTGTTAATGGGAACATGAGGCACTGTAATGTGATTAGCAGCACCAGGTATGGGGCATAAATCTATCTACAGGAGTTGGAGACAAGGCATGGAGGAAGAAACCTCTTTATGTGCCTTTGAGTAACTCTTTCGGGAAAAGAGAAGTGAAATAGCTAATAGATAAAGGACTGTATTTTAGCTTGTCATTGATGCCATTTAATAGAGAAAATGTTCCCAGAAAAGGGAATTGTAAACTTTGTGGTATTTGATACTCTTCCAGATTTTAACACTGGTCAGGTATCCACTAATTAAATAGCGTAATCATTATGGAAGCTTGCACAAATTTGTCTGTCACTTGTCCAGCATTGTGCCAGTATTAATTCTGCACACATGCTTCACTGTATTGTGCTCCAGGTGGCAGTGGCATCATTCTGTCTTGGTGTCTTACCACTTCATGCCTTTGGAGATGAGGTTCTCTCTTTGTGGTGGTATGAACAGACCTAGGGTTTAGCCACCAGGCAAGATCCAATGATCCCCAAATTAGCAAGCCTGGAGTATTGAACAGCTGTATTCCCTTGGAGGCAGCCACATCATGATTGACCATGAAGTAACAGTTTGTAAGCATCAGCTGATATTATGCAACCTCAAGCACTTCCCCATTCAGGTGCATTCAATGGCTCACAGAGAGCCATGAACTCTACTAGGGCTCATCTCTCTTTCTCTCTCTGTCTCTTCTTTTTCCCCTCTTTGCTTCTTTCTTTTCTGAAACTGTAGAAAAGAAGAAAGTCAGGAATTCAATAATAAAAATATTAAGCTCTCATTATAAAAATTTAGAAAGATGAATAAGTTTAAAGAAGAAAATGAGTAACACCGGAAAATATGTAGCTTATAGATAAACACGGTTAACATGTTTCTACAGAGACTTGCAGCTCTTTTTTACTTTGTGTATATGGGGGTCGGGCACAAAACTATTATGCCTTTCTATGAATTTACTGTGCTTCATCCTACAAAGGTAAATATAATTTACCATGAAATAATATTGATGCGTGAGCACTGAATCATAATATTTTCCATTGGCCACTCTAAAACCTATGTTCTACATATTATAGCATGATATTTTACAACAATTTTAGTCTTGTAGACAAGTTGCAAAAATAGTATAAAGTCTTTTTGTGTACTCTTAACCCAAATTCAGAACTATCAACATCTTACCACATTTGTTTTATCATTTAATCTTACTTGCTTCTATATAGATAATAGCTCGGTAGATAAAAATAGAGATTAAAAAGGGAAAACTTGTCTTCCTGGATATGCACAATACTTCTGACACCAAATATGTGAATTTTCTACACTCAGCACTTGAGTTTTCTGTGGACACCAGCTGAGTGACCTACAGGTCATTTCAACTCTGATACTATCCACCTGGAGTTAGTTTAAGATCCTGCAAGTTAAAGAACTCAGTCTCACAAGACCGCTCCCAAATTAGATGCCAATCACAAGTCCCGGGTTTCCACCTGTACTTCTGACTGGCTGGTTGTAAACTAGGGGTTCCATGACCCCCTCCTCAGTTCAATAATTTGCTACAATGACTTACAGAACCCAGGGAAACACTTCATTTACATTGATTGGTTTATTATAAAGGATACAAATGAACAGCCAGATGAAGAGGTATGGAGGGCAAGGTATGGGGGTAGGAGCATGAAGTTTTCATGCCCTCTCTGGGCTGGCCACCCTCCTAGCACCTCTGTATGTTCACTATCTCAGAAGCTCCCCAAACCACTTCATTTAGGACTTTTCTGCAGACTCCATCATGCAGGCATGATTAATTAAGTCACTGGCCATTGGTGATTGAACTCAATCTCCAGCCTCCCTGTCCTCCCCAGAGGCTGTGGGTGGGAATGGGGTTGAAAGTCCCAATTCTCTAATCACATGGTTGGTTCCTCTGGCAACAGCCTTCATTGTGGAGCTATCTAGGGGCTTTCGGCCACCATTCATCTCATCAACATACAAAAAGATACTCTTGGCCAGGCATGGTGGCTCACACCTGTAATCTCAGCACTTTGGGAGGCTGAGGCAGGAGGATTACCTGAGGTCAGGAGTTCGAGACCAGCCTGGCCAGTCTACTAAAAATACAAAAAATTACCTGGATGTAGTGGTGGGCACCTGTAATCCCAGCTACTTGGGAGGCTGAAGCATGAGAATCGCTTGAACCTGGGAGGTGGAGGTTGCAGTGAGCCAACATTGTGCCATTGCACTCCAGCCTGGGCAACACAGTGAGACTCTGTCTAAAAAAAAAAAAAAAAAGATACTCTTATCGCTCCAGAGGTTCCAAAGTCTTAGAAGCTCTTCTGTCAGGAACCAAGGAGGAACTAAGATAGACTATTACAACAAATGATTTTCCTAGCAGTTCTATTATTCAGGAAGATACAAGGGTGTTAGAAATTTTGTGCCAGGAACCTGGGATGAAGACCAAATACACATTTCTTATTATATCGCAATATCACAAAGATAGACAATTTTTTTCTAAACTACTTGAGAATAAGTTGTAAGTTGCAGACATCATGACCAATTATGCATAAATACTTTAGTGTACTTCAGTGAATTTCCTAAACACAAGGGCATTATTTTATATAACCACAATATAACATCAAAATCAAATTAACAGTGGCACAGAAATAGGGTCTAATCCCTAGACCTTATTCAAACATGGCCAACTGTCCCAATAATACCATTTGTAACAAAAATAAATTATATGCATGTATGTTTACATGAGTATGTTGGTATGTACATATGTATGTATTTCATGTTTCTGGCCTGGAATCCAATCCAGGATTGCACTTTGTATTTAACTGTTATGCTTCTTTAGTCTCCTTTAATGTAGAAACTTCCTCAGACTTACTTTTTTGGCCATGACACTTTTGAAGAGTACAGACCATCTATTTTGTAAAATGTCCTTCGACTTAGGTTAGTCTAATACTTCCTCATAATTAGACTCAGGCTTTGCATTTCTGGCAGGAACACCACAAAATATTGCATCTTTCTCAGTGCATCATGTTAGGAGGCACATAACAGAATTCTATCCCGTTACTGGTGATATTAACTATAATTGCTTGATTAAGGTGTTGTCTTTCAGATTTCTTCACTGTAAAGATACTGTTTTAACTGTTGTAACTAATAAACTTTGTAAATATGTATATGTGTGTATATATATGTGTATGTATATGTGTATATATATGTGTGTGTATATATATATACATGCACACACACGCAAACAAAATATATATATATACATCCACAAAAAAAATTACAGGCACCAGTGATATATATATGTGTGTGTGTGTGTGTGTGTGTGTATCTCTCCACAAAAAACTTATAGGCAGCAGTGAGATATATACATATATATATATATATTTGTGTGTGTGTATATATATACACAAATATATATATTTTCCCTAAAAATCTTAGTTTTTTAAAGTTTTTTTAAAGTTGGGTATATATATATTTTTGTGTGTGTGTATATTTATATATACACACACACACACAAAAACTTAATTTCAAAGTTTGTTAGTAACTCCCAACAAAATTGAATGTGTGTATGTACATATATATATATAAAATTTATATATATAGTTTTGGCTTTGATATTTAACATTATATTATGATCATTATCTCAGTAAATATTCTTCACTGAAGTATTTTAATATTTGCATAACATTTATTTATGTGGTTGGATCTCAATTTATTAAAAATACTTTTCTACTGTTGGTTATCTAGTTTGTCTCCATTTTTTGATAATAGTGTGGTGTGTTGTTGAGCATGTAAATTAGTTTGGTCATTATGAAAAACAGTATGGAGGTTCCTAAAAACATTAAAAATCAAGCTACCGTGTGATCTGGCAAACCCAACACTGGGTATATCCAAAGGAAATGAAATCAGTAGATGGAAGAGATACGTGTGCTACCATATTCACCGGAGCATTATTCACATAAACTAAGCTAAGTGTCCATCAACAAATGAATGGATAAAGAAAATGTGGTACATGTACAATGAAATACAATTCAGCCTAAGAAAAAATAAGGACATTCTGTCACTTGAGACAATATGGATGAACCTGGAGATCCTAACCTGGAGATCTTTAGGTAAGTGAAATAAGCCAGGCACAGAGAGACAAATACTACATGATCTCACTTATATGCAGAATCTAAAAAACTTGAACTTATAGAAGTAGAGTTACCAGGGGCTACGGATGAGAGTGAGGAGATACTGTTCATAATATACAACATTTCAGTTAGACCAGAGAAATAAGTTAAAGAGAGCTATTGTACAACATGGTGGCTATCATTAATAACAATGTATTATACTTTCAAATATTGCTAAAAGAATAGATATCAATTATCCTTACCACAAAAAAAGGTAAGTATGTGAGATAATGTTTATATTAATTAGCTTGATTTAGCCATTTCACAATGTATACATATTTCAAAACAATATGCTATAAATAATATATACAATTTTTGTCAATTAAAATAAATAAATAATATTGTAGTGAATATCCTTCTATAAGAATATTTCTCAGGATCTCTGATTAGATCACTTGAAGTAGAAATATTACATCAAAACGATCAGACTGTATGACCCTTTCTACATATTTTCAAAATCCTTCTTAGACTGGTTATACAAATTTACTACCCAACTGTCTCAGTCCATTGGAGCTGCTATGAAAAAACACCATAGACTGGGTGGCTTATAAAGAACAGAAATTTAATGGTCCCAGTTCTGGAGGCTGCAAGTCCAAGACCAAGACACCAGCAGATTCGGTGTGTGGTAAGGGCCTGCTTCCTGTTTTATAAATCACATCTTTTTGCTGTGTCATCACATGGCAGGAGGGAGGAGGGAGCCCTCTGGGACCTCTTTCATAAAAGCACCAATGCCATCATGAGGGCTCTCCCCTGATGATCTAATCTCCTCCCAAAGGCCCCACCTCCAAATACCATCACCCTGGGGATTAAGTTTGAACATATGAATTTGGTTGGGGCAGAAGGGGGGTGGGAGTGGGGAACATTCAGTCTATAGCACCAACTGTCAATTTACAATGTCATGCTTCTTTTTTAACCTTACTGGCATAAATTATGTTTTTGTCTCTGTCCATTTGAAAGGAGGGCAAATTTTAGAATGTGGGTACTGGCATTCTGCTTTTGTTTGGAAAGCTACGTAAGAATGTCACTCTACCTATGAGAAAATGCAGATAATCTATAAAACTCTACCTTTTCTTGATCATATCAGAGAGCTGACATTGTAAGCCAAATAAACAAACTGATTCCAAAGGGTGACAAGAATCTTTGAGGAGAGATGGGGTCCAAGGACTATTTCAGTTTTGACAGAACATGAGAGAAAGGCGGTTGCCATTAAATAAACTAAGAGAAAGTCAGCTAAAAATGAGAAAACATACTAAAAGCCAAGTGTGAGCTAGCATATCAACTTAAAATAACCATAAGCCCATGCAAGGTGAGCTCACACTTATGTGCAGGCTTGTTTCCACAGGCCTCCACGAGATGCTCACACGACACAAGGCAACAGAAATATCCTGTCAAGGATTTTGAAGACTGTGGTATACAGGTTATAAAAGCAACATAAAATACCAAACTCTGCATAACTATTGACTACAGTGACACAACCTGCCATACGATTGTGCAGACAGAAATGTGGTAACCATTGTTACCACAGTAACAACCAGTAATGTTAACTGGTGCCTATTACTACATATAAATACTATTTACCTCAGTTCTCATCATTCTTCTACACATAATATTAGACATTCAATACAAAATATAAGATACATGAAGTTAAAAATAGGGGAAAATGACCCATTTTCAAGAGATGAATCAACCATAGAACAAGACTCAGAGATGTTTCAGATACTGAAACTATTGAACAGAATTTTTAAAATAACTAGAATCGGCTTCTGGGTATAATGGGAAAAAAGATTCCACAGGATGACTTACTCTGAAGAAAATGACAATAAAACTTAAACATAATTTAAAAAGCAACTACCTGAAGGTACTGGAGAATAAACAGAAATGAAGAGATGCTGATGGGAGTGCATGCTTACTTTACAGATCAGAGATTGATAAACTTTTTCTATAAAGGGCCAAATAAAAGGCTTTGCAACTATTCAACCTGGCCACTGTGACACCAGAACAGTCATGGTTAATACTTAAATGAATAAAAATGGCTGCTTTCCAATAAAATTTTATTTATAAAAACAACATGGTGGGCCAGTTTGGCTACAGGTCAAACATTTCCAAGCCCTGTGCGAAAGAATAAGGTGTACTTTATTGTTGATACTTTAAATAGGGTGGCCAGAGAAGACCCCTCTGAGGAGAAATATTTTAGCTGAGACTTTAGGAAATGCCAGTGTGTTCTGGGAAAGGGAAAAAAAGTACACACAAGAGTTCTAAAGACTAGAAAAGGTTTGGGCTATTCCCAGAACTGTCCGAAGGCCTGTGCAGCTGGAATATGGTCAGCGAGTGCCAATTAAAGTCAGATAGTGGATAAGGAATATCATGCAGTGCCTGTAGGTCAGTGTGAGGAATGTGAATTTTCTTGGAAGTGCAAGAAAGAGTCATTGAAAGGTTTAAACATGCAGCAATGTGATCTGACGTGTATTTTAAAGGTCATTCAGTCCGTTGTGTGGAGGATGGATTGAAAGGTGGAGGACCGATGAGGAGCCCAGCCTGGAGATATTTGCAGGAATCCTGTGAAAGAAAACAGAAACTTTTACTTGGTGTTCATACACTGCTATTATTTGCCCTGTGAGGTCTTTTCATTCCTAGGAAGTAATGTTATTATCCCAAATTAAAATTTAGAAACCAAAGTAACTTGTCAAAGGTGTTGGAGCTCGGTTGTAAACCCAGGAAGACTAATTCTAAGGCCCATCTTAGACACCCTCCCATAGTCCTTTGACCTTAAGTTGTCCTTCCCATCACTGCTGATGGCCATGTGGTTGAATGGTTTCCAGAGCTCTTTGGCCCAATACAGCATGGCGCAGCATAAGCCATACCACCTCTGGCTTTTGGCACTTACTACAGCCAAAAGTCTGTTGCCTAAATGCAAGGGAGCCACAGTGTTCTCCACAGGCAACCTTCTGATTTCTGAGAGCATGTGCCAGAGGATGTTCACAGAGGAAACCTGGCTGAGCGTGTTTAAGGACCCTGCAAAACATGAAGATAATGTCATTATTCAGAGGCATCGTGTTGAAAAATATTGAAAGTGCTTTAAAAGCCAGTTTCTCTTTGTTCTTAACAGATAACAAATACCAGTTTGTCATCATCTTCAGGATTTAGTTTTTTGTTGTTGTTGCTTTTGTTTTTTATCAAACAGTAATCACTTTTGAGGGTATTTTATTGCTATCTCACGATTAATTCAATGAACTTGAGGGATAATTAATCTTTAGAGCTGAAAGGTATTTACAAGATCACCCAGTCTGATAGTTTACAAACTGTGCTCTGAGGAAGCCTAAGAATCTGGGGGAGAAAGGAGTAAACTCAAGAGGAAAACATCTCTTTCAACTCTAGCATTTTCTTTGATTTTAGGTTTTGAACTTCTGAATAGGAGTCTTAAAATGAAAAACAGAAAAAACAAATTCCCTTGGTAAAAATGCTTGAACTGACCTAGTCCAGTGCCTTACTTTTTACATAAAAGTAATTAAATAATTTGCTTAAGAGCTCACAAATGGTCAGTGATGGGGCAAGGACTGGAATTCTTAATCCCTGAATTTGTCATTTCGAGGATCAGTGTGGTACCATGGATAGAGAAAATGTTGGTCAACAGCCTTGGAGCTAATCATTACCAGTGTGTTTGGGCAAATCACTTTGCCTTTTTAAAGTATCCTCATTTATAAGAGAATTTTGTGGTATTTTGTTTTCCTTCCTTCCTTTTGCTATAATGTTTTCTCTCAGAAATGTGACTTTCAATGAATGAGGAGGGGTGAGATGCAATTTTAAAAGACAAGACTGGGACAATTCTCTCTTCTTAATTGTGCTTGCAAGTTTAGTTTAGCACTCTCCATCACAGCAGCTTTTGTCTCTTGTATTAACTAACGCAACCCAGAATAACCTTGCACTTAGCAACAGATCCACTAACATTTGTTTAGTACCTAGGTCTACCGAGCTCCAAAAAATTGAACAAGCCATTTTGTTCTAAGGGATGCGCCACTGTTATTAATGGTGTACTGCCATCTTCTGGTAACATGAATAATTACAGTTGCATCCGTGAAAATGAAATCCTTGAGGAACTTGTTCCTTTTTTGTTTTTATACCGCAGTAATAGCATTTAGAGAGAAAAAAATTGTAGGAATATCTTATTGTTTTTATAAGAAAATTTTAAAGATGACCTTTTTAGAGTAGGAAAAGTTTACATTTTCTGTGCAAAATGACAAAAGAAATAGGTACCCTCACCTGAGAAAGCCAAGCAAGCCAGGGAGAAGAAAGGCTGGAAGGCGCAGAACAGAGGCACCCGGAGGTAAAAGGAACCAAACCCTGGCGCGGGGCGCCGCCCTGCGGACACTCGGGTCCTTAGCTAGAGGGAAGGGAAGAGAGCTGGGCCTATGCCGAGGTGGAAATCCTTTCTCAGAGAACTTACCATGAACTGTGAGCTTGTGAGAGTCCAGAAACTCTGGGAAGATACCAGGTCCGCTGGCTATCAGGCCTAGTTCTTCAAAAGCAAGATCTCCCTCGGCTTGCCTACATTTCCCTCACCATATTTTAAAATAAACCCCTGTGGGCCTCTTTATTTGTTTGTTTTTCTAGAAGCCAAGATACGTTGCTACAAAGTGAGATTTTCCTCTGGGCTGCAATTGTGTCCTACAAAATATGGATTGTTCTAGAGAAACTCTTAGGCAATAACTTCGAAAACCATTACATCTGATAAGCATTTCTGCTTTCCTGTGCAAAAAGTGTCCTCCCAGCTGGGCGTGGTGCCTCATGCCTGTAATCCCAGCACTTTGGGAGGCCGAGGCGGGCGGATCATGAGGTCAAGAGATCGAGACCATCCTGACCAACGTGGTGAAACCCCGTCTCTATAGCCGGGCTTGGTGGCACACGCCTGTAGTCCCAGCTACTCGGGAGGCAGCAGAATTGCTTGAACCCGGGAGGCGGAGGTTGCAGTGAGCTGAGATTGCACCTCTTCACTCCAGCCTGGCAACAAAATGAGACTCCGTATCAAAAAAAAAAAAAAAGTGTCCTCCCAACACCCCCATCTAAGATAAAGTACCTGTGAAGAGGAGACTTTATATTAACAGATCTGCAGATGTGATTAAATTAAAGACTTTGAGATGGGGGATCATCCTGGATGTGATTTAGGAGAGACACATGTAATCGCAAGGATCCTTAGAAGAAGAGGGCAGACAGACTAAAATCAGAGACCTGCAATGTGACAGTTACAATGGAAACAGACTGGAGTGATGTGGTCACTAGTCAAGGAATCTTGGCCACAGCCTCCAGGAGCTAGAAGAGGCCAAGGATGGATTCACACCCGGGAGCCTATAGAAGGACCAGTCATGTGGATGCCTGGATTTTAGAACTATGAGACTTCTTTCAAACTTCTGACTTCTAGAACGTTAGGAGAACAGATTTGTGCTCTTCTAAGCCGTCAGTTTTGTGGTAATTTGTTACGGTGGCAATAGAAAATGAATTGAGTCTTTAATCAATAAAGGTTGTTTTAACATAATCATCATGCTATTATCACACATCCTTAATAGTATTAAGGAAAATTAATAATTCCTTAATACCATCAAATATCATATTTAAAGCTCCTTGATTTTATGGTTCTAATCACCTTGTATTGTCATTACCTGCTTTCACCACTAGACCATGACCTTATTAAGGTGTGGGGTTGATTCTAATCCGCAGTGGATCCCCTGCAGTGCCCGCATCCTTGCTTATAGTAGATGCTATAAAAACAGGTTAAATTGAAATGAATCGCATCAATGATAGCTTTGGCGTGAAGTTTCTGAAAATTCAGCTTCACTATTATGACTATATATGTTAAGTCAGAGAGACATCACAATATAACGAAAAAGTCTTGAAGCTTTTCCTTTATGTTTTCTTCTAGGAGTTTTAAAAATTCATGTCTTATGTTGTAAGTCTTTAATCTATTTTTAGTTAATTTTTATGTATGGTTTAAGATAAGGGTTTAATTTCAGTTGATTGCATGTGCATATCCAGTTTTCCAGTTTCCATTTGTTGAAGAGACTATCCTTCTCCTATTGTATATTCTTGGCATGCTTGTGAAGATCAGCTGATCATGGTGTGTGGGTTTATTTCTGGATTCTCTATTCTGTTTTGTTCATCTGTATGTCCGTCTTTATGTCAGTACCATAATGTTTTGATTACTCTAGATTTGCATTTTGAAATCAGAAAATGTGATGCCTCCAGTTTTGTCCTTTCTCAGGATTGATTTGGCTATTCATGGTCTTTTGTGGCCCTATATGAATTTTAAAATTGTATTTTCTATTTCTGTAAAAAATGTCATTTAGATTTTGATAGGGATTACACTGAGTTAATAGATTGCTTTGGGTAGTATGGACATTTTAACAATATTAGCTCTTCTAATGGAGGCTGTCTTACCATTTGTTTGTGTCTTAACTTCTTTCATTCATGTTTTAGTTTTTAGTATACATGCATTTCGCCTCCTCAGTTAAGTTTTTTCCTAGATATTTATTCTTTTTGGTGCTAATGAAAATGGATTGTTTTTCTAATTTCCTTTTCAGATGGTTCATTGCTAATGTACAGAAAAGCAACTGATTTTTTTCTTCTACCATAAGCTATTTCTTACTGAAAGGATAACTTTTTAATTTTAATTTTAATTTTTTTTTAGAGACAGAGTCTCACCCTGTTGCCCAGGCTTCAGAGCAGTGGCACAATCAAAGCTCACTGCAGCCTTAAACTCCTAAGCTCCATCAATCCTCCTGCCTCAGCCTCCTGAGTAGCTGGGACTACGGGCCTGTGTCACCATGCCTGGCTAATTTTTTTTATTTTTATTTTTTGTAGAGAAAGGGTTTTGCTTTGTTGCCCAGGCTGGTCTTGAGCTACTGGCCTCAAGGGATCCTCCTGCCTCAGCCTTCCAAAGTGCTGGGATCATAGGCATGAGCTGCTGCACATAGTCAGATATTTGTATGTTGATTTTGTATGCTGCAACTTTCTGAATTCATTTATTAAACAGTTTTTTTATGGAGTCCTCAAGGTTTTCTCTATATAAGATCATGTCATTTGCAAACCAGGACACTTTTACTTGTTTGTTGCTGATGTCGATGCCTTTTTTTTTTTTTTCCTTGCCTAATTGCTCTGGCTAGGACTTTCATCTTGGCAATGATTTCGTGGCTATGACACCAAAACTACAGGCAACAAAAGCAAAAATTAATAAGTGGAACTACATTAAACTAAAAAGCTCCTACCCAGCAAAGGAAGCAATCAACAGATTGAAAAGGCAACCTACAAAATGGGATAAAATATTTGTAAACCGTATATCTGATAAGGGATTAATCTCTAAAATACATAAGGAACTTCTATAACTTGAGTGAAAAAACTAATAACCCAATTAAAAATGAGCTAAAGGCTCGAATAGGTATTTCGCCAAAAAAGACATAAATATGGCCAACAGTTATATGAAAAAAAATGCTCACCATCTCTAATCATCAGGGAAATGCAAATCAAAACTACAATATGGTATCAGCTCAGACTTGTGAAGATGGCTATTATAATAACCCAAAAACCAAAAGACAATAAGTGTTGGTGAGGATGTGGAGAAATTGAAACCCTTGCACACTGTTGGTGGGAATACATAATGGTGCAGTCACTATGGGAAACAGTAGTATCTATCCAAAAGAATTGAAATCAGGATCTTGAGGAGATGTTTGCACTTCCATATTCATTGCAACATTATTCACAATAGCAAAAACGTGGAAACTGTAAATATTCATTGGCATATGAATGTATAAAGAAAATGCATGTTCATGCAATGCAATACTAGTCAACCTCTAAAAAAAGGAAATTCTGCAATATGAGACAACATGGAGGAACCTTGAGAACATTATGCTAAGTGAAATAAGTCAGTCACAGAAAGACAAATAGTACGTGATTCTACTTATCTGAATTATCTAAATTTGTAAAATTCATAGAATCAAATGATGTTTGCTGGAGGATGTAGGAAGAGGGAAATGGGGAGTTAGTAAAGCTTCAGTCGGCAAGATGCATAAGCTCTAAAGATCTGTTGTACAACACAGTACCTATAGTCAACAATTATGTATTGTACATCTAAAAATTTGTTGAGGGTAGATCTCTTGTTAAGTGTTCTTATTGCAATTAAATGTATGTATATATTTATATAAAACAAATATACACACATAGGTAGTCACTATTTATTGGTTTGCCACTCTGTATTATTTTATCAAATATTTGGTCAAACTGAAATGTCAAACTGAAATGTAGAGTAACTTAAACTTCGCCCAACAGGTGATTAGCAGAGATAAGATTCAAACCCTGGGAACATCTACTGTGAACCCACCCAATGAACTTTAGGAATAGCTGCTGCTTGGAGAGTTGAAGTTTGTCACAAAATATAGAATGGGGAAAAGATCATAAATGCTTAGGCAAGATAACTTCTTGATAGAATTCACATGCAGAACTGCAGGTGTAAGGAATAATAGACTGGAAGAAATGCAACCTGAGAGTCAGGCAAATTTGGTTGTGATTATTAACATTTAACGTAAAATATAATTTAGTTCCTGAGTTGACATGGAGTAAGAATGAATGTCATTTGTGCACAAAAAATCAGTTGCAATAAAAGCAAAATACAACCCTTAAAATGCCATGGTATGATATATTTCCTGGATGTTAACTGGATTCTTCACTCTCTAACTTGGTCATTGTAGTAGGCTAAATTATTCCTCCCCCAAATTTCCAGGTCCTCATCACTGGAACCTATAAATATTACCTTACGGGGCCAAATGGACTTTGCAGATGTGATGTAATTAAGGATCTTGAGTTGGGAGGTTATTCTGGCTTATCTTTGTGGGTCCTAAGCATGATCACAAATCTTCCTTAGAAGAGGGAGGGAGAGGGAGATAACAACACATAGGAGAGGGCAATGAGACCAAGGTGGAGAGAGATTTGAAGACGGTACATTGTTGGCTTTGGAGATAAAGTAAGGGTTCATCAGCCAAGGAGTGCAAGGACTGAGGCTCTAGAAGCTGAACAAGGCAAGGAAATGGTTTGTTCTCTAGAGCCTCCACAGGACACACCTGTAATAAAAATCACAACGTACGTGTGTGTGTGTGTGTGTGTGTGTGTGTGTGTGTATCAAGAAGCTCCTAATACAAGCAACACTGTGAATGGCTTTCAAAAACATGTTGAGCAAAGTAAGTATGTAGTAAATATACAATAAGTACTGTATGATTACATTTGCATAAACTTTCAGACTAGAGAAAACTAATCTATAGTGATAGGAATGTGTTTTCCCTGCGGTTAGTGGGAGTGACTGTTTGCAAAGAGCATGAGTCAACTTTTAGAATGATGGCAATGTTCTGTATCTTGATTGTGCTGGTAGTTACATGGATTTACACTTTTGTCAAGTCTCATTGAACATTGCACCTAAAATGGGCACAGACAATACCAGCTGATTCAGGAAAAACAAATTGATATAAAGAGCACAGGCATATGAATCCAAAATTGGAAGTGTGATTATGAAAAGTGCTAGTTCTCATCATGGGAGTTTTCCCACGATGACTGTAGCTTTCCTGAGGCTTTATAACAGGGTTTTGATCATGTTCTTGGGATTCTGTAATCACTCACTAACTGAATTGTTTTCCATCAGAGCTGTATTTCAGAAGGATTCTCTTGGAATATTTCTCTTGGATTCTCTTGGGTGCTATGGTCTCAATGTTTATGTGCCCCCAAAGTCATGTATTGAAATCCCAACTCCCAAGGTGACAATATCAGGAGGTGGGGCCTTTGGGGAGGTGATTCGGTCATGAGGGTGGAGCCCTCGTGAATAGGATTAGTGCCATTAAAACATATGCCCCAAGGGAGCTCATTGGCCCCTTCTGCCATGCGGGGATACAGTGAGAAGGTACCACCTACAAACCAGGAAGAGGGCCTTCACTAGACACTGAATCTGCTGGCAAGCCTTGATGTTGGACTTCCAGTCTTCAGAACTGTGATAAATAAATGATGTTTATCAGCCACCTTGTTCATGATATTTTATTATAGTTGTCTGAATGGATTAAGACAATGGATCTCCTTAGAAGTCAGCCAGCGCTGGAGTTTTGATTAACGGAGCAAACCCTGCAGCTGTCTTCCTGCAGACAAAAAGGCATATCTTCATTTCAAAACAAGCTCAGGTGAACCAGGCTCCCCCAATTCCATCCATTACAGTAGCACATAGCAAACCACATAACATTAAAATACAAAAACAAGCAGCTGCATCTCTTGAGACCCAGCAGGTTCTTTGGAAAATAACACCCATTGTCTCCAAATTTTATATTGGGGTATTCCAGGACAGCATTCTAAATACAAGGCATTGGGCTATAACATGCATTACTAGAGGCCAAAGAGGTGGTGGGATGAGTTCATTCTTTCTTAATTTGGGGAGGAAATCACCTATACTATGAAAGTCAGATAAAATTTATAGCCTCCCTCTCCTGACAAATGAACACACGAAAACAACTGGAAATAGATTTTGGGAATCATCAGCCCCCTTACAACCCACCCATGAAACATGATTTTTAAACAGTGTCCTAGAGAGTCCTGTCCACCCAGTGGGAGAGTCTGTGATTATGGAATAACAGACTGCTTTCTTTGCTCACCCCACCATTTTTCAACCCTTTATGTAAGCAAGTGGCTTTTAGAACCAGTCTACAACAGGACATAAAAAGGAGACAGATTTACCTTTCCATGGGAAATGTTCATTACTGGTTATATGAGTTCCAAGGTCGTATAAAGTGAGTCCTTACTACTGTATCATATATTATATACCTCCCTTTAGTAAATTTTTTTTGTAATATTTAGTTTTTTTCATGATAAGAATTACTTTTATAAGAGATGTTGGCAAATACGGGTCAGGAAGGTGCCCTGATTGCTTTCAGACAAGTGGAATAGTGTTATTTTTTTCTTAAACATGTGGACTTTCATTTTCTGCATAACAGAAAACATAATGGAAACTGTCACAAATGATCCTGGATGGTGGGTAATTGTCTAAACAGGACCAGTTTCCAATATTTACTTAAATTTTTATTTGAATTCCTTGTGGCAACTTTTCAAATTCTGCTTAGCCAAATAGAAAGATATCTCTTGGAGGAAGAACTAAAGCCTATTTCTTCTTTTGATTGCTCATGACATTTTAAAGGAAGTACAGTCTATAAGTTAAATGTAGTCTGGTCATCTTACTGTTTTGTGCCAGGAAACGTAACTGTATGTTTAGTCTCCATAATCCTCAGCTTTGAGTTACTTATTTTAAAATGGTTTTCTAGTAGAGTGCTCTTACATATTCACTTTTAGGTGTATTTCTCTGCTATGATTTCAATTGCTTTTGCCAGTTTTGGTCTGGAAGGGTTCACATTTGAAATGTCTGTCCAGCCTGCATGAATTAGTCCTTCTGAATATATCCAGCAGTGTGCAGGTTGAGACTGCCACCCACCTTATCATCACACTTTTTCCAACACTGCCCCTCATTTCTTAAGGTTTCTCTTATGATTTAAATCTTCAGTATAAATATCATGATCATATTCACTACAAGTATAGAGATGTCATCAAAATTGCAATTGATATTGTATACCATTCATTTCATTTTCTGTATCTTCCACTCTTTAAAGGATTTATTAAAAACACAACAAAAGAAAACATTTCTGTTGCCTGCTTTGTGTCAAGCCCTGTACTGGGCACTGAGGATACATGATTGCCAAGACACAGTTCTCATCCTCAGCAAATGCACAGTCAAAAGCAAATGTGAGGCTGTAAAATCAAGGGCAACATTAAAATAGATATAATTAGCATGCATCCTTCATTTGTTTTGAGCAGGGATTGTTTCTACTCTTGTTTGGTCTGTTGGTCAGGAAATCTTTTAAGAAAAGTATAGCAAATCTTATAGGATCTATGAAATATGAGATAGTGAGTGCATATAGTTAAGTGAAAAATCATAGTAATTTTAGGCACTATGTACATGTCGGTGTGGAGAAAGTAAAGCCTACAATGGAAGGCACAATAGGAAATGATAGAAACACAGGCAGAAATAACTTGAATGGACTGATCAGCAGTGTGACTTGACCAGGTTTATGTTTTAGAAAAATAAATCATTCCAGAATTATAGAAGATAGATTGCAAGGAGAATAGAGAGCATGATAAATCATTTAGAAAGCTAATTTAGAAATCCAGGGTAAAAATAGTGAAGTCCACTATGGCATTGGAAAATTGACAACAGAGGCCTGAACTTCATATTGCCTAGTTTCATGTTTTCATTTATGCTTTTTATAAGAAAAAGCAATATTGATAACTTTTATGACCATTTTTTTTCCATTTACGTTCTGCCAGTGATCAGTAGATGCATTTTTTTTTTTTTGGTAAAATAGTTCCTTATTTGCTTAAAATTGCAAGTTCTTCTACCTGAACTGTTTAAGGACCCTGCTGATTTACTCTGCTGATTCTGAATATATTTGGAAGGATTCGTTCTTTTATTTGAGGATTAGACAAGTGCCTGGACAAGGGCCTTTACTCAGCAAAGAATTATGGAAACTTGGGTACCTTTCATTTACCTTCATAGACCCAGGAAAAAGTAGAATGGGGTTGGGAGGACTGGAACTTCCTTCAGCTGCTGCAGCACGTTCAATGACACAGTAGATACATGTTTTGTCATTTGCCTCCAACAGGAGCAGGTAACACCAGCTCAGGTTGTAGGATTTAACTGGACATTGGTTTTTTCCCAGCTTTGGGAGGCAGACTGAGAGCAATGCAAGTAATGTCTAAGAATAGTTTGCTCTTTGTATCTAATAGGAATTAAAAGGTGCATGGAATCTAACCATATTTTGACCCTTATGTTTGTACTTTCTCATTTGTTAAAATGATTCAGGGACAATATGGTCTGGAACAAAAACAGAAAACACCAAAACTTTTTTTTTTTTTTTTTTTTCAAATCCATGATTTTAATGAATCCATTTATCATATAAAACTTTTAGCTTATTGATTTCACATTTTCTCCATTAGATCATGCTGTAATCTCTGAATATCTATTTTGTTGGTTTTGAGGATTAGTAACTAAATGTGTTAAGAGCTTTCTGACATATTTGAAATCGGAAGAATAAGCAACTCTGGATATATGAATATATTTAACTTTGCTTTTATATTAGCATATATTAGAAGAGAAAGATTGCAAGGAACCATATTAGTATTGTCCCAAAGTAAGAAACAGTTTAGTGGAGTACCTCTGGAAGAAGAATTGTGGGTGGGTGTGAAAAACGAAATGTGAAATATCTTCATTTATTTGGAGCAAATGTGCTTGACCTACTTACACAGGCGGGGGATCTTACCTCTCTTTAGAAAGCATCATTAAGGAAATTCTACATATGAAAGCAAAGGAAGGTGAACTGGGCCATGCATGAATATATGGGTGATTATTGTAAGATAATTTGTCAATGAAATCCTCATAATAGTATGAAGTATTATAAAATATAGATTTATAATCTAAGAAATAGAAGATGAAAATAATTTATAAACAACAACCAGAACATTTCTCCTCAGACTCAGAACATGTGTCTCTCCCAGAAAATTCTAGAGAATTTTAATGCTGAAAGAGCCCTGACTCCTTCTCTCCTTTGAGTTAGGGGCAAGTACTTCTTAGGAGGAATGCAAAGTGAGTGAGAGGAAGTGCAACTCTCTGCTCTTCTAGGGTATCTTTGGAATCTGAATGTAAAGATATTACAATGTTTGGTATCTATTAATAAAATTCCTACAAAAAAACCTAGTCATAGATTGGTTGAAGAAGGTACAGAGAGAGATTTTTTTTTAGACTACTCAAAAAAATGGTGAAACTAAACTCTCTATCATTATAAAAGTCCTAGACTAATCAAAATTAATGAATAAATGTAATACACATTAATTGAACACAAACTATGTATAAGGCATTGTGTTAGTTACTGCTTGGGATATAGAGATAAGCAATAATAATGATACTCAGGGCTTTAGAACTTGTACTGTAATTGGCTCTTTCATTTAGTTAAATGTTATTCTCTTGCACCTCATAAACCAGCCATCCCCAAATCATTGAAGGCCCTCAACAATCTCACAGTTTAATTTCCTTATGTCCTTGCTTGTGAACATCCCTCTGCTTGACAGACCTAGTAGCTGAAGGTAACATTTTAAGATCACTTCAATGAATTAAGTCCTACCCAAGACCTTTGCTATGGCTTGGCTGTGGACCCACTCAAATCTTATCTTGAACTGTAGATCCGGTAATCCCCATGTGTTGAGGGAAGAACCCAGTGGGAGGTAATTGAATAATAGAGACAGCTTCCCCCAGGCTGTTCTTGTGATAGTGAGTTCTCATTAAATCTGATGGTTTTATAAGGGGTTCCCTGCTTCACTTGGCTCTCATTCTTCTCTCTCCTGATGCCATGTGAAGAAGGACGTGTTTGCCTTCCCTTCCACCATGATTGTAAGTTTCCCAATGCCTCTCCAGCCCTGCAGAACTGTGAGTCAATTAAACCTCTTTCCTTTATAAATTACCCAGTCTCAGGTATGGCCTTATAGCAGCATGAAAACAGGCTAATACAGTAAATTGGTACCAGGTGTGGGGTGCTATTATAAAGATAAAGAAAATGTGGAAGTGACTTTGGAACTGGGTCATTGGCAGAGGCTGGAACAGTTTGGAGGACTCAGAAGAAGACAGGAAAATGTGGGAAAGTTTGGAACTTCCTAGAGACATAGAGGGCTCAGGAGACAGGAAGATGTGGGAAAGTTTGGAACTTCCTAGAGACTTGTTGAATGGCTTTGACCAAAATGCTGATAGTAATATGAACAATGAAGTCCAGGTTGAGATTGTCTCAGATGGAGATGAGGAACTTGTTGGGAACTGGAGTAGAGGTCACTCTTGCTATGCAAAGAGATTGGCAGCATTTTTTGCAGCCCTAGAGATCTGTGGAACTTTGAACTTGAGAGAGATGATTTAGGATATTTGGTGGAAGAAATTTCTAAGCAGCAAAGCATTCAAGAGGAAGCAGAGTATGAAAGTTTGGAAAATTTGCAGCCTGATGGTGCAATAGAAAAGAAAAATCCATTTTCTGGGAAGAAATTCAAGCTGGCTGCAGAAATTTGCATAAGTAACAAGCAGCCAAATGTTAATAGCCCAGACAATGGGGAAAATGTCTCCATGGCATGTCACACACCTTCATGGCAACCTCTGCCATCACAGGCCTGGAGGCTTAGGAGGAAAAAATGGTTTTGTGGCCCAGGCCTGGGGTCCCCCAGCTCTATGCTGCTCAGGAACCTGGTGCCCTGCTTCCCAGCTGCTTCAGCTCCAACTGTGGCTAAAAGGGGCCAATTTACAGCTCAGGCCATTGTTTCAGAAGGTTCAAACCCCAAGCCTTGGTGGCTTACATGTTGTGTTGAGCTTGTGGGTGCACAGAAGTCAAGAATTGAGGCTTGGGAATCTCCACCTATATTTCAGAGGATGTATGGAAACACTTGGATGTCTAAGCAGGAGTTTACTGCAGGGGTGGAGTAGTCCTCATGGAGGGCCTCTGCTGTGGGGGTCGGAGCCCCCACATAGAGTCCCTAGTGTGACACTGTCTGGCAGAGCTTTGAGAAGAGAGCCACTGTCCTCCAGATCCCAGTATGGTAGATCCACTGACAGCTTACACCATTTGCCCAGAAAAGCTGTAGAAACTCAATGCCAGCCCATGAAAGCAACCAGGAGGGGGGCTATACCCTTCAAAGCCACAGGGCCAGAGCTTTCCAAGGCTGTGGGAGCCAAACTCTTGCATCAGTGTGCACTGGATGTGAGACATGGAGTCAAAGGAGATCATTTTGGAACTTTAAGGTTTAATGACTGCCCTAGTGGACTTTGGACTCACATAGGGCCTGTGGCCCTTTGTTTTGGCCAATTTCTCCCATTGGGTGTGTTTACCCAATGCCTGTACCTCCATTGTATTAACAAATAATTAACTTGCTTTTGATCTTACAGGCTCATAGGTGGAAGGGACTTGCCTTGTCTCAGATGAGACCTTGGACTTGGCCTTCTGGGTAAATGCTTTAATGAATTGAGACTTTGGGGGACTGTTGGAAAGGCATAATTGTGTTTTGAAATGTAAGGACATGAGATTTGGGAGGGGCCAGTGGTGGAATGATATGGTTTGGCTGTGTGCGTACTCGAATCTCATCTTGAACTGTAGTTCCCATAATCCACATGTATCGTGGGAGGAACCCACTGGCAGGTAATTGAATCATAGGGGCAGTTTCTCCTATGTTATTGTTGTGATGGAGAGTAAGCTCTTATGAAACCTGATGGTTTTATAAGGGGCTTCAACCTTCACTTGGCTCTCATTCTTCTCTCTCCTACTGCCATGTGAAGAAGAACATGTTTGCTTCCCCTTCTGCCATTATTTCTCAGGTCTGTCTTTATTAGCAGCATGATAATGGACTAATACACCCATCCTGACAATTCCCCAACCTACAAATGACCTGTCTCTTTACAGCTCCCACTGTAGCTTTCATGCAGTAGATTTGTATCATAGAACCATTTTGCTTTTAATTAATCTGTTACTTAGTGTCACACTGACCTTGCATTATTTCCCTCTATCCCTACCAGAAAAAACAATCTATATATATGTGTGTGTATATATATAGAGATTGAGATTACAGGTTACAGAGGCTTTTTACTAAAATGGAATTGTGTTAACCTTGAAAATACAAGGACACAAAGGAATTTAAAAAATATTTCTGGATTCCCTGCTGTCATCCTCTAAGAAATACTATATGCTTCTGAAATGTGCCTGAATGAATGCTATGGTTGAGACAGAGCTCCTGCTTTATAGAAGCTTACAGTTTTTACAGAGTAGACTAGGAAAGCTCAAAGATGACTATGGTACAGGTGGAATAAAAACAGACTGTGGATGTATTATAAATGGGGAAATGACATTTATTTGGTGACAGGACAGACTTCATGGAAAAGGAGGCGTTTCAAATGGAGACCATTGGAAAAAAAAGATACCAAGAGAGAGAACGTTCCAAGACAGAGAAAATGACAGGACATATGTGGGAAAACAGCTCAGTTGGATCATGGTATCAATGCATTATGGAGGCCCTTAGATTCTAAGGAAAGGAATCTGACTTAATTCAATAGGCAATGGTGAGGCTTTGGGTTGATCAGCGAGAGCTTAGATTTAGGAAAACTCATCAAGTTGCTCTGTGTATGATTTGAGGCACATACCATATGGTATTCTCAATAAAATTTGGTCAAATGAATTGTTGAAGATATGACTTCACAAATTCAGAAGTACAAAAAGAAAAGAAAAAAAAAGAATGCAAAATAGTTTTCCATTGAGGTTGATAAAACAGTAACATTAAGTTTCACAAATTCTTAGTACTTGTTATGCTATGTGATATTTATGCTTGCCACAGGGCCTAGTGGGGATGTGGGTGATTTTACAAACTAATAGAAACATATGTGAAGGATAAACAGAGAGATTTTCTGCTATTATTTTGATTATTTTTATAGTCTAGTTGATTAATATTTTGAAAAGAGGTCAGGATAGAGTAGGGTAAGGAATCTTACCAAAGTATGAAATTGTCATTGATATTAGTAAAATTGAAATGTTCTTAAAGACTATTAGTGGGTGAAAGGAAATCCCCATAGAGATGGAGAACTTCAGCTGAGCTAGAAACAATATCCTTAAAGGAAAAAGCTCCACAAACTTTGGAGACATTGCACACTTAGGATATTTCCTACTAACACTTTGCAACACCTAAGGAACACTGCTAAGATTTTAGATTTACTTGGGTATTTGAGGACATGGGCTCCAACACAGATAGTTCTTTTTGCCAAAAGCAACAAAGCCTATTATTATATAATTATTATAAAATATTATTATAAAACTATAAAACTACCCATTTCTGTTTTTAGTTTCATCCAGATAAGACAGAAGGTACATTTAATAATGTTCTGAGTGTTCCAATGAATGCAGAGAAGACTGGCTGTACTGGAGGAGAAAAGCATTTGCCTGAAGTAGACATTATGAAGCTCAGCATATTCCAGGTAGAGCTGCAGATACACTAGGATGAAATCCCCTCTACCAAGATTAAGGTCAAATTCCTATATAATAAGTTAGTAATCTCCTGTAGATACGAGAGTTGCCTGTTTTTTAGTAGTCACAATTTCCACACCCACGCTAAGAAAACTGGGCCCTTGAGTGGGGCCCAAGGTTCTACAACTTAATTTAGTTTAATAGAAAGTGAGAATAACAAGCAGGGCCATGACGCTTTATCATTTTTCAAATACTGCCACATATTTATCTCAGTTGTTCTTTACCTCAAGTGAGGTACTTATGGACATTACCAACAGTATTCCCATTTTACAGTTGAGAAAACTGAGATTTGGAGAGATTAAGATACTTCCTAGTAAGTGACAGTTGCCAGTCCAGACATTTTTCTTAAAATCCTTTGCTATTTCCACATCATACTGTCATTCATTGATGTAAAGAAATTGCACTAGGAGACAGAACCAGCAATATTATTAATGTATTTATTTAAAATTAATGACATTTTACCATAATTTTCCTAAAAGTTTGGAGAGTATCTTGTAGCTAAAATAATGGAAAGGTACTAGAAAGAAAATAGCCCAGAGAAGTTGGGAGCTGAGTTGATGACAAAGCCATGTGATCTCCTTCTGTTTCCACTATGCTAGCTACAAGATACTCTCCAAACTTTTAGCCTTTTTAGAGACAGTTTCTGAAGAAGTGAGTCAGCACTACCCCTTTTAAACACAGAGGTACTAAAGTATTTGCTTTCCAAAGTATTCTCTCTTTATGTGGGGCCAAGAATGGAAAGATACAGATGAAGTGGTTAATGTCACTCCATCCCGCATAAAGCGTCTTGCACATAGTGTCTATTAATGTTATATAATTGTGATAGTGAATGTTATATGGCAACTGGCTGAGCCATAGTGGCCAGATATTCAGTCAAACATTATTCTGGATGTTTGTGTGAAGGAGCTTTTTGGATGAGATTAAATTTACATCTGTGGCCTCTGAGTAAAGCAGATTACCCTCCATAATGTGGGTGGGCTTCATCCAGTCGCCGATGGCCTGAATAGAAAAGACTGCCCTCCCCAAGCAAGAAGGAATTCTGCCAGCAGACTGCCTTTGGAATTGAAATGCAATTCTCCCTGAGTCTCCAGCCTGCTGGCCTACCCCATACATTTTGGATTTGCCAAGCCTATGCAATCACATGAGACAATTCCCTAAAATAATCTTTCTATGTGTACACACACACAGCCTGCTGGTTCTATTTCTCTGGAAAACCCTAATACAATAATGTTAGGTAATATAAGTAGTAAGTGTGTATATATCTGTGTGTATGTGTATATATATGTAATGTTATACATACGTAATATTTACAAGTAATAATATATATGTGTATACATATATGTAGTAAGTCTTCACTTAACATCATGGATAGGTTTCTGGAAATTGTAACTTTAAGCAAAATGACATATAACAAAACCAATTTTACCATAGGCTAATGGATATAACCAAGAGTTAGTTTCTACAGCAATATTTATGGTCACAAAACATTCCCGAACTTCTAAATAAAGACAAAATATTTCTACTATTAAATATTGAACTAAGTGTGAGTTTTATATATATATTTAAGAAAGATTAATGAACACAACATAATTATTTACCCAATTTTTGGTGAATCAGTGATGGCAGTTGTAATGGCAGTGGGTTAAATCAAGAAATAAAGGCCTGCAAAGGAAAAATTGTAAGGAGCACCTCTTCCCCTCATACAGCTCACAATCCCACGGATATGGCGGCTCACTGAGTGCTATTGTACTGCAGCATGTATTGCTGTCCATTTGGATGATTATCCTAGACTTGACAGATGTTTACAATCATTTGTCTTCATTCATTCATTCACTCTTTTTTCAATCTGCTTATTCCAGTTCGGAGTCATGGGTGGCCAGAGCTTATCTGGGTGGGAACTCATCTGGGACAGGATGCCATCCCATGGCAGGGCACACTCACACACACACCCACTCCCACACACACCCACTCCCACACTCACTCATCGTGGGACCATGTGAACCTCACACAGATGAAACCCACAGGCACAGCTTTAGGATGTGGGAGGAAAGCAGAAGTGCCAGAGAGAACGCACACGGACAATGGGGAGAGCATGAAGACTCCACACAGGCAGGGGCCCCAGTCTGGAATCAATGTTTTTTCTCACCAATGTTATAATTAAACGACTTTGAATGAAACAACTTTATTCAAAGACCTGCTGTATACACACACATATAGACACACACACACACACCTATTCAATGCAGCAAGGAAACAAAAGTCTTTCTGCCTTCATATGAAATTAAAACTAGCCTGCTAACAAGTGAATAAATAGTCCCTTCCAGAAGATGCCAGCTGCATCCTGGTTGTCTCTAAATTGAAGACGAGGGTTCAAGAAAGTAAGCAATAATCTCAGTTGGACTCTAGAATTGCCTTCATCTCTGTGTCAGAAACAAATAGGGACTAAATTTGTCTTCTAGGCATTTTAGGAGATCCTTTTCATTTGCTTAAACATATGGAGCAATTTTAAAGTGAAGGAATGTTTCATGAAACCTAACAGCTCATTTTGATGCATTTTAGAAAATAACATAACACTATTATCACTCAAGAAACATTAAATTCTGGATCCTGCCCACACCCGCCCTGGACTGATAGAGGTTTGTGCAAAAAGAATTTTGAAGGAGGGAGGGATTAGGGAACAGTGGATTTGTCCTGCCATTTTCTTGTGACTATGAAGTAAGCAAGGCTTTGGATATTATAATTATTTCAGGAAGAACTCAGAGGGTGCTGGGGTTCACTCTCACACTGATTGGATTGGTGAACATAAATGAGGCAAGTGAAAACAAGGAGAGGGTATGAAATATGTGTTCTCTAGTTTGAGCCCTGGCCACTTTCATCCCAACACATGCCAAGGGAGATATGGGAAAAATCTAAGTCAAGGATTAGAAGAGAGAATGCTTTTTTAAACTTCAAACGCTTTTATTGAGTAAACACTGACTGTATAAAATAGCAAAGCAAATGATAGGAAAAAGATCTTTTGGAATAAAAAAAATTTCCAAGCGAATTGGGGATTATTTGGAAGAATGAAAGCCACAACTATGTTAGCAATTCCTTATAGCTTTTGTGGATAACGAAAACAGAAAGCCCAACACTCATAACTACAAACTGATTTTTCTGTTACTGTGGAAAAGGCCTAGTAAAACATTTTCTAACTTTTATGTTTACAGTACTTGTCTGGAATAATTCCTGAGAAGAAAATATCCTCTTTACAATTCTGAGTATTTTATTTAAAAAGTCATATATATATATATATTATCTACCAAAAACTTTGAAGAAATTAGTCTTTATTATCTTCAGTTAAAATGTTAACTACTAAATAGAAATGGATTAATCAAGATAGTGACGATTTATTTTCACAATATATGTTAGTTTTTAAAAATGTGTGGTTACTATTCTAGCAGCTGTACTGATTTCTGTCATTCAAGCACTGCTGCTCCTGTTCCACTTCCCATATTTTCATTGCCATCAGTGAGTTCCCATTGTCATGATGTCTGTAAACTCATGTTTGATGTAATTTACAAGGAGATTCTCAGGGCCCGTGAAAGGCAATCACATAAAGTATAATCTCTTTAAAGTGCTTCTTGGATCTGTGGCAACGGATTCTACGCTAAGAATTGCACCCCTGCTCACAAACACCCCACCATAGTTTATATGCACACAGCTTCCTCTAATTTGAATGCAAACGTGCTCTAGGCACCCATGAGTAAAGGTACAGATAGGGTTCTGTGCAGTGGGGCACATCCTTGTGCGTTTAGTGAACAGAGCCTGTTGGTTTTGCCTTTCTCATTTGCCCAGCAAGAGATCATGGATTGTACATCTGAGGCCACTTCTTGGCAACTGTCAAATCTGCTTTGCTTGCTGTCTTTGTATTTCCTGCTGATCTGTTTTCTACTTTTCCCCAGTGAACTTTGCACAGTGTGGTAACACACAGCTGGGGAAGAGAAATGGGATTTTGGTATCCGTGTTGGGGGGATCACTAATTTGACAAAGTTGCTGAAAGATAGGGTTTTATCTCTGCTTTTCACAATGATATTGCCTTACTGCTGGGCCATCTTCTCTTTTGTATTTGAGAGTGAATCTTCCTACTAATTTTATCCCTAGAAGACTTAATAAGAGTCTTGAAAGTACTAAATTGTATGTACAGGAAAGTAATTTACTTTGGAAATTAAAAGATATATTTAGGTTGGTGCAAAAGTATTTTCATGGCAAAAGCCGCCAATACTTCTGCAGCAACCTAATAGAATACATGTATTCCCTTGAAAAATTTAGATTGAATAAGATCAATATCTAGGTTGACATTTAGCGTTTAGATCTTTGGACTTTGTGTTTATATGGAAATTACTAGCATTTTTATATTTAACGAAGTTAAAGGGAATCATAGCATTCAAGTGCTGAACATGTTTTAGCTGTATATTTTATATATATTTTAGCTATAATAATCAGCCTCCTTTATTTTACAGAGAAGTAAACTAAGGCCTAGAGCCAGTAAGTGACATAGTAAAGTCATATGGTACAGACTATTACTGGCAGAATAAATATTTCCTAAAAATTAGGCCTGTGACCCTTCGTCAGCAGTATATAATTTTTAAGAGTGAAGGAACTGTTGGCTTTAGCAAAATGGGATCAATCTACCTTTTGAAACCTTAACAGTGGTAATTCTATACAACTCCTTTTTCTTTAATGCCCTTCCTGTTATTTTTTTTAAATTTTAAGTTCTGGGATACATGTGCAGAATGTGCAGGTTTGTTACATAGGTATACATGTGCCATGGTGGTTTGCTGCATCTATCAACCCATCATCTAAGTTTTAAGCCCCACATGCATTAGATATTTGTCCTAATGCTCTGTCTCCCCTTTCTCCCTATCCCCGATAGGCCCTGGTATGTGATGTTCCCCTCCCTGTGTCCATGTGTTCTCATTGTTCACCTTCCACTTATGAGTGAGAACATGCGGTGTTTGGTTTTCTGTCCCTGTGTTAGTTGGCTGAAAATGATGGCTTCCAGCTTTATCCATGTCCCTGCAAAGGACATGAACTCATTCTTTTTTATGGTTCCATAGTATTCCATGGTATATATGTGCCACATTTTCTTTATCTATTCTATCACTGATGGGGATTTGGGTTGGTTCCAAGTCTTTGCTATTGTAAATAGTGCTGCAATAAACATACATGTGCATGTGTCTTTATAGAATAGTTTATAATTCTTTGTTTATATACCCAGTAATGGGATTGCTGGGTCAAATGGTATTCCTTGTTCTAGATCCTTGAGGAATCACCACACTGTCTTCCACAATGGTTGAACTAATTTGGACTCCCACCAACAGTGTAAAAGCATTCCTATTTCTCCACATCCTCTCCAGCATCTATTGTTTCCTAACTTTTTAATGATTACCATTCTAACTGGCATGAGATGGTATCTCAGTGTGGTTTTCATTTTCATTAATGACCAGTGATTATGAGGTTTTTTTCATGTTTCTTGGCCGCACACTTTCTTTGGAGAAGTGTTTGTTTATATCCTGCATCCACTTTTTGATGGGATTGGTTTTTTTTCTTGTAAATTTGTTTAAGTTCCTTGTAGATTCTGGATATCAGACCTTTGTCCAACGGGTAGGTTGTGGAAATTTTCTTCCATTCTGTAGGTTGTCTGTTCACTCTGATGATAGTTTCTTTTGTTGTGCAGAAGCTCTTTAGTTTGATTAGATCCCATTTGTCAATTTTGGCTTTTGTTGCAATTGCTTTTGGTGTTTTAGTCATGAAGTCTTTGCCCATGCCTATGTCCTGAATTATATTGCCTGGGTTTTCTTCTAGGGTTTTTATGGTTTGGGGTTTTACATTTAAGTCTTTAATTCATCTTGAGTCAATTTTTGTATAAGGTGTAAGGAAGGGGTTCAGGTTCTGTTTTCTGCATAGGCTAGCCAGTTTTCCCAGCACCATTTATTAAATAGGCAGTCCTTTCCCCATTGCTTGTTTTTGTTAGGTTTGTCGAAGATCAGATAGTTGTAGATATGTGATGTTATTTTTGAGGTCTCTGTTAGTTCTTCTTTTCCTTACTAGTTAACACTATCACAACTTAATAAAATGGCACGATGTAACATGGTTTTCTCATGTCAGAAACTGCTAGACAGTAATAGAACCCAGGCTAACAGCTGACTGGGACTTCAGACTTTTCTTCAATTGCAACAAATTAACCAGAAAGAAAAAAAAAAAACAAAACATATTTAACAGAGGTTCACACAGAGCGATTCTAACAAATATTGGATTTTTGTTAGCCAAATTACAATTATTCTCTCAACAAGCTAACAACCATTAGAGGAAACTGATTATCAAATGAGGATGAAAAATAATTTTTAAATGCCTTCTTCAAGGTCATGTTAATTACACAATTCAGCATAGTTTCTAAACCATCTCTTGATTTTACATAGTAAAACTGATAGAGGAAAATATGGATAATCAAAATTCACAGTTAATCTCCAAACTTCACTTTTTATTCTTAAAACTCATTTTCTTTGTAAATCGCTGGCTGAAGATATTACTCACTAGAATTGTGTTTTCCATGCCTGTATCTGGAAGCACTCGGTAGCCAATCCACCAGGGTGATCAAAGCCATCCAGTAGGTTAATCTTAGCATTGCTCCTGATTACACAGCCTTCAAACGCCAGGCTCTAGCCATCCTGGATTTTCCTGAATATGGGGGGTGGCCACAGGGGTATCCCACTTGGACCTTTCAGAGAACTTGCCGTAATGAGTGGAGTCAGGCTACTGCTTCCAGATACAGTGCTTTTGAGGTCTGCTGGAGGCTTAGATCTGGGGACATCCTATTCCGACGCGGCCTCCAGTCAATAACTGGAGGTCATTTCCAACCAGAATGGGACTCCTCAATGAGAAATCTTTGTGCTACATCTCCTTGATGGACTGGCCAGGACTTCCTCAGAATTATACTGCAGTCTGAGGCTATTTCTACCCTGTCTTCCTCCTTCCTACTCTCCTTTTATAGGCTTTCCTTGACTACTCCTGCTCCCTTTTCTGCTATCTTTCACAGGCACTATCCCTAAGAAACAGCTGGAATTCCTAAGTCCACCTTGGCATCCACTTCCTGGGTGACCCAAGCTGACACAGTGAGTTAACTGACACTCTTTAATAAATCACTGTTTTTTTGCATCATTTATCATAATTGAACACAGTCTATATATCCTGTCTGAATGAGCAACTTTGCCCCTTCCTGCCTCCACAGCTTCTTTTGAATGGGTGGGTCTAGCAGCCATATTCATACCAAGTGTCCTTGGACCAGGTGTAGACACCTGATTAAAGCTGAGTTAATCATGGATCTTTCTCAAGAATTTAAATGAAGAGATACTGAAATAATGGTTATTTGGTATTGAGAACCAGAGCTGTACGTTTATGTTTAGGATTGAGGCCAGAAATGATACCATGGTAACATCAAACCTCATATAATATGTAGCTCTGAAGAAACAGAAACTAAAGATCAGTGGTTGCCTGGGGGCTGGAGGAGAGAGGGATGAACAGGCAGAGCACAGAGTTTTTAGGGCAGTGAAAATACTCGGCATGATACTGTAGAAAGGAAGCCAGTCTGCTGCAGATATGGAAAAAAGAGCAAAGATGAAAATGATAGCATCACCACTTTGGAAGGCGTTTTGACAGTTTATTACCAAACGAGACATACTCATCATACAAGCCAGCAATCATGCTCTTTGATATTTATCCAAAGGAACTGAAAACTTACATCTATACAAAAACCTTCACATCAATGTTTATGATGGCTTTATTCATAATTGCCAAAACTTGGAGCAACTGACACATCCTTCAGTGGGTGAGTGGAAACTAAACTGTGGTACATCCAGACAACAGATTACTCAGCGCTAAAAAGAAATGAGCTATTAGGTCATAAAAAGGCATGGTGGAAATGTAAATGCATATTACTAAGTGAAAGAAGTCAATCTGAAAATTCTACCTACCGTATGAATCCAATTATGAGACATTCTGGAAAAGGTAAAACTATAAAGATAATAAAAAGATCACTGGTTGCTGGGGAAGGGGTAGTGGGGAGGAATGAATGAACACATAGCACAGAAGTTTTTAGGGCTCTGAAAATTTTCTGTATGATATTTTAATGGTAGATACATGTCATTATATATTTGTCCAAACCCATAGAATGTACAGCACCAAGAGTGAACCCTAATGTAAACTATGGACTCTAGGTCATAATGAAGCGTCAATGCAGGTTCATAAATTATAACAAATGTTCTACTCTGGTGGGGGATGTTGATAATGAAGAGTATGCATGTGTTGTGGAAGCATATATATGGGAAATCTCTGTGCTGCTTTCCCAATTTTGCTGTGTACCAAAACTGCACTAAAAACATCCTTTAAAACAACAACAACAACAACAGCAACACAAAGAAAATGATTGCTTGATGACCAAAGCCATCATCCCTTGGTCCTAGATCTCCCAAAGTCTGGCTGCACACCTGGATGCTGGGCTCTGTGAGGTCCCTCTGTGCTCTTACATTAAATTTCTAATATTAAAGCCAGTTTGAACCATAAAACAGTTTCCAAGACAATTGCTCAAAAGGAGGATTTTCTGCATATTCATCTCAGACTTGAGTTGAGCCAGTTCCTTTCCTGATACTGAAAGGTGAAGCCAGCTGAGCTTCTGGGTTGGGTGGGGACTTGGAGACTTTTGTAAATGCACCAATCAGCACTCTGTGTCTAGCTAAAGGATTGTAAACGCACCAATCAGTACTCTGTAAAATGGACCAATCAGCAATCTGTAAAATTGACTAATCAGCACTCTGTAAAATGGACCAATCGGCAGGATGTGGGCACAGCCAAAAGAGGGAATAAAAGCTGGCCACCCCAGCCAGCAGCAGCAACCTGCTCGGGTCCTCTTCCGTGCTGTGGGAGATTTGTTCTTTCACTTTTCACAATAAATCTTGCTGCTGCTTACTCTTTGGGTCCACACTACCTTTATGAGCTGCAACACCATGAGGGTCTGTGGCTTCACTCCTGAAGTCAGTGAGACCATGAACCCACCGGGAGGAACAAACAACTGCAGACGTGCTACCTTTAAGAACTGTAACACTCACTGTGAAGGTCTGCGGCTTCACTCCTGAGCCAGCCAGACCACGAACCCACTAGAAGGAAGAAACTCTGGACACATCTGAACATCTGAAGGAACAACCTCTGGACACACCATCTTTAAGAGCTGTTAACACTCACTGCGAGGGTCTGCGGCTTCATTTTTGGAGTCAGCGAGACCAAGAACCCACCGTAAGGAATAAATTCTGGACACAATACCATTAAGATTGACAGTTACTATCAAACTGCTGTCTTTTTGTTCTTAACCATTTGCTTGCATCATATAGAGTGATATAGAGCAACTGGGGTAAAGGGGCTTGAAGAGCATAAGGCTAATACTGCTTTTCTTTGCATTTTATTTCTAATCCATGTTCTTCCAAACCACTAAAATCCAAGGTACTTTGACATCTACTTTTCTAAAATATACAATGCAAGTGGACCAGGTCAACTACACATTTCAATTTAATTCAATAAACATTAACTAAGCACCTGTTATGTGGCTAAGCGATATGCTACTGCTTATCAAAATGATGACTATAAACATAACCCAATGCACAGAAGTTTAATAATATCATTCAGTAGAAAAGTCACATGCACATGAAATTTAAACACACACACTATATATATATATATATATATAAGGTGTCAAATTTAAGGCAATATTTATTGCAGTTAAGTGCCATGGCAGACAATGCTTTTGCTCTAGTTGAGTATCACTGATTACATTTCAGATCTTTATAAACCAATTATTCTTTGAGTTTAAATACTTTTGAATGTGTAAGAACTGTCACCTCTCTTGGCCAGTGAACTCTTCCTAGGAAGGTTATGTGCTTTATTTTGAACCCCTGAGAACCAAAAATGGGCTGAAGTTACTTAATATACATGATTGATTGAGGTTTAGGACAATGCAACAGAAAAGTGTTCCTGTGTTCTACAGGTCTTTCTTTTGCTCCTAGGGTATTTAAACTTTTGATTTTGTCATTTTCACATGCAGTGTGAACTGGATACTACAAGTATCAATGTTAAAATGTGTTTATGTATCAGGCCCAGTGAAGTGGCTCACACCTGTAATCCCAGAATTTTGTGGGGCTGAGGCGGGAGGATTACATGAGTCTGGGAGGTCAAGGCTACAGTGAGTCATATTGTGCCACCTCACTCTAACATGGGTGACAGAGTGAGACTGTCTCAAAAAACAAAACAAAACAACAAAAAACAAAAGCAAAAAAAAAAAAATCAAATATTTTATTCTAATTGACATCTGAATTTATAAAAATCATTTTCATTCAGAATGAAAAAAGTCAAGTCAAACAAAATATGTAAGTTAAAAGATTCAAAAGATTTACAGTGTATCTGAAATTATTCATTGTCCATTTATTTACAAGTGATTAAAATGTATCCTTGACCAATAAGGTTTGAGACTTTAGAATATTAAGTGTTTAGTTAGGACCTTGAAACAAACTGGTTTTTCAAAACACAGCAAATAAAAATATTTTAATAAAATGATTTGGGGATTATCCTTGTAAAAGCCACCCTAAGGGCAAACATTATTTATTTAATCAAATTTTGCCAGGGATTTGCATTCCCTGGGAGGTTGTTCCAAATCCTTTAAATTTTACTCAGGTCCCCATCCTAATACTTTCTATCTTGCAATACCCAGCAGATGAAATGAGCCTCTAATTATTTTACTGACAAAAATCAGGAAACTCAACAAGCTTTCCCCAATATCTGCACCTTTGTCTTATCTAATAGCCTGTTTTTCAATCTCAGAAGAAGATAGGCCTCTTCTGTTTCTCATCCATTCTCCCCTCACCTCTAGGAGCCTGCTGTACCAACCACCTCACTGTCTTCTGATGCCTTTCCTTTTGCCTTCGAATATTGTATTCCATAAAACAAGTGAACAAATTAAACTTCATAAGACACTGTCCTTTAAGTTTATACTCTTTTAAACAACTTACCCTCTCTTCTCTACCTTCTCACATTTTTTGACATAAGCAGCTTCTTTGTCTCTTGAAGGCTTGCTTCTTTCACAGGCCCTTCTAAACCCATGCCAACTGGATACAACCAAGATGTTCCCTGCTGTTCTGAATGTGGCAAGGTAGATGCACCAATGCATGGGCTGGCTGCTGCTTTGAAAGCCTTCTGTCAGCGTTGTCACTTCTGAGACCTGTGATCCCCAGACACTACTCCTCAAATTGCCTTGTTGCTCTGTTGACTTTTCCAAAAGGCTCCTCACTGTTCTCTCCAAGTTCAGCCCCTCTTCATTCCGATGATCCCAGCACAGTCATGGCCCTAAAACCCAACTGGGATTGGGTTCCTTCATTGCCTAGAAGCCTTTATGCCTCTTTTATGCCTGCTGATAAGTTAAAACCTCCCTAGCCAGCCACTTGGGTTATTCACACAATGACTGTCATCCCTCTGCAACTCCTTTCCACACCCTGCAATCAAGGCTGCCTCAACTCTTTTCCACCCATTTATTTGGGCTTTCCAACCTCCTTGTCTAGAATCTTTCCTTACCTTCAGGAGAGGCCAATCAGAATCTACCAGAACTTGAAAGCCCAAATCATTGCTACTGGTTTGCTAGTCCAGAGCTTTTGCCTGAAGCTCCAGAAGCTGCTGACAAATGGATATCAGGGCAGTTATCCTGGCCCTGGATTCTCTTCCTTCACCAGGCTGTAGGTTCTTTGAAGGAGGTGGCTAGAAAAGCTGATGTAGAAGAATGAACAGAGTCAGATGGACTTAGATGCGAGTCGCGCTCTTACTGTCTCTGTGGCCACAGGCAGGTTACTTACTGTTCTTAATCACCTGTTTCCCCAAATGGAAGAGTGAACTAACAATTTGTCATAGAACTGTGGTGGAAATTCCATGAGATAGGAAATAAACATCTGGCATCCAAACACACTTACAACTTTTCGGTTTTTTTGAGATGGAGTCCCACTCTATCGCCCAGGTTGGAGTGCAGTGGCACGATCTTAGCTTACTGCAACCTCCACCTCCCAGGTTCAAACAATTCGACTGCCTCTACCTCCCAAGTAGCTAGGACTACAGGCATGCACCAACATGCCTGCTAGTGTTTGTATTTTTAGTAGAGATGGGGTTTCACCATGTTGCCCAGGCTGGTCTTGAACTCCTGACCTCTGCCTGCCTTGGCCAACCAAAGTGCTGGGATTACAGTCATTAGCCACTGTGTCTGCTTCCCCCCCCCCCACTGTATAATTCAGATTACTCAATTTAGGTTGGAGCTGCCTATGGTAACAAAGCATCCTTTTTTCTTTTCTTACTTTTTTTTTTTTGGCAGAACAGGCTATATAGAATATAAATGCAAACACTTGAAAATTTCACATTTATTCTCATTTCTCTCTAGCGAAGCAAAAAAAGAACTATTCTTCCTTGAAATGAAGACAGAAGGAAAAAGGGAGAGAGAACGGAAGAAAGGGGAGAAGGATTTTGGTGTGGAGGAGGGAGAGAGTTTATTTAATGTTTTTATATGAGAGAAATGGAATGTTATTCATCTGGAAACAGAGAAGTGCTTCCAAAACACTGAATTTATAAAGACCAATTCCTCCAGATTTCAAAAATATTACCAACACAGGTCAGCCTGCAAATCAAATATGTATTTTTCATTTGTTCCCCAATTCTATCCCTCCAGCTTTCTGAAGTAACCTGCATGAAAATCACTGTAGATGAGCCTTAAGCAACTGCTTGTCTATTTTCTTACCATGCTTGGCCAGGAGTTGTGAACATTGGCTTGGAAGACCTGGTTTAGCAGTGACCGTCAAAACACCTCACAACTTTGCACTGGGCACACACTTTGCTGAGTAGGGCAGTAAGTAAAATTGGGCTTTGGCTCACTGCAGAAAAAATGTTATCCTAAATATCCACAGTAAAAGGAAGTGGGGAGGTTCTGTTCTCATCAAGTAAGTGAAGTTCACTAAAACGTATCAAGCCTCTCACAATGAAAATAGCAACTATAAATGTGAGAAAAATATCCCAGGTTCTATCTTCTACAGGTTACTGACTCAGTCCCTTTTGAGGATACTGAAGATATTCCCCAAAGGAAACCTGCATTACTTTTAATCTGCTATAGAACTTGGCTTTGCATCAGTCATCCCAAGAAATTCTAAGAACTTCAAGATGCATTAATCCTTAGTGAACTGGATCTATGTAATATACTCATTCCAAGTGTTTTGGCAAAGTAGCCCTATGTCACTAGCTTAATTGGTGGCAGATTATTTTCCAGCTGTCAAATAATCTTTTCCTATTTAGGAGTCAGAAGTAAAAACATTCACTCATAAAGGAATTGAATAACTTGGAACGTGAACAACATAAGTATTTATTTGAAAAACACTTTCCATTTAAGTAAAATGGCAAATTAGCTAGAGTAGCTTCTCACTGCTAATTCTATTTGCACTCACAGTCACTTTTATTCATCATATTCAAAGATATTGCTACCAAAAATGATTTCACAAAGTATTTAGAAAAAATATATACAGTCTCTCTAATAGAAAGTTAATTAAAACAACAAAGCTAGGCAATATCAAGCTAAGATAGGAAACCAATTGACATGTATAAACACAAATAAATAAATATGTACAAAAGAATCTATGCCAACAATAGACAAAAATCTTTACAATGCGGTAAATGGTGACAAGAATGGAAAATATCTCAGGATCCTAGACTACAACTCTAACACAATGTAGTTTAATAACAGGGAAAAAGAAAAGAAAACATAATGAAAAGAGAGTCTGAATAGATGCTATTCGCAAAGGTAGGCTGAACTAAATTTAGGCTCCCCAGCTAAATTCCTGACCCTCATCTGATGGGGGCCTAAATGGAGGTGAGAACTGCATGCTTAGAACTGACAACAGAATTTGGCTCAATCTTTCAAATCCATTTACAAATGTTTCTGTTGAGCAATTTCTTAATTTTTTCTCATCTGGTTATTGAAAATTTCTAAAGTGGAGCTGACATTGTCAAATATGAAAAAAATATTTTTCTGGAGCCATATGAATATGAGTAGAAATCAAAAGCAAAGCCATTTTTGAAGCTATATCTTAATTACTATTGACTAAGAACTTTGGGCAGAAATCTGACTAGTTAGAAAGCTAACTAATTAAAATCTACCATGAATGTCTAAGGTATTGAGGGAAATGTATATGAATATTCAGTGACTAAGATTCATTTTCATCTATATGTTGAAACCTCTGCCAAAATAAGCAGCCTGTTAATATACGCCTATTGAAAAGGATTTGGCTCTGCTGTAGTGAATCTCAGTGACCTTAGATTTACTATTCTTTCCTACTGAATATAACCTTCCCCTGTGAAAGCCACGCTGGGTAATGCTCTTGTCTCCCAGGATGGTGTTGCAGGATGTTGCAAAATGGAACAGTAATAAAAAACCCACTACCTCATTATCTCATCATCTGCTGGAGCCGGGCAAATAGCTTCCTGATTGAAGCTCAGCAAAAGGTGAGAGGTCCCGAGGGTTGCTGTGTAGCCTGAAAGCTCTCCCATGTCTCAGCCTGCAAACTGCCTGTTTTTTTGGGGGCAGAGAGGAAGGCCTCTAGGTTCCAGGTTCTGAACTTTGCGTTTAAGCAGACTGGCTTTACCAGAACGTCTCCTTTTCTTATCACTTAACGGTGTTGCCTCCCAGAACCTGATACTTCCCAGATAACCCAGAGCAAATGTGAAAAAGTACAGCATGCACTGAGACCGATTTCTAAGAAACTACATGGATTCCATCATCTAAGAACAATTACAGTGTGGTCTCCTATACATTCATTAGCAAGCAAGCATTACTCAGAATAATCTGAGAGTTAGGTAAGCTGCATAACAGTATGCAAGGCTCCTATGCAGCAGCCGATCCATAAATAATACACCATCTATCTTGCCAGACCTCCTTAGGCTCTTATATACTATAACCAGAGGACTGACACACAAGGAGTTTTTAGACTAGCTATTGCAGACACAGCTGTTTATAAATTATTTTGATTATTATGACTCACCCATATGTCTCACTTCATATTCCTTGGAACAAAACTCTCAATGGGGAAATACGAGGCTTTCATTTGTGTGCTAGGAAATGTCTTAAAATCTCTAAAGCAAGGAAAGAACCAGAGAGTCTCAACTGTGTGTCTCCTAAAAGGAATATTCCACTGCATACAGCTTGCCTAATGGAAATTCTCCTTCCTCCCCCAAGCCTATGGGCTTAATATACAGTAGAGGGGCAAAAGTAGAGGTGTAAGATCATTCTTAAACAACTCCTGGGAGGTCCACATCGATGGAACATCAACACTAAACTTAACTCGAATGTATGGGATTAAATTATACTTAATGCTTTGGCCCTATGCCTTGAATAGAATAAGTAAAATATTAGAAATTCATATAGCCTCATTTAACTAGGTCAACATTTTGGGAAAACTTTCTTAAGCATGTTATGGTTCTGAAGGAGTAATATTTAAAATAATAAAAAAATCCTTTGGGTCAAGCACTAAACAATCTTTTCTGCCTGTGGTTGAAATGTCATTGAAAATGAGAACATGGTACTGCATCCACGGAAAGTAACACTGGAATGGGATTTGTGGGCATTCAAAATAGTTACATTTTTTATTGTTGAGAAAGAAGACACAGAAAATGGGTACAGCCAGATATAATGACTAGGTGGACTAAAATGAGCTCTATCTAGGGTCTTCCTCAGCGTTGCTTTTCCCTTGTCTCTAATTTGAATGTCTCCCCTGAATTATGATTACTCTGATTCAATTATACATTTTAAAAATCATAGCTTCTGTGGCTACTGAGTCATGTTGCTCTCAGTACTGAAGTTTTAGTGATGATGACAACTCTTCCATGGAAGAAATATATTAAAAAGAAAAATTATGAATTTCACAAAAGCCTTCTTAACAAAATACATTCCTTATATATATGCAGTTACCTAGGTAATAGCACATTTACATCGCTAGTTGCAGTTTTCACTGCTTGGAAATCTTCACATTTCTGCAGATTGATTTCTTTTTGTTACATTAAAGACATTAAAACTTTGTGCTATGGCTGAAGGTGTCTGACATGATAATGTTTTTGTAGAAGTTGTCTGAATGAGCATTGCAATAACCCTTGACCTTATCAATGACCTGATGGACAGGGATGATTGATGTTTGATCTCCATCAGCATGGGCCAGTTTTGACAAGGACTTGTCCATGGAAGCATTGTCTGCAAGAAACGATACAAGAAATTAGGTTCAAGATGAGCTGGTGGCATGCCTACACCATACTGTATACTCCGTTTTGCACATTAAAGAAGAACAAAAGAAAATAAAGCTCCAATTCTTTCTTAGATTAGGTAATAGGCAACACTAAACTTCCATGTTTTTCTTCTTCTAAGAATACTCCTGATAGTCACTGAGTGTCAACTTGCCTTCTAGTAATTTGTACTGTGGCTTACTGTAAGAAATATTCTTGCATGTAGCAGAGCCAATGAAAAAATATTTGGAAAACCACTTCAAAAATATATGCACTATGGCTTGAAAGATGTACAAAATTCCAAGGAATTGGAATGTGCTGAAATATTTGTGGAAGAAATTATATCTAAGATATGTTTTCAAAAATATAGGAAGGGAAAAATGGGTAGGGGTGTATAACTGGCTATAAATTGATGGGTACAAGGGGATTTATAATAGGATCCTCTCTACTTTTTATATATGTTTGACACTTTTCATAATAAAAAATTTTACAAAATTAAATTTATAGGATTTTGGAGAATAAAAGCAAATGAAAATAAATATGAAAAGCTACTTTGAACGTATTTTCCCAAGGTTTTTAGTTGGATAAATGATTGGAATATAGCAAAAAGGGTACTTCTTATGAATTATTTTTTAATTACAGCAATCAAAGTTATTACCAGAAATATTTTAATAGAAAATGATTTATTTGTATTAATTATCTTATAGTTTCAGAACGATGTTATTGCTAACAGCACTATTATAGCAACTGATAGTAGTAAAAGACTGCTAAATAATTTTTTCTAAAATTTTCAGTATCATATATTTAAATGTTATTTCCTTATACAGAAAAGCTTTCTAAAATTGACGCAGAATGCTCTGAAACTCATTTACACTCTATTATCTATAAACACGTATGGTTGTCTTCATGTATCCTACAAATATCTTTTAAGTACCTCCCTCTCCAAATACACTTTAGGGAAAAATTCTACCCTCAAATTAACCAAATTATAGAAATTTTACACTGATAAAGAAGATATGAACTTTTATAAAGTATTCAGTTTCCTATGTACCTTCTTCATACATTGTGGAAGAGGCAAAAACTCTATCCTGAAAAACTTTTAGAAATCATGGCTCCGAAATTGGAATCTTCACTCCAAGGCTTTTTACATTTTGAGTATGCTGGACTCAGTATGTGACAAAACATTTAAAATCCATCAATAATTGGTAAAAGCCATTATCATCATGATATCTGTTGTCTCTGGAAACTATTCAAATTGCTTAACTATTATCTTGTGTTGAAGCAGACACTAAATACGATGAGGGCTAAAAAGGGAAATGGGATATTCAACCTACACTAAAGGATGCCAGAGAAAAGAATAGATGGTTCATGGAAAGAACGGACACACTGAAGCATGGTGGAACAACTGAAGCATTTTCCAATATTGGTGAGGAAAAGGCTCAAGAAGCATGACAAAAGGCCCCTCCCCATTAGGCTCTCAGCAAGCTGATTGATTCTGAGCTTCCTTTCAGTTCATATATTCACTAGCCATTGGTTTTCTGGTGGGGATTTTTCTATTGACTTATATATCAATAATGAATAATTAGTGTTCGGTGTTTTTAGAAAACCACATATCCTCAGAGATAACAAGGATATAGTCACTCTGCTTCCTTTGTAACTTCCAGTGGCATGTACTTTTAGAGATTTTGAACAGCCTCATTTGAACAATGTGATCCAATTTAGTGGGTCTTCACAGTTTAATAAAGCAAAATTCTGAATGAGGGCTGTATTTTTATATATGCTATTCCCAGTCTTCTGGTTAGATAGTACATTATGGGTAATAAAGACTTTGATTATAGTCGCAAATCTGAAAACCAGGGGCTAGGGGTATGAACTATTATTTGACCTATGCTGAAATTTCAAGCAGATAACAATTCTCACAAAGTAGGCTTGGAATTGACAATTTCACTTATATGATGACTTCTATGAATGTACCATGACATATCCAGAAATCCATATGAGCAGTGGAAAAATAAAGCATTTCATGCCTTCTACAACAAATCTTTTCTCAAGTACTGCTTTTTGTCATTATTTTACATAATGTGTGATCCACTCACTACAGACCATGGTACATTTCCTAGAAGGAGCGGCTTGCAGATACCCCATGCAGAGAAGAACCAGCACAGCACATACTATCATTCAAGATTTCAGAAATTCCAGTTCAGTGCAGGAATGTCATTGTGCTAGCTGAAAAGAACAAGCCATTTTGCTGATGCAGCAAGAATCTTAGCTTAATCCATGCAAATATTCTCTTATTACCTTGCAAAAAATTCATGCATTCAAAAAAGTAATGAAAGTTTACCTGAATGATCCACTTTTGTTGAAGGAATGCTCATAGGAGACATTATCTACACCATAAACATATGAATATCTAGATCAATTCCAAGAAATGAACCAACTAGATATCCATGATGATATGCAGTGATGTTTTCCATACCCTGAGTGATCCCCAGGATGCTAACTGTCCCACTGAGAACTGGCTGGGTGGCCAAAGCCTATGTGAAGTCAGTTGACTGTAAACCAGGATTTATTATACTATTGAAGTAATGCCATATAACTAACTATATTCTCATCCTAGTTGTCAAGAACCCATTTAGCCCCAAGGGTTTTTTGTTAAGGGAAACAAGAACATTAATGCATTCTAATGTAAATGATGAGATAATGGGTGCAGCACACCAACATGGCTCATGTATACATATGTAACAAACCTGCACATTGTGCACATGTACCCTAGAACTTAAAGTATAATAATAATAATAAAAAAAGGCTGAGTGTGGTGGCTCACATCTGTAATCTCAGGACTCTGGGAGGCTGAGGCAGGAAAATTCCTTGAGCCCAGGAGTTTGAGACTAGCCTGGGCAAGATGATGAAATCTCATCTCTACAAAAATACAAAAATTAGACAGGTGTGGTGGTGCACACCTGTAGTTCTAGCTACTCGGGAGGCTGAGGTAGGAGGATTGCTTGAACCCAGGAGGCAGAGGCTGCAGTAAGCCTCTACCGTGAGTGTGCCATTGCACTCCAGCCTAGTAAACAGAGTGAGACCCTGTCTCAAAAAATAAATAAAATAAAATAAAATAAAATAAAATAAAATAAAATAAAATAAAAACAAGAGATGAAATAAAAAGAAGAACACACAATATTTTAAAATAGTAAAGTCTGCCTTTGGACCTCCATCTCTGCATTTCCTCTTTTATCTTCTAGTCTGTTTTTCCCCGAATCCTCTAGCCCTTTCTTTCCTTAATATTTTCAAAATGCCTCATGTTCCAAACTAACTGCCCTGTTATCTTCTTTCCTCTTTTAAGACTGGCATTTCTTCAGGCCAGCTATTTTCAGCTGTTTAAGAGGAAAGCAATTCGATTGGTTTAATTCCTATTTATTCATAACTGATAAGGCATTAAGTATTTGTATTTCAGAAGGGGAGGCAAAATCAGTATCAAATTTTAAGTATGGTTAAATAAAGTGAAAAAAATTCATTATAAGCAAAAGATATTTTGTGCCAAGGAACCACCAAATAAGTAGAATAATCTATCTTAGACTATACACCTGCCATCAATTTCTTTACACAGGTATTCTTAAGCAGAGGTACACAAACTTCTTTAATTTTATGCAAAATTGTGAAGATGATTCAAAATATGTACCTTTTTTCTGGAAGAGAATAGCCTTCATTCAGTTCCCCCCAAAATGTCAAAATGTCCTAGACTCCAAGAAACTTTAAGAACTGCTGTCCTAAGTTGCTCCAAGTTCTTGGATTTTTAATTAATTTTGGAATTAACGAACTCTCTAAACACTCAACACTTTTTCCATAGTACTATCATGAATCCCAGGCAGTGGCCACTCCAGTGGCAAGACGTAGAAGATGGTGCAAACAGGGACATGTATAAGCATTCAAATGTACACCAGGGTCATCTGCAATTCAAGTATTTGCAATATGAATAATTACAGATGCATCACACACCTTACTCCCTATTTGCAAAAAGCCAAGTATTAATCTTCTTTGTGCCATTCACCTCTGCTCATGTTTAATAGCTAAACAAATTAAAAATTAAAAAGTTATTTCCATTATCCTTTTAGAATTATCTTTAATTAGGAAAGTGCTCTGTTTTAAGTGTTGACAGCTGTCTGCCAGGGGTTTAATTTAAAAGCAGCAATTCTATTATTTCCCTTTGAAAATATGAAAAGGTTACACATTTTCACATCATTCACTATCAAGTGCTGCAAAATATTACTATTTTTTTGAGATGGGGTCTTGCTATGTTGCCCAGGCTGTGGTGCAGTGGCTCAATCATATCTCACTGCAGCCTGAACTCCAGGGCACAAGCAATCCCCCCATCTTAGCCTCCAGAGCAGCTGGGACTCCAGGCATGTGTCACAGCACCTGGCTTAAATTCTTCTTTATTTCCATGGTGTCTTCAGGATTTTTCACATACATGTTCAGTGTCAGAATGTGCAGTAATTGCAAATATCGTGAAAAAACAGGATATTATGAAAGACAGTGATTCTTATAGCCCTGTATCACCGTCCAAATATTATGTTCTTTTCATATGTAATCAGCAATTTAAAGGACAGTCATCAATAACATTTGCAATGGTTAAGGAATTAACTCTTAAATAAAATGTACATCCTAGATATTGTTTCTTCCTGTTCCCATGACAACTTTTCCAATAACTATCATACCATGCTGAAATAACCTGTAATTCAATTTTAAATTTTAAAAATATATAACTTTTAAAATAAAATACCATAATTTTTAAAGATAATCAAGTTTTTGAATTAAATGATGAAGTTACAATAATATACAGAGTGAATTATTATGGTTATATAGCTAGAGTTTGGGTTACAAAATTTTTAAAAGGACAAAATATTCATAAAGGTGTTTGGTGACATCTTCAAACATTTTTATTTTCATAAATCTAAAAGATGTACCCTCTCAGGCACTGTGATTCATCAATCTTCATGATATGCCAGTTTTTGCAATGAAAAATGTGATGAGAACTAAACTTGAGGACATCTTTAGACTCACCTGTGTGGCTATTCCTTTTGAAATAGGTGGTAGAGCTGGATTTAGATTTGGATGTAAGATAGGTTGAGTTGGAACCAATGGAGCTCGAAGACAAAGATTTTCCTAGATTATCAGAACTTTTCTTGATGATATTGGTAGCTGTCTTACTCCAATCTGAAAGAAAAATGACACCACTGTATCAATCTGCTTTACAGGGAATATGAACTGCTCTGAAAAAATCATCACTGCATTATTTATCTGGAGCATCTGATTTTCTGATATGCTGGCAATGGCTCAGAGAGGAGACTGACATGTAAACAATAAGAGGAAATTGATAATTTCTTACTTTGATCTTGTATATGTACTATTTAAAATCTCACTTTCAATATACCAAGGATGAGAAGTAACCACTAACAGTAAAAAGAAAGAGAAAGATAAAGAAAAAAGACAAAGTAGGTTTTTTTCAGTTTTTTCTTTTCTTTTTTTTGTTAAATACTGAGAAAAAATCTATTTGCCTAATAATGTAATCAGGGGTCTTAAAAATGTGGAAAGGTGAGTCTTGCATAGTGGAAGCTCTGGGTATATGGGTTGTTAAATTAGACATCAAACCTCGGGGAACTCATTTAACTCATGCTTCCCCTCTGCAGAATAGAAGGGTTGGGCCCAAAGTTCTCAGATCTCTTCCAGCCCTGATATTCTATGATTTCAAATAGGCATCTTCACATGCTCCACTTCAACAGCTTGCTACCACTGGGACTGGGTTGCTTTGACAATGGAAGACTGAATGACAAACTTTCCCATCTACTTTTAGATGTAAAATTCAATCAACAATCCTTCACCTGAGTTATCTGCTAACCGAAATCTACCACAGCAGAGATGCCGCCGCCACTGTTTCTGAACATTCTCCTTCATAGCACAGTGGAAGATGAATATAAATAAGCCTGTGACAAAAGAAAATATAAATATTTAAGCCAACTGACACATCTTTAAAGAGAAATCTTATAAAATACATGGATTCATTTTAATTTTAATTTTTTTACATCAAAGTCACTAAGAAACAAAGATCTTAAAGAAATGAATCTTACAGTATGTAGCAGACACTTTAATCCTTTAGAAGATAACATAAAGGCTCTGATAAAACTAAAATAACCACAGGGATCTGATTCTGTCTTTGCCTGTTCTGTTCAGCATTCATTATGACTTAACCTAAAAGCCAAGCTGAAATAAGCAACATTCAATTCTAGAAGTATTTAGTATTTCCCATATATTTGTCCTAAAATTATGTTAAAACTTTCCATACATATTTTTACAAAATAGAAAATGGAAAACACACATAAGCTCATCATCTGTTTCAATTTGTGTATTCTGAGCTATTTTACATATGTATATTACAGTTATATTCATAGTATATTAGCTTGGGCCATAGAAAAGTGGTATTTTTGCAGGTGAAACATGGCACCAAATCAGCAAAATCATGTGGCTCCACCTGGCCTACTTTAGCCTTTCAAGATTTTAATACAGAAATATTTCCATAATGAGAGAGAGTCTTCATATTTATAGTCACTTCTTGTGCTTATCAAAATCTGTCATTTGTATCATAGAAGTCAATCCCTTTTAACTTTTCATGGCATTTGCTTCTGCATTTTAACCCTCTCCTTGAGGTGCCATCAATCTTTCTCTCTATTCCTCTATACTTGGTTATTGCCATTAACTTACAAGCATACTGTTAAAACACTTTTTTAAAGAACAAACGAAAAATTCTTCCCTTAACCTCCAAGTTTCTTCCAGCTTCAATCTCTTTATTCCTTTTCCCAATAAAACTTCTTGAAATGGTTAACTTTCACTGCCTCCACTTTTTCTGACACCTTCTCATCTCCACCCAGTCCAAACAGATTGCTATCCACATCAGTGACCCCACTATGACCACTCTTGTAAGAATGATGGCGACTCCAATATTGCTGAGTTTCCCATGACCACTTTTCTAGACCTCTCAGCAGCACTCAACACAATCAAACAGCCCTTCATTCTCGAGGTCATTTTCTCCCAGTTTTCTTCCTAGTTTGCTGGGGATTCCTTCTTGGTCTCTTTAGTAGATTCTTCTGCTTTACTCTAAAAAAGGTTTACATGTCCTGACTAGGTCCTGGGTTTCTATCTCTTCTATGGTTACACTGCCACTTGGGGTACTAACACTTCTAAAATATAAGCACTACATAGTGATTTTTATATTTGGTTCTGCCCTTTCTCTCCCCTAACCCCCACCAGGATTGCAACATATATTGCTCATAGGACATCTTCATTGGGCTGTATCTTCACTTGGCAGCATTTCACATCCCAGATGTTCTGAACAGAAGTTCTCACAATCATGACCCTCAAATACACACACATCCCTTTAATTCTCAATGTGTCCAGCTCATTCCAGCCCAATACCATGCTGAATGCTCTTCTCCCAGATCTTTCCATAACACCTTCCTACCTATCATTCTGGTCTCAGACCAACTGTTAACTCCTCAGAGAGGCCCCCAGCAACCGTTATTTATTTTTTTAAATTTTAACCTTTAGTCACTCCCTTTCACATATGTACTTTTTTTCACAGCACTCTTCAGTATCTGACATTCTTGTATTCCTCATTTATTCATTTATTCCTTTGCTTGATGGTCTCTTACTAGCAGATAATAAGCTCCAAGAGAACAGGGATATTTGTGTATTCAATGCTGTGCTGACTATTTCAAGAATTATGCAGGAACTTGATGAATGTTTATTGATGGAATGAATGGTAATCAAGATCAATCAACTATGTAGTCTACATGAGTTAATTGAATGCTTACATGTATACTCTAATGTGTTAAATGTGTTTGGAGATGGGGAGATTAAAATAGGAGTGAGCAGTCAAATTAAGAGGTAATAGGAATGAAATGAAAACACATTTAATGGAAAAGTTTCTGAAAAGCATGCAAATAAGTTGCTGAAGTTGTGTCCCAGTAAAATATTAAGCAGTATATCTACATAAGGGAGGGCTTTTTAGGGGATCTGGGGCTTGAACTGAACCTTAAGTTCAGTAGGGAAGTGAGGGAAGTTTTCAGGAAGGGTAATTAATTCAGTGATAATTTATTAAGCACTGCTAAGCAGGAGGCACTGTGTTTTAGGAGTTGGAGATTCAACGGCGAACAAGGTAGACCATCCTTGTATTCATAGAACAAAGAGTCTATTATGGAACGGCATAAATGTAAAACTTATGACACTCCTTTTAAGGGATCATTAAAACTTATACGTTCCTTTTGAATATGGAGTATTCATCAAGAAAACTACATTATAGCTTGTACAATGGAAAAAGTGGGGAAAAGTCTTAACAGTACTCTCTTTAGATGTGCATAAATTTGCAAAATATGTCTAAGGTTATGTTTTATGTCTTAATACAAAGATTCAAAGTAGCCCTTAGTTTTCAGAATAAATTATATTATTAGCAAATATTATTATAGAAAAGGAGCTTAATTTCTACATGATGGGTCCTGATCACAGTAAAATGACTAGGCTGATTTTCCTCTGGGTTTAGCTTGTTGTTTGGTGATTAACAAGCTCTGAGCACAAGCCCTGATACTTAATAGGTGCTGTCTATAAATTCCTATTTAAATTACTGAAGAAGCATTACATATTTTGACTTGCAGAAAAATGCCACTATAAAAGTACTGACTACATTTGGTCATTGATTTCAAGTAGATGACCAGCCCATAAAAAAATTCCTGGGGGCCAGGCGTGGTGGCTCACACCTACAATCCCAACACTTTGGGAGGCCGAGGCAGGTGGATCACAAGGTCAGGAGTTCAAGACCAGCCTGGCCAACATAGCGAAACCCTGTCTCTACTAAAAACACAAAAAATTAGCCAGATGTGGTGGTTGGCACTTGTAATCCCAGCAACTTAGGAGGCTATGGCAGGAGAATTGCTTGAACTCAGAAGGCAGAAGTTGCAGTGAGCCAAAATAGCGCCATTGCACTACACCCTGGGTGACAGTATGAAACTCCGTCTCAAAAAAAAAAAATCTTGGGAAATTCAAATACGTTGATCTCTGAGAGGTATGAATAAGGCATACAACGACCTAAGTAATAGTGCATTGCAGTTATTACTATTGTCATTTGATATTAATATATGGTTATATACATATTTACATAAATATGATTTTATTACTATATAATTTATTACTAATACTTTATTGGTAATTAAGTAATTTGTAAAGGAAATAAATCCTAATGATCTATTTCTTTGAAATGTTAGATAGGGTAGAGAAGTTTTTTTTTTTTTTTTTTTTAAGAGACAGGGTCTTACTCTGTTGCCCAGGCTTGAGTACAGTGGTGCAACTGTAGCTCACTGCAGCCTTGAACTACTGGGCTCAAGCAATCCTCCTGCCTCAACTTCTTACGTAGCTAGGACAACAGGCATGTGCCACCACATCTAAATAATGTTTTGTGGAGATGAGGATTTCGCTATGTTACCCTAGCTGTTCTAGAACTCCTGGCCTCAAATGATTCTCCTGCCTCAGCCTCCCAAAGCACTGGGATTACAGGCATGAGCCATCATGACTGGCTGGGAAGTTCTAATTTAACAAAAGAAAAGTTCTAATAAATATAAATCAATTTCAATTATTTAGAATGCAAACAAGCATCTCGTGAAGGTCTCTGTGCTCCAGGTTGGGGAGGAAGAGTTGGAGAGGGCACCGGCTGCACACTGTCCTGGCCTATGCTAGGGCATTACAAGTCTCAGAGTAAGGGAAGATTTTCTTCTATACTCAGAATCCCTCAGAGCAGGCTTTGCAGGCTGATCCTCCTTCACAGGAATTAAGGAATAGATATCACTCGGTTAGGATTTCATTCTCACACTCTACATGACTAAATCTCATTGCTTTTCAAAGCCTTTCCATACTTACTACATTCCCTAGTCAGGTTGCCAATATAGTAAATCCTTTCAATAAGCAAATATACTTTGTACCACCAGCACTTTGAATAGGCAAAAGTGTGTAAATAATTTGAATTGGTTACTAGATTATTTTAAGTTTTGAAGAGAGTGTGGCAGTTACACAGTAGAGTGGACTGAAGGAAGCCTGAGGTAAGGTAAATAGAGGCTACAGATGATGGAGGCTGCAGCTCTAGAGAAGGAAGTCCGCATTGTCTCAGCTTACTCTATTTTCCTTTAACGGGGTCAGAATTTCCAGAATTTGTTCTTGGAGGTATTTCTGTCACACAGCTAGAAATATAGGTAACTGTGTATTCTTAAACAATTGTTTAACAGAGACACATTTTAGAGCTGGAGGGGAATATAAACTTCAATGAAGGTCTTTCGTTCCTAGGCATTAATCCAGGTATTATTTATTAGAGGTCCTCACATTTAGCAAATGATTTTTAGTTCTGGGTAGAAGGAAAAATTGCTGAATGTTGCTTCCCTTAATACTCTATTATTCTTTTGTAACACCTAGTAGTTTTTCTGCATGCTATATATCCCGGAAAAAAAAGTCAGAGGTTGAGTCTGGTGTTCTGAGGATATCAGAAAAGAATCAGGTCACAGACTCAGTTTCTCAGCCTTGTTGGGTACTAAAATGTGAATTATTTTGAGAATCAGATGCTAACCACAGTCAGAGAGGATAATGTTTAAGATAAGACTGACTTAATAAAACAGTTTTTTAGATTGTATAGTGCTGTCCTGTATCATAATTATATAACACTAAATGACATTGTCTATTTTTAAGTAACCATTGTGGTCTGTAAATATACAGGTACTTAATAATTTTTGGAAACACTGGAGAGGAGAAGTCATTTAAATGTTCTACCTTCCACTATGAATTGTGATGCTATGGAACAAAATTAGATAATAAGAGTAACAAATTAGAATTCTTAGGAATGAATATACTTTAAATTTTAAGGTATTGTATTTATAATATATATATGGTCAATCCTATAATCTTGAGATACATTTCTATTTTAAATAAGAATAGGATTCTCATAACAGGTTATTTTACTATTTGTAGTAACTAGCCCTTTTTTTTTCCCCATGAATTTAAGTTAGTCTAGCAATAAACATTATACCAAAATTCCTCCAGGACAAAATATCCCTTTTAGAGTTTAGTAGCGGGCAGTGTGGCAGGCACCTGGATCTGTAACAGCACACACAAGCAATATGGAAAGAAATTCTGAACACTTCAGGAAGGAGCAGTAGAAAATGAAGACAGAGAGTCAAATGCACCTGGAGGCTAATGTGAGAAAACATGGCTATTCCCTCTTAAATTCTGAGGTTGAGGCTTTTGTTTTTTGTTTTGTTTTGTTTCCTCCATCTACTTATAGATTTCGGTGTTAGAAGCAGGACTAAAATCACAAACTTTAATGGAGTTCTACGTTGACAACCAAGAAAATCTGTCTGATTTCTCATTTCAATCTCTGTTTCTTTCGTTTCAAGATGGAGTCTGGCTCTATCGCCCAAGCTGGAGTGCAATGGTGCGATCTCAGCTCACTGCAACCTCTGCCTCCTGGGTTCAAGCAATTCTCCTGCCTCAACCTCCTGAGTAGCTGGGATTACAGGCACGTGCCACCATGCCCGGTTAATTTTTGTACTTTTAGTAGAGGCGGGCTTCACCATATTTGCCAGGCTGGTCTCAAACTCCTAAGCTCGTGATCCGCACACCTCAACCTCCCAAAGTGCTAGGATTACACGCATGAGCCACCACGCCTGCACTTTGCTTTCTATCATTTTTTTCCCCTTTGCTAATCTTCATATCACCTAGGAAATATATGCTCTTCTAGCTTTCTGGAAAGAGCATTAAGATGTGACCAGAACCAGGACAATCAGGTTTTACTTTTCATGGTACTTGAAGCTTTGTTTAACATTGTCCATGAAAGGTAGAAGCTAAAATGGCCCAAAAGATTGAACACAGAATTAAAGCTTTTACGTCATCCTGAAAAGCTAGTGCCAGTTCAAGAAATCTTCATATATCACAAAAGGGAGTTCATGATAGACCTCTTCTGGTGCATTTTAGCCTGGAAAACTATCACTCTGGATAATCCAAGCCAAAATTCCTTAGAATTAGTTTCTTCAGCTTGATAACTGCCTTGATTCTTTAAGAATCCATTCTATGCTAGTACAATAAGGAAAAAAACCTTCACTCTTGTTAGATGAGCAGATTCCTAATCAGCTCTGTAAACTTTCATCCCATCCTTAGCCCTGCCTTCCTTTCACTTCCATCTTTCACTAACCAGAGGTATATGCTTACCTTTTTTTAAAAAAAACTGTAATTATGAATTGAAAATGTTTTAATTCTCAGTAAAATTTGCAATTTCCTCATTTAAAATAAATAACATTTTAATTGTAATGGAGAAAGGGTGTTGCAAGTAACACACAAGTGCTGAAAGTGGGCCTACGGGGGTTGTTAGGACAGAAAATGTATCGAATGCCAACTTGTCTAATACTCCTAAGAGAAAGACTCTTATGGGCCAAGGCTGGTTCAGCAAATATAGTGAAGGAAGGTGGTGAATAAGTAGCCAAGAAGGTTTTCAAAACTTGGAGTGAGAAACATTCTGAAAAATCTCAAGTAGTGAATTTAACTTTTGATATCTAATCCTTTCATCTACCAGAGAACACATTCAAGTAGCATGTTTGAAAAATAATAATACACCCATTTCTAAGTATTGATATTATGTTTACCGTAGATTGTATGGGGTTGTGTTCAACCTTGGTCTTATTAGAGCTATTTAACGATTCAGGGAGGAAAAGATACACTTAGATATTTAGGCTAGAAATTTGGCTTCCACATAGAACTCATTCCTTTCGCTTGTTTTAAACAACGATCCATGGCTTTCTGGGCAAATGTAAAATGAGTAGCCAAAGGGATGTTCTCATATCTTTCTGGTTATCAAAAGTTAAAGAATTTCTAGAAACAGTTTCCTTGGATACTACTATACAGTAAAATTCAAGGCAATGCATATTATAATGTACTTGGTGTTCTAAAAAGTCCCTTTGAAGCATCTAGGTAGAGAGGGGGGAAACAGACAACCTTGGGTCCTCATCTCTTAGAGTTCTTCAGCAACTAAAGACCACTGACACTTTCAGCAGAATTATCATCAACAAACTGGATAAATATTCTAAGTTGACTTTTTTTCTTCCCTTGGATAATAAATATCCAGAAATACAATTAAAGAGAAGACTGCAGATATAGATAACTTCAGGGATGTGAGATGCATTACAGTGGGTAGTAATGACTGGTGTTTTAATCAGGTCACGAGCATAACATACTCTGGCAGGTTTTTTGTTTTTGTTTTTGTTTTTGTTTTCCCCCCCGCCGAGACAAGGCCTCACTCTGTCGCCCAGGCTGGAGTACAGTAACATGATAATAGCTCACTGTAACCTTGAACTTCTGGGCTCAAGCAATTGATTTGCCTCAGTCTCCTGAGTAGCTAGGAATACAGGCACACCACTGCACCTAGTTTTTCTATTTTTATTTTTGTAAAGATAGGGTATCACCAAATTGCCCAGGTGGGTCTTGAACTCTTGGTCTCAAGAAACCCTCCTGCCTTGGCCTCCCAAAGCACTGGCATTACATGCGTGAGCCACTGTACCTGATCAGTTCTGGAGTTTTGATGGGAAAAATTGGTTAAAAACGAGTTATAGCAGATATTTGGGAAGTAGCCACATACTCTAGGTACCACTGATTTTTGACCATATTAGTCTAGGTGACCTCTGAGCTCCTGAGTAGCCTGTGTCCAAATCTTTAAACAGCTTCTGTTTTCATTTGTCACACAGACACAGTCAGCTAGCTATGTGGCTGGGGATCTTGAAGGGTTTATGGCTCTCTCTGGAAACTTCTTAAATCCTCCTTTCATACTACCAAGGTGCCCTTTAGAAAATTATTTCTCTGTGGCACAAAATGCCCTGCCAAAGGGTGAGTAATTTATTTCCTTGCAGCGTGTAATGTCTCAGCCAACCTGATGTTTCACTTGTGAGGGATTGAATTGGTGGGTCATCTCTTTACCTTGGCACCAATTCAATATGTGTATTATACATGTGATTATGTAACAGCTCGACTTTCGTGAGGCCCCTAACCTCAGCCTCCAGTGGCAAGTGACACTTCATTGATATTTAGCATATTTCATCTCATACTTTGACTTAATTTTCTTAGTTTACCAATACAATAATAATAATATGCATTTCTCTAAATTACTTATGCTGAATAAGGGTAAGAGATTATATTATCCTCTACTCATTTAATGTATAGTTAGTAATAGCTCTTTTTTGAATGGAAATAGAATACTCTCTGCTGCATAGCAATTTGTATACCACAAAATTTTCTGCTTGTATTCTTTAGAAAAAATTAAAAATTTTAATACAGTGATATGCCTGTTTTACCTTGGAAAACAGCAAAAATAGCAAAAGCAGACAGATGTGTAATTCAAGTATGTTAAGAGAAGGTACATTTATCTTTTAATTTTTGCAGGAAAAAAATCAACAAAATGCTTACTCTGTAACTTAATCAAATTAAGTAGGTGATATGCTTTGGCTCTGTGTTCCCATCCAAATCTCATCTTGAATTGTAATTCCCATAATCCCCAAATGTCAATGGAGGGACCTGATGGGAGATGACTGGATCGTGGGGATGGTTCCCCCATGCTGTTCTTGTGATAATGAGTGAGTTCTCATGAAATTTAATGGTTTTATAAGTGTTTGGCAGTTCCTCCTTCACACGCTTTCTCTTGCCTGCTGCCATGTAAGATGTGCCTGCTCCCCCTTCTGCCATGATTGTAAGTTTCCTGAGGCCTCCTCAGCCATGTGGAACTGTGAGTCAATTAAACCTCTTTCCTTTATAAATTACCCAGTCTCAAGGAAGTTCTTTATAGCAATGTGAAAACTGACTAATACTGTTGGTAAAATTAAAAGACCAAAGCATTATCCTGTGGATAATTAGAAAATAATAAATTTGGTTTCAGCCGTAATTCAATTTATGATGTCATTTGCTTATTTAAGTAGGTAAAATTTTTATAATCAAACAGATAGTAACAATTTTCTGATACCCATTTAACATAATTTTTGGCAATTAAATTATACAGTTATAATTATACATAAAAATAAAAATACATGCTAGAAATAAAAATATAAAACATAAAAATGAAAATAAAGCATATATAAAATTTTATATATAGACTCTTCCAATTTATGTGAGTACCCATATAATTACACATGTATATGTGTTTATACATACCCCTTCATATATTTCCAAGAATCCTGAAAGATTAAATGGATTTTTTAATATGCTTGAGTCAAAGTTTTGAAGACATAAACAAATATGACAAGAAATCTATCAAAAGTAATGTATATGCCCTGATATGGTTTGGCTGTGTCCCCACCCAAATCTCATCTGGAACTGTAACTCCCACAATTCTCACACATCACAGGAGGAACCCAGTAGGAGGTGATTGAATTATAGAGGCAGGTTTTTCCTGGGCTATTCTTGTGATAGGCAATGAGTCTCATAAGATCTGATGATTTTAAAAATGGGAGTTTTTCTTTACAAGCTCTCTCTTTGCCTGCTGCCATCCACATAAGATGTGACTTGCTCCTTCTTGCCCTCTGCCGTGATTGTGAAGCTTCCCCAGCCACATGGAACTGTAAGAGCAATTAAACCTCTTTCTTTTGTAAATGGCCCAGTTTTGGGTACATGTTTATCAGCAGTGTGAAAACAGACTAATCCAGTAAATTGGTACCAGAAGTATGGTGCTGCTGAAAAGACACCCAAAAATGTGGAAGCAACTTGGGAACTAGGTAACAGGCAGAGGTTGGAACCATTTGTAGGGCTCAGAAGAAGACAGGAAAATGTGGGAAAGTTTGAAACTTCCTAGAGACTTACTTTAATGGCTTTGACAAAAATGTTGATAGTGGTATGGACAATAAGGTCAAGGCTGAGGTGGTCTCAGACGGAGATGAGGAACTGGTTGAGAACTGGGGCAAAGGTGACTCTTGGTATGTTTTAGCAAAGAGTCTGGTGGCATTTTGCTCCTGCCCTAGAGATTTGTGGAACTTTGAACTTGAGAGAGATGATGTAGGGTATCTTGCAGAAGAAATTTCTAAGTAGCAAAACATTCAACAGGTGACCTGAATGCTGTTAAAACTATTCAGTTTCAAAAGGGAAACAGAGAAAATAAGTGGAAAATTTGCAGCCTGACAATGCTATAGAAAAGATAATGCCATTTTCTGAGGTGAAATTCAAGCCAGCTGCAGAAATTTGCATAAGTAATGAGTAGCCAAATGTTAAATATCAAGATTATGGTGAAAATGTCTCCAGATCATGTCAGAGATCTTTGCAGCAGCCCTTCCCATCACAGGCCTGGAGGCCTAGGAGGAAAAAGTGGTTTCGTGGGCCAGGCTCAGGGTCCCCATGCTGTGTACAGTCTAGGGACTTGGTGCCCTGTGTCCCAGCTGATCCAGCCACCACTAAGAGAGTCCAAGGTACAGCTCGGGCTGTTGCTTCAGAGGGTAGAAGCCCCAAGCCTTGGCAGCTTCCATGTGGTGTTGAGCCTGTGGGTGCACAGAAGTCAAGAATTGAGGTTTGAGAACCTCTGCCTAGATTTCAGAAGATGAAACGCCTGGATGCCCATGCAAAAGTTTGCTGCAGGGGTGAGGCCCTCATGGAGAACCTCTGCTAGGGCAGTACAGAGGGAAATGTGGGGTCAGAGCCCCACACAGAGTCCCTACTGGGGTGCCACCTAGTGGAGCTGTGAGAAGAGGGCCACCATCTTCCAGATCCCAGAACGGTAGATCCACTGACAGCTTGCACTGTGTGTGTGAAAAAGCTGCAGACACTCAATGTCAGCTTGTGAAAGCAGCTGTGAGGGAGGCTATACCCTGCAAAGCCACGAGGATGGAGCTGCCCAAGACCATGGGAACCCACCTCTTGCATCAGTGTGACCCAGATGTGAGATATGGAGTTGAAGGAGATCGTTTTAGAACCTTAAGATTTGACTGCCCTGCTGGATTTTGGACTTGCAGTGCACCTGTAGCTCCTTTCTTTTGGCCAATTTCTGGCCATTGGAATGGCAGTATTTACTCAATGCCTGTACCCCCATTGTATCTAGGAAGTAATTAACTTGCTTTTGATTTTACGGGCTCACCGGTGGAAGGGACTTGCCTTGTCTCAGATGAGACATAGGACCGTGAACTCAGAGTTAATGCTGAAATGAGTTAAGACTTTGGTGGACTGTTGGGAAGGCATGATTGGTTTTGAAATGTGAAGCCACGAGATCTGGGAGGGGCCAGAGGTGGAATAATACGGTTTGGCTGTGTCCCCACCAAAATCTCATCTTGAATTGTAACTCCCACAATTCCCAAGCATCATGGGAGGAACCCAGTGGGAGGTGATTGAATTATGGGGGCAAGTCTTTCCTGGGCTGTTCTCCTGATAGTAAATGAGTCTCACAAGATCTAATGTGTTTAAAAATTGGAGTTTTTCTGCACAAACTCTCTCTTTGCCTACTGCCATCTATATAAGATGCGATTTGCACCTCCTTGCTTCCCGCCATGATTGTGAGGCTTCCCCAGCCATGTGGAACTGTAAGTCCAATTAAAGCTCTTTCTTTTGTAAATTGCCCAGTCTCAGGTATGTGTTTATCAGCAGTGTGAAAACGAATTAATACATGCCCTGACACCACAACAGACCCAGCTCAAACACTTGCTCCCACACATCCCACCTCCATAACATTACATGGTGACCCTGCTGACTTTAAGGTGCTCCCCTGCAAGCTAAATCTAAGAAGGACTAAAATATGTTTAGCATAGTTTTAGCTTTCAGGATGTTGCTCTGCATTCTAAAGCTTTAGCCATTGTTAAATATTATAATGACAGGCATCCATTAACTATAATATTGTATTAACAAGAAGACTCCTTACTCTAATCATTCTAGAAAAGTAAGAGTTTAATGAGCAAATCAATGATGAGTATTTTGTAGCAGCATGCTTCCTAAATTTCCCTTGGCTCTGTGCACATCTCTCTAGCTCTCCCATCCCCACCACAGTCTAAAATACTGGACCACCTCTTCCCCAAACACTGTGAGAGTCTCCTCCTACCTGCTCTGCCTACAGATACTACTGGGCAACTCTAATCCATTCACTACATTATGTCCAGCTTTATCTTTACAAAGTGCACATTGAATCATGTCACCCCCCCACGTCACTCCACCTTTCAAAGACTTCCTATTATGTTTGTAAAGATTGAAATACAGAGCCTTCTGGTCTAGTCCTTGCCTCTCTGTTGTGCCTCTCTGCTTTGTCACTATCTTGCCCCTTTGGTGTTCTCAGGATATATGAGTTTCCTTTTAATACCTTGAATATACATTGTAATCACCAACTACAGCAAATTTTTTGCACATGAAATGCCCAGTATCTCAAATATTCTTCTTCCTACTCTTACTCCCATCTTTCTCCTAGTTAATTCCTATCGATCCTCCTGATTGCAGCTTAGATATCATGTTTTTTTGTAAAATGTTCTCAGTGTCACATGGTAATTTTTATAGAGCAATATATTTAATTAACCTGTCTCCCCTACTAGAATATAAATTCCATGAGGCAGAGGGACCACATCATGATTTTTGCTGGAATGACAAATATCAAAAAGAAAAAATTAGATAAAATGTAGTTTGCCTCCTTACTACCTGAGTTCATTTTGCATTCACTGAATCATTTCTTTAAGCTGTCTGAATTCTACAGGCTTCTTTTAACAAAGCATATACTTCTAACAACAAAGGCTCTCTTGGAAGGTTCTGAAAATGACTCAATGATAAAAACCATTAAGTACATTTCCATAGCATCCTAAGAAGTTTCGGCACAAGTCTGGGCAGCAAGCAATTGTTGGTAGACTCCTGTGCTCTGCATCACTGCTTTTTAATTTAAATTTTCTTTCTGGGAGGTGTTTTAATATAACTAAATGTGCTGAAATCTGTTCTGCATTTATATGATTTAAAATTAGTCTTAAAAGTCAATGATTTATGAAGAACACTGAGTTGATGATGGTTTACAACATTTTTCCCTCCTGACAGGGGACCCATGCTGGGAAAAATAAAACATCCCAATTCTCATTAATGGAAACAGAGCTGAACAGACAACTATAGCTGTTGAAGGTTACTGAAACTGCCAGGAAATTCTAAAAGCAAAACCAAGGTTGGGCTGGCAGATCAATGTGCCTTTTATGTACAATCCTGAAATATAAAACCATGGAATTTCTAATGTTAATGGATACTTTTGTCAATATTTATTCAGGCACTTTTATGTTGTATATTATAGAAGAGAGTAAATAGAGGAATACTCACTTTATAGAGCTAGATCCCAATAAAGATGTATTTATATGCTACATACTCATTTTCCAATTTTTGGAGGTGCACTTAAGGCTTATTATTCTATTGACTAAAGATAGCGAATCTGCATATTTCCTTTGTTATAAGACAATGAACCTGAATAAAATTTGCTGAAGTAGTTAATACATATTTATGCCAGAGGCATCTCAGATTGGATTAGGCCATCCCCAAAGCCTCTTTCTCCATCTAGCAATCCATTAATTCACCAATCATTAAGCACCTACCATGTGACAATTATTTTTTGCACTTCACAAGCTAGTGGAAGAGCATGGGAGATAGGCAGTAACCAACTGTCCCCTGCAGGTAAGTACAGACTTTCTTAAAACACACCTGCAGGGAGTACCCACCTTGGCACCTCATTTGGTGAGTAATACAAATCTGCTTTCCACCCCAGCTCAGATATATTCAGCAATTTCTTCCCCAGACATCTACAACTGCAAGACCAATAGCTTCAGTCAAGCCATTTGCACTGCTCTACTCAGAAACATTCCAAGCATTCTAATTTCTTTTGGAGTGTTGGCCTCATGGTGCTTCTGCACATTAAGGCGTTTCATCAACACTACAGGGTATATTCACAAAATCTTAAAGAATGCCATTTAATGATCTAAAAAGACAATTTATATTCACTTAAGCTCAAAAGCTAAATTTATTATAGAATACACTATGGTATGTATTATGGAATAAGACGTATGACTGCAAGCTCTTTGAAGGAAGCCCAGTATTTTTATGCAAAGCAGATCATTGACAAATGTTTGTTGAATTGTTGAACTGTGAAAAGTTCAATATATCTCATAAAAAGATAAAAGTTTCTAAACTACAGTGTTGGTATTTATTCTGAAATCAAAGGAACCAAAAATCAAGGTGAACTGCTACTGTTCTTACATAGACTCTAAAAATTCTTCTGGCCATCAATGGTAAATCTACAGGGGACAAGGATCTATAAAGAGCAACAACATTCAGCAAAACTGTGAGGAAGGTAACTTGTCTGTGTTTCCCTTTAAACTCCCTGTTCAGTTCTCAGCTAGATACTTCCCTTGCTCCATATTCATTCATGAAATAATATGCATTTATGGAGTACTTACTGTCTGCCAGGTACAGTGTTCTAGGTGCTTGGGATATATCACTGATAAAAAGGTAGAATTAACATTCTACCTCATTTATCTATTCAAGACCCTTTTAACAAGTGACCACAGTGCACCTGGAACTATATTCAGCACTTGAAATAGTGACGCAGAAACTTAACATGGCATCTGTCCAAAAGTGAAGCTGCTTGCTAATATGACAAAATTAGAAAGCAGAGACTATTCATGTACAATTTATCTTACCTTGTAATGAATTGAAGATGGAGAAGAGGTACATGAAGGCGATATTTAAGGGGCCCCAGGCAAAGAATGCAAAACCCCACGTCATGCCCAACAGAAAGGTCAAGCTAACCACACTGCGCAGGTTCCTTAACACTTCTTCTCTCAGGGTCCGGTTGCTTCTCTTGCCATTCCTCCCACAGATCTGCACCATTACCACAATGAACATGGCAATGTTTAGAAAAAACATGACTCCAAAATATCCAGCACAGGTCACATAAAATATGACTGGATCCTGAATCCAACAGCTTAAGAAAAAAGAAATGAGAAAGAAAAAAGATGTATTACCATGTCCTGTTTACCTAAGACTCTTCTCAGCTTAGTTTGGGCTACTGCAGATTTTCCTCTCAAATGCCTTTAGAAAGTCACTTTACTTTCTTGGACCTCAGTTTCTTATTCAATCTCTTCATAGGTCTTTTGTTCATTTGTTTTTGGATGGCCATTGTCTTACTATCTAGGTAGACAAAGAAGACAAGGTGGCTTCCTGAATTCTGAGTTGATATGAAAACACTTTGGTTGACTTGCTCCAAGCCATGTCTAACTTCCTTTTCTCTTGGGTGCCTGTACACTAAGAATGGGAAATTTAAAAACTCATTTTTGGTCTCCTTTGTATTTAAGGAGTGGCCGAATGACATCGTTTTATAAAGTGATATGAAAGTAGAAGTCTGCCAAAGGATTTTTGGGAGAGCTATTACTGGTAGACTCAACTGGCAAAGCCCTTATTCCTTCTTCCAGCTTCAAACGTGCAAGTGAGCTATGGAGCTGCAGCCAGCATCTTCTGTCCAATGACACAGTGGTCAAGCCACCTGCAGAGTTGTTGGCCCTGACATTTTTAGCCACAAAATCAATACCAGTGATTGCCACTACCGTGTTTCTTGTCATGTGCAGAGTAAACTCCTACTCACTTAAGTCACAACTAGTTGTGAGTTTGTTACTGTGGTAAAATAATTGCTACTAATATCATTGCTGTAGATGAGGCAAGACCTTATTATAATTGAGATTAATATACAGATGCTTGTCATGCACAATTACATAGCTTACAATGATTACAAAACATCCCAGTGATATGGAGAAGAAGATACTTGATACTTAGAATATATAGACTGGATAGTAGATGAAAGAAATTTTAAAACTGTATGATATGCAAAGTTGTCAAATAATACAATTTGCAGATGTCCTAGTGCCTAATCAATTCTATGGAAATTCTTAAGACACCTCGAAAATTGGATAAATGATTTAAAGCAATTACATTCATCTTGAAATTCTAGTAATTCATCTTGAAATTCTAGCACAAATGGTTATTATTCTGGGCCATGTCTTCCACGTTGGAACAAAATCTCCACAAAGGCAAAAGCTGTCCTGCACATCTTTGAATTCTAGAAACTAACATGATTCTTGCATATAGTAAATTATCAACGAATGAAATTTCCTAATGGTATAGTAGTTTACTAAATAGTACTTTAAAGTTCTGAATGAGTTGATGAACATACTTCTAAATTCTTTTATTTAGAAATTATTTATTGATTTCTACTTTTAATGTATGTCGTTATAAATGTTCCTGAAACAATACAGATTGTCCCTAGAGCTAACGTTTCTGTTACACATAGAAGTTCTTCTAAAATTCTGGAATTCCTGACCTAACCCCATTATTTTTCCCTAGTTCTTGTGGGGTCTTTCGAGTGCCACTTTACAAATATATGAGAAGGGAAGACTGTGAAGGAATGGGACAGAGATTGGATAAGTGATGTAAGCGGGTTTGTTTGTTTTTAAGATGGAGTCTCACTCTGTCGCCCAGGCTGGAGTGCATGGCACGGTCTCAATTCACTGCAACTTCTGCCTCCCAGATTCAAATGATTCTCCTGCTTTAGCCTCCCGAGTAGTCGCTGGGATTACAGGCGTGTACCACCATGTCCAGTTAATTTTTGTATTTTTAGTAAAGATGGGATTTTGCCATGTTGGCCAGGCTGGTCTCGAACTTCTGACCTCAGGTGATCCACCCAGGTTGGCCTCCTAAAGTGCTGGGATTATAGGGGTGAGCCACTGCGTCCAGCTGTTGTAAATGTTATCCATCCATGAAATGTGCACAGATATGTGGCATTGTGGGTCCCATTTCAGAAATAGGCTCTTTATTCATTCAGTAATTTTTTCAATCAACATATATTTAATTGAATACCCATGGTGGATTAATAAAATATGAGAGCAGTAACTGCCCAAACTGAACAATACAAAAACCTTAATCTCAATGATCTCACAATCTGAAAAGAACTTTCAAAATTGTTTAAGAACTTGCTGATCTCTCCATTCTCTAAATTTCGACATAACATTCCCATTGGCATTGAATCATTCACTCTCTGTCTGATACTGCTATTTAACTCTCTTGAAGATGTGGGTGAGTCTGAGGAGGTGAGAGTGTTATGAAATCTTCTGAAATAGAATGGGTCTTCCGAGGCTAAAAAAACAGACTCTTAGGTATTTTCTCAATTCTTCCATATGACAGAGTACAATGTTAATATGAAAAAGTGTCTCAAACATTTCAGGGCATTCAACTGAATTAATCTGTGGTGTAGCAGAGACTTTGGCAGTCATGCGAATAAACATTAACCTTTTAAAATGAAAGCCCTGTTATTGGCATGGAAATTAACTAATGCTAAATTTCAGGAAACAAAGGATATCTACTCATCACAAAAAGTTTTTATTACTTACAATTCATCACCTTTTTCTTTCCCGTAACTTTCTTTTCCATAGACTTCATTTTTGTTTCTGCTCGCTAGAACAATTGACACCACTAAGGCAGGCAAACCTGTTAGAAAAACACCATGACACAAACTCTTTTGAAGCATCTGAAACTGCTTCATAAGACAGCTAATGAAATGTAAAGAAGAGAGATAAAAAGAAGAGAAATGCAAGCAAGTCAACATTCCATATCCCAGATTCAAACTTCTTAGAAATGGCAACTTGGTTAACAACATAATCCCCTCCTTGGGGTTCAATGTCCAACTCTAACTGGCAACAATCCAAACCTACTCTTAAATGACAGATATTTAAATAAAATTCTGTTTGCTTAGTGGGACTCACTAGAAAACCAGAACCTGATTTGTATCAAATCTAGCACTAGTGAATGTGGTTTCATTAATTAAGAGTGGCAGAGTTTAGGCAGACAAGGTCATTATAGCCTATTCTGCCTCCTTCTATGTAAAGAAAACTCTTTAGAAAAAGGGGAGGAAAAGCAAGGGGGTTATAAAGTCTTTGTAGCCTTCTCTCTCCAGAGATTAAGTATTTCCATGTATATTTCAGTGGGGAAATTCTATGGCAGGTGTGCCAGGTCTCCAAAGAGTGCGCTTATTGCCTCCTGAGGTGGTTTTGAAGGTCTTGAAAATATCTCTCACTTTTATATTTCCATCTGAAACAGACCTGTGAGAAAGCTCTAAAATGCCTGACTCAATATGAAACTTGCAAAAACAAAGGAACACAACAGAAGATCTCAGACAGGTTAATTCAACCACCTATGTCTGACTGAGGACTCATGTTATTACAAAAAGTTCAAGGCAATAATCCTGTAAGTATTCTGGTTGCACACGCAAGAACAACATTCTTTCTCTGGTTTCCAAGACATAGGCATGTGTCTGGGGATGAGTGTAACTAGCCGTCTGAGCTGGCCTTTGTATTTTAAAGCATCATGGGAAAGACACCACTGTCTGCCAGCTGCTTCTTCAGACTTGGGTGGGCTGGCTCTGGGCTCGGGAAATAAGTTTGTGGTGACTCAGGAGTGAGGGCTTTTCCTTTACTCGTGTATACAGTGAGTGCTGTTGATGAGTTTTAAAAAATAAAGTTGTGAAGATGTCCCTTCCTTAGGCTATGTATAGCTAGCCCATGGCATTCACAATTTTGAGGTTCCTCTTAATGGTGCTATTTTTTTTAAATAAGAATTTTTCCTATGAGAATCTGGTAATTTTCATGAGGGAAAAACAAAGCCAAAAAAAATTGAAGAGGCTTACCCCAGCCAATGATGCAGAATTTTAGAATGTATCGGCGAATGTAAGTGTTAAATACTTTAACTAGAGCAATGTACATGTGAATTGCTTCTAGCCCCATCCAGGTAAAGGTTGCCAGAAGGAAGAAATGCAACAGGACTGCAACAGCAATGCAAAGTCCATCCACATTGAAGGAGGTGATCCAGCCATCTAGGAGGAAGAGGAGATTCAGGAACAGCAGGGCTGCACTCAGGTTCATCAAGATTTTGGAGGGATAATCCCTTCGCAATTTCCTAAAAAATGAAAAAAGGAATCTATGACAGAACTAATACTGTATATCAATCTTATAAGCACAGACCTGTATAAATTCATATCTTACACAACCCTGCAATAAGATAGGTAGCACCACCTTTCTGATGTGGTTCTGCTAAAAGGAGGGGCTAAGGATATTTATGAGTATTTGGCAAGTTATAAAGACTTTAAAAATATTAATTTACTTCAAAATTATTTCCAATTGTTTATACAATTCCCAGTTGGGTTTCAACAGAATTTTTTTTAATCCAGGAAAAATTCTAGAGTTATAAGGATGACATTTTTATTAAAATATAATTTCCCTAAATTATTTGAACCTTCTTGATTTCTAATGAGTTAAGGATCTTAAAAAAATTGTTTCAGGACTAATTTTATAAGATTATAAAACAAATGTTTTCATGTTTTGCAATACAGAAAGCACCTTATATAATTTTTACTTACTTGAATGTTAATCATTTCTAACAGATTCAAATGCATTTTTTAACTAGAAATACAGTAATTATAAATTAAAATTCTATAGCTAGAAAATTCATGTTGCATAATATATTTTATGAGAAACATGAACATTAGCATTGAACCACCCTACAGTGTATAAATGTTTTTCAAAGCCGAGGCAATTTTCTTATTCACATTTGGAACAGTTAGCAAAGGGTTTGGCAGATTAAAAAAATACTTACTCAAAAGCAACATATGTCAGGAGAGTTGCTGCTGAAAAAATAGCAGATATTCCACACCCAATATAGCTGATGAAAGTGAGGACTTTAGTGTTTCTTGCATCTAACTGTGAGGCACTTCTTGGAAGGTCCTACATAAAACATGGGAAGCAGCTGTAAGAATCTCTCTTCTCATGAGAATGGTTCTGTTTCACCAGAAAGTTCACTGTTAACATTAGAGCAGCTTACTCTCAGGGACTAAAACCAACAGTGTAAATCAATATTAAAATTTCCATTTATTATATTATTTTCAATCAATAAATAAAAGAAAAAAAAGAAACATTACTTCTGTAAGCGGTTATACATTGTTTTTCATCATTACCTTCTTTCCCAAGCTTTTTGCACACCGGTATAACCTGAAGATCAAAACCACCAGGACCGTCAACAGAAACTGGAGAGGAGATGGTTGCCTTGCATAATAAACCATCAGGCCTATTCCTAACAATTGCAGGGCTTGGGGCACCAGTTCAAATGGAGACCCTGGTAGTCTATACGGTCAAACCCTCAAGACTTTAGGTTCCTTGCCAGTTAGCGAGTAGCTCAGCCAGAGGCTGTGCTGGTGCGGTGACTGCCATGCTCTACGGGTGGTGCGGAGGCTCCTAATCCTGGTCATTTCAATGCTTGGTATGTATGAGGTGGGACAGTCTTTATTTTCATAAATGAGATGCCACTAAGAGTTTTGGGGGTCATAGACTTTTTTATTCCTATAGTACTGAAAGGATATAATTTAAATTGTTCGGAGCTGTTGTGGAGTGGAAAGAAGTAAATACTTTCCAGTGTATTAATATAAAGTATTAATTTCAATGTGCTAAGGGAGACTTACAAAGTCTGGACTTGGTAGGAAAATCTTTCTCCTTAAATGGGGGATTGGGATAGGAATAAATCTTGAGGTAAGACCAATCACTCAATCCTGGTTGGAGGAGAAAGGTACCTCCATTATATAGATGTTCAAAAATGGAGTGTTCTTAGAGAAGGGATGTATTGAATATCTAGTGTAAACTTTTACATTTTAAATTATGGAGAAAATGTTTATTATTTTTCCTTCTATATGTGAATTGTCTTTAATTTTCATCGAAATGCCAATAAAATCTGCTACTCACACACAGGCCTTAATTTGTGTGTTTCTGTGTGTGTGTGTGTGTGAGAGAGAGAGAGAGAGAGAGAGAGAGAGAGAGAGAGAGAAATGTGGGTTAGTCTCAGGTTTCACTGATGCAGTAAAGAACAGGTACAGTATCTCTGCGACATCAAGCAACGTACAAAGTGATGGAATTCAGCAGAAGCAAAGGCTCAGAGTCTGAGGGGGCTTCCCCTATCTTCTTATCCCAGGAATCCCTTAAAACACTGGGATAACACAGGACACCCAAGGTACATGGGAGGGGTTTGAGTCGGTGCCACTTGACTCACAGATAGGCTACCTCAACCAATGATTCATCAGCCCAGAGAGATGAATCATGGTTTTGAGAGATTGCTAAGTGATGTGTCACAAATCCTTGAAAAACCTATGACTTGCAAATCACAATTAAATCCAGAATTTCAAATAGAAACTAAATAAGGCTATTTATTGATACAGATTTATACACAATTTCATGTTGTTTTGTTCTTTTAGAGAATGAAAATACGAAAACTTTTATGATATAGCCAATATGAAAATGTACTAATCTTCATGAAAGCCAGTTTTAGTACAAAGAACTGTAGCAGAAGACATTAAATTCTGAAAATATTTGTAGATCAGAAGATATAATTATAGGTATGAGGTGCACTGCTTTAGCATCTCATATGGTGAATTGGTGAATGTGTCATGGGACAATGCAGACTCTGAGAGTATCTTATACACGTGAATAAAGAGTTTCTAAGTCAAGAAAAACTCTTAACAAAATCTTGCTGGTCTGGAAAAACTGAAAAGAGAACAACACCAAAAAGGATACATTCTGAAAAGATTTTCTACCAGCAATTTTTAATATTACAAAAACAGACAAGGTGGAAAATGGAAAGATAGCATGAACGATGCTTATCTTCATATACATACATACACATAAAATTAACCATTCAATCAGATGGCAGCAGAAAAAAAATACATAATTACAAACTCATAATACAATTTAGACAATATATGAAGGAACTGGCCATGTGAAGTCATGAGCAGGCAAACTCTGGCTGCATATAATTCATCTCTGAAGACTAAATTTTGTTACGGTTATCTATTTAATATTAGACTTACAGCATGCACACAGTTGAAATATTTAAATGAATTAAGCTAAAGCTTACATAGCTGAATGAGTGATCATGAAAAATAAGTGGTCTTTGAAAGAATGTCTGCTATCACTTTTGCAGAAAAGAGAACATGGAAGGAAGCGGAACTTTCTTTTATAATTACTTAAGGAAAACATGCAACAGTTAATTGTTCATTTTCACGCTTTGGCAGCAAAAGCAAAATACTTGTATTTAGATAGTTAAAAAGGTATCTTTTATGATTCGTCACCTTTTTAAATGACTTGTTCTTATTCCACAGAGCATTTATGTACTTGATTGTCAGGAAAATTACAACTTGCAAGGTTGCCATGACAATGGCCATTTACATAGGCTGACTAGATTCATGAGCCAAATACTACATCCCACAGATCCTCACGGCTTCCTCCCAGTCCCCACAGGAAGAAGGGTGCAAGATTTAAAGGCGGGAATAAACAAAACCTGACGTCTGTGATTCTAATTTGAAAAGCTTTGTTGCCTCAGCTTACATTACTCCTATCTCCTATTAAAAAACAAATGTAGTTTGGTCCCTTTATGAAAACCATACAGAAATAAAGGCTATGCTACAACCCAGAGTGTACCTTAAAGACCAGAAAAGTGTCTGCAAAATCACAAGTATACCGGATAAAAGGTAAAGGTATAAATCTATGGATGAGTTCAAACAAGTCGCTGGATGTGTGGTGCATCTTAAAATTTGGTGAGATAAGAAAAATACAATGATGCAATCTAATTTTTGTTTAAAACTGTATGGCAAGCTGGCTAATAAGATAAAACAGGAGCGTGGAAGAAGGAAGGAAAGAATGATATAGAGGCCTAAGAATGACAGAAACATCATAACCATCATCTCTCTTGCAGCTCTGAAGTCTCCACTCTAACCCTAGACACTAGTCTGTCCTAACAAACTGCAATCTCTAGGAGGGAGATCACGTGGTGCAGTACCAGGTACAAAGTAACGTTCAAATACATTGAGTGAGTGATAACATAAGAAAATTTTTTTTTGATCACACTATTCACAATTCCCTTCCATGTTAGGAACACCCAGTATTTTCTTCTTTAACTTTCTCTCCCTCCCCCACTTGTCTCCCTGTCCATCTCCTTGATACTGTTTCTCTCTTAATTAAAAAGTTTCATGGGGATTTTCATGTTTCTGAGATTATTTATCATCACTGTTAATGCTACAGGATAAAAAAAAGGGAGAAAGTTCTTTTCTATAATTACTTTCACGTATTTTTAATATGTGATCTTTGCTAATTAGATTCTTTATTAAGAATTAAGATTCATGGTACAGATGAAAACTAATCAGGAAATAATTCCCAAAATACATAATCTAAAAATACATACAAAAAGGAGTATGCCATCCACAGTTATAGCATGTCAAAACGAGCTTAGAAATCCCCCCCTTACCATCAGAACTCCAAAATGTGTGAAGTGGTTACACAGACAGACCGTCTCACTTGCATCTGAATCTCTGTGTGCAACACATCCTGACGTGTTCCACCCTCCAAAACTTTCTGTTGAAGGAATCAACAAATGGTGTGAAAACAACAGGTCAGTGTCTTCTCTATAATGGATGAGACCTTCTATAGAGAAATTTGCCTCAGTCTCTTCTGCCATATAGAATTTATCTATAAAATGGATACCATTATGAAAGCTTTCGATGCTTAGAATAATTTGGATTCCTACAATCGTCAAATGTTAGTTCTGGGTGGGCAGTTAGAGGTGATCTAATCAGTGGGTTCAAACTCGAGAGTTCCACAAATGCTTGATTCAAGTTTAATTTTTAACATATTTTAAAATGAACTTCCATATAAAGAATACTCCTCTTCAAATACATTACACACTAATGAACCAACAATTTTTTTCTGAGGGTTAATCTACATTTTCATGAAGACATAATAACAAAGAAAGTTTGCTTTCTTGGAATGTGCTATTTATGTACACAGCAATCATTACTGGTGGTAACTGATAGTAAATGGCTTGAACCCACCTTATCTGACTTTTATGGTATAAAACGGAATATGAGTAACACATAGTGTCAATGTACTGAATCCTTTTATTTAAAAAAGATTTTAAGATATAAAGTGATACTTTTAACTATGCAAATGAGTAAAGATCTTCTCAAAATTATGCAACTAAACCCCTCCACCAAAAAATACCTGTCTTGCTGTGACAAGGACTATCAAAAAAATTTTTCACCCTTTTCAGGCTGTTTTCATCAGCAAAGCAGCCTGCATTGATATCAGAATGAATCTGGCCACAATAATCCTCACAAGGGGACAAACAGAAGAGGCTTCTTTATTTGTACTTCCTTTCAAAGAGATTTCAACACCTTATGCCTACTGATTGATTCATCCCTTAATTTTGCCTTCCTTTCTTGATAGTCAAATCTAATGCTGCAGGCTGTTCATCTCTTTCAAGTAATACATGTCCATTATAACCATTTCTATATTTACATTCCTTTAGTGTGCTTCTCACCTCCCTCATAACTAGAGGTCTGGAAGCTGGATTTTAAATTGTCTGCCTTACATATATCAAATAATCTCCTCAAATGTGTCTTAGAAGAATGAGATTAAGTGCGCGTCTACTTTCGTCAAAAGTAGCAATAAAATTGTATGCTGTATTTTACAAATAACTGATGTTAAAGAGGCTGTTCAATTGATAAAATGAAAGAAAACACAGTGAAGTCTGCCTATTTCTTCTTGAAATGACTAAAAAGTTACAGAAATTAGAACTGACTTTCCAAGCTACCTAAACTAACTTTGTAACTCATTTGCCATTTACACTTACATTGTGACTCACTCTGGTTTGGGGTGGAATTAAAGGAAATGGGGGTGTCTAACAATGTTTAAAATTCAGTTGTTATCTATATTAAGACAACCAGTATTTTAAAACTTACTGTTTTTGTTCAGATCCCAGAAGGCACAGATGGGATGATGCACTTCCTATATTAACACAAGAATAAACATGTGAAATTGTGTTTAAAATGCCATGATTTAAATATGGCAAAAAAATAAAAACACAAAGGGTTTCACAAAGAAATAGATTAGTATTAACATGCCAATTCAACCTAAAAATGTCAGGCAGGATCTTCTTCTCTCCCATAGAGAATTCAAGCAAAAATCAACTCTAACTTCATGAGGAATCACACTAACTACTCATTTATCTGTAGGTTACTACAAATGTCCCATCACTAAATATATTGATTCTACTCTCATTCTCAGCATTTAGAAAAGCTCTTGACACTAAAATTTCACATCATCTTCAAAATTCTCCTTTATGTCTGGGTATTTACATAAACAAATTGAAAACAAGGACTCGATGAGACACCTGTAGACTCATGCTCACAGTAGCATTATTCACAAGAGCCAAAAAGTAGAAGCAACCCAAGTGTCTATCGATGGAGGAATAAACAAAATCTGGTATATACATACAATGAAATACTCTTCAGCCTTAAAAAGGAAGTCAATTCTGACAGATGCTACAACATGGATAAACCTTGAAGACATTGTGCCATGAAATAAGCTAGTCACAAAGGACAAACACTATATGTCTCCACTTATATGAGGTATTTAGAGTAGTGAAATTAAGAGACAGAAAGTAGGATGATGATTGCCAGTTGCTATTGAAAGGAGAGAAGAGGCAATGGGTATTTAATGGGAGAACAGTTTCAGCTGGGGAGATGGACAGTGGTCACGGTTGCATAACAATGTGAACACAATGCTATCGAACTGTACACTTAAAAATGATTAAGATGATACATTTTATATTATGCATGTTGCACAATTTTTAAAAATCTTCCTTCATGAATGAAAGGGCTGAAACAAAGGAGGCCAAAGTGTTGAACACAGAAGTCTAAGATGGTTCGTGACATAGGAGGCTAGATCTTAGGTGACTTGGCTTTCAATCCTCAGCACACTCGTTTCCGGCTTGCCTTCCTGCCTATCTAATACATGGCAGAATCATGATGACGGCCCTTTAGAAAAGTGAGAAAAACCTGTTCTTGGGCCATCTGGGACAATAAAGAACTTCCATCTAATTTTATGAAACAAATAGATGACAAGGGTAATGAAGCAACAAGAAAAGCAACACTTGCAAAGACTAAACAACTGCTAATCTCTCAAAAAATAAGTCCACCCTCCCCTGTTTCTTTCATACACAGAAAAACAAAGAAACAACAATACATCTATTGGCAGAATTGTGCAACTACATCTGCATCTAATTTATTTGAAGCAATATATGTTGTATCTTAAAAAAAGAAGTCCTTCTCTTCACTTCCCTTCTCTTTCTGATTATTGAGTCCTAGATAAAACTAACTTCTCCAGCTGCTTCAATTTACTGTGACTTTAAAGCACTACCTGACCAGTTGTTCTCTCTTTATGGAAAACTGGGTCCTACTCCACAAAAAAGGGTCAGTTACTTTTTAACATGTAGAAAAAAAGGCCCCATTAGTATCTTAAATAGTCCACCTCTGTCCAAATGCTTTTGGGAGCATTTTCTTACCTGAGTTCTTGTATGTTTGATTTTTATTTGAACAGGGTCCTTCAGATTCTGGATAGTAATGTTTCCAATACTGCACGCCATCACATAACTCACTAAGGTTTTTCTTTGGGGTCCTACATCCTTTTAAAGAAAAAAAAAATCGCGTGTATCAGTCAGAAGTACACACTTTTATTTTAGTTTGGTGCTCCAAAATAAGCAAACTGTCAGTAATTTTTACACTTAAGATCTTCAGTTCTAGAACATCCTGTTTATCACATCAAGTTGCTGGCTTTCCTGAAGGAGGTTTGCTACTTCCCTTATTATAATAAATACATTGAGGGAACGCTGGGAGCCAATATTGTAAGACTGAGTTCATAAAACTACATTCTTGATTGTGGTGACTGATGTCAGCCAGTTAACATCTGAAACAATGCAGACTCATAAATAATATAAACTCATAAAAAGCTGTGAAACAATTAGATCATTTCCCTACTCCAGAAAATAGATGCTGTTTTCTTTCAGAGAAGTATAAAGAAAATATGGTGTGAAAAATAAAAGCAATACATCTTTCACATCCATGCCAACAGCTTGACATGTTTACTAACTTATACCTAAAAGTAATACTGGATTCAAGTCCCATCCAGGACATCTACCTTCTTCTCTGATTGTTTCCTTGCCAGCATCTGCGGGTTTCACTAAGGAATAAGGCTGTCAGGAAATCAAATCTGTCCCATAAAATGGTTTGGACCAATAAGCATTCTCTTCAGCAAGTTAATCTCTATTTTTTTCTTTCCCTTGTATTTCTTGTCAAATCTCCTGAATTTCTCTTTATATCATAGCTTACAAATCAGTTGTTTTGGAATAATCACAAGATAAATTCTAAATAAAATTCAGCATCCAGAATATAGCTTTTAACTAATTTTGTGTGGTGGTCACTATTAAATTCAGCTATTAAATAGTGATACTCAGCCTTTCAGTAAAACACAAAACAACACCATCGTACCTTGCCCTCTATGATAGAGGAGCACCACAGAATCTTTAAAGTTTTTTCATTCTCCAGTAAACTAACTTTAGAAACTGAACATATGCTTCCTTTTTTTTTTTTTTTTTTTTTTTTTTTTTTTTTTTTTCTTAGAGACGGGTCTATGTTGGCTTGATTGGTCTTGAACTCTTGGTCTCAGGCAATCCTCCCTCCTCAGCCTCCCAAAGCACTAGGATTACAGGTATGAGCCACTGCACCTGGCCAGATATGCTTCCTAGTAACAACTTTGGTAGGGAAATACCAAAGGAGAAGGAAACAATGATGTGGAGATGACTCAAAACAATGACAGATCCTTGCAAATCTAAGAGTTGCAAATTTAAGAGTGCAGGACTAAACCTTCCCCCTGCACTGGACCCCCTTTCTGTACCATTCACACTTTGTGACACCTACTGCATTTTTATACTAGTTTTTTTTTTTTTTTTTTTTTCTGAGACGGAGTCTCGCTCTGTCGCCCAGGCTGGAGTGCAGTGGCGCAATCTCGGCTCACTGCAAGCTCCGCCTCCCGGGTTCACGCCATTCTCCGGTCTCAGCCTCCCGAGTAGCCGGGACTATAGGCGCCCGCCACTGCGCCTGGCTAATTTTTTCTATTTTTAGTAGAGACGGGGTTTCACCATGGTCTCGACCTCTTGACCTTGTGATCCGCCCGCCTCGGCCTCCCAAAGTGCTGGGATTACAGGCGTGAGCCACCGCGCCCGGCCTTTTATACTAGTTTTAAGGTAACATTGTCATACATTTTATATTCCATAATTTTTAAAACTGCAGTTGTATATGTTTATAGGTATTAAATCCTTCAGGATAAATTACACGTTTTTATATAAAATATATAAATTGCATTCATATAAATCACAAAATTTGTACACAGCTGGTTCCTAAAACATTTGTTGATAAAACTTTTAAATTTTGGAATTAATTACTGTCAAGGATTCCATGGTATTCTTTTCCTTGAATATATCTCTACTTGGCTGTTCCTCTACACATGACATATAAAGGCAGATCTACTACAAACAATTCTCTGGCCTTGAGACTTGCTATTTTCTTTCATATAAGTCACATTGTTCAATATGCAATGATATCTTGAATTTAACAGATAAGTTTTATTTTTTAAAAAGGGTCCAGCAAAACTGCTCTCCATCAGGTTGTACTTGTAAAGGCAAACAGAGGTCACCAGTGTTTGCTGGCAGTGGGCCTTCTAGAATCTAGAAATGATGCCAATAAAAATGATAATATGTGCTTAGCACAATGCCATCCTACTCTGCGGATGTGTAAAGACCAAAGGTCACTTGAAATACTAATGGGAAAACTGATTAAAGCCAAGAATGCTGCTCATTATGTAAACAGTGCTTCCTGCTGAATTAGAGAAAAAAAAAAACCCTTTCCTTTGGTGTGCAATTTCTTTAACTCTAAAGGCCTAAATGATTGGAGAGCATAAAATATTTAACGAAAGTAATAATTAACAGTCATTTCTTCACTAATTCAATTTCTAATTGTTTAATGCAAGCCTTAGCCTAATACTTGAATTATTTTAAAAACTGAAGTACATACAACTTGTTAATAAGCATATTATCTGAAATAAAATATTTAAACAATTATATTAAAAATTTTCATTTTTGAAAATGCAGTAAATTTTTCTAAACCTTCTGATATATTTCAAAGGAATCTAAACTTTTGTTTTTTTCCTTTGAGCAAAGAAACTTCGTTAGCAATTGAAAAATAATAATTTAATGAATGTGCTTACCTGGAAAAGTCCAGTTTTGTTGAAGAAAGTAAACTGTGCTCTTCTGACTAATACAGAATCTTCTTGACTTAAATTCTCAAGTAAGTTTGGAGGCAAAATTACAGACGCCAGTGGATCTACTTGTCCACTCTCAAAATCCATCTGTCACACACAGAGATATATTGGTCAAGTAATCATAATTAAATGGTAATAACTTTATTCCACATGCATAGTCAGGAGAGTGAACAATTGCAAGTTCAAATTAGCCAGTACCAGGACTTCCCTTTGTATCTACAGTAGTCACTGCAACTCCTGGATAAACCCCTACAGACAGAGCTGTAGATCTCATTTGGGTTTTACATGTGTGTCAAAGGAGAAAATGCATTGATTTTAATTAAGACATAGGAAGAAATCTACAAATCAGTCAACATTTTCAAGTATAAGAATTAGATTTACCAGCAGCAGATTTTGAGGTTTTCTCAAAACACGTAGTGAAAGATAATAACTATGGGAGGAAGGGGCGAGGGAGAGAGAAAGAGAAAGAGACTGAAGTTAACTTGTTTATTTCAAACTGCATTAAAATTTTATGAACACTCTCAGATATCATTTTTCCTGAAACCATAGCTCAAGACCAAAGAAAGCTTTCTTGCAAATTGTCTTGGAATAAGACTGAGGTTGACTGAGTTTTACTCTTAAAATATGAAAGAGAATTACCCAAAACAGCCTGCAGCCTAATGGAGAAAAAAGGTCTTGCCTGTATCCTGATTTCAGGCTTTTTATATTTTCAGTTTGTTCTATCTAAACAGTTAAAAGATAGATTGCGCTTCACATACTGTACTCTACCAGGTCAAGGACAATGCTTCATTGATTTTGTTTGCTCTGGTGGCTAACAGTGTCTGGTATGTAGTAGGAACTTGAAAATTCTTTGCTTACGCATGGCTTGAACATGTTGAAAAAGTTCTCCACAATCTAGCCCCAGCATATGTGTCCAGCCGTACTGTCACCTGCTATCTCAGACTTCTACATCACGTGTTCTCAAAGTGTGATACTTAGACCAGCAATGTCTAAGGAACTTGCTAAAAGTGCAAATTTGGTGGGCCTAACCAGAACCTACTAAATCAGAAACTCCTGGAGTAGGTCCCAGAAATCTGTTTTAACAAGTTCTCCAGTCCTCCAGAAGATTCTTTTTTTTTTTCTATTGAGACAGAGTCCTGCTCTGTCACCCAAGCTGGTGGGAAGTGGCATGATTTCGACTCACTGCAACCTCCATCTCCCAGGTTCAAGTGATTCTCGTGCCTCAGTCTCCCAAATAGCTGGGATTACAGGCATGCACCACCACGCCTGGCTGACTTTTTTTTTGTATTTTTAGTAGAAACAGGGTTTATCATGTTGGCCAGACTGGTCTCGAACCCCTGGCCTCAAGTGATCCACCCACCTAGGCCTCCCAAAATGCTGGGATTACAGGCATAAGAGACCACACCCAGCATTCTCCAGAAGATCCTAATATTCAGTTTCAGAACCACTGGCAAAGATAATGCACCATGCTTCTTTTAACCTTGGGGCCCTTAAAGCTCTTTCCTCTAACTGAACTGATGCTCACCCCAAGTATGGTGGTCCCTACTCATGCTTAGCTCCAGTAACCCCTCTTGTAGAAGGTAAGCTGACCTCCCCTGTCACCCAGATTATGAAAGTATACTCACTCTGAGCTCCCACAATACCTTATGGCTACTGCTCTAGTTAAACTTAACCAACATTCAGACCTGCTTGCCACTTCATGGACCAAGACCTCTTGGAAGCAGCAACCGCTAAGCGATCGGCAAGTTTTTATATGTCTAAGTAATTAATTAAAATGAAAGAAACCACTGGCTCATTACCTGGAAATATGATTCATTATTGCTTGGAAGACCAATGCTAAAATTTGAAATTGCATTTGTCCCTGGTAACAGGGATGATACGCCAAGAGCCAAGTTCCGAGTTGTAATATTCACATGTGATGTGCTATTTAGGTCTATCTTGAAGGCCAATTCATCAATTGTTTTTAAAGCTCTAAAGAAATGACAAAAATACCACTATTAAGTAATATGATATTTTAGATTCTTAAACATACAAGTTTTGCTGCATGGCAAAATGCAAACAAAATAAAGTTGTGTTCAGATATTCTGATCTTAACATGAACACCCATAAAATTACCCCAATCCATAGTGATATCTGTTAAAACATGGAATCACAGGGATGGATAAATCCTCAAGAGAAATATCTGCTTTAAAGAAAATCAACAATTAAATAATCCTGAACAGATACTGTTTTTCATTTGTTTTGGTCTCTCTTTTCTCACATAAAAAAGCATCCTCCCTACCTTAATGGCTTATCAACAATCAAAGGAAATAATGCGATAAAAGTGTTTTGTGAACTGCAAGACGCTAGAAAAATGTTTATATTGTTATGTAGATTGTTAGAAAATACATTTTTAACAAATATAAAATTTTCTTCAGAGAAATGTAGAAGGGAAGAAAGAGAAAAACATTAAATATTTTAATATTATACATTAAGTGAAGCAATTAAATACAAATTGAATCATATAAATACAGGTACATTTTCATCTGCCCCAGTGTGTTCATTTCAGAAGTCCAACAATCATGTGGCTGTGGCTGTCAGTGGCATAGTTCACAGTATAGTGGACTTACAATGACCAGTTATGCATAACTCTACTGGTCAACTAAATTTAGAATTTTAGAATTTTTAAACTAAATTTAGAATTTTCAAATAAAAAATGAAAGACTGCTTGTGCTTTCTAGGGCTATGTATATTGTAAATTGTATTTCTCAAAAAAAGACCACACAGAACTTTTAAGTTCACATTGTGAATGACTTTGTTTAACTATGAATGACTATCAATACATTTTGCAGAGATTTGAATTCTAAAATCTGGGCACAAAGTATTCAGATAGGTGAGAAATCATGAAACATCATTATCCAATAAAATATACTCTCCAGAAAAAAAAATACTTACTCAGAAGAAGACTCAAGCAAGTCACTGTCAGAACTGCTTAAGATATTAGAAAATATATTCATTAGAGTTGAGCCAAGTGTTATATCAATGTTTTCTTCTTTATTCACAATTCTTTTGACCTGTTCCACAATGTTGGTAATATTGGCTGAGGTTAAGTTCTGCCCATCAGCAGTTAAATCTAAAATCTGGTTAGCAACTTCATTTGCTTCTAAAACAAAGGCAGAAGAAAACAACACTAAGTTTTACCTGCATATTTTGAGCATTTCCAGGAATCCAAAGTAGAGTGTAACATTTCACTTTACAGTTGAAGCAAGGAAGTGAGATTTTCCTGTGTATACCTCATCCCCATATTCACAAGGCAATAATATTTCTTTCTATGCAGAGACTAACTTCTCTCTTTAGTAAGATACAAATAACTTGGAGGGATGAACACACAAAGTTCTAAGAGAAACATCCCCAGAATCACTGAATAAGCATAATTTGCTATTTAAAATTAATGCAAACTACAAAACATTGATACAAATATCAATTTATATATTAGTTTTGTCTTCTCTAGATTTTCCTATTTTTAATCCCCTATAGAACAGAAAGTTAAAATGAGAGCAAAAAGTATTTTCTGTCTTAAGTGAAATAATCATTTGCCTTTTAATATGAAAACAGTATCATATAGCACAAGAATATTCCCGAAGACAATGAAAACCATGAAGCCTGAAGTCATGTCATTTTGTCCTTGAGAAATAAAGGAAAATTGCTCACTTACTTGAACAGCTGGAGATATCAGGAGGTCCCCAGTAGGCTACCGATTTGTTGGTAGCATAACTATGAAACAAAATAGATATTTTAAATATTTGATATAACTGATATTATTTTGTACTGTTTAAAGGGATTTTTACATGATGTATACATTTATTATAACATGATCAATGGCTAAGCTTCCCTTTAAGACACTGAGTTTCTCACTCTGTTTTCATTTTAATTCTTTGTTTACCTCTGGACCTGTTTACATGTCTACGTTCTATCTCTCTAGCCTATTTCTGTTTACCACCCTATCTATACAATGTTCCCAAATTCTTTCCATTTCTCCACCTCATTCTTCTCACCCTTCCTTATTCTCTCCTCTCTCACCCCAGTTTGTTTCTCTATTTGTACTATTTCCTTCTACAAGTTTTCTTTTCCTGTTTTCCTATAAATTATATTAGAACTGAAAAAATTAGTTAATAACTTCTGGGATTTGCCTTGATTTCTAGGTAAGTTTCCTTTGAAAATAAAACTGTAATGCATTGAAATAAATTTCATGCTAAAAATTCTTATGGGGAAAAAATCAGTAGCACACAACATAGAAACAATATACCAGCAATATCCTAACCTAGGATACACTGGCCAAGTACTGCTTTAAGAACTTTACAGGTAAAATCTGATTTTGAGTTCACATAACTCTGCAAAGCAGATTATAATCCACATCTTACAGAAGATTAAACGGAATTTAATAAATCAATGAATTTTCCAAGTTCTAACAGCCAGGAAGAGATGGAGCCACATTTCACTCAAGTCCATACATCTCTAAAGTCCCCTTCTTTTCTCCCTACAAAGTGTCAAACCCAGCAGTATTTACAGTATGCAAAGTATGTATGCTTAGGCAGTTTCCATTTCTGAATTTCCCCCAGAAAACTCTAATTGGGAGTGAGGTGGGTGGAGAAATGGATTTAACTTGCTGTTCCATGAATCCCTGCAATTATCTTGTCCCTGAGGTTTCTGTTAAACATTTAGAGAAAATCTATACCCTGACAGTTTCCATCAGTAGACTATCCCAATCTGGATCTTGTCTTCATTTCCTCTTTGCCTCCTCTCCCCATTCCAACAATAATCAGTCCAAATAGCTAAAAAGTTTCGGATTTCCAGATGCATATTCCAAGGCTAGGCTAGGTTCATCCACAAACAAGGTACTTTGCTCTGGTGCTACCCGCTGGCTTCTAAATTCTTCAGTTTTTCTGTGAGAGGGCTTGATTAGCATGCGGCTGGAAAACACTCCCTTTCTGAGTCATCCACTTATGTTATCTTTATTCCCCAGGAGTGAATGATATAGGCATACACAGAGATTCCTGCCCTTCTTTGCAATCAATATAATGCCTGAGAACTACCGTGCTGCACGTATAACCCTGGGAAGGCTGATAATGTTGAGCTTTGCTGTAAGAGTCAGTGAAAATATTACCATATCCGCGAAGCAGAAAAGTCAGGTTTGTCTGGACAAGGAAGAACGTATTCAGAAGGTTGGATAGATGGCCAGTAGTAGCCTTTGGGTTCCTCCACAGCAAGACAGTAACCTATATGAACATAAGAACCAGCATGAGAAATATTCACTTATTTTTTAAAGTTAGAGGTTAGAGATGCAAGATGAAAGCAAAATGACAATGCTGGTAATTAGGTATTCCTTTAATGTAATACCAAAATATTACTGTTTATGTTCAGAATTTGTAAAAAAAAATTAAAAGTTAGAAAAAACATTAACACTTAATACACTTCAAATACAAAAACCATTACATCGGACAAAACCATTAGTAAAAAACACATTTATGTAAGTATATACATGAAACATACATTAGCATTCTAATCATTTGCAGATACTAGTTTTATTCAAAGGAATAAGCCCTATAGAGAAGGAAAACAATCTTGAAAAATTCAAAATGTAATTTGATTTTTTTCAAAGGGGAAAGCCTATAAATGATGACTCGATAGTGTCACCTTTGAGTTGTGTGGCTATTTTATAGAAAATGTTCCAGCTGCTCTGATAGCCTCTCCTGTCTGGAAGCTAAGGGGGCCACAGGAAGTCACCTGCAAACCAACACACCCTCGGATTTCTGTATCCTCAAATCATCTGACTTTTGGTTTGACAACTCTCTAAGTAAGCCTCATACATCAATGATTCAGATTTTATATTTTAAAGAATATCAAAGTAACAGCAATACATCAACAGCAACAATAAACTCTTGTATTTCAGCAGCGAACATTAGCAAGTAATATCAGTTTTCTGGGAACAAGTACTGTCATCACCAACTGAAAATTCAAATAACTTTCCTATGTATACTGTGAGCTTTAAAACTGTTAGGTTTTAGCCTTTTATTTTTCCATTGGTAGAAGCACTTATCCACAGACTCACTTGCAGAAAAACAATAAAATGGATAATTTAAATTTAAATGGTATAAATTAGATGTCTAGGTATATGGAGAGAGTGGTGCTGGGCTTTGCCAGCCTATGAGGACACAGATGGTGCTGGTCCTCCTAGTGTTCTCCAGTCATAGATAAACTACCATTTGTCAGGCTGCTTCTGTGTGAAGACTCCTATACGTGAAAGGGTAGCAGGTTGCATTCTCCCTCCCTCCAAAAAGCCCCATTTGTTAAGAAGTAAGTATTTTCCCATAGAGACTCACAAATGGTTTACTGTCATGATTAGTATTATTAGTATTATTTGCATTCACCCATCTCTATGAGTTCTTCGTAACTGTTACATCCACCCAATAGAAATGGGTAGCTCCTCACAGAAGTGGAGATGCCTGCCTCTTTACTACACTGTGATTCTGGCCTTGGTCGCAATCGCGCTCTTCAAGGCTGAGGAACACGCCTCCCTCAATTCAACCTCCTGAGTGTAGAGAAGGCAAAGGGTCAAAGTTTTCTTTTCTTTTGATCTCTACTAATGTATCTAATCACAATATAATTGTAATCATAGAATAACATTAAAACAACTGCTTTTTGTTATCCATATTTGTGAATATTTGATTTCCTAAAATATTCTCATGCAGACTCATTCATTCATTTATTCAATAAGTGTTCAAGTTCCAGGGGATGTGCTGGGTTCTGGGAATATGTGGGAAGTAAGAGTTAAAGAAAAAAGAAAACATGATCTTAAGTAAGCGATTATTGTCTACAAAATATATATATATATGAACAATACATATATATGAACTATATATATGAACCATATATATATGAACTATATATATGAACATTATATATGAAATATATATATATATATATGAACATAAATATATCTAGTCTGTATGATGCTCTAGGCACCTGGACAGCATGAAGTAGAGGCTCGAAGGCAGTGATGTCTATACTTGATTTCAGAAAAGTTTCCATAGAAGAGGTGACTTAGGAGCTGTCTTTAAAAATACATAGGTGATAATGAGATTGACGGTGGGAGTGGAGAACAGTGTGCAAAGATAGAGAAAGGGCATATAAAGGAGCACAGCCTCTTTGTGGAAGTACAAGCCATGCCATGTGTGGTTAGAGCTTAGGATGTGAACGATTTCTAGGAGAGACTTGATTCTAGGTCCAACAGACCTCCAGATTCCTGACCTAGTCCTGTGAAGACAGTGGTATCACTAATAGAGACAGGGAACATGAGAGAAGGAGATATTTTCTGTTTTTTTTTTTTTTTTTTTTTTTTTTTTTTTTTTTGAGATAGGGTCTCATTCTGTTGCCCAGGCTGGAGTGTAGTGCCAAGAACATGGCTCACTGCAGCCTTGACCTCCCAAGCTCAAGTAGTCCTCCTGTCTCAGACCCACCTAGTAGCAGAGATTACAGGTGCACAGCACAACACCCAACTAATTTTTTAATCTTTCATAGAGACAGTCTCCCTACGTAGCCCAGGCTAGTCTCGAATTCGTGGGCTCAAGTGATTCTCCCACCTTGGCCTCCCAAAGTGCTGGGATTATAGGGATGAGCCACCATGCCCAGCAGGAGATGTTTTATAACAGGAAATCTCCTTCTACAAGATGTATCTCATTAGAGTTCCCACATCCACATTTACACACTCTTTTTATTCCTAAAGTTGACAACAATGATGATCAAGATCATTCTGGCATTTTGTTCGTATTGTTAGTATTTTCAAAATATGTCCCTAAAGTAAAATATGAACTTTCATCTACCTCCTTCATTCCCTTGGATTCACAGATACTGAGCTGAATTTTTTTTCTGCTATGTCACTCATTTGTGATGAACTTCATCATCAGAAAAAAATGTACATAAATAAATAGCATATAAAGAAAATTTCTGTTGTTTCAAGTAAACCTGAATATATAAGTTGTATAAAATGCATATTATAAAAAATTAGTCACTTACCCAGTTGTCTCACGTTCACTGTATGTAGCCTTAAGCCTTCATCCAAGGACTCATTATTTTTTAGGAGCTTCTGCTGAATGATTTTTCCTTCTAAATTAGTATTATTGGTAGCATTGTAAACTAGAAGGGCCCAAAGCACCAACCTAGGGAAACATTTCAGATAGAACTATTGTTGTTGTTGATTGGTTGGTTGTCATTTGGTAGTAGAAACAGAATAGTTGGATATAGAGGGATGACCATCACCTGTTGAGACTGAAGAGATTAGCCAAGGTGCTCACAGACTTTCTCTGCTGCTGTGTGAATTATAATGTTAAAAATATTCCAATATTAATAGATTCTATAGGCTATTGCATGTATAATTCTATCATATAACTCCATTTCTTTTCAGAAAGATTTTAATATTGATAGTAATATATTAGTCACTAGTTAAAGCATAAACACAAGAAAACAGCATTCCTGTGGTTAATTCTATATTTTTTTCTTTGTGGCCCCAAATTAACATTTTTTAAAAAAACTATGATTTCAGTTGACCATTTGTCTTTTCAAATTACTATTTCTAACTATTAGAAATTAACTATTTTGGCCAGGTGTGGTGGCTCATGCCTGTAATCCCAGCACTTTGGGAGGCCGAGGTGGGCGGATCATGAGGTCAGGAGATCGAGACCATCCTGGCTAACATGGTGAAGCCCCGTCTGTACTAAAACTACAAAAAAAAAAAAAAAAAAATAGCCAGGCGTGGTGGTGGGAGCCTGTAGTCCCAGCTACTCGGGAGGCTGAGGCAGGAGAAAGGCATGAACCTAGGAGGCAGAGCTTGCAGTGAGCCGAGATCGTGCCATTGCACTCCAGCCTCGGCGACAGAGCGAGACTCCGTCTCAAAAAGAAAAAAAAAAAAAAAAAAAACAAAGAAATTAACTATTTCTAATTACTAACACGATAAAGGGTGTTACTATTTATGAATGTGGTACAATTTCTCCAGAATAGCAAGAAATGATTTTCTGTCTCCATGAAGCATTTGCAAGTACTTTGTATGGTAAAAAGTTTCACAAAATAAATAATCAAAATCGACTCTGTGATTGCCCAGCATATTACTTAAGAAGGTTATAGAATGGTTGACCTTGAAGGTCTTTAAAAAGGAAATACCTCTATGGGAAGCAAAGAAATGCATCTCCAAAGCCCTGTTAAAAACTTTTGGTTCTATAATTTAAAGTAATATAATTTTCTGTTCAACTACAATCACAGCTATAGTCAAAAGCAGAAAACAAAACTATTAATTTAACACTGAGGTAAAAGTAAGAACCTTATTTTGTCAGGTAGAGGAGAATTTCTTTTGCTTATATGTGAAGGCTCTAGATTCACAAAAAATTTTGTTTCTTCTTCATATTCAGAGGAGAAATGAATAATATAAGATGTTGTATTATTGAGATCAGTTACTGTCCACATACCAAACACAAAGTGGTAATATTGTTGTTAAACTAGTTATGGAATGTCCAGTGGAGAGGCAGTGGCATATTTTATTTACGAAACTATGAATATTAATAAGTATTTGTTGCAGTAGTAATTTATTTGTGGTGTTAAAAAATAAGAAGGAATATATGAAATATTTGTTATTCAAGACTAGGTGAAATTAAAGAATAGCTCCGGTTTTCTTTCCTAAATATCTGTGCTAATCTCAAGGAAAAGGTGCTCTACTCTTCTCATAATTAACTCTGAAAAGCTCTCTCTAAAATGATCTACTGCTTACCATTCACATGTAAGCCATATTTCAGGATAAGGCAAACATAATGACTATAAAGATAGCTGTGAATAGAGATGTGACTATGATAGCTTAACAATTTTTAAAATGACTCTTGAAAAAGTATCCCTTGATTAAATCATTGTTTGAAGACAAGCTTCACCACTCCAGCTGGTGAGAACTTACGGCTGGGAAAGTGACCTTTTACTTGTCTTGAATACTGAGAACATAATTAGCCCAAAGCATTGTGGGTGATATTGAATACCCAAACCCAAGAAGTCAGGAAGAGCCATGCATTTTCACAGGTCTTATCTGTGTGTTTTCCTCTCTCATCCTGAAAACTGAAACTATTTTATGGTTCTACAAAGTCACATTCTATCTGTTGTTACTATCAGCCATTCTTTATTTGAAAAAAAAAAAACCTCTCTGTGGCTTTGGTTTCCTGTCTGTCTAGGCAATAGAGTATGATAGCATTATCTGAAGCTACGGTCTGTGTTAAGTGATACAATCAAATTGAAAAGAAAAGGTTTTTTTTAAAAAAGAATGTGTGTAAAAGTAGTAGATTGTGGTTTTGAGAAAAACTGAGACTATGAAGCCTCATCAATGTGGGTAAGAGCCATAGAGAATAGAAAAAAGAGAGGCAAGAAAGGCTATGAACATAAATATTAAATAATGACAAGAGTTCATACCAAAAAAAACCCTAAATATGTGGATTTTGTTATATACACTGTTTCAGTTCATTCTCCCTACAATTTTCTGTAAAATTACTCATTGCTTTGACAGACCAGGAAACTGAAATCCCATGAATTTAAATGTCCTTCAAGAAGAGTTTCTGAGGTGCTGACATGTACTAACGATGGCTGACTTTAGTATCACCAGGTAGCAGAAGAACCACAGTAAGTAAACTAAACAGCGAATGCTGACTGCCTGAAGAAGGTATACCACTGGCTATATCTACCAAATCCAGGGCTGTCCCAGTTGCTACACAAAGTGTCCAGCAAAGGGATCCTGATTGCTGCTGGATCCATTACTGAAGATGCAATATGACCTAACAGAAAGGATTGAAAAAAACTATTTGGTTAAATAGTGGAGAAGAGTTTTGTCACCTTCAAGAATACAGTACTGAAATATACAACTGTGTTCATATCATAAAGAAAAAATACCAGAAAATAGAAACAAGTTTCCCTAATCAGATGACTCAATCCAATCCATTTAATATGTATACGAAAATGACATCTTTCAATATAACTTTCAAAACACTTGTTTCTCTAGTGTTGAATTGAAAAGAAAAAAAAAGCTCTCTGGTCAATCCTCATATGAAATTTTATCTTCTCATAGTAAGAAGATATCACCTGAAAAGAAGCAGGCTCCATAATCAGGGCTGTATATCCACTAATATCAATTCAGTCTATTGAGATCCAGCAAGACTTATAGAAACTTTTCCTTTACAACAAATTTTTAAAAAATTCTATGGAGGCCAGATATAACATCTCATGCCTGTACATGCAATCCCAGCACTCAGGGGGGCTGAGAGAGGAGGATAACTTGAGGCCAGGAGTTTGTGACGAGCCTGAGCAACACAGTAAGACCCAGTCTCTACAAAAATAGTATTTTAAAAATTAGCCAGGCATGGTAGCACATGTATGTAGTCCCAGCTACTCAGGTGGCTGAGGCAGGAGGATCATTTGAGCCCAGGAGTTCAAGGCTGTAGTGAGTGATAGTCATACCACTGCACTCCAGCCTGGGTGACAAAGTGAGACTCTGTCCCAAGACAAAAAATTCTACAGAGATGCAATACATGACCTGAATAACCTAAATACAACTAAATTTATTCCATTTGGAAGTTTAGGGGTTTTCTTTTGTTTTACAGTACTCTAAACAGTTGGTCCTTACATACCAACTGGTCATATATGCTGGACATATCAATTAAATTACCTGCATGATTAAAGCATGATCCTGATATAAATTTTAAAATGGAGACTTCAGAAAATTAGCTAATACCTTTAAATGCTGAAAACATTTTGGCATCTATTATCCATATTATTAGATGTTATCATATATAAACACTTTATTTAAAGCTATTTTCTTTGAAGGTACCTTTGGAATTTCAAGTAAGAGGCAATGGGTTATCATAAATAAACTGGAAATACTAAAAATAATAATCCATCCATTTTAAATGCCCTATTTCTCAATTATTTTTCATCGGATATACATTACTACCCAGTCTGTTCTATTACAGTTTTAACTACAAGAAAAAAGTAGTGTACAGTAGTGCTAAAGAAATAACTGTGCTATGTGATTAAGATTTTCTTTTCCATCCAATTGTTTTCATTTCTCTACCAGATAAAGTAGTGAGCAAGAGAAAGAATGTTACACTCTTTATAAGACTTTGTCCTGTTACCTTGGCTCATTCTCAATGCTTCTCTTGACTTTAATCTTGTCCTCTCCACCACTCAGGTGAAAACTAAAAACACAAATACATATAACCATTAATCCACCTCACCAACTGCATCATCAACAATAAAATTTGGGGACCTGAAATAAAGAGACAGAATGGGAATTCTAAGCCAATATTTCCAAATGTGTGTCCTGAGGTTCTAACTTCTTTCATAAAGCTAGGCAACTGTGTGCTTTGCTCTGTTTTGAAGATTCACAATTCATATTATCACACTAAAGAAATTGAGACATTCTGATAAAAAATATGCTTCAGTTTGTATAACATACTTCCTGAACTTATATGACGATTTGACCCCTTTTCTGTGTTATTAAATCTCTTATCTTCACAGAATATATGTTTAGGGGTCATGACATACACTTTAGAAAACTCGTTCAGGTATAGAACTGTGAAAACAAGGTACACAGGAGGATATATGGACAATGCGAATTGCTGAAGATTAGTGGAGGAACTAAATATAAATACAGTGAAGGATAATTTCGAAAAGTTAGGTTGCAATCAGACTGTCGATATATGAGATTAGATCTGGAAAAAAAAGTGCTCTAGGTGATCCACCAGGGTGTGAGAAGAGACTAATAACTTCTATTTATAGTTAATTATCCAATTTTAATTTTTGACACATTATAACATATATTGATTCAGTTACACAAACACACAACACACTTTTCATTTAAAACAAATACAAATCAACTGGAATGCATGATCAAAACATTTTAAAACCATCACTGCAGCATTGAGGTTTTTTTGTGCAATGAACTAATACAGTTGTTTTAGAAAGATTATGCATATGGTAGCTGTGTGTATTTGTATGTATATTTTGGTACAATCAGAGAGACAAATAGAAGCATTAAATTAGACACTACTTTTAATTTATCGAATTATTTATTCTGTCTTACCTGATATTAATGACATAAACCGTGTAGTTCCAATTTTCGAAGGTTGAATTGAGCTGGAAAACACAATGGAAAAGGATGAGTTTTGATAATACCTTAAAAATATATCTAAATCAAGTTTCTGCCTAAAACATAAGTTGTTACTGAGATAAGACTCTGGGAAAATCCTGAAGAGTTGGAGGAGTGAAAGGTAAAGGTGACAGTTAATGGATCATTGTGTACCAAGAATTTGATAAATGTTATTCCTTTCAATCCTCACGACAACCAATGCAATAGGTATTATCCCCACATACCCCACAGTCTTATATATAAAGAAACTAAGCTTTCAGAGAAGAAATGGTTTGCCCAAGAGCATCCAAGTAAGCAGTAGCAGATGCCAGATTGGAGCCCAAGTCTGTTTGGAAAACTATCATTTCCTCTCTAGCCCTCGTATTAAAGAAGATTTGCACAATAAATATCTTCTCTATTCTTGATTCAACAAACACTGAGGTACACTAAAACATTTTTCTAGTAATTACCATCTCACAATATTAGTAATAAGAAAAATTATAAATTAACAATATAAATGTAAAAATAAAATAAGTTCAATACTATTGGAACTATGTATTTATTATGTGGTTATTTAGCAGTCTTTATGGTTTCAGCATAAGAATTTTTAATGAAGCAATGGATTCCTCCAATATAAAGAAGCTTCCATGATGCAGTTTCCCATACAATTGCAAAACAGGATTCCCTCACTGACATGAGAGCCTCCTATTTACATGTCATCTCCGAAGGGTGATTTAGGCCTTCTTTCATATACACATTTGTTTCATATAGCCTTTCTTTTAAGCATTTCCAAAACTGAATGTAAATTTTAGGGAATCGTAGCAAAAAAAGTGTTAAATTATTTTAAAATTGTAAATAGTAGTAATTTGAAACAGGTACACCATTTATATTTTCTCTGTTATCAAGTATCTGCTTTGGTATCTTGCATTTTAAACAAAAACGTCTAGTAAAGTTTAGCTGCAGATGAAAATAAAGCTATGTCGAAAACCATGCATGAAGTAAATATAAATGTAAGCTTATACCTTATCTAGCACAAACTTTCTAATGAATGCTAATTTCAGATTAATAACATTACCCGTTATTTGCACAAATAAGCTAACAGTAGCTTACTTGAGAATGAAAATAAAGAATTTTATCTTCTGAAATCATTCTGACTTTAAACAAAAAGAACAATGCTGGAAAGAAAATGGGATACACAGAAAGAATATACTCTTTCTGCAGCCTGCTCTCTCCATTGAGAGGTTAAACATATCTCCTACTGTTTGAATGAGTTACTGATCTCAATGTGGCATTCCCCCAAATCAACAGTAGTATTTTTCTTTTATTTCAATAGAGAATTTCACCTTTCTCACCAATTTTGTAACAGAGTTAATTACCTACTATTGTTACCTATGGGCAACTTTTTTTTAAAGAGTACTGTCTTTAAAATGAAGACTGTTTTCTATCAGTTATTTTTCATATATATATAGGGGTGTGTGTGTGTGTGTGTGTGTAGCTACCACTTCCTCTCAATGTGTAAAATTTCTTTTGCTACCAAAGACACATTTATCGAACACCAAATATATATGAAAACCCATTTTTCTTATTTCAGAATGTATAGTGACTCAATTAAAAAAAATGTTTGAACCGTAACAGCATTATATATAAAAAGAAGTACGAAGTCTCATAGTATGCCGTAGGTAGGAAATGAAATAATAGAATAGAAACCTATGGAAAATAAAATTTTTGAGATTGTTATTGTGAAGAAGAAAATGAAAAAATCCATGTGTTGTATTTGTAAGAAAAAGAAGAAAATAAAATGTTAAATTTTTTAAATTGAAAGCTACAAAATGTTTATCAATAGGATACTGGTTAAATTACAGTCTAACTGTCCATCAACAGAAGATCTGCTAAATAAATGATTGAACAGCCACATAATGAAATAGTATGCATTGTTTTTTCAAAACAAAAAAAACCCATAAAGTTCTCTAATGTTGCAAATCTGGCAACAATAAGTACGGTATAGAATGGTATGTAAAGTATACTACTTTTAGTGTAAAAAAGAAAGTAAGAATCTATAGTTTAATTTTCTTTCAGGTGCACCAAGATATCTGAAAAAAGCAGAGAAAACTAACAGTGATTTCCTATTTGCTGTTGGTTATTGGGTTGGTTCCACGCAGATGAGCAGCAAGGATGGGTGGAAGACTTTCATAATGCGTTTTTTCATACTTGTTGGTTTTGACCAAACATTCAAACAATTTTTTAAAAGAATCTGTTTAAAAATATAGTAGAAAATATATGGATCTAATAGGAAATAAAGATAACTGTTGCCACCAAAATCTATTTCCATTTGTGCGATACTATTCTTATTTAAGACACTGATAGTCTACTAGGCTCAGTTCTTATCCTTTATTCAAATGTACTTCTCTTCCTATGCATAAGGACAACAACTTACGTATCTACTTATGTATTTCTAATGAATATCATCTGTGTTTCAGTATAATTTGTGGATTCAGTTAACTAGTCTTTTCCAGATTCCCAGAAGTTAAAGAATTTTTTTAAAAAAGAAAAGTTACAAGCTCACTTACCCATTCTGCCACCTTGCTCTGTACTTTTACTTCAGGGTGACGAAGGATGTTTTGAATCACTACGGATATTCTATAGATAATTCCATCTGCCCATTGGAAATAGGATTAGTCCATTAACTGTATTTTTGTAGTTATATAATTATCAAACAATTTAAAGTTATGATCACGTAAGTCATACAATCATATAGTTTTATTCATAATCACATAATTTACAATATAAGTTAAAAGAAACACCTTCTACATAGGCAAAACAAATATGAAATATTTTGCTGTTAAGCTTTTTGACCTTCCAACTTCTTAGAAATAATTACCAATTAGCTTACTCTTATTACTTGTATATGCTTCTTCATATTTTTTAATTCTATAGATTTCTGATATCTACTGTCTGTAATGTGTTAACTGTTTTCATGTACAATTTGACTTCTGATAACAAGGCATTATGCTTTCTGTGCATTATAAGGAATGATAAAGAGTTTGGGATGTGAAAACTTGAATGAGATCATGTGGAGGAATTAACTTGAAAAAGTAGAACAGGCATACACATACTTACTGCTCTAATTCCTCTCCTTTTCCTCTCTTTCCCCTGCTTAATAAAGCACTTCTATTAAACTATTAGGTGGCATTTCACCAGACTTTTCATCAAAATTTCTTAAATATGCTAATTTATAGCAAAGTAGAGGAAAAAAATAAATAATATTTGCAGGCAGAATTTTCATTGAACTAACTCATTTTAAAAAGAAAACCTTATTGTAAAGAAGATTCTGCTTTTTGGGTGGGGGAAAATCTTTAAACTGATTTTTTAAAATAAAAATCAAACTCACCAGCAAGGGTTTGCTGAATAGCTGTAAATGGGTGCTTTAGTCAAAGCAGCTAGTGAGAAAAATACCCTTTTAAAATATGGTAGGTTATAGAGAGAAGAACAATTTTTGAATCTCCATTGTCGATTATCTTTCTTCATGCTTATAGGTTTAGGTAAGTCTTAAGTAAAATAGGCACACAAATATAGAAATACATAATTATAGCAATGTTGAAGAAAACAGTAAAACTTGTGGGGAGGCAGTAGAAAAAAAAATGTAAAAGTTAGCCTCTGGGAATTTCCAAATCTACCAAAATGCAAATTCCAGTCCCACTACCAAAGGAATGTCTTTCCAGCAAGTGTCAGAGTCTTGTGCTAAATAATATAGATTGCTGCCCCTGGATGTAGTAATATAAATATATAAAACTGGCACAAGTCCAAGCACAGGCGAATTTAATTTATGCAGACTATTTATGTCGACTTCTAAAATTCTTTGGGTATTTTAATGATCTTGACTTTTATATTCCTTTAAAAAAATGTTCTGAATGAAAAATATTTGGAGGAACATGTAAAACATAATAATACATATAAAGATAACTTTTACACTGTAGATCTCATCGTATCAAATCACAGATGTTCTGAATGATTGGGAGAAAATTCAAATTGTGAGGGTCAAACAGTTATTTCAGGATCCTGGTAATATTCTGTGACTATACAGAAGGTTCCCTACTTATAGTTCATCAGCATTCAACTTTATGATGGTAGGAAAACAAAAGGCATTCAGTAGAAACTGTACTTCTAGTACCCCTATGTCCATTTCATTTTTCGAGTTTAGCATTAAATAAAGTACATGAGATATTCAACACTTTATTATAAAATAGACTGTGTTACATGATTTTGCCCAGTTGTAGGCTAAGGTAAGTGTTCTGAACGTGTTTAAGGTGGGTTCAGCAAGCTATGATGTTTAGCAAGTTGGGTGTATTAAATGCATTTTTGACTTTTGATATTTTCCAGTATTTTCAGCTTACAATGGGTTTATAGGAATGCAAACTCCACTGCAAGTGGAGGAGCATCTGTATTATCAATGCTAGCAGAGTATCTGAAAAGCCACCACTAGATGGAAACCTAAAGCATGCTTTTGTTATAAGAGTAGTATTTGTTCCCTCTTAGGAAAATACGTCAAAATTCTAAAAATCATTGACATTTCTGCATTTTTTAGAAAGCATCCAAATATTTAAGATGTTTTCTTTAAACATTGTTTCCTGCCCCAGTCCACTTGTTACATTTATTTAAAATTTTTGAATAATGCAGTCAATAAGTAACCATGAGAAAAGTTCAAGAGTGAACTGTCAAAGCAACATAAAAAAATATGTTCACTGAAGGGCTGGTGAGAAGGGTTTGGACTAGAGCAAAATAATTGGCTTCAACATTGCAATTGGAGGAAATGCATAATTAAGACACACATGCAGGATTTTCCATGTTACCATAGCAGTAAAGTTGTCTTCTCTTACAAATGTTAACACTACTCATGGTGTTTTAAAAGCTATTCACAAATCTTCTTGTGTTCCAGAGACTTCAAAATATGTATGTACTATCCTAATAATGACATCTAGGCCCAAAGATTTTATTATAGACATTAATGGGGAAAATGATTTAAGAATATATCCATTTTCCATTTAGATACTTCTTTCAGCATGCAGAACTTCAAGCAGAAATCACTGCCTGTGATTACCAATGTGGTTATCAAAACAACATTATTTTTTGTAGGTCTCTTCTCCAATTAATCTTTCCCTTTTTTAGCTTCTTACACTTTTTTTCAGAGTTTCTTGGAGAATATAGAAATGACATTGCTCTAATCTATGCGATATTCAAGGATGTAAAGTACAGGTTTGAAATGATAGGCCTAAATACATATTTGAAAAAACAGACGTTAAAATATAAACCAAATGCTAATCTAGATACCTGGTTATTTCTTTGAACTAGTGATGAGGGAATTCTATTATGACAGTGGCATTTACAATACGACTGGCATCCTGCAGCTCCTAAACACACAATTTCTTTAAGATATATGGCATAAAAAGCAGAGTAATGGATCCATTCAAACGATCTTAGAAGGAATTCGTTATTTAAATAGCTAAACATATGTGAGAAACTGGAAGCAGTGTTACAATCTGTACTTACTTGTAAACCAGGTTTTTAGAACAATAATACAGACTAATGGAGTGAATTCCTTACTTGGGTTGCTTGTGACAACCTCACAAAAGTTTACTATTCAATAGCACTAGAGTGATGTTTGAAGCAGAGAAGATACGATTTGGAGTGGAATAATAATTAGTCCAAGAGCTTTTCTTGGGAATGTAATGGAAAACATATAAAAGGTCATTATTTGTGGGAATCCCCAGATCATCCACATCCTGAAATACCTGTTTGTGAAAAATAGCTTTAAATACTTTCTTAGTGTACACAGCAGATCCCTGAGTAACATCATTTCATTCAATGGAGTTTCATTACAAAGTTGATGAGGAGAAGAGTCAATTCCTGGCCAGGTCCCCCGTCTGTGTAGGGTCTGCATGTTCTCCCCTTGTCTGCATGGGGTTTCTCCAGGTCCTCCAGTGTCTTCCCACATCCCAAAGCTGTGTACCTTGGATTCACTGGCCTGTCTACACGGTTCCAGTGTGAGTAGGTGTAGGTGTGTGTGTGTGCCCTGCCATGGGATGGCGTCCTGGCCAGGGCTAGTTCCTGCCTGCAGCCCTGAGCTGCCCAGATGGCTCTAGCCACCCGCCACCCTGAACTGGATAGAATAAGCAGGTTGGAAAGTCAATTAATGAATGGCTACAAATTAGTGTAAAACAAAAATTCAAAAAGTATAAGATAATCATATAAAAGCACAACAATAAATGATATAGTATGAAAGCACTCGGTGAACCCCCATATTGGTGATTGTTTTGGAACTGCTTGGTGGCAGGTGGTGCTCCTCGCAATTTTCATTGCGCAAACATTTGTTTCTTGATTTAACCCATCACCGCCACTAAGTCTGCAGTCACTCACTGGCTCACCCAAATTTGGGCAATCAATTATCTTACTTGTTTTCATTAATCTTTCTTAAATGTATGTACAGCTCATATTAACTACAATGTTAAATATTAGAAGGCTTTCAGTCTTTACTTGGAAGTTTGGTGATGTTTCTGTGACCAGAAATATGCTGTAGGAACTTAACTCTTGTTTATATCAATCAGCCTATGGTAAGATTGGTTTCATTACATGTTATTTTGCTCAAAGTCACAGTTTCTAAGAACCTATCAATGACATTAATGAGGACTTAGTGTAATTTGAGGTATCAGATAAAAGTCCTATGGCAAACAACAAAAATAACTTTACACAGAAAAATAGGAACATTTCACAAAAACCAGGAAAACAAATTCTATTGATACACTATGATAAATATATCTGATTATCAAACAAACTCAATCCCTCTCCTCTCCCAACAATGCAATATTGTTATTGATTGACTCAGTAAAATTCTGATAGCCAAGAGTTAAAAGGACTGGACAAATTAGATAATTGACAGTTGTGCCAATCTTTCTTACAGTAAATAAAATAGAATTCTCTAATATATCAGAAAGCAAGCCTGAGAATGTTTATTCTCTGTTTCCCAAAGAATAAGAAATTGTTAATATTATATCAGTGATGATAATCCAGGACATGACATTAAATAGCATTTATTCATAGGTGAAAAAGTAATTCTCTTCAATTTCAAATTTGATTACATCAAAGAAAAAATCTTAATTATAGTCTGTCTCTAATACTTTGTTAGTCTTCCTTTTTAAAAAGATAATGAAGGCTTCACGCTCTAAGATGTGAGAAGGTAATAGGATACAGGGAGAACATTAAAACATTGTTTACATTATATTTATATTCACTTTTTATATCTGTATTATAACAAGTAGGACTGGTTTCACTTTACAGTCGTGAAATAGATTTTCCCAAGTAAACACAAATGTTTAAGTTAAAAAGTGAGTCAATTTAGGAAAAAAATCATATTAAATAGTATATGTGATTCAGAGAAATGGTAAAAAATTTGTTAAGATGGTACACAAATTTGACACACAATTTTGAGAATTTTTCCATCATATAATGACCCAAATATTTTTAAATGCTAAGATGACATTTTGATTAAGAATTATCTGAATTAGATTTTTTTTCATTAATATGGTTAAGCAGAACATTTTAACTGATTCTAACATTTGCTTGCTTTGTTGAAACTCCAATGAAGGTTATGACGCAGAGAGATGGCCTAAACAAGGCTTTCTTCAAGAATGTCAGAAGTGATATGATTGAGTGAATACAGCTCCACTCCACCAAGTCAAGGACTCTGAAGCACGGTATAAAAGTTCTTGGGCAGTAGAGGATGTGTCAGTCCTGGAGGGAGAATACCACAGAGGCTCTTTGTATGTTCATACAAAGAGTGAAATACTTAGTTAGAATTATAATATTCCCATCTACTGGCTAGAGTCCATGTGAAATATGCACTGGAAATTTCAGCTGCTGTTGCTTTCTTGGGGGATGCTGGAATTTTTGCTCCATCATAAATCTCCTTGGTGTAACTACCAGAATAACCATAAACACTCCCTGAATCGACGCCTTTATAACCCTAATGAAATTTATATCTACGTTTCATGTAAAATATTCCATAGTTCCAATTTAAATGTCTTACAGAGGAAATTAATGTAACCTCTGAAGCCAAGAAAAAATGAACTATGTGGGTTTCCTTTCTCAGGGTTTTGGGTCCCTGGTGATATATTACAGATGTCTTGGCCTCATAAGCTAAATGACTGGAGTTTAGAAAATTTCTTTGTTTCTAATGCTTCATATTTGAGAATATTACTGTATTCAAAGCAATGGTATGGTCACCTGATTGGAATTTCTCTTTTATTAGAAGAAACTGAAATCGCTCACTGTGAATTACCAAAAGGCCATGCATGTGGTTCATCTAGGAACAGCTTAAAGAACTCTATTCACCTGACTTTTCCTCTGTTTATTTCTTACCATACACTGCTGTATTTGCAAATTATAAATAATAGAAAAGTATATTTGGAGGAAAAAAGCAAGAAGTATTTGAAGTGACTTTAATTGTTGTCATTCAAAAATTGATTTGATTTAGTTGATTATAATCACAATCTATTATTCTTCAGCAAATAAAAACCGAAAGCAAAGTATTACTATGAAAATTGATTTAAATGTCACAAATATATGAACATAAAGTTCACTTAAGTGAGAAATCAAATTATTAAAATTACTTAGTTTTTTGAAATTTGTAAAATCCTTTAAAACTTGTTTTCTGCAGAAAATAATCTGACAAAATACCACGGAAATATGTTTTTATCTGATCTCTATTATGATGCACATTAATGCCTTCTAATTAAATGCTTTTTCCCCTAAAACTTCCTTTGAAAAAAATTTTGGCTAAAAGCGCAAAAGAGGAGTACTGGAAATGTACTCATTCCACTGGTCATAAGAATGAGGAACTCAACAGAGTTAAGTGATCTTTATTAATTTTACTAGTCCTACAAATGTACCAATTGACTCCAATAACAGCAACTTTGTTGGAATAATACATATTTCCCTCCTTAGAATACAATTTTTTATGTTAGACATACTAAAAATATAAAAGGTAACGATTTCTTACCATTCCTTTGTTTATCGATTCTGTTAGTAACAGGCATGTTAGTGGTGACAGTGGGTGGTGTAGTACTAGGAGAGTTTACAGTAGCTGGTAATAAAGATGAGAAAGATGTAATTTTGCAAAGAGCACATGACAGTTAATTTGGATAAGCAATTTATAATTAATGCATTAAAATATACAGGGCAAGAATGGAAACCATTTTGAAATACAACAGACTCCAAGGTTGTAATGTGTAAGATGAAGCAATGCTTCCTATGGCACATTAAGAATCAGTACACATGGCCTTTGATGCTATAATACACAAGGGTTTGGAGCAAGCACAAAGTGACGAGAGAAAGGACATTTAGATTCTAGATTCTAGACCTAGATCTCCATTAACAAGCTGGCAATCACACAGTGAAACACTAAACCCTTCTAGAACTCAGTTTCCTGAGTCTGTCAGAAGTTATAGAAAGCAGCCTGTACAGATCTGCAGCTTGAAAGTTCTCTAAACTAAGTTTGCCTAATAACATTGAGACTAGAGAAATAAAATCTCAGAAGAAAAATGTACTTCTTTTTAAGATGAATGTAAAGAAAAAGACAAATGAAATGCATGGACTAAGTTAATCATTTAAAGATTCCAACAAGTTTACTAAACACTGATGAATAAAAAGTATTTCATAGGGCAAGCTTTACAAGGGAGACATTTTCAAAGTATTATGTCAGATATCTCAGGTGAGAATAATTTTAAGAATAAAAATAACTTTTTTAAAACTTTAGATCTTGAACTAAACAGAATTACAGATTTTTAAAATTTCATATAACAATTTGAAAACTACACAGAGATTACGGGGAAAAAACTATTTGATGACTTAATTTTCATAGGGTGTTGATTAATAATAATATCAAAGAAATAATGTCTCCAAAAGGAAAACAAAGATAATAATAAGTTACACCCCACCCCATCTCCTGCCTGCCCTACTCTCACACTGGAACCACAGAAGAGAGCTTAGGTTTCTACTTCTTCAATCTCACTTCTAACCACTGTCACCTTTGTGCTATGATCTTCTTAATAAGAGATCCAGCTTTTACAAAAGGCATGGCTGTGATTCTTAATGTGGTACATAGAACATGCTACTTCATTATAGAAGTATTTAATAGAATAGATGAAAAGAGTCATGGGTAATTAGGAAGAGAAATGATAAAATAAAGCAAAATATTTATATTATTATTTTAAAACTTGTATAACTTTACATATTATTTAGCATGCAGCTATTTAGTACATAATATGTAACTGAAATACTGACCACAATATAGTAAGCATCATAACAATTAACATAGTTACATTAACATTAGTTTACTTTAACCATTTTAATCTTAAGATTTAAGTTATCTTGTCATCATAAATTGCCTTACGGCCTTATCTTAAAGTTAACTGAATATTCAAATAAATTTCCCTCTTTGTTTTATAGACATGAATACTTCTTCAAAGTATTGTACACTGTATTTACACTGGACTTTTTGCAAGTCCAGTATATTCTTGAGAAGACATGGGGGAAAAATGAAACCAATCCACATTTAATAGGATATAAATTCACATTTTTAAACTCAGAGCTTTGTGGAATTGTGGTTACCCATGGTGTGAAAGCATTCTTTCTCCACGCCGTACGTACTGTGCACCCACACAACTAAAACACATGCAGAAATTCTTCTGTTTTGCTGTTTTCTGGCTTTCCAAGTGAAAAATCGATAAAAATCAAAACAATGACAACTACATTATCCAAAATTGCAAGTAGAAAGCAAAGAGATTCTGGAGCACAGTGTGGGCTCCCTACCTTGACAGAGGGTCCCCAGGTCTGCACAGCTGGCCAGTTCTGCTGCCGGGAGCGGGATCAGGTAGGAACCTTGATCAACACAAAGAGAATATGTAAGTTTGATTTATGATTTAGTGATATTATCCAGAAAAAAATATCATGAATCATACGGTTAATAGAAGCAGCCCTAGAAGAGTCCACCAGTAATTCTTTGATGTCAAGAAAGTATCTTAAGGTCACTGTGCCTTAATTTTCTCAAATGTAAAACCAAAGTATTGAAATTGTCCTCGAAATCTTTAACTCAATTTATCAGTCATCACACATCAAAAGAAAAGCAGTGCCATTGCCCCTTAAAGTTTGTATAAAAAGTTCAGGACTTTTTTGTGTAAAACATTTTAAGAGTTTGGGTGGGAATTCATACAAATAAAATAATACAAACATCAAGAATAAGTTTCAAAAGTGAAGTTACATATTATGAATTACCCATAACATGCACAGTTTTGGTTCATACATCCTAGCATATGCTATTTGTAATTCCAGAAATACATTTTTGTGACTTCAATTCAGTCTCTGTGTCTTTTTATTTCAAGCTTTTACTAACTTATTCTCAGCAGGACAAGTTTTGAGCTGATTTTTTTTTTTGTAGATTTTCACTGTTGCACTAAATGTCCCTCTGACAACTAACAGACTTTTTCCAACAGCTTGAGTCTTGAGAAACATTGGCTACACTTACAACAAAGTATACTGTATCAAAAACACACAAAAAATACAAATATATATGTATATATGTATACACATATATATATAATATGCACAACATATTTATATGCTTGTATATATATAATATGCACAACATATTTAATTTTAAGGGACATTTATATAATAGTGATTTTATTCTAATAAACATTTCAAAACTTTCCTGTGGGAATGTGAGGGCACAGCTCCTGCACCAGCCTACAAAAGTAACTAGGTAAACCGTATGCATAAGCAGAAAATAACCTAACAGTTTAACAGTATCTCCAGAGGCATGGTTTCTTCATCCTTGATACCTTGCGGCACTTGGCCCAAGGAAGGAATCCTGATACTTCAGAAAGGCCTGATCTTACAGGCAGGCTATGACATGACACTGACTGGCAAGCAGCTCTTGTCACAGACCTTTACACATTCCTTCAACAAACATTTACTTATTGCCTACATTGTGTGAGGGACAGAGACCAGAATGATGCTTTAATTTAAGTTGCTGCTCTCAGGGAGGCATGAAAGGAAGATGGCGTCACAGTTCTAAGTGCTATCAGGGAAGTGCTCCAAAGGTGGCAGTGACCCAAAGGAGGATGTGACAGCAGCTTGGTAAGAAAAGTGAACAGAAATCAATTTCAAAGAAGGCGGCCCATAAGGCACAGGAGGCTGTGAGAGAGCCAGGGGTAGGAGAGTAGAGATGGGTATTTTACTGGCAGACAGAATTTCTAAAACAAATACCAAGGAGGCACTGAAATGGTCTGTGCACCAAGTCACTGGGCATTGCTAAAGTAAAGTAAAAACTGATAAGGATGATCAGATATATAAACAATGGACAGCTGCTGTAAGGCTTTGGAAAATATCAATACCATGAACACTAGAGCCCTCCGTCTTTCTTCCAGTGGTTAATCCCACACACTGGAACCTTGAGTGGTGGGCACTCAAGGCTGTAAACCAAAAATGAACTTCTAGGGCGCCCACACAACCATCTGAATGGACTCCTCCTCTTGGCCAACATCCTTCCAGAGTTAATCTGAAAATTGAGTTGAGGCCATGATGGAAGAGAGGGTTGTACATGCCTCATTGCACCCCTCCAGCATTAACATCAACACAAACCCTAAGTCCGATAAGAAACATTTACAATCTATCCTCTGTGAAGTCTGCTACCTGAAGGCTTCATCTGCATGGTAAAATCTTGATCTCCACAACCCTTTATTTAACCCAGACATTCCTTTCTACTGATAATAACTCCTTCAATCAATTGTCAGTCAGAAAAATTTTAAATCTACCTATAACCTGGAAGCCCCCTCCCCACTACTTGGAGTTGTCCCGCCCTTCTCCAGATTGAATCAATGTAAATCTTACATGGATTGGTTGATGTATTGTGTCCCTAAAACATAGAAAAGCAAGCTGTCCCCTGACCATCTTGGGCACATGTCATCAGGACCCCCTGAGGCTGTGTCACGGGTGTGTCCTTAACTTCAGAAAAATAAACTTTCTAAACTAATTGAAACCTGTCTCAGATATTTTGGGTTCACCAGGTGAACTGCTAACATTGTGAACTCTTTCTTAAAGGCAGTGAGGGAAAATGAGAAGGAGGTAGGCAAGAAAACTATATTTCATTTGAAAACAGTCATTTAGGTTCTACAACCAAAAGAAGGGAAACAGAAGCAGGAATACTACTAATAATTCAGCCTTGATATCATGAGTAAAAAGGATCGACAGAGATAGATACAGATACAAGAAATTTAAAGACAGAATGCATAACATTTAGCAACTAATTAAAGATGGGAAAAAAAGGAAGAATAGAGGACGTTTTGCTAATTTCCAGCTTAAGAAACTGGTACATATCGATCTAATAAAAGGAGATGGGAAATAATAGAAGAAGAGCAGACTTAGGTGGGGTAAACACCAAGTACAGTAACGGAAACTGAGGTGCCTGTGTGACACCTAGATGCAAACGTGTTTTGTAAGAGGTGTAGCCAGGAAATATTCATCAAAAGCTATAGAGTGTTTGGGATCACTGTAGATAGATTGTAGATTGGAGAAGGAAACAGGATGGAACCACAGATATTTCTATATTTAAGCATCGCATATAAGAAAAAGAGCTATAGACTTAAAAAGGTAAAACTTTTACAGAGGTGGTTTTACAGAATTTAAGAGAAGACAGTTTAATGCAGGGTATGGCAATATCGAGAATACCAGAAAGGCCAAGAGTGATAAAGAATGAGAAGAACTTTAACTTTGCATTGGGATTTTGGTAGTACCTCTATAGAAAATAGTTTGAGTTGTGTGGGAATGATGAAATCTAGACTGCCAAGATCTGACGAGTGAATGCAAGAAGAGGAAGCTTGGCTGTGAAAGGAAGCAGAGAGAGGAAGGGGGTGTTTTAAAGATTGAAAACTTAAGCAAATGCACCATGGAAAAAGAATATTCGAGGAGGCAGAAGTTAAGGCAGGACTGAGGTGGAATTTTGTCTTGAATGCTTTTTGCCCATTATTCCCTTGCATCACATTTACTATAAGCCCAATTTTTGTAGGACCTCCCTTTTGTAGGTACTTATATTTTGTAAGGGACTTCCGTAAACTAAAAAGCCTTTAAAGTTCAGAGCCTAATGAAATCTCAGCCTCTGTAGCATGCAACAGAGGAGACCCTGGAGGGAGTTCCTGTGGTTCTCATATTACACACAATGTTGGCAGTCAAGGGCTCCTTAGGCCACTTCTGGCACTGATACAATATCTCTGGAAGACAAAGGGAGATAAGGGCTCAGTGTTGTGGGAAAGCAGTTTTTAGGGAAACTGCATTCCCACTAGTAGGTTAAAGAGCTTAGAGGTAAAAATAAGAAAAGAAAATCAGAAGAGCTATGATTTAGAGCAAGATATTTAACAATTTTCTTGAACATTTCATCAGTTTCATTGCACAGTAACACGTATAAATTTCAATATGCAGCATTCTTTTATGGGAAACTGCAACATTTACTTCTCAATATTTTAGTTAGCTGTTCCTTCTGGGGAACTTCTAGTTTAGCAAATTGACACTGCTTTAAATACTCAATAAACGCTATTTTAATATGACCCAAAATGACAATAAAAATCAAACTGGAATGTTTTTAAGTAAAAATGGTATAAATACATGTGACTAATTTAATTAAAAGGAAATTAAATTGATAAATGAAAACTTGCATTACAAACACACCAAAATAAATACATGAAATATCAAAAGTATGCCCAAACTTTCTTTCTACCCAGTTCTATTTTCAACACATCTACATAAAAAGTCAGTATCACAATCAGTTTTCTTTGGCTGATGGATTTATGCATCAGGAGGTTGTTAAGGAAGAACAAACAATTCACTCTCCTGGATAGTGTTATGTTTATCATCAACAAATTGGTTTTAGAATATGATCTGTATGTGTTTACTGATTTTTGAGGCTACCAGAAAGGTGTTTTCAGATATTTACTTAATATTAATGAGACAGCCAAATGCCTAGGCAGATAAAAAGGGGTCCCTGGAGAATCTCCCACCCACTCCACAAGTGTTTACATCAGATGCGTTTGTGCAGATGAGGAAACCTGCCCAGGCCTTGCCTGAGCCTGCCCACAGCAGATTAGGGCCCGACTTGCGCACTGTGGGAGGTAGGTGGAGCCACGGAGAATTTGTGCCTTATGCAGGGGAGGAGCCTGCTCTCTCCAGCTCCTGTAAGGATCTGGCAATCAATTAGTGAGGTGGAGGGCCTATTAGCAGGCCTGCATCTCACTTTGCTGAGCTTTTTGTTGTTGTGGTTTTTTGTTTCGTTTTTTCTTTTTGCCCAGTGAAGTCCTGCTCTACTCACCCCTCAATGTGTATGCGTGCCTAAATTTTCCTGGTTGTGTGACAAGAACCTGGGTTTTAGCTGAGCTAAGCAGCAAAGTTCTATAACATTAACAGCAAAATTTAGAGCCCAATTTTTTTGAAAAAAAATGTAATCACTGAAAACAGGTAGTTGAGGAAAAGCTCTAAAGCTGTTAATCCTTCTCTATCTGTTGTTCTTTCCAAATTATGCTACTGAAAGAAGTCACTATATATTAATATTTACACAAGTTGTGGTAAAAAAGACTGATGTATAGTCCACTGCTCCTCTCACACCTACTTAATAATACTCCAAATAACTGAAGAGCAAACCCTCACAATAAGTTGCAATAACAGAAAAAGAAAAACAGTAATTCCTTTCATTTTTTCTTTGCAGTTGTTACTAAGATGAATTTTTCAACTTTTCATGAATAAATATATTTAAAGTGAAATTTAGTCATCTATGTTCATAAAGAGTTTGGGCATCCTCAAAGTATAAAGTCCTTTGTAAAGATAAAGTGATTTATCTTAATTTTATTATTTAAAAATGATTTAGTTATCTAAAAATATTGCATTCAATCATTTGTTAGAAGTGCAAGGGAAGAACCAATAATGAATTGAAGGCTGTGAAGGCTATGAATTTAAGGCTATGAAGAACAGAACTGTAATGATTATGAAAGGGTAAAAATCCAAGAGTTGATGAAACCTTAGCAAACTCGGTAAAAAATCCAAAGAGGGAAACAAAAGTAAGTACAAAGCCAGAAATTTCAGAAAAGAATAACAATAAAGTACTTATAAAGTGTGTCTTATCTCTACATCCACAGTAGCTAATCCATGGAAGTGCCTAATAAATGCTTGTTAAAATAAATGTAATTTGTTTGAACTTAGACTATTCATTGCATTATATCGTACCACTCCCTCAGGAAAGAGTAGTAATCAGTAAAAATAAATAAAACCAGTAGAGAAGGCACTGTCTGTTCTTTGTGAAGTTGACGGACATTAGCCAGTATCTAAACTTGAATCATCACACAGGTAAATAAATAATTGCACCTATAATTAAAGAGTCCACTAAAAATTTGTCTATCCATGAGAGTCATAAAACTGAATGTGTTTAATAAAATTGTTCTAAGAAAAATGAAGATGCTATAAAAAGAAGAAGATTTATTGCAAAATAAAGCATTTTGTTTTTAAAAGGATTGACAGGTTTAACCATGTTTTTAAAAATCTGCTGAAAATTTCCTAATTAAGGTACATTTCCCAAATATTTTTTAGAAAAGTATAGGAAAACAAAGTCATATTCTAAAATTGTTAGAATATTTACTAATAATATATCAATTTTATTAAGGCTAGGATGTTTAATATGTGAAACAAATGACAGGACATTTTAATGTTGAATTGAGTCAGTTCAATTCTACTATGTTACTTTCAAATTAAAATTTATTTAGCAATATACCTTTGCAAAATCTATTTATTTTTCCATCACAAATTAATCCTGAAATAAAAACTCATATTTAGCAGACATTGTCTATTCAATAGAATGCTAGAAATAAATTTCTATTCTCCCATTGGTTACTGTACTGATCATTAGTTTGTTGGAAATTATAACCATAAACAGCAAGATGCTTTCATTTTCTGGAAAAAAAATGAAAGGTTAAAATGTTAACAGGGTACACTTATGAAAGATTTGCTTAGCTAACAAGCCTTGATATAATCTCTGTTACAGGTATTTCCTGTCAGTTAATGAGTGACTTGGGTTCTTCAACTCCTAAAGCTGATGATTAAGCAGCAGGAAATTCCCTCTCCCATCATTTCTCCTGAAACACAGTCCAGGACATCTGAATGTCTGGAATGTGAGTGCTTAACGTCATCTTGGAATGGCAAGAAGATCACTATAAAAGTTAAAAAGACTCAAATATATTGACTGTGTAAGTTCACGCTACCCTTTTGACAAAATGAGTTTGAAAACTTATAGATGACTAAGGTACATGAGTATGTACTTGATGCACTCTGATAATCTTAAGGCTTGGGAAAGGAGTCTAGAAGACAGAGTTTAAGAAATTATGAGAAATGAATGATCTTACTTAAATGTGGAATCTAAAAAGGTTGAACTCATAAAAGCAAATAATAGAAGAGTGGTTTCCAGGGGCACAGGGGTGGACAGGGCACAGGAGTTGAAAATGTATGGGTCAAAGGATGGAAAATTTCAGTTAGACTGGAGAAATACATTCAAGAAATCTATTGTACAACATGATGACTATTGTTAATAACAATGATTGTATATTTGAAAATTGCTGAGAGATTTTAAGTGTTCTGTCTACAAATAAAATAAGTACATGAGATAATAATGAAAGTTAATTAGCTCAAATTAGCCATTCCACAATGTATACCTATATTAAAATATGTTGTACACCATAAACACATATAGTTTTTATCAATTAAAATAATTTAAAATAATTTTTTAAATGAGTATTCCCAGACATAAATACTAGACATGGAGACAGAAGACACGTGTTGGAGCCCACCAACTGCCTCTGCCACTTATTTTCTTGCTTCAGTTTCCTGGCCCATATAAAGGGAGTGGCATAAATCACCATTCCCACTTAAATGCCTATCAGGGCCAGAAGGCAATCTAAAGACAAAAAGGGGGCTGGAGTGGGAAGAATAAGGGGTTGCTAAGGGCTGAAGTAAACTGGGAAGCCCCGTTGAAAGCAGCAGCCACCATTTAGCTCCAGCTGTGTTGGTCATGCAGATATAGTAGCCTAGTGTATTATATTTACCAGAAAATTCCAAAACTTCATTTTTATGTGAAATCTAATTTTTTAATATTGGGAATAATTCATCAATTAAAAGCACTGTGTGAAACAAATGTAAATGAACAGGAACAAATAAATGCTACCACCATCACCCATGTCTTAGGGCTAAACTAGCCTGTGGGTGATTGGTTTGTTTTCCCTGGCTGAGGAGATCTAGCAGGTCTTTTCTAGTGCTGTCCAAAGTTTGTGGTTCAGCCAAGTGGACTATCATAGTTCTTTAGACTAGTTTCAGTGGTTGGCAAATGTTCTCCTAAAGGGCTAGATTGTAAACATTTTAGGATGGCAGGCTATACTGTATTGATCACAATCAATTAACACAGCCATTGTAGCACAGAGGCAGACAAAGACAATATATAAACTAATGAGCATGGCTGTGTTCCAACGAAATTTTTTTACAAGAACAAAGTCACACACAAATTACTTTTGAATACTAGGCTCCTTCTTCTCCTTTTTAATTGAGAGTTATGTCTGTGACTAAAATGTATACATTATCACTGTCTTAGATTTAGTCATATGACATTTAAAGTAGATAATGAAACTTCTACTTTTTGTGTTTGAATCAGTCCTATAATAAAATAAGAGCTTCCAGAATTAGCTTGTGTAAATGGAGAATATTAGGTGGAGATCTATTTTAATACAATTTTTATCACACAGAATTATTTCTCAAAATATTCTGCATTTAGCTACTTCTAATAATAGCACATTTACAGTCTCATGAAGAACTAGAGACAACACAGTATTTGCAACAAACTATAAATCCTCATTTTTAAAAAATGGAGAAATATGTTCAAAGAAAAAATGGATAATTTCTGATTAAGATTTTCTATAAAATGGACAGTTTTGATATTTAATACTGGCTGAGTAAATACTTTTCTTAGGTGATGGTTGTTTATTTAAGTCATCCAATTGAAATTTAATTCCAGGATGATAAAGATCAGTTTATTACTGTATCACCTTTGTGACCAGACTTGGTGGCTCACGCCTGTAATCCCAACACTTTGGGAGGCCGAGGCGGGTGGATAATGAGGTCAGGAGATTCGAGACCATCCTGGCTAACACAGTGAAATCTGGTCTCTACTAAAAATACAAAAACTTAGCCAGGCATGGTGGTGGGCATCTGTAGTCCCAGCTACTCAGGAGGCTGAGGCAGGAGAATGGTGTGAACCTGGGAGGTGGAGCTTGCAATGAGCTGAGATCTCACACCACTGCACTCCAGCCTGGGCAGCAGAGTAAGACTCTGTCTCAAACAAAACAAAATAAACAAACAAACAAACAAAAAACAGTAACTGGCCAGGCAGGGTGGCTCACGCCTGTAATCCCAGCATTCTGGGAGACTGAGGTGGGTGGACCACTTGAGGTCAGGAGTTCAAGACCAGTCGAGCGAACATGATGAAACCCCATCTCTATTAAAAAAAAATACAAAAATTAGCTGGGCATGGTGGCGCACACCTGTGGTCCCAGAGACTTGGGAGGCTGAGGCATGAGAATTGCTTGAACCCAGGAGGTAGAGTTTGCAGTGAGCCAAGATCGCCCCACCGCACTCCAGCCTGGGCAACACAGTGAGATGCTGTCTCAAAAAAAATAACAATAACTTACTTATTAATTTATTTTATTTCAAGCCTAGTGTTAACACTTCTATTTGAAAGTCTACAATTATAACTGTTGTTATATTAGTGATAAACTCTGTGATATTTTATGACATGGGGAAAACTTAAAAGTGGTTAAACCAAATGTCTTGATGGATCATGCATAGTTTATAATCAAATGTGTGCTATAAGAGCTGAGCAGACGACATTTTAAAACTTAAAAGAGTTTTTTAACGATAACATAGATATCTATATCTATATGTGGGAATATACATACACGTACATTTGTGTGTATGTACAATTCCTTATTGACAATCATATTCATAGAATAATGCTAAAAAAAGAAAAAAAAAAGGAATAAGGTACAAACTCACCACAGCTTAGGTTGCTTTCAGCTTTCAGAGCAAGGTTTGGGATATTCCAGAAGTCATTTTGCCAGTCGACTACATTCCCTTTCATGTTACAGCTGAGATTGGAGAGGATTTTGGCATTCATGGTAAAATTCCAAAGTCGAAAGTTATAAATGTCTCCTTTTAGAGAGACAATTTCATTTTGATTGGAGCCCAACAACAATTTCCCATTCCCAGGAATAACTTTACTAATGGTAGAATCACATGGAACTGTTTCATAGTTTCTTTTGAAATTTACACCAATAGAGCCCAAAGAATTATTCCAAACAAGGCAGAGCTGCTCAAAGCTTTCTGCAAAAATGTCTTCTTTTTCCTTGACAGGTAATGCATTGTTCAGCAAACATTTTGAATCAGAAATGGATAGAAAGTAGCCACTCTTGGCCTTTCCAAAACTGAGCAATTGTGTGAAGGATGCATTTGAGTAGGAGAAAGCTGTCCAATCATTGTCTTCATGGCCAACTTTGGTTGCCTCAAAGCAGAGTGTGAAAGCACTGAGCTCTGGAATGGAGACGCTTTTTGCAACAGATACCTGGTAAGCATCTGATGTCTGGGGTAAAATGACCTTTTGATTCCTTAAGGACACAGCAACTAGGACAAAACATAACAGGAAAGATAAACCTGTTAACTTCAGAACACAGACTAATGTGATGCAAAACATCAAGCCCTCCACCGCTTCCTACTAGTTAGCTTTTTACCTACCATTTGCCCCATCCCTCCCCTCTTACTCATCCATCTTCTTTCAGCAGCCCATTACCAGTTGTCTGATATCAGCAACAGTAGTAAGAAATTCTACTCATTTCATCTCTAGTCATGATTGGATCTCTCACACCTAAACTTTTGAGTTACAGCCAGCAAAGTGGATAAGCATTTTTAAATCCTGAAACTGAGACATTAACAATTTAAAAACCCCAACTACCTAATTAAGGAAATAACTGGTTTCAGGAAGGCTTTGTTTATACATTAAGATTTTCAAAAAAACTACTTTTCAAATGATTTCTAAACACAAATAATAGTTCTTATTTTCATTAATGATTACTTTTCACTCTTCCCAAACATTCCTGTACTGCCATCTCCCTTTCAGATACCCTATATCCTCCTATTTTTTTCTGCCATCATCAGGATGTTTTAGGAACAAATACAAAAATAATTCTATTAAGGAGAGGGAGGAAAGGGAGTCTAGTGAAAAGTCAAACAAAGTGGAAATTTAAGGTATCCAGACATATAAGCTAGTTTTTGAGTAGTAAAGGGCAGACCATGGAGTTTCCTACTCCAGCTCTTCTGAGTACTGGCCATGTGACCCTGGGTATGTTACTTCATCTCTCTCTACCTTTGTCTTATTTGTAAAATGGGCAACAATGGCACCTATTGCATATACGGTCAATAAGAATTAAATAAGTTAGTATGTCCAAAGCATAGAGCAGTGCCAGTACCACAGCAATAAGTGGCAAGTACTATTATTATAATAGATGTGCAATAAATTCAAAATAAAAATGTATTCACCTAATCCTTCTATGATACATGCAAAATTATTAAATAATACCAATAGATTTAGCCCTATGCTAATATCATAGCCATTGTGAGACTAATTTAAGAAAGAAGTATTTCTCCTCGAAAATACTTTTTTTTTTTTTTTTTTGTGGCGCGATCTCGGCTCACTGCAAGCTCCGCCTCCCGGGTTCACGCCATTCTCCTGCCTCAGCCTCCGGAGTAGCTGGGACTACAGGCGCCCGCCACCACGCCCGGCTAATTTCTTTTTGTATTTTTAGCAGAGACGGGGTTTCACCGTGTTAGCCAGGATGGTCTCGATCTCCTGACCTCGTGATCCGCCCGCCTCGGCCTCCCAAAGTGCTGGGATTACAGGCTTGAGCCACCGCGCCCGGCCGAAAATACTTTTTAATGCTGGTTTCATACGAATAACAGTTTGAATATATTTTAATATTCAGTACATCAAGAATAGTTCTGTAATAAAACATCATTTTAGTATAACTATTCTAGTAAAAATCTATGATAGAATTTAAAGGAATCATGGACTTTAGTCTACTTTTTAAATATAAAGAAGTTTATAGGTCCACTTATGCAAAGAGACACTTAAACAATATGAACCAGTATTCTACATGCATTGTTAAAATTAGAAGCCTAGAAATAAATGTCTCCATCAATATTTTATTAGTGGTTACAGCTGGGTGGCATTTGTACAGATAATTCTACTTTGCTTCTTTTTTTGTTTTCCAATGTCCTATATTTTATCATTTTTAAAACATTATTTTGAAAAATTTAAAACAATTTGAAAAATTTAAGCATGTGTGTTTTAACCATGGCAAACATAAATAAATAACTCCACAATCAAAAAACACAATTTATAATAGTGACAGTCAGTCATTTTCATAGTTGTACCTTTCTGTTTTTACTTAGAAAGTTCAGAAGAAAAAAAAGTGTAACTAAATAATAGTCATTTTTATAGTTGTACCTTTCTGCTTGTTTTTACTTAGAAAGTACAGAAGAAACAGTATAACTAAGTCTCATCATATCGAAGCTTGAGTTTCTTTAGGGAAACACAGGTTTGAGAGAGAAAGATTATTTAAATGTTATGTTGTGCCAGAATATAGAAAACATATTTAATAAAAATATGCCTTATTTCCTTCAGTTAGCCATTTACAGGGGGCTTTCCTCAAGCTGTGTTATTTATTAGCTTAAACTGTTAATAGCTTGTTAAAAATTTACTGTTCATTTTCTGTATTTTTTCCGTACCATAGTTCCTTAAAAGGACAACATCATAAAACCCAAAATGAAATGATTTCTAAAAGGGATGTTTTAAATTTTCAGTGGAGAGATGTTAGAATTACAGATTTTAATTATTAGCAGTGGAATATCTACAGTGTCTTCCAAGCAGCCTTTAAATGTTCTGTATATAAACAACATAAAAGAATTCAACTCTACTGTAACCAGATTTTGGATGTGGTAATTATATTTTGCTAAAAAGAATGCTCAGAGAATATTAACAGCTTCTTGCCCTTAAATCCCAATCCTAATCATTCACATTCACATAAAAGAGCATAACTCTGTCTTCTGGTCCTTGTGTTTACTGCAGAACATGTTAAACAAAAGCAGAAGGTTGGCATTGCCTTTGGTTTACATACCTCTGATGTAGCTGGCATTGAAACCTTTCTTCTGGATGCTAAAGTCACTTGAAAAGGACACATGCATCTCATTCGCACTTGAGTTAAATGATAGGCCTTTGGCAGTTGCTCCACAAAATTTAGTCTGGCTCTCTCCATTATCAAGGGATAATGAGTCATAAATGCAATTGGGAGCTTCTTCAATGTCGAAGTCGTTAAATGTTATCTGAATGATATAACCAGTGGGGGCTCGGAGCGTCCACATGCAAGCCTGGCTGTTCGGGTAGTCGTTAGGGTAGCATGGAGAAGTAAAGGTCCCAGAAGGGTTGGACAAAACCACTCGGCAGTTGGCACATCCCCACACTGCTGGCCAGACAAAAGAGAGACAGAGAGAAGGTCTGGGTTCAGATGCATACAATAAACCGAGAATACCACACACTGGGGACAATCGAGCAGTAAATATTTAAAAATACCAACATACAATCATAAAATATAAATGGAAAATGAAACCTTCTTGAGGAGGAAAAGAACCATCAATAGAGCAACAAAAAGTAAAAGGGAAATAAAAAATTTTAATGCAATGATTCTTAAACTTGGGAGGTTATACAGTCTGAGAATCTGACAGTTATAGGAACTCTCTCCAGTAAAATGAGCAGGGGCCACACACGTTACACACAATTTCAAGGAGTACAATGAGGCCTCAGAAGGCAACAGTGAATTTCACAAAGGTTCACTGACCCAGATTAAGAATCTCTACTCCAGACAGTAATTGAACTGGGATGGCGGGGGTTACAGAACCATAAAGATAGTGTTCAGTATTACAAATCATGGATATAAAGGAAGAGAAACTCTTAGAAAATAAATAATTTAATAGAAAGCTACAAATACAAAAAAATAATAAGCTATCTTCTGGCAGACTGTATTTTTTTCTGAAATTCAAATAAATAGCATCACCTTGCAAACATGGATTACTTATAGTTTTGAAAATACATTCACTTACCCATTTGTTTGTCACAGTTGGTAATTATATGCTTGTGGGCTCATCTCATTTACTCATTCATTCGGTAAATATTTATTGTGAGTCTATTATGTGCCATGCACTATTCTAAATAATATATATCAATATCAATGAGCAGGAAAGACAAAGTCTCTCTATAAAGGAATCTTTTTGTTTGTTTGTTTTTGAGACAGTCTTGCTCTGTTGCCCAGACTGGAGGGAAGTTGCATGACTCTGGCTCACTGCAACCTCTGTCTCCCAGGTTCAAGCAATTCTAGTGCCTCAGCCTCCTGAGTAGCTGAGACTACAGGTGTGCACCACTACGCCTGGTTGGATAAAGGATTATTATACTTCAGTGTTGGACCTAAAGGCAACTACAAGTATAATGACAGATAAAGGTGAGGAAGAAAAGTAAAGCAAAGGATAAAGAGAGACTGAAATGAATATTAGAGATGGTGGTTCTCCAAATAGGTGATACTTGAGAAGAGACCCAACGGAATGAAGTGAGGGAGCATGCCATGAGCACACTAGAGAACAGCACTGCAGGTCACAGGAATGGAAAAATTAAGACCCATTGTAAATAAATATTGTTTTTTCCCATGGAATGTAAGTCCTATAAGATCTAAGATGATGTCTCCTTTGCCCATCACTATTTGTTCTCAGTATAAGGTTCACAAAAAATATTAATTGAATGAAATATGTAAAGAAAAACCCTTCTGAGGTAGACAGGGGAAATGCTACTTTCCCATTTTCACTAATGAGAACAGTTAGGTTGTCTCAATTATTATTTATCCGCCAGTTGGAATCAGAAACCAAGGTCTATCATCTTCCTGTCCAGAGATGCTTTTGCAACTAATATGCACATTGCTTTGACATATTTATATAAATGAAGGCAGTGATCTCATTTATCCAAAATACTGGATAAACTGCCATTAAATGGACACATAAACTTTCAAACAATAAAATGCTTTCAACATACTAATGAAAATAACTAAATTTATTATCTCCCTCCCTCTTTTACTGAGTTGACTAGAATGCATATGCAGTAACATTTCTTGAAACATGGTAGTTACTACAAATACAACTATTCTTCTATGATACAGTGATACGTTCAAGGACTAATTCGATGTTTTACACAGCTCAAGTGAGGTTTTCCTTTTCTCTGCGGCCACTTTGTATTACTCAATGTTTCAATATGCCAACTCTATCCCCATCCATTCTTTTTAACTTGCCCTCCTCCTGCTAGTCCTCCTTAAGTCTCTGACGTCTTGTACGAGACCAAAGACAGACTATGGAAAACAAACGATGATCCTCAAGTGTCTGCCAAATGCCTTCTCTTATCCATCCCTGGAGCACCATGTTCCTCTGCTTTGTAGCGCTATTCAGAGGACTTGTGTTACTTCCATTTGTGATATGATTTTCTTATTGTCAATCTTCTTCCACTACTTTGTAAACTCAACAAGCAGAGGGTGTGTGACTGTCATATTTGCCATTCTACTCTCCAGCACTGCACAGCACCCCTGGCGCATAGGAGATCTTCGATAAAATTTGCTAAATTTATGAACAAATGAGTAGCTTAAATGAAGGGAACCATGCCTAAATTAAAGAAAGACTCCATGCAGTATAACCAAGTCAAATTCTAAGTCTGAAAAGAAGATAGAGTACATGTGCTCTGGAACATCTCTTCGGGTGGGGTGTTGGGCTGTTTCTTCCAATTACATCACTCACAGCACAGGACTGAGATGGCCAGGACTGTTACTTTGCCTTAGGCTCAGGAGAGAGAAGTAATCCTAGTAAATTAATAATAATTTATCCAGTTATAGACATTGGAGATTAAAAATAAAAATATAAAGGAAAATAAGCAACAGTCTCTGTCATCTCAACATGCAGATAGGCAGCATCATTTTTCCAAGATAAGATGTCATCCTTTATATCCAAGACCCAAGTAATGTGCATGACTTCCTTTATCCTGTATATTATCTTTGTGAAATTCTTCCCTAAAAGCTGAAGAAAGGGTTTAAGAAAATTTATTATAATTATTATTTTTTAGAGACGGGGTATCTCTCTGTCAGCCAGGCTGGAGTGTAGTGGCCCTTGCTGCAGCCTCAAACTACTGGGCTCAAGCAGTCCTCCCACCTCGGCTTCTGGAAGTACTGAAATTATAGGCCTGAGCCACCACGCCTGCCCAAGGGTATAAGAAAGTTAAATTTGACCGATAACACTGTGTAATCTTTCACAAGTTAATTTATCTGTGCCTCAGTTTCTCCACCTTTACACTGGTGATAATAACAGCAACCACTACCCAGAGTTACCAGGAGGATAACATGGATTAATATTAGAAAGTCCTGGAAGTTGTACCTGGGACACAGTTAGCACTAGTTAAGTGTTGGCTATTATTAATAATTACTATAACACAAAATCAGTGCATTAAAAATTTAAGAAAGGTAAAATAGGACACCACCTTAGTAGAATCTCTTTTTTCCTTAGGCACTCAGAGGGATAGAAACAAGATAAAGATGACACTCATAACATGAATTCAAAAGAACATTTGATACATTCTTCCATATGATTCTTACCTTCAGTGGCTAGACAGCATTTAGAGATAGTGCTACTAAATAATAATTGTCTTAAATAGATGAAATATCAATTAAATTAGACACAATATCATCCTCTTCATTATACTCATAGAACAATTCACAATAACAAGCTTTCACATATAACTCATTTAACATTATAATAACCCTGAGAATTATTACCACCTCTATCTTTAGAGGAAACAAATGAGGCTAATATAGATTGGATAACTTGCACAAAGTCACATATCTAATTGATAGCAGCACCAAAATTCAAACCAGCCCTTCTGAATGTAAGCCTAGTGTCTTTCTAGGAAAGAAAAAGTTGCTACACTTAAACAAAAAACACAGACCAAAATGGTGAGCTCAAGTACTTCTTTAAAAGACATTTTTTAAATGGACAATTTCTTAATAGTTCCATAGCCCTAAAATAAACATATTTTAAGAAACTCATTTGGAAACATTTTAATAAAGAGTATTAGGAAGTATGAAATATAGTGCTTTGAATTTTCCAATTTGGAGTAGTCAAATATCACTGCTAACTGATTCCTACACTATGAGCTAGCCTAGTAAGTAATTACTTTGTTCTCTCGTAAGAGTCAGGGCTACCTAATTAGATGGTTACTGAAGTAGCCACTGAATGAGGTATTGGTAAAATCAGGATTAACACATATGCTAAAAGCTACCCAATTCAAAGCATCTGGCTCAATATGTTCTCAAAGACAGATATGGTAACATATTCTTACAGATAATTTATAAAAGCAAGGTTTTCAAGTAATCCAAACAAACGACAAACCAAATTCCACCCTCAGTTCTTGCCTATGCTTACAAGTATTTAGCAGTAATTTACTTGTGCGTATTTTTACAAAAGTTTATTTTTCAATGAAACTCTAATCTATAATGAAAAATCTTCCAGTCATGCCAAAGCATAATTCAATTGATATGTAACACTTCGATACAGATTTAATAACCATTACCTTGTGAGGTTTTTTTAATATCTCAGATTTGGATTCTTACACTACCTTTGCCACAAGTACTTCTTTATAAAATCCAAATGCCTATTCTTTAAAATCTCTTTAAAACAAGAATTTTAGATCCCAAGAGATAAATCAAAATGGAGATTAACTTTAGCTTCTTTCAACACAAATATGTAGATGGTACTGAATAATTGCTTTTTCTAGATTGTGTTAAATGGTGAACAAAATTAATTCATTTAAGTAAACCTTGATCTTTATTTGAACATACATAAAACTGCAGCTAATGAGCCTGTAGAAAAACCTGACCAGTGAAAATTATCTCCAGAAAATTTAGCTTAAGTCGCCTGCTTGTTCTGCATTTATTCAGTCATGATTTGAATTATCCATGAGGATATACTAAGTTCTAACACATGAAAAGCTCATTTGTTGATTAAAAACATTTAAAATATTTAGCAGTCTTGATGGCTTCTAAAGATTAAACCTAAGGGCCAGCAACTAACAATTCTAGAACCAGTTCTAATACCTAAGTCAGTAAAGAGCCAGGATAGCCACATACCATTTCTCCAGATCTAAGTAAATTGCTATCAGAGGTAACATCACTGAAATGTAAAATATCAGCAACATTTTAGATTCTGGCATGTATTAAATGATTGATAATATGCAGAAATGGATGACTTCATCAAAGTAAGCTATTTTAAGTGATTTCAGACCACTATCCATATTTTTCAAGATGGCATGGAATCCAAGGCAATCTGGCTGTGACATCTGTGATTCTGTTAATGTGACAGACTTGGCAAGCATCCCCACCACCCTCACCACTCCTCCTCAAGCTCTGCATTCAAAAATAGCATTTCCACTATTGAGGAGGGTCTTTCGTAAAGCACGGTTACATTGGTCATTCCAGTCCTCTACCAGAACTTCTGACAGCCATGCCAGAATACCAGTTCATTCACCCACTCCTCCTAAAACAATGGTTTCCTGAGTCAACCAGATAATTGTTCCATTTCCCTCTGTAATGGGTCAACCCCAAAACGTTCTTTGGAAACACCCTGAATAAGAAGCTACTTCAACGACTTTAAGCATGAGTTCCAAAGGGTATCGGCTTACTTGAATCAGTTCAATTAAGTTTGACATTACTAGAAAATTAACAAGATGTTGAACTGAAGTTTCCTTGATGAGGCACCATTAAGACTGGCAATTTTTTGAATTTCCGAAGATACCCACATGCACCACACCCTCAAACACATCTCTTTCTTCTGTAATCCTGTTAATGTTTAAACTTTGAGTTCTGTCTTTCCATAATCACGTTGGCAAGAGAACATTCCATGTCTGACTGCAAAAGATAATACTTTCTGAAGATCCAAACAAGTGAACTGTTGTAAATCATTCCAGAGTCAGCCTGTTATGTAGATATACATCACTTGCAAGAGGATTAGACACACAAGCACATGGGTATGCATATGTACACACACCCACACATATTTTCATGGGAAACTATTCTCTCTCAAGCAATGGTTGAGTCTTTTCCAGCTTTAAAAAACAAAAAAATCTAAAGGCACTGAATAATTTGAAACAACATAAACTGCATGTCTATCACCAAATCTACCTCCTGGTTAACATATCCTATTCAAGTTCCTTATTCTCTTCCTGCAAACCCCCAACTTTGGATTAATCCAGCTGTGGACCTTCTTGCTCACGAATTCATAGGCCTTTGGACTCAGCTGATAACTTACAAAATTTCACACAGTGTTTACACTAAAGCAGCTTCCATTTTTATTTTGCTCACCCTCTCCAGCATTGGATGCCTCCGAGCACAGGCTGCTTCTGGACAGTCTTACCCACAAATTCTCCGTTCTCCTCATTTCTCTCCTGCCCTCTCAGCCCTCTCCAAGCACCGCCTCTGCTACTCTTGGCTTTACAATCCTTTCTGTTTGGCCAGAGGACCTCAGACAAGCAGCATCAGCATCACCTGAGAGCTTGCTGACATGCAGAATCACCCAGACCTACTAAAAAAAAATGCATTTAAACAAAATTCTCAGATAATTAATAAGCATGTTAAACTCTGAGAAGTACTGCTTTAAATAACAGTTTACTACAGGAGCTACTCAATCTTCATAGGTACACCTTCTCCCAAGAGAATCTGTCTCCTCTCACAGTTCTTGCTGTCATCTTCACACTACTTGGTCCAAGGAGTAAACCCCTGACCTGAAGGGAACCAAACTACGGGCTTTGCTAATCACCCAAATGCTGTCTTTCTCTGAGAATTTCAAGATAGAGACACACACAATTTATCCAGAGAATGACAAAAAGAAGAATGATGACATTATAGAAATTCAAAGGTAGCAGCTGCCTTGACCACTTGGAAATATAGGAAGCTGAGGGGCTGACAGAGGAAAGGGTAAGAGAGAAAATGTAGACGCTGGGCGTGGTGACTCACGCCTGTAAGCCCGACACTTTGGGAGGCTGAGGTGAATCACGAGATCAGGAGTTCAAGACCAGCCTGGCTAACATGGTGAAACTCCATCTCTACTAAAAATACAAAAATTAGCCAGGCCTGGTGGTACACGCCTATAACCCCAACTACTCAGGAGGCTGAAGCAGAAGAATTGCTTGAACCCAAGAGGTGGAGGTTTCAGTGAGCTGAGATCACACTGTCTCTCAATAAAAATTAAATAAATAAATAAATAAATAAATAAATAAATAAATAAATGAAAAGAAAATGTAGAGCAGAGAGATGAGAGAAAACCAGACCTTTGAGAAACAGAGAGGCTTTAATTCCAGCCATTCCACATCCAGTAATGAAGGGTAGGAGCTGTTTCTTGTGGCCTGTCCTTGACTTATATGACAATAATTCTTATTACACCTACTGCCCTACTACTTTACTTGATTTTAATCGATTTCTGTTCATTGCAACCAAGTGTGCCTCAAGCCAGTACTCTAATAGAGCTCTCCTCTATGTTCAGCTTTTCTTTATATATGCCCATTCTCTCTGGCTAATCTCATCTGAACAAAAGCCTTATTATACCTAAATGTTGATCCCATACATGTGCTACTGAGCACCATATCCTAGCTTTGCAAATACCTACTCAATATCTCCACTTGGATATCCCACAGAGCCATCAGTCCAAACATCATTCCTCAAATAATGTTTGTATCCTCCTCATAACTGTTAGCAGCATGAACATCATCCAAACTAGGGCTCTGAACATCCCTTCTCTCTTCCTTCTCCCACACTGTCTCAAATAATTTGCCAAAGGCTATGACATTTGTTTTATTCACAGTTGTTAAATCTCCTCATCTCATTCCAATAGTTTAAGGTCCTGTCATTTAAGGTTCTCATCCTTTCTCTCTTGGATAAAAGTTTGGTCTCCTTGTCAATACTCTTGTCACCTGCAATTAACTCATCCTTCACATCACTACCAGAAAGAAAGATGTATCAATATCCAAGTATGAAGATAAGTTTTCTGTAACTCCAAATCTTCTCTGGGATCCAACAAGACAAGCCCCTTGACTGACATACACAGCACTCCTTATTAGCCCTGTTCACTCTTCCTAACTTATTTCTTCTCATCTCCCCACATCCCTGCACTTAATACTTATTAAACATTTATGTGCCTGGCACTGTGCCAGGTTCTGGGAATACAGTCATGCACAAGATATAATCTCTGACTTTACAGAATTTATGGATTATTGGAAATGCAGATAAATAAGTAGATCGTGATAATACAATGTGATAACTGCTATGATAGAACAGGTGTTCTTGATAGAACAGGTGCTCTGATAGAATAGACGAGTGCCATACTATAGTCTGGGTTTAGGCTTCATGGAAACAGTACCATTTCTAACCAAATCAGCAAGAAACTGAGACATAAATATGCAGCTTGGGAGTGAGCCAAGTAAAGGGGGAAGATAGAGACAAAATAGAAAAGAGTGTTCTGGGCAGTGAGGTCATCAGGTACAAGACAGCATAGATGGTTCAAGTAACTTAAGATTTAGTTCAGCTAGAGCATCATGTGTAAAGTGGAGAGAAATAACAGATAAAGACAAAGTAGGCAGAGATAAGATTTAGCAGGATTTTGCAAGTCATGTTAGAGAAAATGAAAAATTATACTAACAGCAATAGGAAAACTAAAAAGGTTTTAATGTGGCAAAAGTAAAATAACTGGATTTGTGTTTAGCACATATATATATATATATATATAAAAATATGGTCTTGCTCTGTCTCCCAGGCTGGAGTGCACTGGTGCAATCATGGCTCACTGAAGCCTCAACCTCCTGGGCTCAAGCAGTCCTCCCACCTCAGTCTCCTAAGTAGCTAGGACCACCATGCATGTACCACCATGTCCAGCTATTTTTTTTTTTTTTTTTTTTTTTTTTATTGTACAGATGGGATCTCATAATGTTGCCCAGGTTGCTCTCAAACTCTTGGACTCAAGTGATGCTCCCACCTCAGCCTCCCAAAGTGCTGAGATTACAGGTGTGCAGGCATGAGCCACTGCACCAGGTCAGCACAGATACTTTTTTTTTTTTTCACTCTGTTACCCAGGCTTGTGTGATCTCAGCTCACTGCTGCAATCTCTGCCTTCTGGGTTCAAACGATTCTCCTGCCTCAGCCTCCCGAGTAGTTAGGACTACAGGCATGTGCCACCACGCCCGGCTAATTTTTGTATTTTTAGCAGAGACGGGTTTTCACCATGTTGGTCAGGCTGGTCTCAAACTCCTGACCTCATGATCCACCCTCCTTGGCCTCACAAAGTGCTGGGACTACAGGCGTGAGCCACCAGGTCCAGTCACAGATACTTTTTAAAGCCTTGCTCCTTTATACATAAACAACACAAAACTACCAGTGAACAAAGATCCTTGTAAGAATCACTGTAGCCCAATTCCAAGAACCTACAAACGACAAGAAGAAAGACAAAAGCTAACAAGCTACACTGACAGTTTGTGGAAAGAACATAGCAGTCACAGTGGCAAGGCAGATTTATTCTACAAGGACGGAATTCATTGAAGTGAGCCTAACTGCTGATGATAAGACAGAAAAGCAGCAAAGTGACTATTCTAATGTTCATCAAAGATTTGTCTCATTTTGATCTTACCTATTACACCTAAAGAAAGACTAGGGAAACTTAAAAGACACACACTCAATGTTCATCTCACTTGAGACTGTTACAGAAAATCTTTCCATATGGATTACCTAGGCAGTATTGCAGGGTGGAACAGGTTTATGTTGGCATTAATCAGAAAAATATTGCTAAATACTACCAACATAAGTAGAGATTGTCTTAGCCTCATAAAAGCTAATTATAGTTCTAATACCCATGAAGGCAATGATGTCATTACTGGCTAAACAGCACATAATTAACTTCCTGAGCACATGAATGTAGCCAATGAGATATCTATATAAAGTACTGGGACCATACATGACTCACAGTAAGATGCTCAAATAATATTAGTTTTCAGTGTTGTTGTGACTGTGGTTGTTATTTAATGGCAAAGCATGTTAGCCATATTTTGATTTGTTCATTCATTAGTCTAACTTACTGAGCCCTTACTTCCTTTCATGTTCAGTTTCTTTTAGATGTCTTTACATATGGTCACCAGAGGGTTATTGCTTCCTATTTATTCCATGTTATGTGGTGCAGGTGAAGGACCTGAAATTAGTAGCTAGAGCACATTTTGGGTTTACGAACTTACCTTCCCAATAAGTTGGAAGAATATATTGGGAAAAAGATGGTAGTGGCAGGATAAGTGTGCTTGTTAGCTCAAGTTTTCCAAATGGGCCTTTAATTTGAGGGCATAAAAAAAACTCATTCAGGTTTGTGCACATAAATGGAAGCAGTTTAAACAGCCAAGGTTTGGAGCAAAGCAAATTATAGGTGCAACCGGCATAATTTTCCCCCTTTATGGAACACTTTTTATGTAAACATCTTAGTAATAAGAGCTGATGTAAAAATTCCATAATACAGATTTTTTTAAATAATTTTTTTTCAAAAAAGCTTTCCATTTTTACATGAACAGCTTGTTTAAATATGCTATCCATCTAAGGCTTTAAATTAATTCATCACTGGAATTAGTTTTCAAAGTATTTATAAAATGTTAACTTTTTATATAGATCTCAAGTATAATGTGTCAGGGGATTATGTATGCCTGAATGAGAGAGAGAGGGAAAGAGAAGCAGATAATTTTTTCAGCAAACTCTGAAAATGAACTTTAAAAAGTTTTCTTCTATTCAAACTATCTTCTAGCTAAAATCGTAAGACATAGCTAAAAAAAGATTTTTTATTATTGTGGAAAAAATCATTGTGGGAAGGACAATATTATTATGAAGCTAAATTAGAAGGTCTCTCGATATCTTCCCCAGACCTAAACTTACACAAGATCTTTACTTTAAAATTTGAATACAAGCCACATAAACCCTTAAAACATATTGTTGTGAAACACAGTAACATCTGGAGAGGGAGGGAAATAAAAATAATTAAAATAACTCTGACAACAACTAACATCTAGGTAGTGATTACTTTGTGCCAGATAAGAGAAGACAGACTAAATCACCTTCCTCTTGAAGTAATTCATGCTTATGTGGTTATTTGGCTATGTTAGAAGTGATATCACAGTGGCTTCTGGTCTTGGCTCCTCCATTAACAAACCATGTGACCTTGAGCTAGTCACTAGCCCCTGAGGTTCTAATTTCCACATCATCTGGAAAAAAAAAAAAAATCTCTTTTGGCTCTAAAGTTCTACTATGGGTGGCGGATTCAGGTTCTGACACATAACAGAGCCTCAATTTTTCCCTTTACTACAAAGAAGTTTCCAAGGAAGTTATGAAGACATATGATGCTTCACTAAGGAAAGGAGTACCTTGTATAGTTAACAGGGTTATGAAGCAAGAAGCTCTTTTTGAGTGTTCATGAGACTTTGTGTTCATTTGTCCACTTTGGAGCCATAAGTCTGAGTCCCTAAGGGACAGCCAATACAGGTTGCATGCAAGTAGAGCTAATGGTCAGCAAACATCCTGACTTCTGGGGTACATTCCTACTGCTCAAGAAAATTTCCACATCTTGCTAACAGTACTTATTGTGCTATTTTGAATATTGCTGGCTTAGAATTATAGAGCAAGTTTTGACAGATTGTGAAGATTTAGAGTGTGGTTACATTAGGAAAAAAAATCACCTCCTTTCTACTTAATATAGCTGCTTTAGTGTGCTCTTGATGCCTAACAGCTTACTTTACAAAAAATAGCTTATTACTTTTATAAAGTTAATAGAATTATTGAAAAGCAAGGTTGAATTTCGGTTTGCCACACCATTGCCAAAATGTTTATCTAATTTCAAATTGCACTGGGCTGGGGGTGAGGCAATGTACACACTAACCTCATAAAGCCTCTGGTAGGTTATGTACAAGAGACAGCTCACTCAACTTCCTATATTTTAACTGCTTTACCTATGCCCCAAGGGGCCTCCACATCAATCACAAGTTTGCAGCAAAAACATGCTTCAAAAAGTTCACGAAGTTCACCAAACTTTATAATTATAACTTTCCAGGACAGTATAAAAATCGACTTGCTTACTGTCTTCTTTTAGCCAGTCATATTTTTAAACTTCAGAAAAATGGCAGAGTAGCTTGTTCTAGGTGGGTGAGTAAGGTCACACCTGCAGGCAAGCCTTACAGAAGGCCAAACCACAAAAAGTGGGTGGGCTGGGTGGTCTACAGGGCACACAGTGCAGGATATTTCCAATAGGAGGCACAGACCTAAAAATAGAAGCTTGTCAGTGCCCCCAGAGATTTGCATGGTGGCAAACCTCACTCCCTGTTGCTGGAGAGCAGAGGCATGCTCAGCTGCATTCGTTTGTTCCACTCACTATCGTGGGGGAGTTGAATGATCATTCAAAATCTCTGCAAAATTGCTTCTATGATTTTGATTACCATTTAGCTTTGTAGTGGTATTTGACAGAAAGAGAAATATTATTTTAACACATAGATTCCTTCCATGATTCCATTTAGAATATCAAGTAGTGATGTTCCATGGAAAGTCATTTTGAAAGAATAATAGGTACATTATTATTATAACCCTAAACTATAGCACAGTACAGTATCCCCACTCTCCATGAAAACAACACTGATGGCTGGGAAGACTGAGTCCTGGTGGTTACTGGAATTACATAGGGAGGTCCATCTTGCAGAAAAATTGAAAGGGAAATAAAAAAAAAAAAGCCGCTTTAGAAATTCAATATAAATACAAAGTTTTAGATACAAATATATTGCTCCTGCAGAGAAGAGTATCTAATGGGAAGACTATGTGCCATTTTGTCATCAAATCTTAACCAGGAAAAGATGAGAAACCCCAGGTTTTTGGTTACTAATTAAAATAAATAGGAGATGTTTGGATAATAGATCATTGTCCAAGTTATTCACTAAGATAATTCGAGTTGAATCTCTATTCAAAGAAATCAAAATGACTGTCTTCTCCCTATAATATAATCACCAGACTTTTAGGTTTTAGGGTGAACAAGGCATCAGGCATTTTACTGAAGGGCCATCCAGCCAATGTGGTACAGCTTCTAAGTAGATGAACTGTTAGTTCCACTATGCAAAATGAGCCAAAAATTTTTAATAAAACTTAATATTTGCTTGTAAATTAATGTTAATAGTTTACATATATGCAACTTTATCTGAAAGGAATACCTTTTAAATTGTCGAAAACATTTTTTCTCTAATACGGCCCTTTTAGGGATATCATTTTACGACGTTTTACAGATTTCTTTTCTATAAAGCTAAGTCATAATTCAAAACCAAACAATGCAGATGAACTTCCTTGATTACTATTTGTCTTATACAAATAATCAATAAGAAATATAGGTATCACACTGAATTTAAAATTCAGGCTAAACTCCTGGCCAAAACACAAAAGAGAATGTATGAAGTGATTTCATGTAAGACTTATTAATGTATAACTGACAAACTGAGGATTATATTTGGCCATTAACAACTCAGACAAAGTAAAGTTTTTTTTGTGTTTTGTTTTGTTTTGAGACGGAGACTCGCCCTGTCACCCAGGCTAGAGCAAAATGGCACGATCTCGGCTCACTGCAACCTCTGCCTCCCAAGTTCGTTCAAGTGATCCTCCTGCCTCAGCCTCCTGAGTAGCCGAGATTACAGGCACGCGCAACCATGCCCAGCTAATTTTATATTTTTAGTAGAGATGGAGTTTCACCAAGGTTTTTTTAATAGAAGAAAATGAGAAGAGCAAAATCTAAAAATCATTTATGTTTATTATATTTAAATATCTGCTTAGAGGAGGGCTGAACATTAAACATCTATAATTCATATAAAGCTATTTTGGACACAAGTCTAAGTTGCTATTTGAACTGGTTTCTAAGTTGCTCCTATCCCAACATCTTTATAGCTGCTCTCTGCATATAAAGTCTCCATATACTTGACTAGAAATAGCACATTGCCTGGGTGGAACTTTCTGTAATGTTTCAGTTTGAAAGAGACTACTGTCCTCTAAAGCACATTATTCAACAATTAGACTTGGGCTGCTGAAGCAAAAGACAAAGACAGCACTATATCCTATCTAGTTCTACCCATTTGCTTCATGACATCATTTTTAGGTACAGCCTTTCAATTCAAAGTTTGATGCTTTTATACAGCTTTTAGTGATGTAAAAGCTATGTAAGAAGATGTGGAAATCCTCTTCTTGGGGCACACTGTTTTCAGAAATATAAAAATAAACATAAAATCTCATTAAGTTAGATCAACTTTTTAAACAAAACCATTAATTGAGGTAAATTTTAATGGTAAATTTTAATTTAAAAAGTACATCAAATTCTAACCCACTTGATACAACATCCAAATAATATTAATATAGTAATCCTTTTGCTGTCTTTGTTGGATTTTAAAAAAACAAAAAAGAAACTTTTTAAAAAAGAAAAGATAATGTCAAGTCTCAATTGATTTGATGCAAGATTTTAGGGAAAGACTGGGAGGGAGACATCCTACACTAAGAATGTTTGATATAAATCATGATTAAACCATTGCAAGATGATTGGCATCTTGTTAAACATAATTAGAATAACATCATGGGAGATTAAACTGTCACCTTTTCCTCTAGATGTCCTGTAGCAATTGGTGATAAAGAACCCAAAGAAGTAAAATAAAATGTATTTTATTTGAAGTAAAATAAAATGTATTTTATTTGAAGTAAAATAAAATGTATTTTATTTGAAGTAAAATAAAATGTATTTTATTTTAAATAAAATAAATAGGTTGGGTGGGAGCCTTTAGCGTGGGTGGGGGCCCACAACTTGGGTGGGAGCCTTTAGCTATCTGTTTCCTCTTTGATTCTTTGGGGATTATCCAATAAAAATGGAAGTAGAGAGACAAGAAAAAATAGCAAGTGTGTATCTCCAAGACGACCCACTTATCTTGAGTTCATACAGTGACACTGTGTAATGCCAATACACAAAGTTATAGATTTCTTTCATCTCACATCAGGGAAAGGCTTGGGTTTGTTTTTGGTGGAGAGAGAGAAAGGAGAGGGAGGAGATCTGAATACCTTGTGGCATGCCCTCTGAAATTTAGGACTGCTTTCCTTGGCACTCTTCATCTAATTTTATTGCTTGTTTTCCTTGTCAGGTATTTTTTTTCTTAAGCACTACGAATTCATAAGAGATAAGTTTTTTAAAAAGTGAAAAAAGGGGAGAACTATTACATGTATATACATAATGTATATGCTTTTTGGATGCACATATATGTTCACACAATTTCCCTGGGGTCAGGCAGCATGTCTATTTGACATGTATATTTCAAAATACATACAATATCCAACATATATACTTATACAAATATATGTGTTAATGTTACAAGATAATTTTTTCCACTTTTATTTTAAGTTCAGAGGGTACCCATGGTTTGTTACAGTGAAAAATTGTGTGCTGCTAAGGCATGGGGTACAAATAGTCACCAACATAGGGAGCATAGTACCCAAGAGGCAGCCTTTGGACCCACGTCCTCCTTCCATCTTCCACTCAAGCAGTTCCCAGTGTCCACTGTTGCCATCTTTAGGTCCATGTATATTCGATTCAAGCTCCCACTTATAAGTGAGAACATGTGTTATTTTTGGTTTTCTGTATCTACATTAGTTCACTTAGGATAATGGCCTCCAGCTACAATCATGTTGCTGCAAAGGAAATGATTTTATTCTTTCTAAGGCTGCGTAGTATTGCATAGTGTACATGGACCACATTTTCTTTATCTAGTCCACCACTGATGGGCATCATGGTTGACGCCATGTCTTTGCTATCGTGAATAGTGCTGCAATGAACATACACATGCAAGTGTCTTTTTGGTAGAATGATTTATTTTCCTTTGGGTATATACCCAATGGTGGGATTGGTGGGTCGAATGGTAGTTCTGTTTTAAGTTCACTAAAAAATCTCCACACTGTTTTCCACAGTGGCTAACCTAATTTACATTTCTGACAGCAGCGTACAAGTGTTCACCTTTCTCTGCAAACTCACTAGCATCTGTTGTTTTTCGACTTTTTAATAATGGCCATTATGACTGGTGTGAGATGGTATTTCACTGTAGTTTTGATTTGCATTTCTCTAATGATTAGTGATGAGTATTAATGGGGTTGTTTTTTGCTTGCCAATCTGTTCAAGTTCCTTAGAGATCCTGGATATTTGACCTTTATTGGATGCACAGTGGATATTTTCTTCTTTCTGTAGACTGTTTATTCTGCTGATAGTTTCATTTGCTGTGCAGAAGCTCACTAATCAGGTCCTACTTCTGAACTTTTGTTTTCACTACAGTTGTTTTTGGGACTTGGTCATAAAGTCTTTGCAAAGGCCAATGACCAGAATGGAATGTCCTAGGTTGTCTTGCAGGGTTTTTATAATTTTGGGTTTCACATTTAATCTTTAATCTATCTTATGTTGATTTTTGTATATGGTGTAATGAAGAGGTTCAGTTTCAATCTACTGCGTATGGTCAGCCAGTTATCCCAGCACCATTTATTGAATGGGGAGTCCTTTCTCCATTGCTTATTATTGTCAACTTTGTCGAAGATCAGGTGGTTGTAGGTGTGTGGCTTTATTTCAGGGTTCTCTGTCCTGTTCTATTAGTCTGTTTTAGTGCAGTACCATGCTGGTTTGGTTACTGTAGCCTTATAGTATAGTTTGAAGTCTGGTAGTGTGATCCCCCCACTTTGTTCTTTTTGCTTAGGATTGCTTTAGTGATTCAGGTTCTTATTTGGTTCTGTATGGATTTTAGATTTTTTTTTAAATTTTGTGAAAAAATGATGTTGGTAATTTGATAGGAATAGCTTTGAATCTATAAATTGCTTTTGGTCAGTATAACCATAAGAGATAATTGTTTTTTAAAAATCAAGATTTTTCTCTGGTGGAAGAACTGATCAATTTGCTTTCTCCCTCTTCCCACTGATCATGATAAAAGTTAAACTGAATTCCACTTGAGGATGAGAATATATTTTATTTCATATATACCCTTGTCTCACTTTAGTCACTTTATATTTATTCAGCACATACTTTGCATAAGGCACACATTATAAATATTAAAGAGGAAATGGATTTCTTTAGGAAAGACAGGAAGCCACAGCAGAGTGCTATAAACTTCCTCACACAGGTGCATCATGTACTAAGACCAGTTGCTGAGTTTGTGAGTTGTTTCATCTTGAACCACCTGGATCTCTATTGTCAATAGCATTTAGTAGAATATTACTGCTGGTATAAACCTTATAATTCATCCACCTTGTGCACTTCATTTTTAAAATGTAAAAGCCAAGGGCCAGAGATACCAATTGACTTGCCCAAGAGGACACCGCTAATTAAAATCAAAATGAAAATTATTTTTTCCCAACTATGATAAATACAAATATTCTTTAATATCTCTATGCTTGTACTGAATATAAACATAGAAAGTAAGTTTTCAAGTGCTGAAGATGTCTCAAACCATGTGCTATTACCGTTCCACATATAAATTCTTATAACCACCTTACAAAGTAGGTGGTATGACGTTATTGATGGAAAAACTCAGATTTCTGTGTATCATTTTTAAAAATGACCTTGCTTAGGCAATCTAGTCTGTAAGCTTCTCAAAAGTCAGGGATCCTATCTAACTTGGTTTAATCATCATTTAATGGTAAATCTATCCCTAGTGCTGGTAGTACTGGTGGTAACAGTATTTATTAATACAATATTTAAATTTTCTCTAGAATCAAAGGATTTTGAGGAACCACAGAGTTCAGATAATCCACCCTCCATCATTTATGCTACCTAAAGGACAGCTTTATGAAAAAAACATGAGCTTCTTAGTCAGACAGACTTGCCATTTTTATGTAATCTTGGACAAGTTATTCAACCTCTCTAAATCATTTATTCTTAGATATCCTACACCTTTTTTGTGTGTGTGTGGTTACTGTATGGATTAGTGAAACTCTATATAGAATGACTTATGCAATAGCCAACATCATGTAGTCATTCAATAAAGGTGTTATAGTAGACGCTGTCGAGCTCTGGCCAGGTCCCTCTTAGAGACTGTACTCATTCTCTCAGCTGCTGAGACTGACAGCCAGTGACAGCACTCTGCTGAGTTTCCCTCAGACTACTGGAAGACTGAAGAGAGATACCTCACCTAGTTACGACTCCTTCCCAGGTAGCTTCCATCCAGTGATTGCTCAAAGTAAGGGATAAGGCCTAGTCTCCTTGTGCCAGTCTAAGCAACTATGTGGGACATTCCAGCTACCTGGGGGCCTGCACTATCTGCTGAGGTTGCTGTTGGGACTGTGCCACAGGCCAACTTCTTCCTCTGCCCCATTCTTCCTTCACTTTCCACAGAGGTGTTGGTCCAAGATTAGTCGCTGATCAACCCCCTGCATTCTAATCTCTATCTCAGAATCTGGTGTTCCACGAACCTGATCTGCAACATCTGGTTATTTCATTGTCTTATGTTTGATTGAAACTAGAGGCATTGAGGATGCTCATAAAGAAATGTCTATTCAAACTGCAGTGATATGGTGAAAACAGCACTGAAGTGAGAAAAAGATGTAAGTTCTGGTTCCACTCACCATCTAACTAGATTGGATCACTTACTTAATATCTCAGTATTAATGCTTTAAAATGTGATGGCATTGTAACTTCGAAACAAGGTATAGCTTCCCTCATTTTAGAACCCGCTTCAGGCCCAACTGTGCTCATATTCCCATAAGACCAATAAAAAAAGTTTGTATTGAAAGAAATTAATAATTACACTTTTATCAAATCCCAATCAATTCAAAAAGCCGAAGATGACTAAAGATCACCATGTTTTCTTAACATATTTGGAATGCAGAACTTTCCAGATAAACCTAATCAAGTAGAAATTCATTAATTCATTGTAGAATACAAATCAAAGTAGATTGCTGATAAATGAAATGTCCTACATTCTCATTAAGACTTAACATAAATTTTAGTAAACCAGATTTTTCTTTTCTATGAAGTCTAAATATATTTTAAAAACCACTCCTTATGTTCAAATATTGCTTTGCTCATGATCCATGAATATTTTTGAAGCATATGGAAGAAGTTGGTTACTGAAGTCCACTCTGTATTCACACTGAAGCAGCAGATATTTACAAATGACGTCAGGAATAAACAGAGGAGGGGTACTTTTAAATAATATAGGAAATTAGAAAACAACATTTTTCTGATATCCTATTTTTACCAATATAAATATACACATTATTCCCTCTGGATAAATGACCTATCTCATGTTTATATCTAAATTTTGACTCTTCCATCTGATCTTTTAACATTTGATGCTGAGTCTAATTTTAAGAAGGCTCAGTTGATCAAAGTTGGAGTTTCATATTCCCTTTGATGTATTCTCTGGAGGGATTAACAAATACCATTTTAGAAATATACTGTACTGGAACATAAACCTATCACTCATGTTTGTTTTTTATTGACTTCTGGTAAACGGGTGGTATGATGATTCTCAAAACCTTAATTCCACCACCCCATTACCATGCAGCTAATGGGTTCAGAAAAATCCAACCACAAAAACATAATCACAGTAGCTCTCTGTAAAGAGGTACCTGAAACCTCATTGATTACGATACTTAAAATGTTCCCTGTGAAGGTCAAATTCAAAACATATTTATGAAAAATAAACCTTTATGTTTAGATTTTAAATCTGTTGGCCAGAATAAACATAGTAGTTTCGTCCAGAATATAAAAAATAACTAACATAGAAATCCAAAGAATATTTAGTTACTTTATTCAAATAGAAACTCTTGTCAGTCTTGGGGAGCTATGATGAATTATTTCTTAAGAACTTAGAAATTAAATTGTTCTTTAAAGTGTTAAATGTTAACTCTTTTGCATTGAGACCAAAAGACATAGTCATCTTAGACAAACAATCTGAGAAGAGTAAGACTTGACTGTTATCAGACTGAATGTAGAGACATACACCAAGTATAGTAAAAGGGAAGTCTAAGAAGAGCTCAATAGTAATATCCACCCAAGTACCGTACTAGGCCAACTAGAAAAATCCCAGCAAATGACTCAGAATCCTTGTGCCCCTGATAAGATCAAGCCTCTCATCAGATGGATACATAAACCTCATTTGGTTTGATAAGATTAAACACTGGATACATCTCAGTCTTCTAATTCACACTCAGATCATTGTTTGGTTTTCTACATAGGTGGACTATCTACTCTTCTGGTTCCCCTGAAATATTACTCATTATATATCAACAAATTGACATTAAAATTTGGTTTCCCAAGTAGAGAGATAGTCCCAATACAGTGATATAAAAACTATGGTAATATTTAGGGCTCTGATCGATCAGAGTAGATGCTGATGTGGATGACAAACAACTAAAAACAACTGAATATCAGCTCTGACTGTAAGTAAACTTTCACTTGTTCAACATCTCTGTTCCCTCTTGGACAGTGACAATGACTTATTTACTACTGTATCTTCAAGCCTAGTATAGTGCCTGTCCCTGGCCCTAAGAATTCATAAATACATCCATACATATATAAACAAACAAATACATTACATTAATTTAGATGAATCTTTTTTTTTTACTTGACTGAAAAATGGCTTTTTAAAAAATATATACTTTAAGTTTTGGGATACATGTGCAGAAGGTGCAGGTTTGTCACATAGGTATACATGTGCCATGGTTGTTTGCTGCACCCATTAACCACATTAGGTATTTCTCCTAATAGTATCCCTCCCCTAGCCTCCCATCCCCAACAGGCCCCAGTGTGTGATGTTCCCCTATGTCCATGTGTTCTCATTGTTCAAGTCCCACTTATGAGTGAGAGCATGGGATGTTTGGTTTTCTGTTCCTGTGTTAGTTTGCTGAGAATGACAGTTTCCAGCTTCATCCATGTCCCTGCAAAGGACATGGACTCGCTCTTTTATATGATTGCATAGTATTCCACGGTGTACATGTGCCAAGTTTCCTTTATCCATTCTATCATTGATGGGCATTTGGGTTGGTTCCATGTCTTTGCTATAGTGAATAGTACTGCAATAAATATACATGTGCATGTGTCTTTAGAGTAGAATGATTTATAATCTTTCAGGTATATACCCAGAAAAATTTACAAGAAAAAAACAAAAAACTCCATCAAAAAGTGGGCAAAAGATATGAACAGATACTTCTCAAAGGAAGACATTTATGCTGCCAAAAAACATACGAAAAAAAGCTCATCGTGACTGGTCATTAGAGGACACAAATCAAAACCACAATGAGATACCATCTCATGCCAGTTAGAATGGCAATCATTAAAAAGTTAGGAAATGACAGATGCTGGAGAGGATGTGGAGAAATAGGAATATTTTTACACTGTTGGTGTGAGTGTAAATTAGTTCAACCATTATGGATGAATCTATTTTTAAGAGATAGATCTAATCTTGCAGTGGGTTCAAAGTCAAGCTTCTGAGCTTCCAACACTGATGCTTAGATCAATTCAGGAGGTTAGGAATACCTTTAGTAAGGTGTCTCAGGAAGGTTTTATCAGCCTTCCTAAAGGCAGCCCACTATCCTAACCCATCCCTAAAGACACAGCAGGGATTTTCCTTCACAGGAATTAAAGTGAGATTACTAAAGTGAACATAAGGAAGAGACCTCAAACAACCCTTAAAAATGCAAACTCTCAAATCAAAGTCATCTACTAACGTCTTTTCCTTAAAATAACTTTACATTCTTTGTGTTAATACAAATCTAAAGTATAACAACAAACTAATTTAATAGATTACTAGAAACCAATTTTGCCACAAATTAAAGTCTAGCTAGTGGTTAAAAGTTTGATTACTGAAATAGTCAAATTTAACCATGTAATAAGGGAAATAAAACTTTCCTTTTCAACTGGTTATACTTTTGCCTCAGACAAACAGCCATGCTGTCACTGGAAAATATATTTTTAGTAGACTGAATTATTTGATCATAAATTTACATGAATCATAAAAAACATTCTGCAGGGTATATTCATTACATGCTGTTAGGGGGAGGAGGAACCTAATATTTATGATATTCTGTTCCTTTCCCTTTTGGATGTCAGGAACACCCACTAAAAATTCATGTGTTTCACTGACATGTAAACCAGAAAGACTATTTTGAATTCAAACACAGTTGATCATGATGTGAAAAGAACTTCTGAACAAAAAAATAAGAGGTTTAATATAGTGTTTAATTTTACATTTACAAACTTTGGGTTAGTATTTTCATCATGTAGACAATGTTTATAGTGTTCAGCCAACAAGCATAAGCAGAAGAGCCTTGACTACGACTGCTAAAGATACTACGATATGTTTTCAAGTTACTTATACTTTTCCCCTAGGCTATTTCCTAATTGAAAACTAAAAAAGATTAGAGATAATTACATGTTTGTATCAAAAATGTTATTAATTCATCAATGAATCTGTAGCACATATTTCTTTACCCTTTTACCACTCTGTAGAAAATGTTTTAGTCATTAAAACTTGAAAATACAAAATAAATATTCCTCATATCTCTTTTGACTTTCACAGGCAGCAATATTTTACAATCCAATTATTGAATGGCCCACAATTCTGACCTCTATTGGGCTGGTTGGAATCTTAATTCCCTTATGTTCCATTCCTCTCATCCTATGTTGTAGCCTCAGGTATTTGGAATTACTCTGTATTTGAAGTGGCAGTAGACTCAGTTTATTTCCTAATATTCCCAACATCTGAGGAGATTTTTCAAACTTCCCTGTGGTCATCTACTTTATCACAAAACAACTTGATAGCCACAATTGTAGACTCATACTGAATATGAGTATGTTAGAAATGTTAAAAGCTGTGTCTTGTATCTCCTGTGCATATCCTTTCCATAAACTCTTACCTACCAATTATTGCCTCAAATAGAATAGAAGCAGAAGCTTTCTCCCTACAGTTTTAAGGAAGCCTGCTATTTTATGAAAAATTTTTGGAGGAAGAAGTACATATTATTGTATCACCTGATATCAGATTTCTTAAGGAAAAAACATCATTTAATGAGATAATTATAAAAGTTATATTGCCTGGTCTTAGGAATTTCCCTTCCTTAAATCCTAGAAATCAAAAGCCTTTAAATGTTCATCCACATTCTTTTCTTTAAAATACGTTTGCAAGGAAATGCCAAGTTAATTTGCACACTCTTTAAGTCTAGACATTTTCTTATGAACATTTACAACAAAGTAGACATGATCTAGAACAGCTCTGTGTGATGTGCTATGACTCATGTCAAATACTCAGATTGTATTAACAAACCATTTCAAAAACCTTTTTACTACAAAATTATAGCATAAAGAAAAGCTTGTTTATATTGCACATCACATTGTTAGACATTGTTTTCTCAAGTAAGTATTTGTTTTACAATTTTGAGCTCACGTAATATTTTTCTTATCGCTAATATTTTGGAAACAAAAGAATCAGTGACACCATCTAGGGCAGGATTTTTTTCACATTTCACAGAGTAATAAATCAGGAATAATAAGTCATGTATTAGCACGTGAACTGGATCTTTCTGACTTCTCTCTGGGCACTATATTTCAGTCTTCCAACCAAAAGAAAATCCAGTAGGAACTGTAACTATTGTTTAACAGAAAGATATTTCATACATTTCATTTAGCATTAAGATAAGCTTAAGAAACAGGAATTCAGTGTTGTGAACTTCAAGCACTAGTGAAGTACACCAAATGAGATACTATGGAGTATTCTAAGTCTTAATGTTTCAATCCAGGAGAATATAAATTGAGGAATTCCCACTTTTGAATTTTTTTCATTTGCCAGATAATTCACACACTTGACTTTTTTGTACCATGTTGAAATAAGTGATTGAATTGGCTTTGAATTTGGTTAATCTAAAATCATGGACGATTTAGTGTTATTCTTGGAAACTAAATCTATTTTTCAATTTGACTCTTGCTCTTTTTTGTGATGGTAATTAAAATATTACTATTACCTATATATTGTCCTAATGTTAAAATATATAATTTAAAATGTATAACTGTAAAACTATATTTTATCTCAAGAAAAACCTGAATGTAGATTTAATAAAAAGATGTATCCCTAAATACTGTTTATCGTTTTATGTTTCTTAGAACAATTTCACTAAATGAGATCTGAGAAAAATACATGTTTTTTTAAAAGAGTAAATATAGGTCTTTAGTGGAAGATGTTAATATCCCTGCTCATTATTATTAAAAATATATATAATTTTTTTCTGAATGTTACTGTAAAGAGTAGAATTTATTATTTATTTGCCTACTGATGCTTTGTCATCTTTGGTTATTGAATTTTTTTAAGATACGTTATTTTCTTATTTCCAAGTAGTCTCTTTGTCCTAACCAAGTAAATACTGTTTATGTTTGTCATGAATATGAAAAATGCATAGGCACTTACTTAGGTAACGTGAAAATTATTAAATAAAAAAACAGGAAAAGCAGGAAATGTATTTTATGTATTGTCAAAAGCACATATCCGATTTTGCAGAGAATGCAGAGAATATATTTTTATAAGCTTATATTTATATACCTCATATAGTTTCATAAAATTTTATTAAAAATTTTTACCCTATATAAAAGTTTTATAAAACTTTTACCCAGTTTTATATTAAGAATCCATTCGTGTATATCTGCAAGTCATGTTGAAATATATACAAAAGTAATAATAACATGAGTAAATCAGAGGTCAAAATTTCATCTCTATTCTTAGCATTTTACTTATTAAAATATATTTAAAAATAAATAAAATAAAATATTTTCCATCAGTTTTCCTCCTCTAAGTAGCTAAATACATATCTACCTACAGAAGTAATAATTTGTGCCAGATTATTACAAATGAAACAGATTTCAGTCATTTTTCAACTGTGTGATTGGCTTTGTTATGTACTTTTGATAATTTTTTAAATGTCTTATAAGGTTAGCAAAGTTTTAAAAAGGTCACAGGAGAGCATTGGAACGCTACTGTCAGCCTCGTGGCTTACAAATTTTGATCTGGGTAAAACACAACTGAAGCAATCGGTTAACTATGAAAACTTCCACACGTTTTATTTAGACAGTAAAGTATCAATAAGAATGCTCAGGAAATTAGGGGTTTCATAATCTTTTCTTTAAGTTAATGGTAGGAATCTTATCTCCTAAAATTCATTTCAAAGAATATACTGTATTCCATGGAACAATAAAAACCATTTAACTTTTGTTTGATTCTTCAGGATATTACAATTTTCTCATTTTGAATAATCATCATCACCGCAGCACAGCCTAAGTATGGACTGAGAAAGCAATATGGAAATGCACCTTCTCTGGAATTTAATTCTTGGAATAAATCTCTGAGATAAAGTTTCCTATGTTTTCCTTTCAATAATTTTCTCCACTCTCTCTGTATAATTTTTTTTTCCACTCAGTTACACTTGCCTCTTTCCATTTGCTGTCTCTCTCCAATAATCCCATTCCCTTGTTTGCTGTCCACTCCATTTTATTCCCTCTGTGCATACAGATCCTGTAGCAGCAGGCTCTTCTAACCAGTTCAGTTGCTAATGCTGAAACGATGGGCATCTTAAGAGGTAAACTTCACCAGAAAACTGTTTTCTAGATTAACCCTAAGTGGCAAGCCTTCTAGGCATGAGACTGACTCAAGGGTCTGCTTTTTACACTCAGAAAATAAAACAGTTTGGGAGGCATTTCAATCACTCAAGTTTCAGAATGATTCAAGTTTTTTTAAAAAACAAAATTGGTACTCATTGGTAAAATACTCATAGAATTATGGAATTTTAATTGGTACAGAATTAGAGAGCATATAGACTGTCTAATTTTACAATTTAGAAGGAGAGGTAAAAATGGGGTACAACCCGTCCAAGTCTGCATAGTTAGTGACTCAAAGGCACAACTATCATTAGAATCTTGCTCTCCAATGAGGTTTCCATTCATATATATATATACTTATAATATGCTAGGAATCCCAGTGAGGCAGAAGTTACTAATAACCCAAGTGAACAGTTAATAAAGCCGAGGCTTAAAGAGAATTAAGTAACTGCCAAAAGTCACAAAGCTTAGAGGTGGTAGAACAGGATTCAAACTGAAGGAGTCCAGCTCCAGAACCTCTTCTCTTAACAACTTCATTTACTGATACCCATCACACCCTAGAGACATCACTAATTACTCTGAAATTCAGAAATCAACTCTAGGCTATGTAATTTTCCATTTTGAAGATGACTTTCATTCATAAATATCCACTAACAAGATGCTTACTCTCATATGACAATCCTTTTAATTAAAAAAAAAAAAAAAAAGACATCTTCCCACATGGCTTCCTGAACCAATTCCTACTCCTGCATTTTGAAACTATTATTTTCTATACATATGAAAAATGCCACAACCTAAGAAATCCTGTAATTTTAAGTCCAACACAACCAGAGAAAATAATGTAACAGGGCAGTACTCTACACATTTAACTATGAGAGTATCCTCAAACATCTTAACAACAAAAACATATACTATACAGACTTCAAGTACATTTTCTAAGCTTGTAAAAGCTGCCCCCTTATTGAGGCTCGGCAACTTCAGTGATTAAGACTTAAAGATTTATCTGCTTATACTTGGAATGATGTGGGGGGACAAGAATGTCTCTCTCAGAAAAATGTACTATTCAAAGGCTTCAGAATAGGCAGAGAATGGAAATCCCTTTATCTCTTCATTTGATTCTTAAAGTAAAAGGACATATTCCTTTGAACTTTTTTCTTAGCACAGCCAAGTTTTTGCTACATAGATTTACAACAATGTATATGTATACACTTATGATTACATGCAGTGTACCCTTATATAGCTATGTGTACATATGAGCCCTTCTAAATTCTTACAAGTAACCTTATTACCATTACAACCTTATATAGTGAGCTAAGTTCACACACTGGGAATTGAGTAAGTTTATTCATGACCACAAATAACCTTGAATAACAAGTCTTGAATAATGTTATTCAAGACTTTTACATATTAGATAAATGATAAATATTTGGTAATGTAAAAATTGCTATAAATGGACATTTATTCTTAATACATCTGCATTTCACCTTGTCTTTCTTGCAAAATAACTTGCGGCAGTTGTTAAGTCAGCATAGAAACACTTGTATAACTAACTGCCACTTCTAATGCTCCCCTTTCCACAGATATAGAATTACTCTCAGGAGAGAGAGTCTGGCTGCACTGTGCATATAAGCTACTGTTAATGTGCAACATTTGTCAGTAGTATGACAAAAGAGAAGTTAACTTTATTAAACAGGGGGTAGCTTAGCACTGTCTAATTTCTGCATCTAATATTTGAAAGCTTTTTTGCCTATCAGCAGCCAAAATTTCCAATGCCAACCACACCTGCAATACACATGTATGATAATGGAACACAGAAAAAAAATACTTATTCTATAACGTTAAAGAGCAAAACACTAGAATAAAAGAAAAAAAATCACCTGGTTTTTGAAGTTTCCATGATGTAAGGCAATCCAAAACCAATTATCTGTCATTAAGTATAAAGAGTTGCAATGAAAAGCCTTAAAAGGTAATTTCAGAGTCCTTTTTATTCTGTACTTCTAGTAAAGCATATAATAATCCTTGAGGTCAAAACATCCTATGAGTATGGCTAGTCTTAAAGAAGTCCTGCTCATCGTCAAATGTAACAGAGCACTGCATGAACCCAGTCTTTGATACCACAAAAGGATCATGCTTTTTAAAATAAGACAATGCTAGTAACAACATATAATGTCAAATCCAGATACTCAAGCAAAGCAGAAGGAATGAAAAAGAAATGGCCAAAGTTTGCATCAGTACTCATTCTTGACATTTGGGAGGGGAAGAAGGGTTCAAATTTTAGTGTGGTTTCCAGAAAGCTCTGACATTAGCCCTGATGGAAGCACGTTTGATATTTCCCAAATCAAATCTTTAATTCCAGTGCTACATGCCAATTTCTACTATTTGCTGGTCTGCAGCTTTTCTGAAGGCATTCATATTTTTGTTATGCCCCAGTAGATATTTGACAGTAAAGAAGAGGTTCTCCTCCTGGCTTGTTCTTGCAACTGCTCTAAGCAATATATTGACCCGTGAGAAGTGATTATGAATTCTTGTGCATAGCTAACATCAGATTCTCTATAGGATCCCTGACTCAAAAATTAAAGATGACTATTAATGTATATAAATATTTAACACCTGAGATCTGTACAACTACTGTGAAAGACAGGTTAAAAATTGATAACTATCCTGGATATGAAGTTTTAAGAGTATAAAGATTTAAAAATTCTTACATTAATTTAGATAATTAATACAGCATAATCGCATCCAGAAAAATGTGGAATGTGTTTGATAAATTTTTAGAATAATGAGTTAGCTATTGAAAGAAAAGTCAATTTACATTTTGGTTGTTTCCAAGTATGTGTGTGGGGCAGATGAGGGGCTTGATGGTGGTAAATGAATGACTAGAAGACATACAGCATTACTATTTGACTCAGAAAAAATAATTAAAATGTTTCAGTTACATATCAGATGAAAGTAGGAATTATACTTCTTTTAGATTATTATAGGATTATAAAATTATAAATCAAATGATGTTAACTATAATTCAATTTCATTTGATTACTGTTTTAAAAGGATTGTCACAGTTCATCTTATTTAATAAGCCTAAGTTCTGTCCTCTGTTTATTAAAAGACACTTACAAAACATAGTAAAACTGAGTATGAAAGAAAAAAAAGGTGTAACCAAAACAGTCATAGAATCACAAAATCTTGGTAAGGGACCTTCAGGTTCACCTGATTCAAACTCTGACCTCATGCTAGAGTCCTTTGATTGCACCCCTGCCAATCTTCTAGCAGCTACCTGACTCTCCAGTGAGAGGAAGCTCATTACTTTGGGGAATAGGCCATTCCATTGTTGGCAACTCTTATTGTCAGAAAGTTCTTCCTTATTCTGGGCCAAGACATACTTCCTGTAGCTTTTACGCATAACTCCTAGCTCTAACTCTACAGGCACTTGGGCTTCTGCTATTTGTGGAGAGTTAGGTAACTGCACTTCTACAATTTGTTAATGTTTGCAAATCTACTTCATGGTTTTAGGGGGTACAGAATGGTATAGACAGACTGGATTCCTTAGTGTTAACAAGTGTAATATATCTGGCAATGTGGAGTAGTTTTGTTTTTCCTTCTCTTCTCCTTACCACCTTTTCCTTTAGCCAAACACTGTTTTGATTCCCTTTTATGTGAAATGTTATTCTTTTTAGCTTCCCTCCTGAATTATTTCTTCCATCTTTTGTCTAAGACCTTTGTATTTCCTTTAATGATCATATTTCTAGAATTTCAAGTTGAACATTCATATCTTGGGGTAAACCTTGGAAACATCTTGAAACTATCATAGAACAGATGCCATATCCATTCATTTGTTGGAAAACCCACTTTCTTCCTTCAGACAAAAATCTGATACCATTTATTAGTGGTAATTTACACCACATACCAACTCTGGTAAAAGATTTTATTCGTCAAAATATATTTGAATTAAGAGTAATGACAGTGTGGACAAGCCATAGGATTAGAGACAGAAGGCCGGAATTGAAGTCCTTCCCTGCCACTTAGTGCTAATGTGATGATGGACAAATCCATTAACTTCTCTGTGATTCAATTTCCTCATCTCTCAATAATAATAAGCTACAATGTACCAGGGACATGGATATCTATTGTATTGTTTCAGCCTCACCAAAGTGTGACATATGTATTATTGATCCCATCTTGAAAAGATAAGAACACTAAGTAATATTTCCAAATTCCCAGAGCTTGAAGCTCAAAAGTGATGAAGGTGGCCGGGCATGGTGACTCATGCCTGTAATCTCACCATTTTGGGTGGCCAAGGCAGAAGGACTGCTCGAGCCCAGGAGTTGCAGCCTAGCATGGACAACACAGTGAGACCTCATATCTGCTAAAAAAATAATAAAAACTTTTTTAACTGATGAAGGTGAGATTACATCTCCAGTCTGCCTGACTGCAACATTCAGTCTTCACTACACCACACACTAATATCAAGAAGACAAACAAGCTGATAGTCCAGGTCTTCCATACCTTGTGATCCTAATGGTATGTGTAAACTCTTAGGGAAATAGTACAATGGGTCAGAGGGGATATAACCCTGAAAAACCAATAAATATGCTTGGTGATGAGTTAAAACAAAGGAGTCATCATACAGACAGTGCTCTTTTTCTAACCATCTGGGTCCACTATTCTGTATTCTAGGGTAGTTTGACTGACAAATCAAACTGAGTTACTGACTGACAAATTCAAGCAAGAAAATAATTTAACACTGTCTCAGTCAAGACTTGCATCATATATTCTCTTTGCTCTGAAATGTAAGGCACATGACAGGATTATACTTTTCCACGCTTATTACCATTTGAATAATGGAAACCTGTGACCATCTCCACTCTAGCTTTTGCAACAGTTCAAATAATTCTCAGTCAGTAATTGTCAAGCTATTTTTATGTGCAGTATATTTCCTAGCGTACTTAGGCTAGGATGATAACTAAACTGCACACTAGCACTTCCATGTGCTTAACTTTCCAGGCATCTGACAGAAGCCCTTACCTGTAAGATTCAAGAACTCCTATTGGCTCGTTATTACTGCCACGATCCTTCAGCCCATATTATGGTCCTTTACTTGTTGCTTGGGAGGATGAAGGCTGAAGGCTATTCTCACTAACTTAAAATCCCAAAGATAAACAACAGATGTCTAAAAGATCAACACAATCTACTACATTTTGTCTCTCTTGCAAAAGCTATCATTTTTGACATGGTAAGTAATAATGTTTTATGTCCACATGAAAAGGAAATCATTTCCTAGAGAAACTGCCTTGGGATGAGGTGGCTCATTATCTAAGCCAGCAGAACGTCAACTCTGCTTAACCCAGACTTCCTTCACACACTCAAAAACAAGCAAAAAACATGCTAGTTAAAAAATTCTAATTTAGTGGAGAACAGAGAGTCAATTGAGGTCTCAAGCCAGAAATTTACAAAATTTACTTTAATAATTAAAAATAAAAATTACAATGTCTATGCAAAGACACCTAATACATAAATATGCTTAAGTTTCTTTGTGAATTAAATTAGAAGAGGTATCACTAATATGCTAGGACTTTCTACCTACTCATCACTATGTGGTAAGTCAGCCTCTCTGCTGCAAACATTCAGTATCCAAATACTTCACAACAAAGAGAACCTATTATATATTACATATGTATAGTTGTTTTACAGTAATCGACAAGGGGCGGCCACCCATATTGTGATCTTAAATCCCATTCCATCTACTTTAAGAAGAATTGTGAGCCATTCCTACATTTATATATGGTTTCTCTTTTTCTGAAGTATCAATGATATGTATTTTAGATGTAACAGTATATTACACTAAAAACCTAAAGATCTTTAATTGTCCCATTATAAAGCTATTACTACTGCAAAATACCAATATGGTACCAAATTAATAAAAATACAGTTAACTTTTCTGAGATAACATTTATTTGCATCTCAGTAAAAGATGGCCTAATGACTAGATAAAAAAGTTAACATGAAAACATGCCAAATTCCACAAGCTGTGAATGAAAATGATTAGTTAGTGAGGGGAGTAAGGGGGTGCTGCTAAGCAGTGACACATATTTTCCTACTTAGTCACAAGTACACTAAAAAAAAAAAAAAAAAAAGAAAAAAAAAAGACCATTTACCAAAAAAAAGAAGAAGAAAACAGAGAAGGCAATAGTTTTCATTAACTATTCTATTCCATTAACCCTGCCAATAGTAATCAATATTTTTGCTTTAAAAAAATGTAACAATCTAGATCTACATTCTGTAAAAACACTGCATTTCAGGACTATTTTCATCAAGGAAAGCAAAATGAGATCAAGTTAACAACATTTCTAAAAAGTTTTCTAAAGCATCTTTTTCAGAGGGTCATGTCATTGCTGGATTCCCACTGCATTTTCGTCATACAGCATGATGATTATACCGACAGACACAGAACAGAAGAATCTCTTTTCATTTCTGACTCTGCAAGATGAGATCACAGAAAGCCTCACACAAAGCCCATAGGCTGCAGGACATGTCTCACTAGGCCTAAAAAGACACAGCTCTTTTTACTGTGGCTTTTCTTTGAACTACGCACTTTAAAGGAGCCATAAGATTCAGTGGGGAGGGGCAGTGAAGAAAAAGAGGCAGTATATCTTCTCAGAACTAAAAGCATACAGATGGGAAAGGTTAGATCTTAGTAGGGAAACACTAAAAAGTCCAGGACAACTGAAAAACACTAGTTTGATAGTTGTTGTTTTTTTTTTTTTTTTTAAACTCTTTTCCACTAAATACCCTGCTGTATTCTATAGACTGTCCCTGTCACATACAGCCATGTCTGACCTCAACTCCAAAGGAGTTTTGGCTACCCTGGGCCCCATCGGTGACTTCAGGCAAAGGCAAGTTTTGCTTCTAAGCTCCCACAGAAAAACTGTTCATCAAGTCTAGTTATATAAATGAAGCTTAAAAAGCTTTTTTTTTTAAAGAAACAATTCTGAATTTTTTTACATGGGCAAGAATTATATATGCTAAAAATATTGGCTATAGTTCCTCTGATGGATAATAAATTGAAAATTGGTTTTTCAAGGTAGAAAGAGCATGTTTTTATACTCTGCTTTTGAAAATGGAAAGAGTAAGTTGTAAATTCCTCCTCCTCAAAACCCCAAATTAATGACAAGCAGGGGAAAAGGTATATAAAGTATTTGCAACTTTCAGCCCACTAAATGCATTCCATACTACAAGGTTATAGTAAATCAAATCCATCTTCTTCTCAAGCATATTTTATTCCTTTTCCTGAAGGGAAAGGCAAAGTATCAAAACTGTAATACATCATCTGTTTCTTGATTCTGAACAGAGAACAGAAATCTCTGAATCTAAAAATGGATTTGGTGACCTAGTATATTACATTGAGGGTTAGGGGAAGCCCTTTCCTTAATATGGTTTTCATGATTAATGAATGTCATTGCCATATTTACTCCCACATCTTTCCGGCTTGCATAATCCTGTTTGGCTGAGAATATCATCAAGAAAAAACTGTTTTCACCACCTAATTTTTTTTCCACATTTTATTATTTTAAGTTCAGGAGTACATGTGCAGGTTTGTTACACAGGTAAATTTGGGTCATGGGGGTTTGTTGTACATATTATTTCATCACCCAGGTATTAAGCCCATTAGTTATTTTTCCTGATCTGATGCAGCCATTAAAAAGAATGAGATCATGTCCTTTGGAGGGACATGGATGAAACTGGAGGACATTATCCTTAGTAAACTAACACAGGAACAGAAAACCAAATACCACCTAATTCTTAACTTCCCCCTTTACAAAAATTTGCAGTGGCAAATGAAAAATTTCTTCCAGCAGAACATGTTATTTTCCTTGCCGGAGCCTAGTAGAGACTAAAATAAAGAAGTACACAGCTGCAGGCTATGTATGGGCCGCAGTGGAGAGGGAAGTTCATCAGTGCTCACGTATCTCACCTTTACACAGCTGTCTTTTCCCAGGCTCCTCCTTTTCTAATCCCTTCCTATGATAAGTGGCAGATATGTGACTGTTGTCATTGCACTGCAATTAGAAAAACTTAGAGAGGAATAAGATATCTTAAGGAGTAACCAAGAATGAATTAGCTACTGAAGTATTTGTACATCAATGTTTAAATGAAAAAGAAACCCTCAGGGCAGGAACACCTATTCACCACTCTAAGGTCCTTTCATTTATCCTTTGTGTTGATCACAAACATGATTCAATGATGGGAGCTTTTTCTACAATCAATGATTATTCATTAAGGGAAGGAGGAAATGTTAGTTTATATTAAATTCACGTTGTGACAATTTTTGTTTTAGTACAGACTGTGATGATCTTATAAAGTAAAGTAAATGCAAAAGGCTGCAGAAGATGGCTGATGTTTATGCAATTATTTTCTTCCCTTTCAAAAGTGAAAATATTAGAAAAAAATGAAAAAAAAACCTTCAAATATTTTGGCATAAATGTCTTCTTTATAGCTACTTTTAGTTATTAATAAATTATTAAAATGAAATTGCAAACAACACTCAGAAAGGAAAAAATATGGCTAATGAGCCATGAAGATTATATATTACCCTGGAAACTCTTCCAAATTGGTTGTCTCCCCAAAAGTTCATTTTTAAAGTCCTTGGTTGAAACTTAAAATATTATTTTTCAAAACAATAATTCATGATTCACTGTGCAAATAACTGTGCTTAATAATAACAACTACAGCTAACATTTTACTTATTTAATTATCACAAAGACCTTAGGAGGTAGGAAGTGCCATGACTGCATTTCACAAAGAAGTAACTTTTCCAGGGCCCATATGAAGTGTAAGTAATAACACCAGTATTCCAACTTACAGTTCATCTTCAGAGCCCACACACTGAACCATTATACTCTGCTACCATCTCAGGGAGCAAATGTGGGGATGTGGACATAAGTAAGAAAAGTATTATAAATGCTGGACAGGCTTTTTAGGTAGCTCAGGACAAAAATTAAACTACAATTAACCTCAATGTCAATTTCATCAATTAAGAGTTTAAAACAGTGGTTCTCCAATTTTAGCTAACATCAAAATCACCTGGAGCGCTTGGGCAAACAAAAGTCAAGGAGTGCTACCCCAGACTTTCTGACTCAGTAGGTCTGTAATGATGCCCAAGAATTTGCATTTCTATGGCATTTCCCGGTGATACTCTACTGTTGGTCCCAAGACCAGACTTCACTTGAAAAACCACTGGTATAAAACTCTCTGGCAATACTTATAATTGAAACATAACAGAAGAAATTTTGTTGAGTACAATTACTGAACTGTAATTAGATTTAAAAAGCACAACCTCACTCCTGGCTATCAAGATGAAAAAAATGTAATCAGAAAAGGATAAGCAGGTCAGTCCAGGGGCTCATGCCTGTAATTCCAGCACTTTGGGAGGCCAATGTGGGAGGATCACTTGAGCTCAGGAGATCGAGACCAGCCTGAGCAACATGGTGAAACACCACCTCTACAAAATACACAAAAATTAGCTGGGCACAGAGATGTGTGCCTATAATCCCAGCTACTCAGGAGGCTGAGGGTGTGAGGAGGGCTTAAGCCCAGTGGGCAGAGGTTGCAGTGAGCTGAAATCATGCCACTGCATTTCAGCCTGGATAACATAGCAAGACCTTGTCTCAAAAAACCAAAACAAAACAAAACAAAAGGATAAGCACGTAAGGAGGTGTAAACCTCCATAGCCTTTGCTTGATATTGGTGGGTCCTTTGGAGGTTTACCTCGAACATAATGGAAAAAACTATGACTAAGGACTAAGAGTCTGAAGAACTGCATTCTGTTTTGTTTTGTTTTCTGTTTTCCTTTGGGCTGGCACTTAAGCATTCCTAACTTTTGTCTCCTTATCGGTAACACAGGAAAAATAATTCTTTTGCCTTTTGAGAAATTGTAAGAATCTAATGAAGTAACTGAAAAAAAATTATACACAAAGAAATAATATGCAAAATAACGTAACATTATTGAGATTTTGATCAAATTTGATTTAATCTCAAAATGTAGGATTGTTTTCTTTCAAGAAAATTAAGCGTTAACACTAGTTTATGATTACTGATCATTACAATGAGTCATGGAGGCATATTTTAACTCAAAAGATTTGAAAAAATGTAGAGGAGTAAATGGAAGGAAATTCAGTGAAAAAAACTGATAAAGAGCTTACCCTTTATAGAAATAACTGAATTCCCAAATAGGATGAATAAAGATTGGTTACATAATACTCCTGCAGAGAAAGGGAAATGGAATGATGATGGGTAAGAAGTCAACAGGTGCAGGCAGAAGAGTTCTGGTGCTACACAATTGTGGAAATGAAAATACACATTTCCTATAAATATCTAGTAGCTTATCCTCCAACTGAATTGAATAACAGCCTCAGAGGTTTACTCTGTGTCTATGTTAATTAAGATCTGTCTCTTGCTACAGCTGATTTTCACACTGTGTTCTGAAACATTTCCTAATATAAACGGTGAACTCCATGTGTTAAATTTGAATGAGAGGATTTTCCATTTTACACAGAAAGTTGCTGTTATGGTACTTCCAGTTCCTCCTAGTCCCCAAAGACTTATTTTTTTTAATGAATTCCTCTTTTTATCTTGTTGCCTATCATTAAGTTAAATCTATGGTTCATTTGCCTCATTCTTTATTTTATGAGGCTTTAAAAATTGAAATATTTTTAGAAAAGTCATATTACCCCATTGACAACTGCATTACGTTTAAAAACAACTTAATTAATAAAGCATACATACCAAACAAAGTACTGGAGTAAGATGGGATAATAGTCTTGTATAATCAGACCAAGATGATAAATTATCTTGGGTACTTTCACAATACCCATGGTTTGGTACTAAATCATTAAATAATGTACTAAACTTTTTCTGGATGTCATCAGTTTCTGAAAGAATGATCTGCGTCAATTAATCTAAAAAGGATTCTTAAAGAGAAAAGATTTTCAAATAAAAAGCAAATGTATGCAAATATAAATCCCACAAGTCTACACAAAGGGTTCATAGCCAACTAATCACTCATGCCCCTACACACACATATACACACCCTTAACCTTCACTTAACATGACTGCATGACTCTTTCCACAGATGCTTCTGTGATCTCCTCAGCCATGATTTATCTGTCTCCACCTAATAACGGAGTTTTGATAACAGATGATCTCAGTCTCATAGAATGAGTTTGTTCTCACACTTGTAATTTAAAAGAACAGTGAATAGTCAAGGGGTAGATAAGAACAAAACTCTGTTCTGTACAGGGAGTTGGTATTCAGTGTGACACTCATATTGAACTATATTCAAGACCAAAAACAGAAACAAAAAAAAGTCAAGCGGATCTGAAAACTCATGATCACACTGTATATTGTAAATAATTAGGTCCAACGAGATATGCCAATTATCTTTCTAAAGTTCTAGTTAATTTTTTGTTACCATTTCTTTTTGTATGGGAGTTTTGAAAATTCACAATTTTGCAGAAAGGAAAGGGAAACACAACTGGAAATCACTTATTAAGAAAAATCTCTTTTTTTTTTTTTTTTTTTTTTGCTGGGAGGACATGCAGAGAAACAATAAAGTTTTGGATTTGTTTTGATGTATCCCACTTTAAATCTGTGTACATGAATTATTCTAGAAACAACCTGTTTAAAATCAAGTAGAATTATTTTGAAGACATATTTTGAAAAAAATAAAACTATTATTAACTCTCTTATCCCTATGTTAATATCTGCATACTATCTACTAGTTTTTTATATGCATGCATATTTTGCATAGTATTTAGTATTAATATTTTATTATGCTAAACTTATGTGTATTTCTACATTATAATTATAGTCATTTTGCCATAATTCATAAAATTATTCTGTATTATTGAGATTTTAGGGTTTTTGTTTTTTTCTACCTTAATTTTAAATGAATATCTTCATGTGTCAAGCATTTGCTACTAAATTATATTCTTAGGTAAACTTCTTAGTAATTAATCAAAAGTACATTACCTTCTTGGATGATTACAGCAGGGACTATTTTTAAAAATTAAACACCTACATTTAATTTTAGTATAATAAATCCACTAATTATAAGATAACTCCTTTTTTAAAAAAGTCTACAAATATTCACTTAAATGAGAAGCATATCAGATAAATTAGTAAAAGTCTGAAACTATATCATGTTTCTAAATAATTCATTGAATACAGCTATGGTTACAGGTATTTTGATTTTAAAGAACAGGGCATAGATACAATAAATGTAGAAATATTTGGTCTTCCAAATGTCAAAAATCCAAAACATACAATTCATTATGTTGCAAAAAATAAACTCCAAATTGGTTGTCTGGATTTTAGAATTCTTTTTCCCATGGAAATAACATTATCAAATTCAGTTAAAATCCCAGGCCAACTTATAACATAGCTAAAACAAAATTAATCCTAAATCCAGTTAATACCGTGGCGCCTCAGCCCAAGATTCTGCTAAGCTACAAGCCTCGTGGGAGATGTAAAGAATAGGAAGGTGGAGCTGGGTGGAAGCTCTAGCACTTCTCTCCTATGGGAACCACGAGGAAGGTGATTACAGTGGAGGGCTATGCGGGAGCACAAATCTACCACAGGGATTATTGGGTCAAGAAAAGACAGGAAGAAGTAAACTTCATGGTCTTTTAGACATATTGTCTATAAGTCCAAAGTTCTTATGTTACCAACTGCTTGGGAAGGTTTTCTTAATTCCTGTACTTTTTAGGTAAACAGCAAGAGACAAAATGACTGGAATGCAGAATGAGCTACGAGTATTTCTAGCGCTGTAAATAATCCAAGTAAATATGCTCCCAATGTAACTAAAATGCATGGTTGTGCCTCGTTCTGTTTGTTTACAACAGAGTTTCTCTGCCCTTCACATCAAACTGTAGAGTGGACGTACTGCCTTAATTACAAATGTCTTCCTTCAAATAATGGGCTTTACTTCATTCCTATTGCAGTACCTATACTCTCTTAGTTTTGTGCAGAATACAAAAATAAAGAAGAAATACTCCCTACCTGTAGGCACTAATAACGGAAAAATAGAAACATATTAATAATCATAAAATACAATATGGCAACAAGACATAGAATAAGTATGAATGGTTACAGAATTCCAAATGAGAGATGGAGGAAACTTGGAGATTTAGAAAATACTTTGCTGCTCCATTTCCACCATTAAAATGCTATCCAACAGGTGGTCACCTGGGTATACACACACATGATAATGAAGACCACAAAACTACCTATCTTTCTATCCTTATTTTAAATGCTGCCTACATGAAGAGGCATTTGAGACAAGTCATGAGATGGCAAAGCACTTTATTAGGTAGCAATGAAGGAGAATGGAGATTTGTGTTGAATAAATGGTGTGGAGGCAGGGAAGTTTGTGGAATGTCAGAGGAAAGAATGTTTTCAGCTTGTTTATTTCTTAGATTACGTGTAAGGAAGTAGTGGAAATAGTTTAGAAAATATTGGTTGAGGATACATGGTGAAGGAACTTCAATGCCAATCAACAAAGGCAATGCTGACATCAGCAACTGAAAGCTCTCCTAAGTCCCTGTGCAAATTACACTTAAAGAAATGTTTATAGGAAAGTGATTTATTGCTAGATTGCAGAGGAAGACAGAAGGCAACAAAATCAGTTTTTCTGTTTTACAGAAGCTGAGGCAAGAGGCAATAAGGTCTGCATTAGAATAAAGGACATTAAAAAAAATACAGTTAGACAAGAGATGCTCTCATATTTAGCAATGAATTAGATCTCAAAGAAGTCTGGAGGAAGACAAGTAGTGATATTAACACCCTGAAGACAGGAAAAAGCAGTTAGGTTGAAGAAGATCTCAGATCGCTACATAGAGGTCCATGAGAAGCTCTCATAATCAGCCAACAATAAAAAATATAAAAGACAAAATATGGTACACCTGTATAGGGCTGCTCCATTATACAGCCATGTACCACATAACAACATTTCAGTCAACGACAGACCATATATATGATGGTGGGCCCATAATATTATAATTCTGCATTTTTATTGCACCTTTCCCAGGCACATTCAGATACACAAATACTATTATGTTACAATTCCCTACAGTATTCAGTACCTGTTAAACAGGTTTATAGCCTAGAAGCAACAGGCTATACCATCTGTGTAGGAGGCCATAACATTTAGGTCTGTGTAAGTACACTCTATGATGTTTGCACAGTGATGAAATCACCTAATGATGCTTTCTCAGAACATACCTTTGTCGCTAAGCAATGCATAACTAATCTTATGAGACCACTGTCATATATGAGGACTGTCATCGACCTCAATTGTTTTGTGGCACAGGTCTGTGTAACTGTTAACGCAGGTCCTGCATAGCAAAATATCTGCTAAATCGGCTCTAATTTAAACGTATAAACTAAGGAATGAGAACAGATTTTAAGACATAAAGATTGAGCCTCACCTTTCTGTAATGCGTACTGAAGTTCAAAATTATACCACTTTTCACCCTTTGGATTTACTGAATTATATATCATACTTCTTCAAATTATCCCATCTAATAAGGATATATTCTCACTTTCATGAGATGTGTTTGTATAACCCACAAGTCATCTGGGATCTTAATATTAACAGTTGATGATTATGGGTCCTATTATTTTGCTTCCATCAATAGCCCCATTCTCATTACACTCTTCACAGGGAAAAAAAAATGACATTTATCCAAGGGTACAGATATAGCAGGTGCTTCTTCAGAAATGAGACTGTCTTGACTGATGCTTTCAACTCACTACTCACTCATGTAACCTCTCAAGACAGTAACCAGGGCAGAACAAATAACCCCCTCAGAGGCCATTCACCAGGTGCTGAGCTACTCTAGGTCAGTATTTTCAAGTGTTTGATTAAAATGTACTTTCTGGTTCATGCTTTATATTTGCTGAGAAATGAAATTTATAAAGATTTGTGGAGTTTTCACCAAGAGCAGGCATTTGTGAAAAGAGGACAAATCACTAAAAGTTGTGTTTTAGAAAGCTGGCACTTAATTCTCGATACTGATAGTAAAATCTTGATAGTTTTGGGGACAGTGGAATTATGTTAATTCTGTCCTAAAACTATTGCCTGTATATTTTAATTGGATGAGACTGTTCTAATGGAGGTATAATTTACGTAGAAAAAAAATGCACAGATTTAACTAAGCTGTTCAATGAGTTTTGATAAACATATACCCCTGTATACGTTTGTATACGTTTGTATACATTGAATTGAAAGCAATTCAATTCATTGCTACACAATTACTACATTTGCTACAACTACTACATTGCTACAATTACTGTGTAATTATATTCAAATCAAAATATGAAACATTTCCATCAACACAGAGAATCTTACCATATCTCCTTCCAGTCTGTTGCTCCCTAGAGGCCACCAGTGTTCTGGTTTTTATCATTATAGCTTAGTTGTGCCTATTCCATAATTCCACATAAACAAAATCATAGAGTACGTACTCTATGTCCCTCTTTGTTCAGCATGTTTTAGAGATCCCTATTAATATTTTTGCATACATCAGTAGTTCATTCTTTTTTTGCTGAGTAATATTCTATATTAAGAATATACCAAAATCTGTTTATGTATTTACATGTTGATAGACATTTGGATTTTTCTTTTCCACTTTATGGCTATTATGAATAATAGTGTTATAAAATTCCTGTATAAAATTCCTGTTATAAAATATCCTGTGGATATTTTCATTTCTTTTGGATAAATATCCAATAATACAATTATTAAATCATAGTATATATATGTGTGTGTGTGTGTATATATATATATGCATGCTTATTTTTGGAAACATAAGGATATAATGAAAAAGGAAATATGTGAATCTTAAAAGCATAGAGATTGCTATCTTGCCATTTTTTTAATTTAGTTCAGACTATTGTTTGAAAAACACTACTCAGTTTTATGCCCTGCTTTTCTCAATTACATTTTTATCTTTATCCCATTTCACTAAACATTTCAAAAAATTAAGTTATGGTTATGCAGATCTTTCATAATGTAAATATTCCATAATTATCTAATTCTTTCTTGGTGGATATTTGTCTTTAATATTTAATTATTATAACTATTTTTGTGATGAGAATCTATATGTGTTGTTACACATAGGCACCTACTGGTCAAATGGTTTAAAAAGTGTGATAGATACAGAATTTATCAGCCTTTGGAAATGTCTTACTGCTCTAATATATATTTATAGAAAGGGATGACTACAAAATAAGAAATTAATTCACAGGATCATTTTTCAACTTCACGGTATATTTCAAATAAAGCTGTACCACACAGCTGTGAATACAGTGTACTCACACTGCACTTGCGTTGAATATGCAAGTACTGAAGCTAATTTTTGATCAAGTTATATCTGGGCTATGAAACCAGAAAAATGGAAATCAACCATCCAATTTAATGTCTGTTAACCATCCTCTGCCTGATTTTGCTATTAATAGAAACACAAGCTAAAAGTTCAGGCATGCAGTTTTCACCATGTGTACTAACTGTATCTTCCTACTACAGCTCACAAGGAACAAAGCCTCACTACACATTGAAAGGTATCTCTGACTGTAAAGGAACATCTTGCAAAATTTCACTTCAGAGTCAGCATTTTAATTCATGTTACTGATTAAGTTACTCAGAGTCAAGTTAGCAGTGCTATTGATAGCAAAAGCAACTATTTTCACTCCCATCATTAGTTGCATCAAAAAGGGCTTTAATGCTTGGTGTGTGCTGTTCAAGTTTAAATCAAATCCAACATAAATTTGTAATGTATTTTCTCAAAGACACATTTTTCTCTCAAATAATACTTTATTTTTAACCTGAAATAACCCACAATATATTTTCTGATTTTATTTCTAAGATTACTAAAAATTAAAATACTTCTAAGGTACCATGTGGAAAGTACTACTGATGCTTCTAAGGCATAGTCTTAAAAAGTAAGACTGTAGTCTTACTTTTAAAATATGAAAAGCTCTCCTTTAAGTATGGGGAAAACAAAATTACATATGTTCATTTTTATTATTAGATTTCAAACCTACTTTTTTTACTTCCACATAAACAAACTGGTTTAGTTTATGTATTCTGCCCTAAAAGGTAAAATATACTTTTAACCTATTTTAACAAAGTCTAACGAACTATATCTTTTTCTGACCAAAAAAAAAAATAAGTTGTTACTTACAGCACTAAATGTTTATATTTGATACAAAATCTCTACTTCCCACAGATGGGAGTTTTAAACTTAAATTAGCCCAAAGTTCCCAATTCAAGATGCTTTCAAACATAATTATGATAAAGATAAAGGCTGTGGTAAAGTAATGTCAGGCACACATAGTGGACAGAGAATAAAGATAAGTCTTTCTCTCTGTTTCACTTGAACCAACCGCTTTAAAGAAATATCCTAATAACTATCTTATGGAAAAATTTAAGTTATGATGGGAAAATTGAAACGTATTCAAAAGGAAGAAATAGGAATGGGAAATGAACTAGGCAGATCAGGTGGAAAATCTGTTTTAAATGACAAAAAGTCATATTAGTTGCTCAGAAGTCAGAGGCACCTAAAGGAACAATTTGAAGAATATGAAAAGCTTCATGTAAAAAAGATGGGCTCTCAAAAGTTGAATGTCATTAGACTAAATTTTAAATCATTAGTCATCTCATTCTGTCATACAATTTCACCCTAAGCCAGACTTACTATGAAAAAGGAAATTTTTGTCCAATTTACTTTGGACCCAGGGAGTTTACTTAGGAGCTCTTACAATATACCCAGTGGAGATGAAAGCCTCAAAGGCAATAGCTATGAAGACAAAGAAGGTATTTCTGATCTAGATTCACCAACCCTCGGTCACAACTAAATATGCATTTGAGCAAGAAGCAGAAGGCATCCAGGGTGCCTGAAGTGCTATTACCATTTCCAGGTTTTCAACATGTGTGTCAGGGCTGTTCACCAATGAGGAAACTAAGGCTGCCATTTCTAAGGCACAACAGTATGACTGAGAAAAATCATAAAACTGCAGATTCAACAAACAAAAAACAATTTTTTCATTGAGTACCCTAACTACCACCCTAGGGAAGCTCTCAACCTCTGTGCCCTTCAGCATTCATCTTCATCTGCAAATGCACAAATTTTACTTACAGAACTGTAGCTAGTGGGGACATGTCTATCTCCCCTGCTGGGCTGGAAGTCCTCATTCAGCTTTGTCAGCATCGGCCCTCACTTGACATCCTCGTCTGGTCTCCCACTTCCCCATCTAGCCTCATTCCCTATCTTCTTCTGCAGAGACCCTTTATTCCAGTAATGAGAAATATGTGTGCTTCTACAAAGTCATTTATAATGCATCTGTGCATTTGTCCTTGTCCCTGTTCCTTTCTCTGCCTAGATCCCCCTTCTCCATTTTCAGACCCATTCTCCATCTTCTCCCTTTCTGTTGTTATCAGAAGATACAGTTTTAACATTATCTATCCATGAGAACTTTTCTGAGACCTCTTCTGTTATCTCTTGATATTATGCCTATAATTCTACTAAATCGCACATCACACTGCATCCTATTTTTTTCTCACGTTAGTCTCCCCAATAACACTAAAACTCTTTAACATTAAAGGCAATGATTTCGCTTTGCATAACTAGGACTTTGAAATGAGCCTGATATACATATGTACATATATGTGTGTATATATATACACACACACCCCCAAATACACACACACTGCTCATATATAGTACTATGACATAGCCTTTAGTGTTTAAATGAGTCTAAGAACAGCAATATTAACTCTATGTTCTCTGTAACTTCTTTACTATAATGCTCTCACAAATGTTGAACATACTTTAATAACGGTGGAGAAATGAGGGGACTCTAATTAAGAATACCTAACTCTCTGATAAGTTAGACACAACCTGCTAAGGGAAATCCAAGCTCTGGCAAGAGAGCTTGGAAAGCAATTCAATTTATTTGCTACACATTTACTGAATCCATCTTCCATGGTGTCACAATCAGTAGTATCATGTTTGCAAGTAGACACTACCTTAAATATCAGAAATGGCTTAAAATTCGAAGAGAACTTTCTTCCAAAAGGTCAATAAAAGAGGCAGACCTCTCTAACTCATGTGTGTGGGACATGGAAGCCAGTCAGATGATGAGAAGTAATAACAGTCCTAACCAAACACCAACTAAAGCATCAAGGATGCTTACCAAACTGGAAGGAAAACGTCCTGTGTCAACTTAGCAAAGTCTCTGAGAAAAACCACAAACCCTATTGTTGGTGAAACATTAGGTTATCAGCAGTATTGAAACAAAAATGTTTGTGGTCTTGAGCTGCCTACAAGTAATAGATTTTGAGGTTACCATTCTAAAGAGAGATGAGATTTGCAGTCCAAATAAAATACTAATATTGACCTCTGATGAGCCAACCAGGAGACAACTGGTGTACACAATCTGATTAGGAGAATTCTGGAAAAGGTGCAAGGCTACATTTCCACAACCTCAGTGCATACTTGGAGCTCATTTTCTCTAAATTTAAAAACAAAGTGAGGTAAATTATCTCTAAAAGTCTAGCTTTTCCTCCTCATAGCACTGTTACTGCAGCCACTGAAATCACTGTGATCAGAAACTCTGCCTTAAAACTCTATTCAATAAGGCCAGTGATACAGCTAAACTATTCCTTATACTCATAGGGGACAGTATCAATTGTACATAATGTCATATTTCTGGACATGTATTTAAGGCGTAAAACAAATAAATGAAGGACAGAAGAAAGGAACTGTGAATGTGTATAAAAGCAATGATTAATATTGCCAGAGTATTCTTTTCTCCAGATCTATATTTTACTTCAATAATACTGTTTAATAAAGTTTTGGCCAGGTAAGGATTCTTCTAAAAAGATCCTTCTCTTTGCAAAATTATAGGCATTTTCTCATTCTTGTAGTTTTGACCAAACCAATAATAGTGACTAGTATAATTCTGCAGTTATTATAAGAAAGATCCTGATTTTTAAATGGGTTGACACAATCCATCTTCTGAGCTCTAGTACAAAAACGTTTTCTCTTTTATCTAAACTAGCAGCACCAAACTTGGAGGAGAATGTAGTAGAGGAAGGCATCTTTTTTGACTCATAATAATTTATTGCAGAAAATTATGTAATTGTTTTACAAAAGCATATCATTTCTAAACCACAAGTTTAAGATGAAACTAGTTTAGGAATGACTAAAAACCAAGATACGCTGACACGAAATACCTAATAATTCAAACCATTTTCCGGAGAAAAATCTCATTCAAAAGATTACTAATATATTTAATGATTTTAAGAAATCAAGATAATAGTCTTAACTGTAGAAATATGATTGCCACATATTCCCCACTGGGATACTCTATTCCTCTCTGAGAGTTTTTTTCTGTAGGAGATGGTTAAGAAGGTTAACCTGAACTGGTGATAGCCACTATCCATGTGCTGCCCAAGAACCTTGCTTGCTTTATTTATTTATTCATTTATTTATTTATTGACATAGTTGCCCAGGGCATGATCTCGGCTCACTGCAACCTCCGCCTCCCAGATTCAAGTGATTCTCCTGCTTCAGCCTCCCGAGTAGCTGGGATTACAGGTGCACACCACCACACCAGGCTAATTTTCATGTTTTTAGTAGAGTCGAGGTTTCACTATGTTGGCCAGGCTGGTTTTGAACTTCTGACCTCATGATCCGCCGACTGCCTCAGCCTCCCAAAGGAACCCTGCTTTCTTTTCAGGTGTTTAATTATCTTAGTTCAATGGAGGGGAAAGGATGTTTATGTGACTTGATCCTCATTGTGGGATTAATACATTTTTCTCATCTAACCTCAAAACCTTCTTCCCCATGCTGCCCCACCCTATAAAGTATTTTTGCTCATTATATTTGGAATATATTGGGGTTTGTCTGTGGTTCTCCTCCATTCTGGTTTTTTTTTTTTCCATCTTCTTTACTTACTGAATACTATGATATTGCAAGTACGAACAATGCCAAAGAAGAAAGAATAGTCAGAACAGTGCCAAAAAGCACATATTCTACTTGCTGAAAATAAAAAGAAAACTCCTTAGAGAATTAAAAAGAATTTAAAAGTGGTAGACAATTTTGTGCCTGCCAAAGTCTCAGAGTTTGTATGTCCCTATTAAAGTCTAGAGCTCCCCAGGTTTATCTTGTCCAAGAAAGTTACCCGCCCAAACTCTAGGTCTAGTTCATTATTAAAAGTACCTGCTAAAATTGGAAGCACACAGAAGAAACTTTACAGGTAAAACAATTACAACTATGTGCACAGAACAAAACAGACTGTATAACACACACCACACACATACACACACACACACACACACACACACACACACACTCCATGACTGGACTATAGGCTAATGAGGTCTTCAAGGTTTCTGGTACAAATTCCTCAATCCTGAGATTCCTTCGTGTCCTGATTACTAATGATAGGGGAATCTGAAGGACAGCTAGGTTTATCTTTGGACAATTAATTACTAAGAGCGTCATTTGGTTCTTACAGCATTAACACACTGGTCCTAGTTCCTCTTTGAGATACGTAGAAGTCTGTTATAGCTTCCAGATGACCAGTCTCCAGATATCTAAAGGCTGGTATCTTATTCCTACTGACTTTATTAAAGTAAATGTGCCATTTCTCTACATCCATTTTTAATGCAATAATGCAAAAAAATTTGTACTTAAAAAGCAAACAAATTGATACATGAAAGCAAGAATATTGTTGCTGACACAAAGGGAGTCCACAGTCCCAGCCCACCTCTAAAGAGGTTTCACTCACTCAGTATTGACAGGGACTGCTCCAAAAATTCCTCAGATAGCTTGAGACTCATCAGTACGCTGGTATGCCTGGTCTAAATATTCTCTGTTCACCAACCCTCTCTACATTATGACAACCATGCCTGGAAATAAGCATGATCTGACCAATAAAAAGTAGGACTCTTGACATTCCCTCTTCCTAATATCATTTAAGTGGCATCAGTTTCATTAGTGGTCCCATCACACTGCAGGGTCACTTGAAATTGTCACTGTGGTGACAAGGCAGGTCATTCCCATTCTATGTTTATGTAATTGGCTTTATGACCCCTCAATGTATGATTTCCTATCTAACAACATCGAATTCAGGCCATCCAAAGGTGTATGAAGAAAATTATCTAGAAAGTTGCCTTAAGGAAATATCTGTATAAAACTTTTTAGACTTTATTTATTCACTCACATTGACTCTAATCTGAGGTCTGAAATGGAAAAACAATCTTTTAGCTGAAAGCTTCAGACAGTAATTTGGAGCATTTTTGATTCTGAGTGAAACACACATACACACATTTATCATTATATGCAAAATGGTCTGTACAATTAGAGCCTTATTTTTGACCTTTAAGATACACTTAGTAATTACTTAGTAATTTTCAACAGACAATACTAAATTTTTTTTAAAAAACATGCACATTCATAAAAGGATTATTTTTCTAGACATTTGAAAGTCCTTTGACCAAACTTTGGTTTAACTCTTAAATATAGACTGCAATATAATTGATACTAAATAATAATTGTTCATTTATGATCATAAGAAAAATTAACACATAAACAAAAAAGCACAAGATTCTTTTTACACAATCACCTGCCTTCCAGAACTATGTTGTGCCCTGGGCTAGAACATACACAATTCAGGCCAGATTTTACTTTCAGAAACATTTCCCCTTGCAGCTGTTGATGTCTCATAGATATCAGAATAACACTGTGCTCTGAAATAATCTGCTGATATCATTGATTTTCAGGAGAGAAGGGAGGCTCCTCCCACACTGCTCATGACTAAGACGATCTGTGTGGAAACAGGTTCCTGGTTGCTTCGAAATGTATTGGCTCTTAGCTGTTTCCCACTCTACTTGAATCCATAACCCTCTGTCTGCTTGAAATATCATCATTTATCTTCAGAGTCATGGAGTGTTAGGTCACAAAAAACAAGTTATTATCTGAAACTCCTTTTAGAGATTCCTATTACGTGAAGAAAGAGCCAGAGAAACAGTTAAGTAACTAACAAAATTTAAATATTCATACACTTCTACGCCTCTCTGATCATTTTTATGTGGCTTTAAAAAAAAAAAAGAAATTCATCATTTTTTTTCAGATTACTAAATACCTGATCATTGTAAGAATGCAAAAAAATTCAGAGGTGTACGAAGTTCCATCGTCATCTCTCCTGTTTCTCCAAACTGTGCCTCTGAGATAACCCATTTTTGAAGCCTGATGAGTATCATTCCATGTTTTGTTAACATGTTTACAAAGTCTTATATAAACATAGATACATAATACATCCAGGTTTGTAATGCAAGCTATTACAAATCTAAAATAATTTTATATTGTTCTATAACATAAACTTCTGGGCTCAAGCCATCTTCCCACTTCTGCCTCCTTAAGTACTAGGATTACAGGTGTGAGCCACAGTGCCTGATTATAATCTGCTTTTAAACTTAACATTATTATCATGAATAGCCTTCCAAGCCAATAGGCAGTTTGACCACATTGTTTTGAGGCACTGCACAGTATTTGACGGAACAAATGTAAAATAATGCACATAAACATCCCCCTTTCGGTGAACAATGTCTTTTCCGGTTTGCTATTACAATGCTAGTTAACATAGTGATACAGATTTCTCTATCTATTTATGTTTTTTATTTTATAGGGTATATGCCTACATGTGAGAGTGATATACCAATGTACACATTCTTAATTTTTTTATGTGTTACCTAATTACTCTCCCAAAAGAGTCAACAGTGTCAGTGTACACTCTTTTCCCAACAATTTTGATTATATGGGATGTTGTCAGCTTTTCTAAATGGTGTCAAGATAGTGGGTAAAAATAAATCGTATTTTATTGTTTTAAGGCATACTTCTATGGCACGAGTGTAAATATTCTAAATTGTTATTTTATTGTAGTTCTTATTAAAGGTTATAATCATCACTTGTCAAGACACAGTGAGCTATTTTTCCACACTACTTTTGAAAATCCAGAAATGCACAAAATTCACATATTTCTTTTTTAAGTGTCCCATGAAATACAAATCTTAACTTACCTACTAGCAAACTTAATACTGCAATTCTATTATAAGAATTAAACTATGGGTGTTATTGGAATCAAACCATAAGATTCTAATTTTAATCATCTGATCTAAGTGTCAATCGTAACAACCAAAAGAGATCTGCCAATCTCCTAACCTAGCTATCACAGTCAAATTAACAAAAAATTAACAAACAAGACAACAACCAAAATCTATGCAGATTATCACTAAGAATAATATATGATCCAGTGGAGCTCCTTTGAATTGAGGGATAGGGAAGGATTATGTGAGGTGGTAATAATTAAACTGAGATTTGAGTGTCAAAAAGAACAAGGTGAGGGAGAAGAGGAGACTAGGAAGGCATAGACAAGGAATAGAAAGGCCAGTGTGTCTACAAAATAGAGTGGTAGAGAATAGGAGGATAGAAGGAGGAATTTTAAAGATTAAAAGAGAAGTAGATTTGAGGATAGGAGATAGGAACTAGGGGTCCTGTTTGCACATTTGAAGTTTAAGGCCTATTATAAATCCAAGGGTAGATGAGGATCAGCACCTCAAGAGATGGCTCTAGGGGCCAGGAAGGGGCCAGGATGGACAATACAGATTTACAGACGCTGGCGTCAAGATGCCACTTAAAGCCACTTGAGATCATCTAGGGGTTATCCAAAGAAGCAAAAATTAGTCAACGAAGGTGTAAACAAGGATATAACATCAGTTGAGCACTAGTCTTCAAAAACATAGCAGTATTACACTTTGATTTATGCAAAAAAAGATTTTAAATATCAGATATATCCAAAGTTGTAATATGCATTATTTTAAATGGCTTGAGAATTCATTATAAGGCACCATGCTCAGTCATCTTATGATGCAAAAATTTTCTATTAAAATGCCAATAATAACTTCTAAAGAGTGTTTGTGAATTCAGACACTTACGAGGTGGCAGCATTTTAAGTGAGTCATTATTAGAGGATACAGGTATTAACACAAAATGTTCTGGCCTCAAAAGTGAACACAGAAAACTATCTGTCACAAAACCTTATCTGATACACAAAAAAAGTTTAATAATGCAGGAAATAACAAATAAATAAGAAAAGCTTGTGTGAGAGAGTAACTTAACAAGTGTAAGTACTTTGATTCTGGTGACCTTGGGAATGAGTGTCTCCTTAAATTTTGTACCCAGGTGATTCTCCTCCCTCAGCCTGGTCCCAGACAAGTTGATTCCCTTTCTTTACCCTAAAGAGACATGCTTCATTTATTCAAATGATTAAAATTCAAGAATGTGTATATATTAATTAAAATGTTGACATCTAAAAGTACAAATTGGAGGTGCTATGGTCTCAAGAAGCCTTAAAATTATACAAATACATGACCTAACAAAAATGAAAGTAAACAGACTTCAACTAATCATGTTAATCTCATAATTTATCTCATATCATGTAATTTATTCTTAATCACTTTTGAAAGTAGTTCAACACTGTACATCATAACATCTAATATATCTTTAATTTTTCAATCTGTTTACAAGTGTGTTTCCTCTAATAATGACGGTAATAAGGAAAAGGATGGCTTTACAATAAAATTCTAACCAATACACACAAAATTCACCGAAAGATCTGTTCTGTTTTGAAGCCATTAAGTAAGTGCCAGGAATTTTCCAAGTAAGTAACTGAAACTCTTAAAACACTTGGAGGCTTGGAAAAAAAAGTTTTCACATCTCAATACAAGTTTAATTTGTTGATCCATGAATAAGCAATTTTAGCAGATAATCTATTTCCATAATGTTTAAAATGTATTATTTATGATAATATAGATACATTATAAATATGAAATTAATAAATCTTGATTAAATTCCAAGTAAATACATAAGACTTCAACAATTATGATTTTCTTAATTGACATTTTAGCTTTATTCTAAAGGAAAACATAATAAGCCTAATACATACACCAGGAGAATACAAAGAGTAAAATAGAATGGACTTAAATAAATTTGCTCAGTTCAGTGACGAAACCAGAAAATGAAGAAACAGTTTACTTTTAAACATCATTCACATTCCTCAGCTTCTAATTGGCTTATTCATAAAATGTGCTGTTTACAGAAAATTTAGTTTTTTCAGCAGTCAACAAGATCTTATTTCAAAGTTCAAAAAAACGTAATTAGAAAAAATAGACACTTTAATTCCAAAAATGCTGTAATTAAAATTAACTTTTTCATATCAAGTAAATTAAACTGCATAGTCTAAAAACTTAAGTTCCAATTCCTAATTCATATTGCAACATGCTAATAAAATGAGGATGAATGAAACTAGCAAAGTCTGTACTTTCCATAAATAACTATATGAAAACTTGAAAAGAGAAGTACAGTATATTTACTCAACAGTAGAAGAAACAGCTAGCACTTTTTAAATGCCATTTATGTAGTTATCTCATCACTCAATACGGGCTAAGTAAATAAATAAAAGACAGCAAAGATTAAAGAAATAAACTCATTAGAAAATAAAACAATGATCAAAGAAATAGTATTCACACAAATTTCAAAGAGGATAGACAAATCATAAACAGAAAAAAAAACTGCCCTATAAGGATAGAAACAGAAAAAAAAAAAAAAAAAGAAAGGCAGTAAGTAAAGGTAAGGCAATGTAAATAAGTAGCATGCTTATGCTGCAGACAATGTCATCATGATTAAACTCGAGGTGTGAAAGAGAAAGAGTCTTACCTGAGTGAGGAACACACATGATATATAAAGCAAATAAGCACAGGAGAGGACTGGGCTTCCATTTCCAATGGCAGCTCCACATTCGATCTGAGCGAAACATCCTGCAAAGAAAGAAAATGGCAATTAGGACATTCAACATTCAGTAAAGCATTATGACAAATAAAGTAAAAGTATAGGTTTCCAGTAGGGACTAGAAAATAAACTTTTTTCAGCCTTGCTTCCAAATAGTGGAGCAACTTAAAAGATGACGACGACCTAATGATTTCCTTCAAGCTAATTAGCAAAAGAAAATAAATCCATGCATTTTATTTGCCACATGGCAGCACTTTCCTTATCAAAATATACATAATAGGTGATTTCCGCATAAGGATGGGTAGTCAGACAATTCAAAAAAATTACTTATTAAAAAATAAAGCAATTTTAGTTTCAGCCTCAGCAGACTCATGTTCATCTGGGTAGAAGAAGGATGTTTCTATCAACCTTCCTTATAATCTCCCAGAAATTTAGACTGTAAGGATGTGTATTCCTTAATGTCTGCTGCTTTACAAATGGAAATATTTAACATAAAATCAAATTGCCCAAGCTCTGTTCTATCCCCTAAAGTGATACATTGAAGCATTAATATTCCAAAAAAGGTACAGTCTTTATATATAAAATAGCTATCAATGTTTTTAAATGGCTATTAAACACCAGGTATTATAGAAAGTAGTAAATGACATTAGATGGAGAGGTGATGCTTTGAAAACTCAACAATCCTTCTGCACGACAGACTCATTTAATTCTGAAAATTATATTTAATAATGATTTAGAAAGGAACATTCACATTATATTGTCTCAAAAAAATGTTATAATACAGTTCATTGAATCAGCACCATCAAAAAAAAGGCAAACCAGCAAAGAAGGAAGAAATTAAAAATGTTAGTCATCAAAAGGGACCATAAGCGGACTGGCGAGCAGAAGCGTTGGGAGGCAGAAAGGTAAGCAAGCAGTAGTTAGAAATCTCCAGGAGACCTGAAAATCCCCTCAGGGAGAGTTACTTTGCCTATAAGTAATAACTGAGACTCATTTTATCGAGGAGCAACTAATAAGATACTTTAGGGTTACAGTAATATCTACCCTAAAGCCTAAAGTTTGCTTACCTGGGTGAAATGTGTAATACTAAACAGACGAGCAGAAAGAGAAATACTCAAATGAGCAAAATTAGACATGGAAGGACTCCTGCACTTGCCTCAAGCCTGCATTTTTAATCTTTAAGAGGCCATCTCCATCTCATAGCCAAGAGAACAAGCTTAGAGTGAGACAGATCTGGTTTGCTACTTATGAACTATGCTGTAACCCTTGGGAAATTGCTTGATGCCTTGTGCCTCCTATTTCTCACCTGTAAAATAAGGAACAGCAATAAACCTAGTCCACAGTGTTGCTGAGATGATTACATAAGACGACGCCTTGCAAGCACAGTTCATGACACTCAGCAAGTACTCAATAAATATTAGCTATTATTATTATTACTATCATTCCAGACATTCTCATTCAAGTGGTGTTATTCTGTCCATAGTGAAATCAAAGGAAAAGACTAAATCAAGAGTAAACAAGATTAATCTCATATGCCAACACCAATCAATTCACTTTATGGTCACTTCTGAGATCACCTGGGGGCCAAAATGAAATTGGTTATTCATGTCTGCTAATGAATACAGAAATGTTAAGTAGTGTCTGAAACTCATGCCACGTTTTATTATTCACCAAACTAGAAGTTCTAGAACCATGCAGCTCTCCTGATGGAAATTCTAAACTAGGAAAATTTGAAACTAGGAAAAGATTAAGATTTGAAGAGTATCTGTTGTTTGCAAGTATGTTTTCAAATCCATTCATCCAAAATATCTGAGATTAAAAGAAGTACTGCTAATAAGACGTATATTTTAGTAAGTAAGAAATTAGTAATTATAATAATGGATGTGGACTCTCGAACAGCACCAACTTACCTCCTGGTGCCTCTATAAATTGTGTGGTTTGTAGAGCAAGTACTTAAACCCTTAGTCTTTTCTTCTGTAAATAGGATATTACCCACCAAAAAGAACTTGAAATAACAGTACAGGGTAATCTGTAAGGGCTTTTAAAACAGTAGGTGACAAACTTCCGTCCCATAGAAAGTTCACTTATTTGGAAGAATAGGCCTGTTTCCTACTGATGCTGGATGAATGAGTATGCTTTTAAAACAAAAGCACAATTACATATTCAAAGAAATTTAGAGCTAGAAGGACCAATGCTGAAGTCTAATTGAATCTTCTCATTTCACAAAAAAAAGGAAACTTGGGTCCAGAAAAATAAAGAGACAGACCAGTCAAACCTGGCTGTCACCCTTACCGATATTAACAGAAGGATGTATCAGCTCAAAAGAATTCCCAGCTTCTTACACTTTTTGATATATGACAATTATCTTTTATCAACATGTGAATAATGGCTCTTAGATTCATATAATCTCTAAATAATACTCATAGACTCCTGCTCATTAGTTTCGCCATAAAACACTATTTATGCGCTCAGGCAACTTCTTCGCTATAAACGGTTTCAGCATTTAGGGATTCCATATTCAATTCTGAGGCTGTCTTATCAAAGCTGCCTGCAATCCCATCAGTTGCAAATGATGACCACGGCTTAAGGCATTCCATGTGTCCAGATCCTATCACTTCGACAGAAAAGAAACCCAACAAGGCAAGCACTTGTAACTAAACAAACCATAGGACAGGCCAACTTTCAACCACTTTACAGTTTACTGAAGAAGATAAACAAATAAATTAAGAATAGAACACAGGAAGGAAAGTACTATGTGTTTTCTCAGGGGATCACTTAGCAAAGATACACCCCTGAGATTTAAATAACTATCTCCCAAGAATGGAAAATCCTGAACAGGGTTACTAAGGTTCTAAATAGGAACTACGAGGAAAAAAAAAAACACACACACACACACACAAGTACACTCTTATATCATTTTGATTGTGGTCTTAAAGTTCTATTGAAGACAGCAGGAACATTTTTTAAGTAAAAGACAGTCATAGACTCCTATATCTGGAAGGAATCTAAAGATTATGCAAAAAAATCTATCATCTTACAGGTGAAAAACTAAGATACTAAACTACTTGCCCAAGATCATATGATCAGTGGTGTCAGAGCCAAAACATCATTTTTGTCACTTGGCTTCCAACCTAGGGTCCTTTTTGAGAACCACGCTACCTCTGTTGCAAACTTGTTCCCCTTTTCAATCTACGTAAGCTACAAAATACAATTTGCTTGAGTCCTGTTTCAGGAAGCTTTAGAATGTAACCCTTCTACAGAATTGCTTTAAATGTGGATATGATTCCTTGTACGCATTATTTTATCCAAATGGATCACCGAAATAATCTTAAAAACCTACCATTTTCCATCTCTCTACTCCTACTGGTTTCCCCAAAAGTCACAATTTAAAGAGAAATTAGTGAAGAAATTGTGATATTAGTGGAGAAATTGATATGACACTAATGCAACCAATAACAGCAACTGTCAGAATTAACTGCTTTCGTCATATCCCATCCCTGTTTCTATGGCAAATCTTTTCATAAAAGGGACTGGGGAGTGGCAGAGAAAATACCTTAATTCTTCCAGAGTGAAAAGAACAGTAATTTGGTTTATTCAAGTCTGCTCATAATCGTATTTCTTTTTTTGGTTAAAGATCATGTTCCTGAGCCAAAGCAATGTATTTTTTTTTTAAGTGCTATTCTATTAACTCGATTTAAGTCCCTTTATTAAGTTGGGTGTACCTCCACTTCAAAAAGGCTGATTTATTCTTCAACCCTGCACAAATCTTAAACTTTATTTGAACAGTAACATGTATAACTGGCTTATACCAGAGGTGAGAGTAAAACTCAGCCTTAAGAATTACACACATAGGCACACAAGAAAAAGAGAAGTAAATTGTATCAATATACTGGTTTTAACATTGTACTATAGGTTTTCCAAATGCTACCACTGGGGGAACTGGGTCAAAGGTATACTGGATCTCCATACTTTTTGGCAACTATATTTGAAGTTAGAAATACCTTTAAAATTTCAATTGAAAAATTAAACTCTTAAGCCCTTATGTATACAACTTGTTCTCAGATGGTTCAGAAAAAAATTGTGTGTGTGTGTGTGTGTGTGTGTACAGGAGGGGCTGGTGCGGAGGCAGGTAAGGAGGAACAGGAATGATTAAACAAATGGGGCCAATAATTAGAATAGGTAATTGTGGGTGAAAGGTATAGAGGTGTGTTCTTTCTTCGCATTATTTTTATTTTTGAAAACTTCCTGTAGATTTAAAATGATTTCTACAAGAGTTAAATACATACACATTTACATTGAAACATATCACTGTTTTCATGTCACGGCTCTCTCTTCACTATTGAGTATTATTGCTTTAATCATTGTCACTTTGATAGAAGAAGTTGTGTCTCATTTGAATTTCCTTTGTTTGGATTGTCATGTTCAAGTCATTTGTATAGTTTTCTATTACAAATATAAATATTTTCCTCATTGATTTGTGATTTTTTGACCACTCTTATTTTAAATACGTTAAACTTTTGTCATATTTGCTCTGCTTTAAATAAATTAATCTTGAACCTTTTTTTAAGGCATTCCAGATAATTCCATTTCAAGTAATGCTTATAAAGGAAAGTAAGATGACACTCACGTAGCCACATATTTTTATCAATATATCCTTTATACAGTACCACCCCAGTCAACTATATTGCTTCTTAACATCATCCAATGTAGATAATAATCTCATCCAATTAGAAATGAAAATTGAAAGATAACAGTTTTTGCCCATGCATACCACAAACATTGAACAAAGTGTTTTCTATTTAGTCTAAATTCTAAATAGACTGTAGAAACTTTTAATCATCCCATCAGAAATGTAAACTCTGTAAGATATATAGGCCGTTAGAAAAATGGTCACATTTTAAAAAGCGGTCATTAGTTTATTTTTAATATGTAAACTAATTCTCTTTCAAATCATTATTTCCAGACATCAGAGTCATGTGTCCAGTTAGGCTACAAAACTACAGGCTTCTAATATTTCCCATAAATCAAGAGACAATAGCCTTATTCACCATTCATATTGAAAAAGCACAATGTCATGTAATTTATATAAGCCATAAATGGAACAGTAGCTTCATGCAGCTTGAGACGAATTAACGCAAGTCTTGCTACATCTACTAAATTTCTTAGGGTATGAAAAATATGCAGTCACTACAACTCCCAAATATATTCGTAAAGTCTATAATTTCAGAACTTGACTATAACAATATACAAATACACTTTCTCCACAAGGAGGAGGCATAAAACACACATAAGTAGTTTCTGTACTTGAATCTATTAAAATTTAAAGCATAATATAGCTTATGTTCCCCATTTTAACATTTTTCAACAAGATAATAAGAATATTAATCTTGGAAAGATTGGTAATTCTTTCCATATATTCTAACAAACCAATACCTAAAAAGAATCAGACCATCCTAAACCACTCCATATGAATCGTAAACAGCAAAATGGAAAAAAACATACTTACCATCTGGTAAAAAATGGAAACTTTCAGTCAAAATAGCTCAATAAAGAATCTCAAATCCAGGTATCAAGCCCTATTTTCTACATGATTTCATATTCACGCTTTTACCCTATAATGACCCTGGAGGAACTGGGTCAAAGGTATACTGGATCTCCGTACTTTTTGGCAACTATATTTGAAGTTAGAAACACTTTTAAAATTTCAATTGAAAAATTAAACTCTTAAGCCCTTATGTATACAACTTGTACTCAAATGGTTCAGAAAAAAATTGTGTGTGTGTTTGTGTGTGTACAGGAGGGGCTGGTGGGGAGGCAGGCAAGGAGGAACGGGAATGATTAAACAAATGGGGCCAATAATGACATGATTTTTTAATCACGAAGAATTCAAGTGGACTATATAACTTAATTTCATGATCAGGAAATTTTTACATAACCTGTTGATAAGCTTAACATCTTTTATTTTAAAAATAGGTATTTATACTTTTATGTGTAATATGCTTTTTTTCTCATAAGATCTAAATACTTAGGAAAGCTGAAAAAACCTGGGCAAATACCTGATGTTAAAATCCCAGGTATATTTTCAAGAAAAACTGAAGCTGAAAACAAGCTCATATTACTTCAAAATGTGTAGCCTGTATATGAGAACAAGTCTTATATGAAAATGCTGGCTGTATCCCAAAATAATTTTTTTCAAGTTATACCTTGCCGATTCCACCGGCATAAAGGAAACTTTAAAACTCCCAGGTGTGGAATTATTTCACATGCTGTTTTAGTAAAAATAAGTGGTTCATTTCTGATTACATCTCACAGTACTAGGAACAGAGTTACAGAGTGCTACACTTGTGGGCACTATCCTTTCTCCTATTTTAAAAATGTGTGTTTGGGGAGTGGGGAAGTAGGGAATGGAAAGTGCAGGAAAGTCTGGAAAAACAGGACCTAGGGGGCAGGTCTTTCCCTATGTACTGAACTGAAAGAGTAAATTCACGTAGGATCCAGGAGTTGGGGGAAGGAGGGTTAACTACCAAGTTCTAGAAATTGTTGTACGTGAGTTAGTGGAAGGTGATAAAACGTCTGTCACGGTGTCCGCCCAAGATTAAGTAAAACACCAGAAGGAAAATTACCTATTACAAGAAAAAGAAACTTCTTGTTTGGACACAAATATAAGCTTGGCCCTTTTGAGTACAATCTTCCTTTTCCCATTCTGGAAGGCCAGACGGTGCGTGGCGACCCTTTCATGGGGTCGCTCTGAGCCACCTCACCATTAGGATGACAATTTTATGGAAGCAAAATCTTTCAAGTTTCTGTTTCAATGCCCCAATTCTCCCCGCCCCCATAAGTCTATGGAAGTCCCCTCAGATCCTATCATGTAACGTGGCATAACCCTTAATTACTTCTTAATCTCCAAAGCACACTGAAAACATTTTCTGCGCACCTTAAAAAAAATTCAAACACCCCAAAGATCCAAGAATAACTTCTACAGTCAATGGTGACAATGTGTAAAGTCAACATTCTCTCGGCATACCAGTACCTTCCAAGACCCCAGGTGTTGATCCCGGAGAGCGCCTTCTTGGCAGGGCCAGGCCCCTGGACCGGAGGAGCGGTGCCTGTTACTCCTTGTTTAATTTGAATTGAAAACACGTTTTCCCCATTCTTGAAGCCCTGCCCTTTTTTATTAGGCTTTACACCGCCCAAATGTGAGGTTTACCTCGCTGGGAGGGGGAAGCCACACACACGTGTCACAACTCCACTTGGCAATAGTCCTACTCCTCAGTGCCTCGAGGGACAAACTGAAGACAAACCAGTTTATTCCCTCCGTGCAGCTGAAGTCCTTACAAAATCATTTCTCTTGCGGATGGGGTGGTCGGGGAGGGGGCGTCAGAGGGTGAACACAGATAAAAGAGTGAAGGAATTCCGAGCTGAAAGGTGGGACTTACATGTTGACATTACTGCGTCGAGGTCCCCTTCGGCCGCAAGATCATCCTCCACCACTTTCCCGGCTCTGCTGCAGCTGCTCCACCCAGGGGGAACCCAGGGGCCCCAGTCGTGCGTTGCGGCGGGACCCTCCTTTACGCTGTTTCTGCAGAGTTCATGGGCTTTCCCGACGGCGTAAGGTGAACCCTGGGCGCGGCGGCGTTCAGCGCAGGGCCTGCGGGCGAGAAAGCAGGCTGGCGGCAGGTTCCTCCTGGCAGGGAAGTTGGCAGGGTGAGGACTAGAAGCTGAGGAAGTCGGGTGTGCGTGGCGCTGGTGCTGAGGAGACCCGGCCGGGCAGGGTGCGTGGGCAGAGGGGTGCGCGTCGCAGGTCCTCGCCCCTGCTGGCGGGAGGCGGGACTCGGCCACCACCCTGGGGACTTGGGTCCCCCTCGTGGGCGCAGGCTACTCTCCCCCGGCCCGTGCGCTCCGCCCGCGCTTCCGGCGCAGCGGCGTGACCGGAGCCGGGGCTCAGGTGCGGCGGCGCCGGCTGCGTGGACTTCTGAACGGACTCCGGCGGCGCAGGTCTGGGCGCTCTGCGGCTAGGGCTGTCCCGGAGGCGCAGCTGCCCCACCCAGGATCCTGGACCTCAGGGCCGAAAGGGAGAAGTCGCCCCGCGGGGCGGGACAGGCGCTCTCGGAGCGAGCGGCGATGGGAGAGTGGCGGCGGGTAGGCGTGGGGTGGGCGATGGGCGCAGAGCCGGGCTGAGCGGGGAGGGGACAGGGCGGACCTGGAGGTCGCCAGAATGCTGGGAGCGCTGAACCGGGGCGACCCTCAACGAGAGAAAGGAGAAGCTGGGAAGGCAGGCGCTCCTGTGGCATCTCCCCAGCGTTTGCAGCCCACCCGAGTCCCCGCGCGGGTCTCCCCGCCACGCTCCCGGGTCGTTGCTTTGCTTAACTTTTCTGCCACTTTACTTTTCTGTCTTCTCTCACTGTTTCGCTTGCTCGAAAAAATGAAGGGATGTTAACAGGGGGCTGGGAAGATGGTCACATAACATTTTATTGAGAGGGATTGATTTTCCAATGTAAATCTAGCTGCTCTTTGGGGAAGGTTAGCTTCCTGCTCTCCAATGCTCCTGTAAAGTAGCTGCCTGGCAAAGGATCTGGACACACCTCCTTGGGAATGAGAAGAGAGAAGGGCTTACACTTGGAAAAAGGTTTTCTTCCCATTGTGTACTGCCAGAGTTAGTCCACAAAATGCTAGAGGCAAACCTTCCGGTGCCAGGACTGTATGCACATCCAGAACCCTAACAGCCCAGCTTGCACGGGGTACACACTGGCAGATGCACAGGCCACGCACAGAAGTGCCCTAACAATTATTTAACGCTGATTAGCTTGTGATAGAGAACTGTTGGTGGGTGCGGGGGTGGGGAAGAGGTAAAGCAGGACTTACTCACAGTTACAGGCAGAAAGGAAGCTGGGACGCTGCCACCAATTCCAGAGGCCTGAACATCTAGGGTGTGTTCTACTTGTCATTTTTATCAGTATTCATTTTGATGAATAAACAGTATGATTAATAGAGACATTGAGTTGTAGCATTTAAGGGAAGTTAAGTTCTTCTGCCCAACTCTCTCACATTAACAGATAGGGAAATAAGACTGACAAGATCTGAGGTCTGTGCACACCAGCTAGAGGTGACCAGGGGCTAAGATCAGGTTCCCAGACTCCCCTTTTGAGTCAGTCTCTATTAAATGATATAGTCCCAAAGAAATTTAAGTGCCACTCATGGAATTTTTTAAAAGCAACATGTATTTCACAGTTTTGTGGGTCAAGAACGTGGATGTGCCTTAGCTCAATGTCTCTCAGGAGGCTACAATTAGAGTGGTGACTAAGGCTGTGGTCCGATCTGAAGGCTTGACAGGGGAAAGATCTACTTCCAAGTTCACATATGTATTTATTCCAGTCATAGAATTTTAAAGCTAGAAGAAACCTGGAAATATAAGAGCAAATAAATATAAATAACTGCCAGGCATGGTGGCTCATGCCTGTAATCCCAGCACTTTGGGAAGCTGAGGTGGATCAGTTGAGGTCAGGAGTTTAAGACCAGTTTGGCCAACATGGTGCAACCTCACCTCTACTGGGAAAAAAAAAAAAAAAAAAAAAAAGCCATGGTGGCACACACCTGTAATCCCAGCTACTTTTGCTGAGGCAGGAGAATCACTTGAGCCTGGAAGGTGGAGGTTGCAGTGAGCTGAGGTTGCACCACTGAACTCCAGCCTGGGCAAAAGAGCTAGACTCTGTCTCAAAAAAAGAAAAGAAATATAAATAACTGCATTATTCAGTGTTCTCCAGAAGAACAGAGCCAGTTAGATGTGTGTATGTACATAGATTGATATATTTTAGTTTTAAGGTATTGTGGAGGTACAAGTGCAAAATTTACAGTCAGGCAGCCTGGAGATTCAGGGAAGAGTTATAGTCCAAATCCAAATGCAGTCTGGCAGAATTCCTTCTTGCTTAGGGTAGATCAGTCTTTGGTCTGTTAAGGCCTTCAACCACTTGGATGAGGCTTACCTACGGAAAGGAGGATAATCTTCTTTGTACATAGTCCCCCGATTTTTTTTAATAGTTTTTATTCTGATTTTCTTTTTGACATTTATTTTTGTCTTTGACATATTATAATTGTATATATTTGTGGGATACAATGTGATATTTTTATATTTTGACATTCCATGTGGAATGATTATATCAAGCTAATTAACATGTCGATCATTTTTGTGATAAGAACATTTGAAATTTAGCAATTTTGAAATATGCAAGGCATTATTATCTATATTCACAATGCTGTGAAATAGATTTCAAAAACTTATTCCTTCTAACTGAAAAACTTTGTATCCTTTGACCAACATTTCACCATTCCACCCCACCTCACCCTCTAGCCTCTGGTAACCACCATTGTACTCTCTACTCTTATTAGTTTGTTTCAAATTCCACATGTAAGTGGGATCATTTGCTTTTTCTCTCTGTGTCCATCAGTGGATGAATGAATAAAGAAAACATGGAATATATACACAATAGAATGCCGTTCGACCTTTAAGATAGAAATTCTGTCGTTTGTGACACATGGATGGACCTAGAGGACTTTATGCAAGGCCCCCTGATTCAAATGTTAATCTCATCCAAGAAACACCATCACAGACACATACAGAATAACGCTTGGCCAAATCTGGACACCATGGCCAAGCCAAGTTAACACATAAAAAAATTAACCATCACATTAACCAAAAAAAGATGGACATATATCAAGAAGACAGTAGTTTTCACATGTGCTATTACTATATGTTAAAATGTTCATAATTTTAAGCATTGAAATTAATACATGATCAGAATCATAGCTAAAATACTTCAATGAATCGGTGCCTGTCATCGGTCAGTTTGTTAATAAAATCTGTATATTTTGGCAGTTTTGTCCTCAAACTAAGAATTTGTTCTTTTCTTTTGAAAAAGCATGTTAGGGAAATGGAGTGTATGGTGGAAAGTATATAGTCTTTTAATGCAATAGACCTGGATTCTCAACTTGCCCCTACAATTTCTCAGCATTGTGAACTCTGGCAGTTTGCTATGTAAACTAAGCTTGATTTGTGAAATAAGAATAATAATGCTTGTAATGTTTAACTCATAGAGCTGTTAGGCAGATTCAGTGAGACATTCTGATGTCATTAGACATTCTAATGACATGAAGCATTCAGCATATTTCCTGAAGTTTGCTAATATTAGTTGTCTCTGCCCACCCTCTTATGATTATCCTAAACTGAAAAGTGCCAAGACCACATTCCTCTACACACAGGAATCCTCTGACAACATTCCAGACAAAATGAATATTGAACATCTGTTTGAATCCCTTAACATTGATGCACACTCAACTGTGAGAAGCTTCCTCTTTCTGTGGATTGAATCAAACATTCATGCTTTCAACTCCCATTCAGAACAAGCACATTCTGTCATCCACAATAAGCCTTTCAAATATCTGAAAACAGCTATCATCTCTCTGTTGAGCCTTCCTTCATTCAGTTTTGACAGCCCTAGTTATTTTAACCATTCAGTGTCTGGCTCCTCACCACACATGTGACTTGCCCTTTCCTATCTGCATATTAGTCAACATCAGCCCTCTTTGCAGTGTACTCAAAGTGGATTTCAAACCTCAGCCCTGATGACAGTGAGATCCTTACCATTCTTGAACTGGATATTACTCTTATGTAAATAAAAGTTGGTGTTGACTTTTTGAGCAGCAAAAAATTGTTTCAGCAACACAAATTCTGTCATTTATGACAACATGAATGCACCTAGAGGACATTATGCAAAGTCCAGTGATTCAGATGTTAATCTCATCCAAGAAACACCTTCACAGACATATGCAAAATAATGTTTGACCAAATATCTGAACACCATGGCCAAGCCAAGTTGACACATACAATTAAGCATCAGATTAACCAAAAAGAGATGGACATACACATAAAATAAAATATAGCAGGAATAGTAACTATAATAAATTGACCTTCTATGTTCCAGGGAGTATATAAATGTTATTCCACAAATCAAGTAGATTAATAAATATATATTTGTAAATAATTCAACCCAATTGGAAATTTCTGTGTTTATGTTTCATTCTGCCTTAATCAGTCCATGTCCTTCTGATTCATCAAGTTTCTTGCTTTCTTCAGCAGAGAGGGTAAAAGAAATGTGGTCTTTGACTTACTTGTATCAGTAGATATCAACCTTTTTGGTCGCTGGCCATTGGTCCACATAGGATGTCAGTCTGGTAAGTAAGTCTCTTTCAGGCTCTTTCTTCATTCCCTTAATGGCCTATCAGTCTTCATCAGCCTGGCCCCCTCCAAGCAGCCCTTCTCTCTTTGTGGCCTTGCCTGCTTCCTGGGCCTCTATCTGAGGGGCAGGGTACAAAGCTTCTCTTGGAAACCACTCAACTCCCTGATCTCACAAACTGCCCCTCCCCCACCCAACCTCTTTTCTAACATGATAGGAGATAGCTTCTCATTTCTCTTTCTAAGAGAATGTAGTAGACCAAGTTATGTACCTTGTGACTAGAACAGGCTTTGTAAGATAAACTAGTGAAGGGGATCAAAATATGCCACCCCATGATATGCTACATTGGCATAATGATTATTTTGAGCTGAAGGCAATTATGAAGCAGCAAACAGAAAGAGCTCTTTGTCCTCCCCTGATTTGCCTAAAAGCAGGACATGAATGTCCTTCCTTCTCTCATACCATGAAGAGGAAAACAACCATTGTTACTGGAGTTGGAATGTCAGCACCAACATTGGTCTGCACGAACAAACCTTACTAAAATAACCCTTATCTTCCATTAGTTTCCCTTTATATATTTACCTTCCCTCAATTGACTGTCCCTGGAAGCCTAGTTTCCTTTTCCTTTGTTTTGTCAGTTCTCCACAAACTTATCTTTCTTTGTTAAGATATATAGGTTCCAAATTCTAATCACACCTTTGAGTTACCCATCATTAAGTTCTTCTATATATATGTACATTGCATGCATAAACAAATTCTGGGGTTCTTTTTTCCTGTTGATCTGTCTTTTTGAAGTGTAATTCACAGGCCCAAGCCACTGAACCTAAGAAGGTTAAAAAAAAAGAAGTTTTAATCTTTCTCCCTACAGAAGTCACTGGAAGTTTCTGAGTAGATGAGACCATGATCTGACATATATGGAAGATAGACTCTAGGGAGTTTAACAGTAAGAACAAGGAGACTATTTAGATGGCTGTTGCATAATCCAGGTAAGAGAGAATAATGTATCATATCAACTATGGTGGTGAAAAAGGAAGTGATGAGAAGTAATTGAATATGGGATATTTTGAAGGTGATTTGCTTATAGTTAGATATTGAGTATAAGAGAAAGCAGAAACAAAGAATACCCTGAAATATTTCACTTAGGCAACTGAGTGGAGTTTTTAATCACAGAGTTGGAGAAGACGGGGAAGGAAACAGTTTCGGGGAGAAAACTCAAGAGTTCAGTTTTGGACTTGGTAAGTCTGAGATATTCTAACACATGCAGCTAACTCACAATATAACAATACAAATTGTTAATTAAGCGTTACATTCTAAGATTTTGTCTGAAGTCAATGTCAAACTTCCTGGTGATTGCAGAATGAACTTTCATGGTAAGATGAAATTCTAATTAATTCTGAAGAATAGGTTGGACTTACACTGACAGTTTGAACCAGTGGAACTATTTTAGCAACAATGTAGGAAAATATGAAAAAAAATTTTTTTTAATTTATTTATTTTTTTATTATTATTATACTTTAAGTTCTAGGGTACATGTGCATAACATGCAGGTTTGTTACATATGTATACCTGTGCCATGTTGGTGTGCTACACCCATCAACTCGTCAGCACCCATCAACTCGTCATTTACATCACGTATAACTCCCATTGCAATCCCTCCCCCTTCCCCCCTCCCTATGATAGGCCCCAGTGTGTGAAGGTCCCCTTCCCGAGTGCAAGTGATCTCATTGTTCAGTTCCCACCTAAGAGTGAGAACATGCGGTGTTTGGTTTTCTGTTCTTGCGATAGTTTACTGAGAATGATGGTTTCTAGCTGCATCCATGTCCCTACAAAGGACACAAACTCATCCTTTTTTATGGCTGCATAGTATTCCATGGTGTATATGTGCCACATTTTCTTAATCCAGTCTGTCACTGATGGTCATTTGGGTTGATTCCAAGTCTTTGCTATTGTGAATAGTGCAGCAATAAACATACGTGTGCATGTGTCTTTACAGCAGCATGATTTATAATCCTTTGAGTATATACCCAGTAATGGGATGGCTGGGTCAAATGGTATTTCTAGTTCTAGATCCTTGAGGAATCGCCACACTGTCTTCCACAATGGTTCAACTAGTTTACAGTCCCACCAACAGTGTAAAAGTGTTTCTATTTCTCCACATCCTCTCCAGCACCTGTTGTTTCCTGACTTTTTAATGATCACCATTCTAACTGGTGTGAGATGGTATCTCATTGTGGTTTTGATTTGCATTTCTCTAATGGCCAGTGATGATGAGCATTTTTTCATGTGTCTGTTGGCTGTATGAATGTCTTCTTTTGAGAAATGTCTGTTCATATCCTTTGCCCACTTTTTGATGGGGTTGTTTGTTTTTTTTCTTGTAAATTTGTTTGAGTTCTTTATAGGTTCTGGATATTAGCCCTTTGTCAGACGAGTAGATTGCAAAAATTTTCTCCCATTCTGTAGGTTGCCTGTTCACTCTGATGGTAGTTTCTTTTGCTGTGCAGAAGCTCTTTAGTTTACTTAGATCCCATTTGTCTATTTTGGCTTTTGTTGCCATTGCTTTTGGTGTTTTAGACATGAAGTCCTTGCCCATGCCTATGTCCTGAATGGTATTACCTAGGTTTTCTTCTAGGGTTTTTATAGTATTAGGTCTAACATTTAAGTCTCTAATCCATCTTGAATTAATTTTCGTATAAGGAGTAAGGAAAGGATCCAGTTTCAGCTTTCTACTTATGGCTAGCCAATTTTCCCAGCACCATTTATTAAATAGGGAATCCTTTCCCCATTTCTTGTTTCTCTCCGGTTTGTCAAAAATCAGATGGCTGTAGATGTGTGGTATTATTTCTGAGGACTCTATTCTGTTCCATTGGTCTATATCTCTGTTTTGGTACCAGTACCATGCTGTTTTGGTTACTGTAGCAGGACAGCGGAGCAAGATGGCTGAATAGGAACAGCTCCAGTCTCCAGCTCCCAGCGCGAGCAACACAGAAGACAGGTGATTTCTGCATTTTCAACTGAGGTACTGGGTTCATCCACTAGGGAGTGCCGGACTGGTCAGCTGCTGCACTGGTCAGCTGCTGCAGCCCCCGATCAGGGAGAGCTGAAGCAGGGCGAGGCATCGCCTCACCTGGAAAGCACAAGGGGGAAGGGAATCCCTTTACCTAGACACGGGAACTGAGACACACAACACCTGGAAAATCGGGTAACTCCCACCCCAGTACTGCGCTTTACCAAGAGTCTTAGCAAACGGGCACACCAGGAGATTGTATCCCACACCTGGCTGGGAGGGTCCCACACCCACGGAGCCTCCCTCATTGCTAGCACAGCAGTCTGCTATCTAACAGCAAGGCAGCAGCAAGGCTGGGGGAGGGGCGCCCACCATTGCTGAGGCTTAAGTAGGTAAACAAAGCCACTGGGAAGCTCGAATTGGGTGGAGCTCACAACAGCTCAAGGAGGCCTGTCTGTCTCTGTAGACTCCACCTCTAGGGACAGGGCATAACTAAACAACAACAACAACAACAAAAACAAATAAAAAAGCAGCAGAAGCCTCCGCAGACGCAAAGGACTCTGTCTGATAGCTTTAAAGAGAGCAGTGGATCTCCCAACACGGAGGTTGAGATCTGAGAACGGACAGACTGCCTGCTCAAGTGGGTCCCTGACCCCTGAGTAGCCTAACTGGGAGACATCCCCCAGTAGGGGCAGACCAACACCCCACACCTCACACGGTGGAGTACACCCCTGAGAGGAAGCTTCCAAAGCAAGAATCAGACAAGTACACTTGTAGCCTCTGCTGCTGATACCCAGGCAAACAGGGTCTGGAGTGGACCTCAAGCAATCTCCAACAGACCTACAGCTGAGGGTCCTGACTGTTAGAAGGAAAACTAACAAACAGGAAGGATACCCACACCAAAAGCCCGTCAGTACATCACCATCATCAAAGACCAGAGGCAGATAAAACCACAAAGATGGGGATAAAGCAGTGCAGAAAAGCTGGAAATTCAAAAAATAAGAGTGCATCTCCCCCTGCAAAGGAACGCAGCTCATCGCCAGCAACGGATCAAAGCTGGACGGAGAATGACTTTGACGAGATGAGAGAAGAAGGCTTCAGTCCATCAAACTTCTCAGAGCTAAAAGAGGAATTACGTACCCAGCGCAAAGAAACTAAAAATCTTGAAAAAAGAGTGGAAGAATTGATAACTAGAATAATTAATGCAGAGAAGGCCATAAACGAACTGACAGAGATGAAAACCATGACACAAGAAATACGTGACAAATGCACAAGCTTCAGTAACCGACTCGATCAACTGGAAGAAAGAATATCAGCGATTGAGGATCAAATGAATGAAATGAAGCGAGAAGAGACACCTAAAGAAAAAAGAAGAAAAAGAAATGAACAAAGCCTGCAATAAGTATGGGATTATGTAAAAAGACCAAATCTATGTCTGATTGGGGTGCCTGAAAGTGAGGGGGGAAATGGAACCAAGTTGGGAAACACTCTTCAGGATATCATCCAGGAGAACTTCCCCAACCTAGTAGGGCAGGCCAACATTCAAATTCAGGAAATACAGAGAATGCCACAAAGATACTCCTTGAGAAGAGCAACCCCAAGACACATAATTGCCAGATTCACCAAAGTTGAAATGAAGGAAAAATCTTAAGGGCAGCAAGAGAGAAAGGTCAGGTTACCCACAAGGGGAAGCCCATCAGACTAACAGCAGATCTCTCAGCAGAAACTCTACAAGCCAGAAGACAGTGGGGGACAATATTCAACATTCTTAAAGAAAAGAATTTTCAATGCAGAATTTCATATCCAGCCAAACCAAGTTTCATAAGTGAAGGAGAAATAAAATCCTTTACAGATAAGCAAATGCTTAGAGATTTTGTCACCAGGCCTGCCTTACAAGAGACCCTGAAGGAAGCACTAAACATGGAAAGGAACAACTGGTACCAGCCATTGCAAAACATGCCAAAATGTAAAGACCATCGAGGCTACGAAGAAACTGCATCAACTAATGAGCAAAATAACCAGTTAATATCATAATGGCAGGATCAAGTTCACACATAACAATATTAACCTTAAATGTAAATGGACTAAATGCTCCAATTAAAAGACACAGACTGGCAAACTGGATAAAGAGTCAAGACCCATCAGTTTGCTCTATTCAGGAGACCCATCTCACATGCAGAGACATACATAGGCTCAAAATAAAGGGATGCAGGAAGATCTACCAAGCAAATGGAGAACAAAAAAAAGCAGGGGTTGCAATCCTAGTCTCTGATAAAACAGACTTTAAACCATCAAAGATCAAAAGAGACAAAGAAGGCCATTACATAATGGTAAAGGGATCAATTCAACAGGAAGAGCTAACTATCATAAATATATATGCACCCAATACAGGAGCACCCAGATTCATAAAGCAAGTCCTTAGAGACTTACAAAGAGACTTAGACTCCCATACAATAATAATGGGAGACTTCAACACCCCACTGTCGACATTAGACAGATCAACGAGACAGAAAGTTAACAAGGATATCCAGGAATTGAACTCATCTCTGCAGCAAGCAGACCTAATAGACATCTACAGAACTCTCCACCCCAAATCAACAGAATGTACATTCTTCTCAGCACCACATCACACTTATTCCAAAATTGACCACATAATTGGAAGTAAAGCACTTCTCAGCAAATGTACAAGAACAGAAATTGTAACAAACTGTCTCTCAGACCACAGTGCAATCAAACTAGAACTTAGGACTAAGAAACTCAATCAAAACCACTCAACTACATGGAAACTGAATAACCTGCTCCTGAATGACTACTGGGTACATAACGAAATGAAGGCAGAAATAAAGATGTTCTTTGAAACCAATGAGAACAAAGATACAACATACCAGAATCTCTGGGACACATTTAAAGCAGTGTGTAGAGGGAAATTTATAGCACTAAATGCCCACAAGAGAAAGCTGGAAAGATCTAAAATTGACACTCTAATATTACAATTAAAAGAACTAGAGAAGCAAGAGCAAACACATTCAAAAGCTAGCAGAAGGCAAGAAATAACTAAGATCACAGCAGAACTGAAGGAGATAGAGACACAAAAAACCCTCCAAAAAAATCAATGAATCCAGGAGTTGGTTTTTTGAAAAGATCAACAAAATTGATAGACTGCTAGCAAGACTAATAATGAAGAAAAGAGAGAAGAATCAAATAGATGCAATAAAAAATGATAAAAGGGATATCACCACCGACCCCACAGAAATACAAACTACCATCAGAGAATACTATAAACACCTCTATGCAAATAAACTAGAAAATCTAGAAGAAATGGATAATTTCCTGGACACTTACACTCTCCCAAGACTAAACCAGGAAGAAGCTGAATCCCTGAATAGACCAATAGCAGGCTCTGAAATTGAGGCAATAATTAATAGCCTACCAACCAAAAAATGTCCAGGCCCAGATGGATTCACAGCTGAATTCTACCAGAGGTGCAAGGAGGAGCTGGTACCATTCCTTCTGAAACTATTCCAATCAATAGAAAAAGAAGGAATCCTCCCTAACTCATTTTATGAGGCCAACATCATCCTGATACCAAAGCCTGGCAGAGACACAACAAAAAAAGAGAATTTTAGACCAATATCCCTGATAAACGTCGATGCAAAAATCCTCAATAAAATACTGGCAAACCGGATCCAGCAGCACATCAAAAAGCTTATCCACCATGGTCAAGTGGGCTTCATCCCTGGGATGCAAGGCTGGTTCAACATACGCAAATCAATAAACGTAATCCAGCATGTAAACAGAACCAAAGACAAAGACCACATGATTATCTCAATAGATGCAGAAAAGGCCTTTGATAAAATTCAACAGCCCTTCATGCTAAAAACTCTCAATAAATTCGGTATTGATGGAACGTATCTCAAAATAATAAGAGCTATTTATGACAAACCCACAGCCAATATCATACTGAATGGGCAAAAACTGGAAAAATTCCCTTTGAAAACTGGCACAAGACAGGGATGCCCTCTCTCACCACTCCTATTCAACATATTATTGGAAGTTCTGGCTAGGGCAATTAGGCAAGAGAAAGAAATCAAGGGTATTCAGTTAGGAAAAGAAGAAGTCAAATTGTCCCTGTTTGCAGATGACATGGTTGTATACTTAGAAAACCCCGTCGTCTCAGCCCAAAATCTCCTTAAACTGATAAGAAACTTCAGCAAAGTCTCAGGATACAAAATAAATGTGCAAAAATCACAAGCATTCTTATACACCAGTAACAGACAAACAGAGAGCCAAATCATGAATGAACTTCCATTCACAATTGCTTCAAAGAGAATAAAATACCTAGGAATCCAACTGACAAGGGATGTAAAGGACCTCTTCAAGGAGAACTACAAACCATTGCTCAGTGAAATAGAAGAGGACACAAACAAATGGAAGAACATAGCATGCTCATGGATAGGAAGAATCAATATCGTGAAAATGGCCATACTGCCCAAGGTAATTTATAGATTTAATGCCATCCCCATCAAGCTACCAATGAGTTTCTTCACAGAATTGGAAAAAACTGCTTTAAAGTTCATATGGAACCAAAAAAGAGCCCGCATCTCCAAGACAATCCTAAGTCAAAAGAACAAAGCTGGAGGCATCACGCTACCTGACTTCAAACTATACTACAAGAAAAAAAATTTAAAAATGTGGTAATGTGAACAAATAGCCTGGCTACAGTGGTAGAATTCTAGAGGCCAATGAGGAGAGAATGACTGATTGATGGTAAATTGTGGAAGGTTTGGAGAGTCAGGCTAAAGTACTTGTCTTGATCCTACAGGATATGCAGAACCAGTTAAGCTTAGTTTTTGCTGTTTGTCTTTTGTTTTTGTTTATCTTGTTGGCAAGGAAGCCACAGAATTAAAACGATGTTATAGAAAACTAATCAGAATGAACCTATAATAAAGAAGACTTCTGCAAGGAGAGAAGTTAGGAAGTCATTGCAGTAGCACTGGGTGAGATAATGAATACTGCAGCATCAATAAAAATATTAATTCAAGGAGAATGGAAATATGATGAGGTGGAAATATGAAGTCGAAGAGACCTAATTCTATCTAGTCCATTCTTTCATAACAGATATCTAGACTGTTTGATGACTGGCGTTGTGCAAAGTACGATTGGCTGGATTCTTGTTAATTTATACAATTATACATGATTTTTTTTTTGTATTTCTACATGATATAACTGTGAGAATTATTGGGACTGCTTGCCACTGGTGTGATTCTTCTTCTCAGGACATGTAGGATTGTTCTTCTCTTTCCTTTGAATGTTAGGCATGGTAATGAGTTGGTCTGGCAAATGAGATATGAGTATAAATGATGTGTGTCATTTTGAGGCAGGAGTTGTTAGGAGGTAGTGCACAATTGGTCATCTTTTCTTCCTCCTGACACAGCCACCTGCCATATTCTAAGTGGTGGAGATTTCACCAGCCTGTATTCCAGAGTGAGGAGGATGTGGAGTGGCTGCTCCAGCCAACCACAGGGGAAATATAGCGTGAGCCCCAAATAAGCTTTCAGTGCTATAAGCCACTAAGATATGTGGTCATTACTAACTGTAATCTAGCTGATCCTGATTGATACGATATTTATTATCTAAGGAATAAATAAAGCAATATATAATCAGTTGTCAAATATAGTTAAATAATTAAAAGGATCTACTTTATGTGGGAAACTTTATCTTTTCATTATTTCAAAACTACTGAGCAACAGACATACTGTTGATGTACAATGAAAAGTCTGGCCAGAAAGAGACAAGCACAAACAGAAAGTAATAGTTTTGCTTTATTGAGTTGATTCTGTACAAGTTTTCTGTGATCTGTTTTTAAAATATCAAAGTGAAGTAGTTTTTCAGGGATTTGGCAGTAAATGGAAATTGTATGTGCGTGTGTATGTGTGCATGACAGAAAGCAAAATCAAATTCCCCATGGGAGAATGATAAACTGGAATAGAAGTAAACATGTTGTGAAACCAAATCAATTATCCTTTATATGAGGGCTCTTGATGCAGAATTTAATATCAGAGATTTTTTTTACAATTGGAGAAAAGATTGATTTATTTAAAAGGATAGGCACACTATTTTATTTAGAACTATGCAGCCAATAATTTATTTATAGAGATGAAGAGACAGTAGACTTTAGATTTTAGAGGTATTAGAGCACATTTTGATTTTCTTGTAAAGGAAATACAATGGCAATTTGTGAAGCTATTATCTAAACTAAGCAGCAAGTATTTAAAATGATGGAAAAAATAACTGAGAATGGAGTGTGCTAATTTAGGTTGAGTACCCATAGAAAGTACCTCCAAGAAGGTGACACTTAAAATCTTAAGATGAGATCTGGTTGATGAAATGGAGCCAGCTATGCCTAAATTTAGGAGAAAAACATTCAAGGCAGAGGGATCTACTTACTACAAAAATCTAAGGCAGAAAAACATAGAATAAGCTTGAGAGGCAGAAACGAAGGTAGCTATGGGTAAAATATAATGGGTGAAGGGGAGAAAATAGGAAAGCAGACATACAAACAATCAGATAATGCAGAGTCTTGTAAGTCAAGGTGCAGAAAGGAATTTTATTTTCAGTGATATGATATGCTATTAAGGAATTTTATTTTATTTTATTTTATTTTATTTATTTTGAGACAGGTCTCACTCTGTCCCCTCAGAGGCTGGAGTACAGTGGCGTCATCATGGCTCAATGCAGCCTCAACCTCCAGGGCTCAAGGGATCCTCCTACCTCAGCCTGTGCAGTGCAGGGCAGTGGCACTCTCTCGGCTCACGGCGACCTCTGCTTCCCAGGTTCAAGTGATTCTGCTGCCTCAATCTCCTGAGTAGGTGCGTCCCACTATACTATTCTAGAATGGCCTTTGCAAGATGGTGATTATCTATCATTGATATGGTTTGGCTCTGTGTCCCTGCCCAAATCCAATCTTGAATCGTAATCCCCACATTTGGAGGGAGGAAGCTGGTGTGAGGTGATTATATCATAGGGTGGTCTCCCCCATGCTGTTCTTGTGATGGTGGGGCAGTTCTCATGAGACCTTGATGGTTTAAAAGTGGCAGTTTCTCCTGCATGCTTTTTCTCTCCTGCCACTTTGTGAAGATGATGCTTGTTTCTCCTTCGCCTTCTGCCATGACTGTAAGTTTCCTGATGCCTCCCCAGCCATGTGGAACTGTGAGTCAATTAAACCTTTTTTCTTTCTTAATTACCCAGTCTCAGGTAGTATCTTTATAGCAGTGTGAAAATGGACTAATACAATCATAAAGCAAGAAAGTGACCTCATGGCAGGATGGACGGGTGGTTACACAGTTTGTTGGAAATCCTTGATAAGTTTAATTCGGCTGGGCGCATTGGCTCATGCCTGTAATACCAGCACTTTGGGAGGCCAAGTGGGGTGGATTACCTGAGGTCAGGAGTTCAAGACCAGCCTGGTCAACATGGTGAAACCTCGTCTTTACAGAAATACAAAAAGTAGTCAGGCATGATGGCGGGTACCTGTAATCCCAACTACTCAGGAGACTGAGGCCGGAGAATTGCTTGAACCCCGGGGGTGGAGGTTGCAGAGAGCCAAGATCGCGCGATTGCATTCCAGCCTGGGCAACTCCGTCTCAAAAAAAAAAAAGTTTAATTCTCATAATTTGGAGGGTGTCCTGCTGGAAGAATCACACACAAGATTAAAAAGCGACCAGTAAGCCTAAGGCTTTTGACATGAAGTGAAAGGGGGCGATCAGGAAGAGGACAGGCTGGTGGAAGCCTTGCTTATTTCCAGTGTAGGCTTATGACTGTTCTGTTGCCTAGTTACAACTCTGGTAGCAAGTCAGGGAATTGTGGATGTGGATAATAATTTTACTACTTCCTGACTTAATTTATATCATTGAAATGTTGCTACATCTTCTTTTGAGAACCTAAAAAATACAAGCTGAAGAAAAATAAGAACAAATTAAACCTCCCCATCCCACCCTTTTTCTTATCTCCATTAACCAGCATTAAATATTTGAGCAAAAAAATGATTGGAATGATTATAATGCTTACCTGGTAAATGAAAGAGAAAATAGTGAAATTCTGCAGAGTTAATAGCAAGCAAAATCTTGTTTTTAACAAACAAACAAAAAATCCTTTGTAGATGATTTTAATGTGCCACAGCGTGAATAATTATGTTTAAAACGTGGCAATAAAATAAAAAGAGACAAGAAGGAGGTGCCTGCCATTAAAGCCAGAATTGAAAACTTCTTGTGAAGTTATAAAATATCATTAATCTTTGAGTGAAGTAAAACAATCCTCCCTCTATTCTCACACAGACAGCTGCTAATAGTTAGGTAGTTTCAGGAAAAAAAATATTTTGACATGGAAAATGGCAGTGCTTTCGGCATGGGCAACTATGTCTAGAATCCAAACTGATTCAACCAGTGAAATATTTTTTAAAACAATATCATTTAAAAGATTTTTAAATCAGTATTTTAAAGTTATCTGTAATATTTTTGCTTAATTATTTCTGTACTATATTAATACATTTTATAATCAGTTTCTCATTACCCATTATAGAAATAATGGTCAATATCAAAGAAATCATCTGTCATGTCACAAATTGATTTTTGTTTTACTTTATCACAATCTACATGAGTATGTTAAGTTTAATATTGCTTAATGTTTAAAAGCCAAATGCCACTATGGAGTTGCACTCTTAGTTTACATATTTCTATTTTTATATATGATCATTGATTTAAATGAAAATCTCTGCCGAATTTAACAAGACTCCTGTCCGTGGGCACGTGATCATTTTTATGGTTTCCCCAGAATCAATATCTTACTTTTCCAGATTAGCTAGTCACAATAAACTTTTCCTCTTGTTTTCAAGGCCTAGGCCATCGCTTTGGATGAGAACTGATTTCAGCGCAGTTTAAGAGAACTATTATTCTACTCTTGCTGGACACTGGTCTTCAGGGTTCTTCATCATGCTGACACAGTTAACATAATACAAAGTTGTGTTCTATAAACAGTAGATTTATTCATGAAACATACTTGAAATGGCTACTGCCTCTTAAAAGAGACATTTCCCTTTCAGCAAATCATTGTAAAAATTGGAAGAAAATAGAAAATTATTTGCTGTACTTCTTTGTTTTAAATACTCAGAGCTAGATTAATAAAGAAATTTAGAATTTCTTTAATTATTAGCAATTCAACATTTATTGAGTTCTAATACACAGAGAGCTCAATTAGAGGTATTATCTAATATTTCGTAGAAAGTAAAATGGTAATCCCTAAATGAAAATCCAGTTTTTGTTGTGTGTGCTCATATTTAAAGACAATATTCAATGTATTAAGCAGTTTTTTAACAGTGTAATAAAGTCTCCTTTTTAGATTTAGCAGTAAAGGGCACTATACATAAAACACCCAGTATTATGCAACCTGACAAAAATAAGAATAAAATAAATTATAGTAATTATTAATATTAACAAAAGTATTACAGCTAATTTTGTCATATTCTTTTGTCTTCAAAACAGTTATTAGTGCCTATAACTAAAATAAAGATTTGACTATGATGTTTCCACAAATTTCTTATTCTTTTATGTGTCTACATTTGTTCCTAATAAGGTAAGCTTGTTTCCTACAAAACAGACTTAACCCTGAAATTCTGCCTAACCTTATAGACAATGTATTAATATAGTCACAGCATTTTTTCTTGTTTGGCCGTATATTATGAAGTTCAAATTATTAACACTATATATTTTCCTTGTTGTTCATATGCCAAATAATGATATGCTAAAATTAATATTTTTGCTTAAATTGGTGAACTATACACTATATAAATATAAATGTGAGTTATGGGCATTTAATTATATGTAACTGTATCTGATTTGAATTTAATCTAAAATTAAAGTATAAACATTATTTTCATGATTGGACTTTCAGATGGAATTGTTAAATATATTTCTAAAACTAACATTTTTGACATAATCCCTATTAGTCCTACAGTAGTATAGCTGTGGAAGCATAGCATAAATGAAAGAAACATTGGTTTTGAAGTCAAAGTGAGTATGGACCCTTGCCATATTTCCAAAGAATCTAAGCTGAGTGGAGTATGACATGGGCCCTGGGGACATAAAAGCAGAATTGTCTTACGCATCCTGTAAAGAAACGTTATAACTGCTAAGAGACTTTGAACATTTAGCTTAATTTTGGTAAAATTACAATTATAGTGACACCTATTCTACTTATTGTGTGGATCACATTAGATAATAGATGGGCAATGCCTTAAAAATTGCAAAATGTTGGACGAATGTTGGTCATTATTTGAACCTCTTCCATGTAATTTAAATTGTTTTCAGATTTCTGGGTTTTATTTTTTAAGTCAGCTATCTTTGATGACAGCACGAAATACAACGTTGAAGTGTTAAGCTATAATTTTAAAAGGGCCCCCAAGTATGGTAAAATCCTGATGACTATAAGAGAGAAGACAAAGAAAATCTCAGGCAGAGTTGGCAGGACACAGAGTTCTTGAAAGTAAATATAAACTTCCAAAGTCAAAATCAATAACCTATTGCTTAAATCAAATAGAATGGATAGGCTGGGTGGTATCTGAAGCTCCTGAGCTTCCATTTCATCGTGTTTTAGAAGGGGAAGCAAGACTGAATGAGGAAATGTAACAACGTGGCATCTTTTCCAGAAATAATCCTTTGGCCTGTCAGTGTGGTGGAGGAACTCTCAGTGTATGATGGTTCTAAAATTGTCCATTTTCATCCAGCAAAATAAAGATATATGTGCATGTACATGTGCGAGTGCACACACACACACACACCTTTTGTCATATTGATTTTTTTTTCGCGTGAGCTACGGAGACTTCCAAGATGCCAGTTGAAATAAAATCCCAGCTACTAAAACCCAAAACACTGAGCAGAGATATATGTGCCATGTACTACATGGAGATAGGTGTCACAGTTTGAGTTCAGGCAAGTTAGAGACTATTAGCAAAAATTCAACAATTCTCAGAAGAGGAAAACACATTGCAGCGTGGTTACAGTGTCTAATATTCAACTAAAGTTTATAAGTCATACAAAAAAATTTACAAAAAGATTAAAGCTGTCAAGAGAAATTCATTTGAAGTGGGACTGGGAGTTAAATATAACAGTTATAAAATTCAAAATAGTACTACAAATATTTTCAAAAAATTAAACCTTGTTCAAATAATTAAATAATAAACATCATATTAATGAGTAAATATATAGTGATATCAAAAAATGAAAATAAAAAACTGAAAATTCTATATCTAGAAATTATAACTAAAAGAAAAACCTGATGATAAATTCAACTGCAGATTTTAAGTGGCATATAAATAATTAGTGTGCTTGCAAATTGCAAATAATTTTCTATAAAAATTATTCCCTCTGATACATAGAAAGGAAGCAAATATAGAAGAAAATAAAAATGTTTTGCAACAATATCAACTGGTACAGCACACATGTACTTAGAGTCCAAGAAGGAGAGGACTGAAATAAATGAGAGAAAAAAAATTTAAATAAATAATTGAATAGAAGTTTCTAAATTTGTTGACAAACATAAACTTACAAATGCAAGAATCTTTGTGAAACTCAGGTAGAAGGAAAACAGAGAAAATCATACTCAGGCACATCAAATTCAAACTAATGAAAACCAGAAATAATCAGAAAATTAGAAAGCAGCAAAAGAAAATGACATATTACATATGGCATATCTGACATATGACAAATAACAATATGATTAGCATCAGGATAGAAGATATTGGAATGATATATTTAAAACGCTGAAAGAAAAAAGCCTATAATTCAAGATACCTATAGTCAGAGAAATTATTCTAAACTAAAGCTAAAATACTTAGCTAAAGCTAAAATTATTTTTGATTAAAATAATTGTATTAAATAGTGTAGAATTGCACTATGTAAAATGCTATAGAAAGTTCTTCCAACTAAGGAAAACTGCATCATATGGTAATTCAGACATACAGGAAATAAGAACAACAGAAAGGATATGTGTGATATATGAGTTATTTTACATGTACAGACACATACTTTTTTTATTGACTTCTTACAAAATATATGCATATTTAAAGTGAAATTTATACTACTATACTCTTGGGATTATATTGTATATAGATGAAAACATTCCAAAGAAAGGAGGGAGAAACAGAACTAGACTGCTGAAAATTTTCCATATTGAACTGGAAGCAGTTAAATAGTAATTATGTAGATTTTGGTAAGTTAAAGTTGCATGTTTAATACCCAGAGCAACCACTAGTGAAACAAAAAGACATGTTAGAATGTCAATACAAGATTTGTAATGGTATAATGCAGAATATTTGGTTAGCACAAAAGAAAGCACGAAAGAAAGGGAAGAAGAACAAAACAGAAATGAAACAAATTTAAAAACACAGCAAAATGACAGACTTGAAACCCACACTATAAATAATTTTATTAAATGTGAATTGACTAAACACACAAAATAAAAGTCAAAAAAATGCCAAACTGGATTTAAAAGCAGAACTCTACTGCTGTCTAAAAGAGACACAAATGAAATACAGAAACACTAGCAAGTTGAAAGAAAAAGGATAGAAAACAGTGTAAATTTAGAAGTAAGCGTAAGAAAGCTAGAGTTGTTATGTTAACATATGACCGAATTTTTAGCAAAGGAATATTTCTCTTTTTTTATTATACTTTAAGTTCTAGGGTACATGTGCACAATGTGCAGGTTTGTTACATAGGTATACATGTGCCATGTTGGTTTGCTGCGCCCATCAACTTGTCATTTACATTAGGTATTTCTCCTAATGCTATCCCTCCCCCAACCCCTCACCCCCGACAGGCCCTGGTGTGTGATGTTCCCTGACCTGTGTCCATGTGTTCTCATTGTTCAACTCCCACCTATAAGTGAGGACAAGTGGTGTTTGGTTTTCTGACCTTGTGACAGTTTGCTTAGAATGATGGTTTCCAGTTTCATCCATGTCCCTGCAAAGGACATAAACACATCAACTCACCCTTTTTTATGGCTACATAGTATTCCATGGTGTATATGTGCCATATTTTCTTAATCCAGTCTATCATTGATGGACATTTGGGTTAGTTCCAAGTCTTTGCTATTGTGAATAGTGCCACAATAAACATACGTGTGCATGTGTCTTTATAGTAGCATGATTTCTAATCCTTTGGGTATATTCCAGTAATGAGATTGCTGGATCAAATGGTATTTCTAGTTCTAGATCCTTGAGAAATCGCCACATTGTCTTCCACAATGGTTGAACTAATTTACACACCCACCAACATCGTAAAAGCATTCCTATTTCTCCACATCCTCGCCAGCCATCTGTTGTTTCCTGACTTTTTAATGATTGCCATTCTAACTGGCATGAAATGCTATCTCATTGTGGTTTTGACTTGCATTTCTCTGATGACGAGTGATGATGAGCATTCTTTCATATGACTGTTGGCTGCATAAATGTCTTCTCTTGAGAAGTGTCTGTTCATATCTTTTGCCCACTTGTTGATGGAATTGTTAGTTTTTTACTTGTAAATTTAAGTTCTTTGTAGATTCTGGATATTAGCCCTTTGTCAGATGGGTAGATTACAAAGATTTTCTCCCATTCTGTAGGTTGCCTGTTCACTCTGATGGTGGTTTCTTTGGCTGTGCAGAAGCTCTTTAGTTAAGTTAGATCCCATTTGTGTATTTGGGTTTTTGTTGCCATTGCTTTTGGTGTTTTAGTCATGAAGTCTTTGCCAATGCCTGTGTCCTGAATGGTATTGCCTAGGTTTTCTTCTAGGATTTTTATGGTGTTAGGTCTTACATTTAAGTCTTTAATCCATTTTGAGTTAATTTTTGTATATGGTGTAAGGAAGGGATCCAGTTTCAGCTTTCTCCATATAGCTAGCCAGTTTTCCCAGCACCATTTATTAAATAGGGAATCCTTTCCCCATTGCTTGTTTTTGTCAGGATGGTCAAAGATCAGATGGTTGTAGATGTGTGGTGTTATTTCTGATGCCAATATTCTGTTCCATTGGTGTATATATCTGTTTTGGTATCAGTACCATGCAGTTTTGGTTACTGTAGACTTGTAGTATAGTTTGAAGTCAGGTAGCATGATGCCTCCAGCTTTGTTCTTTTTGCTTAGAATTGTCTTGGTTATGCACGCTCTTTTTTGGTTCCATATGAACTTTAAAGTTTTTTCCAATTCTGTGAAGAAAGTCCATGGTAGCTTGATGGGGAGGCCTTGAATGTATAAGTTACCTTGGGCACTGTGGCCATTTTCATGATATTGATTCTTCCTATCCATGAGCATAGAATGTCCTTCCATTTGTTTGTGTCCTCTTTTATTTTGTTGAGCAGTGGTTTGTAGTTCTCCTCGAAGAGGTCCTTCACATCCCTTGTAAGTTGGATTCCTAGGTGTTTTATTCTCTTTGTAGTAATTGTGAATGGGAGTTCACTCATGATTTGACTCTCTATTATTGGTGTATAGGAATGCTTCTGATTTTTGCACATTGATTTTGTATCCTGAGACTTTTCTGAAATTGCTTATCAGCTTAAGGAGATTTTGGGCTGAGACGATGGGGTTTTCTAAATATACAATCATCATCTGCAAACAGAGACAATTTGATTCCTCTTTTCCTAATTGAATACCCTTTATTTCTTTCTCTTTCCTGATTGCACTAGCCAGAACTTACAACACTATGTTGAATAGGAGTGGTGAGAGAGGGCATCCAGCAAAGGAATATTTCTACAGGAGACATCAAACATATCATAAAATTAAAAGGGTCAATACAACAAGAAGATACAGCAGTTGTAAATGTATATGCACCTAATAGAAAACCTCCCAAAACTGACAAAACTGAAAGGAGAAATAATTCTGACATTGTAGAAATGGTTAGATGTTTAAAATATTTGTGTGTAGAATAGAAAACTGAAAGTAAGGTATTTTCAGTGAAAATGAATGTTTTTAACATTACCAAAGTAGAATTGAGGGTATTTGGATTCTGGGGATAAAGGAGGCTATTAAGTGGTTCTGGGGTTTGTATCTGAATGAACAGAAGGATAATAATCCAAAATGAGATTGGGAACAAAGTGTAGGCATTCTTTTCTAGAAGAGGATCAGTAAGGCATTTATGATACTAAAGTGTAGTGACCGAACTCTTCCTTTCTTGATATAGTATTCTCAGCACCCACTGAGACTTTCTGTTCTTTTGTTGTTGTTGTTGTTGTTGTTGTTTTGTTTTTGAGACTGAGTCTTACTGTCACCCAAGCTGAAGTGCAGGGCATGATCTTGGCTCACGGCAACCTCCGCCTTCTGGGTTCAAGAGATTCTCCTGCCTCAGCCTCCTGAGTAGCTGGGATTACAGGTGCCCACCACCACACCTGGCTAATTTTTTGTATTTTTAGTAGAGACGAGGTTTCACTATGTTGGCCAGACTGGTCTTGAACGCCTGACCTCGTGATCCACCCACCTTGGCCTCCCACAGGGGACTTTCTGTTCTTTAGGGAAATCATTTAACTTCTATTAGCTTTAGATGACATTTATATTTGAGAAAGAAAAAGAGTGTGTGTGTGTGTGTGTGTGTGTGTGTGTGTGTGTGTGTGTGAAATTAACCAAAAGCCTGACATCATAACATTATCACAATGTTGCTATATTGCAGTAAGGATAAAGACCTCACCTATGCAAATATAAATAGCTCTGTTATTATTCAAATAACACATACTCTATCCACATAGAATATTTGCTTAAGCTATACTGCTATCTTTTTTTAGAGCATGTTTTTCCTGTAACCAAAGGCAGGCTCTGTGTGTCTAAAGGTGCTCTGAGGTCATAGTTCAGGAGAGCATCATTTGTCCCAGGAAGGAAGTCAGTCCTAGTCAGTCCTTGTTTTCCTCTCTCACCTTTCACTCCAGATTTAGCTGCCGTATAAAATAACTTGCTTCAGGTTTAGGCAAACCAGCTTAAGAGTAAGTAGGGGAAAAAAATTAGAGAAGTTTATAAAATATATTTTTACACAAAACAGGAGATTAAGCATTTGTAAAAACTACCACAATGCAAGGTAGTATGTGGGGATATCCTGATATTAGTGCTGAATCCTACCACGGTTAATAGGAACGAGGAAACATTCTTGCTTTCTACTGGAGCACACAGGGAAGACTTTAGGGTGAAAGTGACATTAAGTTGGCTCTTAAACATGTGACCCTTCATGCTTAACCTCCCTTGAAAGTCCCCTCCTTTTTTTCTCTCCTTTCGTTTACGGCATCTCATGGGCTTTCTGTTCCCTCAGGTACAGGCTCCCTTATGGGCTTTCTGTTCTCTCTCTAACCCTCATCAAAATGGGCTGCCAACTAAAAAGTTGAGAAAGTTGTAAATAAACATTAGAACTAGAGCTATTATGGTTACCTTCTTTCCTGGATATTTGTAGTTTAACATGTAGGGAACACATTAATACATACCCAGGGGTGGAATTTTAGAAATTTACAATAGTAGTAAAGGTAATTTTCAGGATAAGGCCCGTGTCAGCAGCTGGGAAATCAGCCCTGCCTATCGATTTTAAATGACCCATAATCTATAACTACATTCCAAAAGTATGAATCAGAAAAGTAACAGAATGGCAACTGAAACATGACCCCTTTTTTGTTCATCTTTAAAAAGAGCAGAAGAGAGTAGCACTTTATTATTGTGCAACATGCCAATGTCAGGACAGAATCCAAAGAATTTTTAAGAGGATGTGAAAAAAATGACTAGAAAGAGCTTTCCTTATTGTGTCTTGAGTGAATGCTGGTCAAAGAAAAATATCACTTACATACCTTAGAGGTATATAGAAATGTGAGTCAGGAATACTTGATATTTGGACTGTTGAGAAACCTGAATATTAAATTGGAAGCCCTGCAGTACACATGCCATTGCCAAATCATTACTCAATTTTTCCTTGAAATGCCCTCTTGCTTTAGTGAGGGGAATATTTTGATAAGTGCCCAGAATTTCTCTAGAAATGTTTGTACTGTTTCTCTGCCTGAGGCTGAAAAGATATGCCCTCTGGAATCTCCCTGAATAGGGTTTCTCTTGGAATAGCATTTTGTTTCACTTCGTTTTGTTTACAGGAAACTTTATTCTTTGAGCACTTGGACTTCATTGCAGCCCTTGTTTCTCTGCATGCATGTAAATGCCTATGCCTAATGGTCAATTAATAAATCAAAAAGAATACCTAATTTCCTTCTGTTGAGGTAGGAGTTTCTACCAGAAATATTGGCTGAAATATGTGGTTTTAAATATTATTATGCATGAAAAACAAGGAACTCTTGGGTGGACAGTACAATGTAGTAGTCACAATGGAAACCAGAACAACTTGAAAAGATCCTTGTGGAAAACACTTTGTGTATGTGTAGAGGAAAAAATATGTAAAGACTCCTTTGGGGCAGTGAGCTTCTATGTCGAAAATAAGTAAACTTAAGGTAGGCTCAGAACAAGTTTTTAGTGCTTTGGCTTGAAATGTAAGCAACAGCAACAAAAATTGGTAGAAGAAAGCATAAATTGTCATTGAGCTAAATTTGTAAATCAGGAGAGGAAGTAGAATAATGTACTTGTTTTTAAAAACAAGAATGATGACGTGGGTAAAGATAATCATCCAAGCATAATTCTACCCAAATACAAAGACATGAAATCCACAGCCCCCTGTTGACGTGGTTGTTTCCCTGGGATTGTGTCTCTTGTGTTCACTGCTGAGTTAAAGAAATCTCAGCTCTGATTCCCCTTACCTCTGAAGTTCCTGAGAGAAATCAAAGTTGTGAATTACTCCAGAGCTACTGAAGATACAACCTCTGATACGGTTTGGCTGGATCCCCACCCACATGTCATCTTGAATTGTAGCTCCCATAATTCCCACGTGTCGTGGGAGAGACCGCATGGCAGGTAGTTGAATCATGGTGGGTGGGGGGTCCCATTCTGTTCTCTTGATAGTGAATAAGTCTCATCAGATCTGATGGTTCTATAAAGGGGAGTTTCTCTGCATGTGCTGTCTTGCCTGCCACCATGTGAGATATCCCTTTACCCTTCCTTCATCTTCTGCCATGATTCTGAGGCCTCCCCAGTCATGTGGAACTGTGAGTGAATCCATTAAACCTCTTGCCTTTATAAATTACCAGTCTCAGGTATGTCTTCATTAACAGCATGAGAACAGACTAACACAGCCTTTCATCAGAGCTGTTGATAGCATATTGGTAAGTTACACGACTAGCTCAGGGAGGTCCCCAGGTTTCTGAAGCAGGACATAAATTATAAGTAATGACCATCTCCATGGTCACTCTCATCTCTGTTCCATGAACACTCTGGCTAAAACAGTTGGAGACAAATTCAAGCTTGATTTGCTTTCCCAAAAAAAAGGCTCAGAACAATATTGAATTTTCAGACTCCTTAAGCATAGTTCTTTCTCAATTTCTTTCTTTCTTTCTGTGAAATGTAACTGCTAGTTACTAAAGTTCCACCAATGTACTTAGCACAGGCCACGTTCTGTAGAAGGCTAGAAAGAGATGAATGATGTGATTCTCGTGTGCTTTCTTCCTTCTGACTGGAAAGTCCTTCCTGCTACCTGGTCCTTACTTAGCCTTCACCATTATTTCTTGATGAGGAAAATAATTCTTAAATCCTAATTTCTCCACTGGATGAATGAATGTTTGTGTCCTGTCCCCAAATTCATAAGTTGAAATCTTAACCCTCAATGTGATGGTATTATGAGGTTGGGCCTTTGGGAGCTAATTAGTTCATAAGCGTGCAGAGCTGGTGAATGAGATTAGTGCCCTTATAAAACAGACCCCAGAGAGCTCTGTCACCCTCTTTCTGCCATGTGAGGATACAACCAGAAGACAGCCATCTGCAGCTTGGAAGAGGATCCTCACCAGAACCCAACCGTGCAGGCACCCTCATTTTGGATTCCAGTCTCCAGAACTCTGAGAAACGAATTCTGTTTTTTATAGGCCACCGTCTATTGCACTTTGTCAGAGCAACCCAAACTGATTCAGACATTCAAAAGCCTTCTCTTCTTTCTACAGTGCTCATCTTCATTTTCCTACCTGACTACAAATTTCTTGAGGTCTGGACCCATGTTACTCATCCTTGAAATCTCTGAAGGATCTGGCACTGGGCCGGGCACATGTTAGGTACCAAATATTGGTTGAATTTTACAGCCAAGTACCAGATGCATAAAGCAACAAGTAACAATAACATTTCAAAATAATGGATAAGTAGGTGACAAAATGAGTGACCTGTGCAAAGATAATGCAGGAATTCTGAGAAAAGAGAAACCCTTATTTAGGGCTGAGAAAAGCATCATGGAGAAGAAGGGGAATGAGATGGGCATTAATTGAAGACAGAAATTGAATACATATAAAAAAGGGGGAAGGAAATATAAATTTACAGGCAAAGGTACTATCATTATGAAAGTGTTATTTTTAGCAGAAATAATTAGGAATCATGAGACAATTTCGTGGCTCAAGTGGCAAAATCAACCTAAGAAGAATAGGAAATAATGATAATACCTGATTTTTATGGAGCATTTTAAAACAGGTAAGTTATTCATCTGGTCTCAGAAGTCTTTTTGAGTCCCTTAGAAAGTAAAACATTCTGTTTTACAGATGTCCTGTGACCCGCATAGCATATCTATTCAATCACAGCAACACCACAATTAACATTCTCTGTGTTCCAGGCACTGTTCTAAGTTGTTTTCCACTCACTGTGCACTCGTCACAGATTATTTCCACTTTATGGTTTAGGAATTTGAGATACTGAGAAGTCAAAGGGTTTGTCTAAAATTGTGCATATAGTACATAATGAAGATACAAATCTGGTCTCCCTGACACTATCAACAGCTCTTTCCAACTTTGCCTTCCTCTAGACAGCTATAATTGTTTCCTGGAGTTTCAAAGGATGTGTCAGAGGTTACTTATAGCCAAAGAATAAACATGCTATATATTCCTGGAACATCTATTTTATCCCCCAAAATAATCTTTTAAAAATCACAGATATATTTTTACAATATTAATTTTAAAAATAAATTAGAAATTAACCCAAACCCAGCCTTTAAGAAGATTTCAATGATAATTAATTGCTCTTTAAGAGAAATTCAGGCTTTTTGACAATAGCTAGCTATAATGGGTGTTTTTAGTGTTGACTATTCAGCATCCATGCTGTCTTTCCTTTTGAGCATCTAATTTACATCTCCCAGTTTCCTACTGCCTCCCGTCGTGTGCAGTCTTAGAGGGAATCTTCCCTCAACTGGTTTAAAGGTAAGCATAAAGCCAAAGCTAAGCGAATCAGATATTTTCTCTCCCAGAATTTTGAATCTTGAGCCTAAAGTTAGAAAAGATGGTTGGAATGAATGTCTTCTACTTCTGATGGCTCACTGACTGATAAAAGCAACAGAGTTCTGTTGCCACTGAAACCCTTGGAGCTAGCTGCTTCCTGAACTTTCTTATGCTGGTTCTAGTGCTTTCCCTTCACTCTGTGATCTCACTCAGCAACTCGCAGCAAACTCCCTTTTCACTTACATTATCTAGAGTCTGTTTACATTGCTTGAAACTGAAGAACCTTGATGAATGCATTAGTTCTCCTAGTGCATCTAGAATGTAAATTAATGTAACAAACTAAGCGCATTACACACAACACAATGTGTGTGTATGTGAGATACCTATATACAGATTAAAATAATAACAAATAGGGGTTCAGATCAGGGAGAAGAAGTTGTCAGTCTGGTCTGGCAGGTCTTTTGCCTTTTTTCCAGTGCCTTAGAGAGTAAAATTAATAAATATACCCAGGCACGTTTATCTTACCTTTCTTGGACCTGTTTGAGCATTAACTCATTTGTTGCATAGTCACATATCCATGCTGGATGCATATCTAGTTTCCTCCATAGAAAATAATCCCTTGTCCTTAGGATCCATGACTCACTCCTCATTCACTCCTCCACACCAGCGGACATAGTGCAGAGCACTTAGTGGTTCCTGAAGACAGTTTTGTTGCCTTGATTCTTATAACCTCCACTTAAAATTGTAGAAACATATTTCTGAAAGAGACTTAAAGGTGATTTAATCTAGGCTTTATCAACAAAGAAATTAAAAGTTAGATTTAATAGTGATTGGATATAAGACCTACAAAATTAGAGACAAACTGGCACTAAAAGTCCAGGTAACTGACTTCAAATCCATATGAGAATTTCCCATTCATTTCTCATGGCCACACTTCATCATCCAAGAGTCTAAATGCATTTGACTTTATAGTAAGTGCTACCAACTTTTTGTTCTTGAGGGATAATTCTTACAAGCTCAGCATAAGGATAGGTCATTCTAATTCAATTCAACGGGAGTATAAATTCCAAAGGCAGAGTTTATGCCTTTCAGTTATCTTTCTTCCTCGCCTCTGGCTCACCCAGCAGCCTACCAGGAACACGTGGGACACAAATAAAACATCTGTTCAGCATACACATTATGGACTTAGATCTGCCACTTACAGGGGGGAGGAAGGACATGCTCTTTAGAATATAACATACAAGTCTCAGAAGCTTCTTAAATGAGATGTCCCGGCTCTTTAGAGCAAAAGAATTGCAGGCAGCCTTTTGACCTATTTGCCTCCCACATCATCTGAACATCAGCAGCCACCTTCTCCCTTCCCCAGATCTCCACGTATCACTGGGAATAATGATGTCTGGGTATCAGTTCCCCCACAAGGCATTTTTGGGGCTGAACTTTGAAATTTCTAATTGAAAATCTCTGGATTAGGTGAAATTACATACAAATCCATTCAAGATTACCAAATTATTTAGAAAAGAAGAATTTGGCCAATTAAAGGTATCACCCAAAGCATGTTCCTAATTTAAAAATTGAGTTCTTTCCATGCCTTGCTTTCAGGATGGAGCCATGTTTTTTAGAGAAATAGACATTTTAAAGATGTCTGACACATATTTGATTAACACCTATAGCTAACAGCCTTTATGTTTTTGGTGGTCTGGCTGAAGAAAAGGGTTGTACGATTTCACCATGGAAAATTAAGATGGAGAGTTATCATCACTGTCTATAAATATGCCCTTTCCCTATAGCTAAAATTAGAAAGACACCAAGTTCTTGCAGGACTATTATTCATGAGGAAATTATCTTTTCCAGAAGAGAAAGAGTCATCCAAGGGAAATTATGACATTATAAACAGAGAGAGGAGCAAAAAAGAGCTTTTTTAAAATAAGTCAGAATGAGTGCTGTTGGCAGTGAAAGTTAAATGCTGTTATATGCTGTTCCAAGTAGACTCATTCAGCTATCGTGCTTACTACATAACACACTGAGCCATGTTTTTAGGGACATTATTTAATCCTCAGAGTTACTCCACGAGTAGATATTGCTCTTATCCCCATTGTACAGATGAGTAGGCTAAAATCATGCTAATGGAAAGTGATGAAACTAGCTTTTAAACCTAAATCTTGTCTGACTCATAAGGGAGCATTTGAATCCATATGCCTTGCTACCACACCCAACAGAAATAACAGCAGGCTCTAGAAATGATATACAGTGCAAAATATATAGTCTGACATTAGATAGATTTAGATCTGGATTCTGTTTTTACTACTTGTTAGCAAATGTGATATGGTACAATCTACTTAACTTTCCCAAGCCTCTGTTTGCACATCTGTAAACTAATGATAATTTAAAAATAACGAGCTGGGCACAGTGGCTCATGCCTATAATCCCAGCACTTTGGGAGGCCTAGGGGGCAGATTGCCAGAGTCCTGGAGTTTGAGAACAGCCTGGGTAATATGGCGAAACCCTGTCTCTACTAAAAATACAAAAAGTTACCCAGGAGTGGTGGCTCGTGCCTATAGTCCCAGCTACTTGGGAGGCTGACGTGGGAGGCTTGCCTGAGCCTGGGAGGCAGAGATTGCAGTGGGCCGTGATTGCTGCAGTCTAGGAGACCGAGAGAGACCCTGTCTCAATAATAACAACAACAACATGCAGTTTTGTGGGTAGGATTAAATGAGAGTAGTAAAACTTCTGGATATAGCACTTACTCAGTGGTTTTGTTCACTGCCCTTGAGTAGTTCTTATTTTAAAACAGACAGCAGCTTACAGTTTTATTCTAATCGGAAAGTGGGAAGCCGAGGGACCTGCTGGGAATCCATGGAGAAAGAAAAAGACCAGGATATGGTCCTTGGACAGGCACAGGTTTGCTGCCTCCTGCTTGCCATGAGTATGGGAAAGTGGACTTGCATACGATATCCATGCTGGCCCCACTGTGATTTTATAATGAAACATGAAATCAGTAGCTCTCAATCCTAATGGCAGGCATTAATAGCATTGGAGGTGTGTGAAAGACAGGCATGTTTATAGTCTGTCACCATATCGACAACAACAGCAGCAGCAATAATAGTAATAATAATAGTTAATAATAAATCTTGTGAAGCCCCTCACGCATGTGCTTAATGGCTTCCAGGACAGGAAAGAAATCTTATTTTTGTAGTTTAGAGCATGGGGCAAATCAGTACATTTGTGTAGACATCACAGTGTCCTCCTCATCTTTTTCTGACTCCACTCCCTTTTCTTTTCTTTTCTTTTCTTTTTTTTTTTTTTAATTTAAGATGGAGTCTCGCTCTGTTGCCAGGCTGGAGTGCAGTGGTGCAATCTTGACTCACTGCAACCTTCGCCTCCTGGGTTCAAGCAATTATTGTGCCTAAGCCTCCTGAGTAGTTGGGACTACAGGCACGTGCCACCATACCCAGCTAAGTTTTGTATTTTTAGTAGAGACAGGATTTCACCATGTTCGCCAGGATGGTCTTGATCTCCCAGCCTCGTGATCCACCTGCCTCGGCCTTCCAAAGTGTTGGGATTATAGGCATGAACCACCGTACCCGGCCCTACTCCCTTTTCTTTCTGCTTCCCAGTGGTGTGCTGCTTCTTCTAGGTTTTAGCTAACAATTGAATTGTTCCATGTGGTTTTTCTTTTGATGATGAAGTGGATGGTCACAGATGCTTCAGGTCCTATGTGTATCCAGTAGTGGCAGAAACCGGTTCTTCCTGGAATCTTCTGCATTAAACAGCTTCAAGACACAGTTTGCCCATCATAACATCCCTGATACTTCATTATGTCAACAAGACCCCCAGGTCTATTATGCCACTTATTAAAGAGTGACAAGATGGTCATCTTTGTTTGACCTGGCTTGATGTGGGTCAGGGCCTCAGGAAGAGGGTAGAGAAACTCTCTGAAATATGAGGAATAGAAAATACAATTTGTCACCACTCATTTGTGTATAATTTTATAGTCTATGAAGGAATTTTACAATCTGAAAATGAATTCCCTGAAAACACAGACCTCACACAATTCCTATTGAAAATAGAGAAATGGAAATAGATAGTGGTAATAAAATGTACAGCTTTGTTTTTATAACTTTTCCTTAAACCACTTGTGCTGTTTTATGCATTTTAAAAAAATCATTATATATCATGAAATTAAGACAGTTGTATACTACTTGGTTATCTGCTACATTTCTCAAAATTGAAAATAAAAATTGTATATATCTTTGACTAATCATCAGATAAATGCAAGTTAAAACCACAGTGAGTATTGCCACACACCAGTTTGAATGACTGTTGTTAAAAACAAAGATAAATGTTGGTGAGGATGTGGAGTGAAGGGAACCCTAGTACATTGTTGGTGGGAATGTAAATTAGTACAGCCATTATGGAAAACAGTATGGAAGTTCCTCAGAAAACTAAAAATAGAACTGCCATATAATCCAGCAGTCCTACTCCTGGATATATATCCAACGGAATTAAAATCAGTATGTTGAAGAGGTATCAGCACTCCCATGTTTATTGAAGTGTTTTTCACAGTAGCTGAGGTATGGAATCAGTGTAGATGTCCATCAATGGATAAATGTGTTATATGTGCACAATGTAACACTATTCAGCCTTAAAAAGGAAATTCTGTCATTTCCAACAACAGGAATAAACCTGGCTGACATTATGCTAAGTGAAATAAGCCAGATACGGAAAGACAAATACTACATTATCTTATTTATATATAGAATCTAGAAATGTTCAGCTCAGAGAAGTGGAGTAGAATGGCAGAGACTGAAGTGATGTGGTGCTGGAGGGGGGAAGGGGAAGATGTTGGTCACAGGGGACGGCTGCAGTTAGATAAAAGGAATACGTTTTCGAGGCCTATTGCACAGCATAATGGATATAGTTAATAATAATGTATTATATTGAAAATTGCTAAGAGAGTAGATTTTAAATGTTTGCATCTCAAAAAATGATAAAGTATGTGAGGTAACGCATTTGTTAATTAGCTAGATGTTATTATCTACAATATACACCTATATCAAAATATTACATTGTACTCCACAAATATATGCAATTATGATCTGTCAATTGAAAATAAGATTTTAAAAAGACAAAAAAAAAGATTGAATGTTCCTTTTCAAACCCTCAACATGTACTATCTATGAATAGAGATGTTTACTGAATGTATTTTAAGAAAGTTATTTACTAAGTCTTGGCAGCTGCACAGAATCAGCTAGAATGTAAACTATGAATGGTAGGAGTATTATCTGGTTTTGTCCACTGTTGTATCCCAGGTCCTGATACAGTAGGCATTTAAATTTTCGTGGAATTAAGTAGGTAATAATTTATAACTTGGGTGCTTCTGTGCTATAACAATCTCTATCTTTAACCACCTATCTCTATTTATTCCTCTATCCTGGTCATCCAATCCTTTCCCTCTCCGTGCTTCTTCCCTGTCTTAATTTTTCTCTCTTCCCATCATTCCCTCATGTTATTGGACTCCTCATCACACACACACACACACACACACACACACACACACATTGAGAGAGAGAGAGAGATCTTGACAATATTCTTTACATCTGCTGAACACATAAGAAATGTAAGTCATGCTGTCCTTAACCACAGAATTTGGATGTCTATAGGCCAGTTGATTTAGAATATCTTCTTCAAAGAGTATAACATTATGGGCAAACATATCTATTATAAGCCAGAGAAAGTCAAGTTTGGTAAGATGATTATATTAGTTCATTTTCATGCTGCCGATAAAGACATGCCTGAGACTGGGTAATTTATAAAGAAAAAAAGTTTAGTGGACTCACAGTTCCCCATGGCTGGGGAGGTCTCACAATCATGGTGGAAGGCGAAAGACAAGTCTTGCATGGCAGCAGACAAGAGAGAATGAGAGCCAAGCAAAAACTTTATAAAACCATCAGATCTTGTGAGTCTTATTCACTACCATGAGAACAGTATGGGGGAAACCACCCCCATGATTCATTTATCTCCCACCGGGTCCCTCCCACAACACATGGGAATTATGGAGCTAGAATTCAAGATGAGATTTAGGTGAGGACACAGCCAACCCATATCAATGATGTTTCTTGTTCTTCCTCTAACTTGTACACTTGTCTAAGTGAATTGAATGTTAGGCAAAGTCATGGTGAGTTTTGGAATCTGAGGGTGCCTTGGGATAGCCTGTCACTTAAGTACAGTTTTCTGACAATGTGAGAAGTAAGCCAGGAAACACAGTTCTTACACATATATAATTTTTTTCTACCTAAAACTCTCATTTCCACACAAATGAGTAAGATAAAATCTTCAGCAGAGTCGCTTCTCAATTTGTTTTTAATTTAGCAAACATTCCATTTAAAAACAACCCTTTGAAACTTTTATTTCCCTTATATCACCCACTAAGGAGTGGTAAGGAAAGAATTTAGAAATGGTTATTTCTAACCAATGCATTTTATTCATACTGCATGGTAGCAGCTCTTCTCAATTTGTGTGGGTCACCTGTGTGCCAGGAGATACTGACCCTTCAGTTGTCAGGTAGATGGAGCCCTAGGAATGGCCATTTCTTACCAAAGAAGGCATGTTTGGAGCTCCTCGGTAGTAACTGGTGGCACAAGGTCTAATGGTGTGTCTTGCTACCGCTGCAGGTGACAAGCATGGTGAGCCGCATCTAACACCACCTCTCCTCAGTGAAACGACTGGGGAAGCCAAATTGATGATCCACCAACTGGACAATTTCTTGAGCAACTCGTCTCAGAGAATGCCACTTTACCCATCATGTTTCTACACTAGGGGAGCCACGGGAAGAGTTCGTGGCCGAGGAAAAGGCCCATAGACCAAGGTGAGCTGGTCTAAGGAAGCTTGGCCAGGTGTACTGGCAGTAGCAGCACCAGGGGGTAGCTCCAAACGTAAGTTTTCACAGATCTTAGGAAATTTTCATATGACATTTACTATTGAAAGAAGAGTGAGAAGCATTCGTTTTATGAATAAAATTTCAAAAGTTATAAATTTGGGAATGATTAAAACATGAGATTGCAATATTTTCGTCACTTCATTTTGTTAACAAAGTATCTCTTCGTGGAAAATTAAGAATTTCATGTCGCTATTTCAGACTAACTTTAAAAAGATGTATTCACAAAATCAAGCTTAAGTTTCTCATTAACCAATTCAAAAAATGTAATTTTGAGGTTATATACAAATTCAACTTTTAATATCATCTGTAATAATTTGGGTTTTTATGATAGTTAAGTAATGTAAAGATAATTTCAATAAGTCTCATATAAACATCCCCAAACTACTAGTAGCTTATCTTGGTGTACTATGTAAACACTATTAATTGTCTATTTTGCCATTATTTGAAAAAGGATGGGAAGTAATTCCTTATAGAGTACTACTTTTAGCCAGCAGATAATAAGAGGAATATGTGTAAGAACAAAATCTTAGGTACTCTGTATCTTAGATCACTTAAGTGAAGCATTGGAGGCCTCACTAGGTCTCAGAGAATTACCCATGCTAACAATTCAGTGTTTTTGTGGTTGTTGAAAGTTTGAATTGTGGTCTAATAGATGTCTACAGCCACAGTAAGAAAGATGTTCTGGGATTCATTCATCATCAGCAGCCAAATTACAATTTATTTTTTATTTCTCCATATCTCTCAATCCCTTTCCTGCTTCATTTATGCAACCGAGAAGACTGATACTGTAGGAAAATAGGCTAGCAAAATGAACAGCTCACACAAAAAGAAAGGGATATGGTTCTTACTTATATAAAAAAGACACACGAACTCTCTCACAAGAGACATGCACATTAAAACTCTACTGAATACAATTTCTCACCTATTACCCTGGGAAAAATTATACAGGTATAACAATCTAGATGGTTGGGCCATTGTTACAGCAAAAGACTGAAAACACCTCAAATTGTCATCAAGAGACTGGTTGAATAAAATATAAACCACAATAGAATATTATGGAGATGTAAAAAAGGAATGGGGAATATCTATATATACTACTATGGGATGGTCTCCAAGATTTAAGTCCAAAAAGCAAGATAAAATGTGTTTAGAATGCTATTATTTATCAAAAAGAAAATGCATGTAAACCAAGTAAGGTTTATCCTTCCTTTGTTCTTTTGGTAATATAAAATATGTATATTTTGTAATATAATATCTTATTATATTTTGTAATATATTATATTACTAAAAGAACAAAGGAAGGATAAATCTTACTTATTTTAGTTAGCAATACGTGAAGAGGGGAACTCAGGTAGAAGGGACAGGGACGGGAGCTACAGTTCTTTGAGTATATCTTCTACTTGTAGATTTGTTTTTTGAAACATACATGTTATTTAACATAATTATTTAAAAAGTTTAAAATTTTAAAAATTTCTAAATATTAAAAATAAATTTTTTAATGAACCAATTTTGTACCAATTGGTGGCACAACCACACTAAGTAGAATTATTTCCTATGATTTTAAAACACAGAAATTTGTATAGTTTCAGTGGGGTATACAGAGAACAAAAGAGCTACTAAATATTTAGTTATTTCAGCAATTATGTTATTAGTGGTACTAATGTTATTCTAGAGTGTTCTGTGACTCAAGTGTACTAAATCAAATGAACAGTTATGTAATACTCAAATTTTAGTGTCACCATTGTCTTTGAAAACCAGGACACTTGGCATTGGATAAAAGAAAAAATTCTGTAATCGTAAGACAGTTTAGGGTAAGCAGAAACAATACAGTTCTGAATTTGCATTGAATGTATCAAAATTAATGTATATTTTATAGCTCTGTCCACGGAAAAGGCCTAGGAATGATCAGGAATAACCACAATATCCTTAAGGAATGGATTCCAGTTCCTAAATCATATTTCCCACTAAAAGAAACATAGCTTAGATATGTATAATTCTGAGGTCTGGAGTAGGAATTGTATGAAATGAGTTTGGAATCTGTTATGATATCAGATGGCAATGAATTTATCAAAGACTATAATTGCATCAGAATGAATCAGGATCCAATCTAACATGGTCCTACCAACCAAAGATGCGACATCTATAAAAAAATACAATAGATGAAAGCATATCATTTATGCTCATATTCATGAGTTCTAGTAATTTTGAAAATAACAACCACCACCTAATACTTGTCATGAGAGGATGTCTTCTTAGAGCTGTGCTGCTGACTGCACGTCTTCCTACCCAGTCCTTTTCCTCCACAGGCATCAGAACTGCGCTGCAGACCCAACTCCCCTCCTCTTCTATTCTCTTCCCTTAACCCTTCATAAGCATTTCCCCCAATATCTCTCTTGCACTTCTAATCCTGTTTTGGCATCTGTTTCTCTGAGGTCTAAAACTGACACACCCCCATCAACACATTAGTAAGAATCAGAATATCAGATATAGTAACAGTTTTCTTAGGCGATAGAAAAAGTCTGACTTTGAGAGATAGGATAAGAAAACAAATTGCTGGAGAAGCTAAAGGAAGTCGTCTTTTAATGGGTTCAGGAAAGAGATCTTCAACTATGAGTAAGAACAGAGTTTCAGGAGATGTCCAGCCCTGAAGGAGTGAGTTTGAAAACAAAGAGTTAGACTTATGAGTTCCAAAGAAGAGTGTTCTAGATGAGTTCCTGGTAGGGATTTGAGCCTAAGGTGGGAGGCACTTGAGAGATGTTGCAGAAAAGAAAAAGAAATCAAAGTTGTCTCAGGTAGAGTTTCAGTCTCATTATAGACACTAAAAGTAAACTCGCTACTTCTCAGTCTGGTGTGGAACCAGTTCTGAATATTACTTCTCCTCTGACTACCTGCAATTGAAGAACTTTACTCTCCACTATAGAGACAATAGTTTGTTCTTCCTTCTCATCTTCCACTGTCCTAACCCAGAGCCAACCTTGAACTAAGCCTATCTTATAACACTTTGTTTGCATATCTGCTTTTCCAACCAGACTTTGAACTTCACTACCTCTCCAGCCTTCAACATAGTACAAGGTACACAGCAGAAACTCAATAAAGAAACAAATATATACTAAATTGAAGGCAATACAGGACATTAAAATACATAGCTTTCAGGGGCAGAAGTCCTCAATATTCCTAGAAACATTTATCTAGTAAGAGAATCTGAATAAAATGGGGGAGTCACATAGTCACGTACAGTAAACCCCTCTCTTGAAGGATCATAAATCAGAATAACAAAATAAAGGCTCTGAGAAGTCCTGTATTAAAAAATTTAAATTCACTTAGTCTGAAATTTTGCAAAGTTTACTGTATTCCTATTTACATGGAACTATGAATTTATAAGGAGGTAGTGAGTGGTGGTCTCTTTTTTGATATGGTAATTTTTAGGAATAAAATGGCTTTTATACAGATAATAGCGCTATTAATCTTCAAATTTCTCATAATGATCAGACTCTGACTGCTCTGTCATATTTTATTGATCATAGTTTTTAAAAAATCTTAATTTGTCCCTATTAACTATTCTCACAGATGTGTTTTGTAAAAGAACAGGGTATTATTTGCAAGATTAAATTTGTGTTAGAAGAATACCAAGATGGGGGATGGGTCTTCTCAGTCAATTAAACAGGAGAGTTTACAGCCATCATTTAAAGTCACATGAGAAAGTGTTTTCATCTAGTATGTTATGATAATTCTTTCTAAACACATATTACGTTTTTATTAGTATTCAGGAAGGAAAATTAACTTGAGAACTCGACACACACACAAAATAGCTTCAGCACAATTTTTGATAATACACTGGTGTCTTTGAATATACATACTTGTCATTCCTGTTTAGCAGCACAATATTAGATAGAAGTGAGCCCATCACTATACATTTTTATCAAGACCTTGGGCAAGAACAATCGCTATAAATTGGCCACTGAGAACACAGACAATCAACCACTTTGAGAAACTGCAATGTATCGGTCCAGTGACTTTCTCATTTAATCCTTTGTGTGTTAAAGATAAGGAAATTAAGAGAGTATTACTTAGTGTTTAATAATAAGAAATGGAAACAAGATAAACTGGGATTCAGATATCAAATTTACCATTTCTTAGTTGTTACTTAAGTCCTTTAGTTAATGATGTAAATATTTCATTGACAGAATAAGAACTGCTACCTCGCACTAAGGCTAAAACTATAGGTTTTGTCAAATACATTTAGAGAGGAAAATATAAGTATACATATGAATCATTTTATTAATATATGGCAATAGTTATTTCATTAATTTTTATTCATGTTCCTGTATTTTAAATTATCAAATTTGGAGATTTGTTTATTACAGAAGCTGGCAGCATTGCCTTAGCTAATACAAATCCTTTACCTATTATTCTGTTGAATTATTTTTGTATTAATGTTTAGTAGCTTTTTTTAAAAAAATGTGGATGTATAAAGTTTCAAATACCTTCTCCAAATCTGGAGCACCTTTCTCCCACTGTGAAGCATAGTTTTTAATTAAAACTGCCATTTTAATTAATATTTTCCTTTATGGATTGTGCTTTTTGTCATTGTTTTTTAAAAGCAAATATTTTGCCTAATAGCATAACAATTTTTCCATGTTCATGCAAAAAAACCACACCTTTTATTTTTAAAGTTTTGGTCTTGATTTTTTTTCCAGAATTTTTATGTCTATTTGATGTGCACTATACACCTAGTTTCATTTTTCCACCTCCCACAGTTAATTATTCCAGAACAATTTCTTTTTTTTTTTTTTGAATTCATTTCTTTTAATCAGGAAAATGATAGCTTTTCCAGTAGAGTTCTGTTTACATCCAGTTGACTAGAACAGGTTAATAAGTGACTCCAGCTACAAAAAAGTATGAAGATTAGAATATTTTAAACCTAGTACACTGTTGCCCCAAACAAAACTGAAATTCTGTTAATAAGAGGAGAATAGATATTGGATAAAAGACCAACAGTGCCTGTCATGAACTCAGGTAGCTACTGAATGCTAAAACTCAATAAATAAATGTGCTCATAACCTCTATCCCATAACAAAAATCAGAAATTCTAAACTTACACACAACGGGGACATCATTCAGGCTTCCTTCTTCTTTGCTCCAGCTCCAGGCTTTCAGAAGAAGCAATGTAACAAAAACTATCACTCCAGTGACAAGTTGGTCTCAAACTTTCTCTCTCTCTCTCTATTTCTCTCTCCTCTGTGTGTCTGTGTGTGTAAGTTCAGAACAATTTCTTAAACATTCATCGTTTCTCTATTGATCTATAATGCTTTGCTGTAATGCCCTTCTGATCTGTAATACATCAAGCTGTCACTATACTAGACTCTTGGACTAGAAGCATGAGCTGAGACACTAACCTTTCTTTTTCTCTATATATATAGTATAAATACATGTGCAGAAAGATTTTTTTAAAAACATCATTGTTTTACAAAAATGAGATCATATTGTTATACATATTTTCTGCATCGTTTTTTCTACTCAATAGTAGCTCATGAAAATACTTCCAAGTAAACTAGTATAGCAATAATTTTTAATGGTTGAATAATATTTTATAAACAAGGGTTTACAAAAGTAAGTGTTCTATAATTTCTTCATTCACTTCCCTGTTAGGGGATATTAACATTTTGCTTGTTTTCTTGCCACTAAAACACGGTTGCAATAAATAGTTTTATACATCTGTTCCTACATGTTAGTGCTTATATTTCATTAGGAGAGAGTCCCACAAGAGAGATGGCTAGGTCAAGAATATACTTATTTTTAATTTTAGTGTATCTTGCCAGATTGCTTTCCAAGAAGTTGTAACACATCATATTAACATTGAAAGTATGAAAGTAATCTTTAGATTCATTTTGACAACAATGGGATGTTGTAGCTCATTGTTAAATTTTACTAGCCTGATGGGTACAAATGTTCTTTCTGTTTTTTTGTTTTTTGTTTTTTGTTTTTTTCAAATAAGCATTTCTTTTAAGTGTTTCTTGCCTATTTAGGTTAACCCCTCTGTGGTTTATGATGCACTCCTAGGTTATGCTATTGGATATTCTATTGAGCTGTCATTTTCTTGTCAATTTTAATAGCTCTTTGTATGAGTATACATTAATGCTTTAACATCCACATTACAAACATTCTCCATCATTATAATCACCTCTTGATTTTATTTGTAAAAGTTTTGTTATATAAAAGCTTTTAATTTTTTTTTTTTTTTTTGAGACAGGATCTGGCTATGTCACCCAGGCAAGAGTACAGTGGCATGATCTCGGTTCACTGCAACCTCAACCTCCCAGGTTCAACTGATCCCCCCATCTCAGCCTCCTGAGTAGCTGTGACCACAGGTGTGTGCCACCATGCCCAGCTAATTTTTTGTAAAAACGGGGTTTTGCCATATTGCCCAACCTGGTCTGGAACTTCGGGGCTCAAGTGATCCACCTGCTTTGGTCTCTCAAAGAGTCGCATTACAGGCACTGAGCCACTGTGCCTAGCAGAAGCTTTTAATTTTGAAATTGTTATATAATTCTGAATTTTCAGTGTTGGTTAAAAAAATTTTCTCTGCTCCTAGATTTTCTTACAAAAGTTTTCTCATTAAAATTTTACATCCAAATTTTAATTGTTAATCTGAAAAAGGTACAATAAATACATTACTTTTGTTGTGTTTCTAAACTTTTGAACAGGTCATATTCAAAATTAAAGCCAGCGCTTTTAATCCAGACATGCATCACTTGAAAATGTGTTGGAAGGGTTTTTTTTTTAAGTTAAAAAAAAAAATTACTAATATACTGCTTAAAACAATACAACTAATATACTGCTTAAAAATAAGCTGATTCTGTGTTTCCTAACTCTGCGGACTTCTTGTAAGATGTAACCTGAAATACTCTCTCTAACAGAAGAATTGAATGTGGTCCATTTAATTTTAGTATGATGACAGGTATTCCTGTTTTTTGTTTGTTGGTTTTTTGTTTGTTTGTTTTTGTAATTTCAAACTTTATTTTAGATTCAGGGGATATATATGCCGGTTTGCTACATGGATAGTGTGTGATGCTGAGGTTTGGAGTACAATTGATCTCATCACCCAGGAAGTGACTATAGTACCCAGAAGTTTTTCAACCCTTGTCTGCCTCCTTCTCCCACCTCCAATATTCCCCAGAATCTATTGTTGCCTTCTTTGTCCATGAGTACCCAATGTTTAACACCCACTTGTAAGTAAGAACATATGGTATTTAGTTTTCTGTTCCTGAGTTAAGTTGCTTAGGATGTTGGTCTCCAGCTGCATCAATGTTGTTGCAAAGAATATGATTTTATTCTTTTTTATTGCTGTGTAGTATTCCATGATGTAGATACAGCACATTTTCTTTACCCAGTCCACCTCTGATGGGCATGTAGGTTGATTCCATGTCTTTGCTATTGTGAATAGTGCTGTGATGAAAATGTGAGTGCATGTGTCTTTTTAGTAGAACAATTCCTTTTATTTTGGATATACACTCAGTAATGGGATTGCTGGGTTAAATAGTATAAATTGGTGCAAAAGTAATTGCATGTTTTACCATTGCAAATCATAGCAAAAGCCTCAATTACTTTTGCATCAACCTAATAGTTACAAGTTTTTTGAGAAATCTCTGAACTGCTTTCCTCAGTGGCTGAACTGGTTTGCTTTCCCACCAGCAGTGTATAAATATTACCTTTTCTACACAGCCTTACCAGTATCTATTATTTTTTGACTTTTTAGTAATAGCCATTCTGACCAGTGTGAGATGATATCTCATTGTGGTTTTAATTTGCACTTCTCTGATGATTAGTGATGTTGATTTTATGTTTTTTGTCCACTTGTATGTCTTCTCTTGAGAAATGTCTGTTCATGTGATAAACTCTGATGGAATGCACTATTTATAAATTTCTCTATGTGTTTAATTAAATATTTTGTTTTTTGCATTTGGGGGCTGTGTTTTTAAACACACACAAGTTCAGCTTTGTTATATTTTCCTATGAATTTTTTGTTAGCAGTATATAAGTAATCCTTTTGTTTATAATTACATTTTATACATGACATGCATATTTTATACATGGTTGTGTTAGGCCATTCTAGCACTGCTATAAAAGAATACTCAAGATGGGGTAATTTATAAAGAAAAGAGGTTGAATTGGCTCTCAGGTCTGCAGGCTGTACAAGAAGTGTGGCACCAGCATCTGCTTCTGGTAAGGGCCTCAGGGAGCTTTTACTCATGACAGAAGGCAAAGAAGGAGCAGACACATTCACATGGCAAGGGTGGGAGTGAGAGAGGGAGCAAGAGCAACAACTGGCTCTTGGGTGAACTCATTACTGTGCGGATGGCACCAAGCCATTCATGAAGAATCCACTCTCTTGACCCAAACACCTCCCACCGGGCCCCATCTCTAACACTGGGGATTACATTTCAACATGAGATTTGGATTATTCTTAATGTATTCCTTCTTTCTTCAGGTTTATTACTTGTATTATTTTCTCATATCGTTATTGCTTATTATTGCTGTGGATTGATCAAATTTGTATTTGTATTTTTTAAATATTTTTTAATTACCTTGTTTTAGAATTTCTGATGTAATTTTACATTTCATCAATGGCTGACTTTTCTTTCTTTGCTCACATTATCAATCAAAAATAACCCAAACTTGTCCCCCTAAATTTCAGTTTACCATTTAATATGCTCATTTTCCCTTATTTTTCTGCCATCGCAATATCATAACAATGTTAGAAAACTTTCACCATCCTTTTCCTATAACTTTTCTTCCTACCCCTATGAGAACTTTAGAATGTTTTACTTCATATTCTCTTTGTCCACTCCACCCTAACTTCTTGATATAAATTAGGGAGTTATGCCTTATTTTTATCCTCTGTAACAGTTTTTTCAGACAGGTATTATATGTTACCTGAAGATTACATATAATTTGCCAAGAAAAACATTGTTGTGTGGTGTTTTTCAGGACTTTTTCTTTCTCTTTTGTTAATGATAAGTGGATTTAAAAATACAAGTTTAGTTTTTTAAAGTTAAATTAATATTTTTCCAAGAAATTGTTTATCTAAGTGTTATCTAAGTATTAAAATTTATCAAAGATAAAATTATTCATGTAGTCTTCTGTGTTTAAAAAAATCTCTATTTTAAATATAATGCGCCCTTTTCATCAATCCCTTTTGATGTGAATGAACAGAGGTTTGTTCATCTTCGTAGACAATGTTTGGGGTTTGTATTTGTTGATTGGTCCTATCTATTTTGTTTTGTTTACTGTCTTTTTCTCTTGTCAATATTTTCTTTCTCCTACATTTGGGGTTGTTTTGTTTCTAAACTATGAGTTGTTGATTACTCATGGTTTTCAGCCTTTCTTTTCATGCTAGTATTTAACATTATACCTTTTTCCATGGACACTTTTATAGCTGCAGGTTACATTTTTTAATATAATATGGTCATCATTGTTTTGCTCTAGTTTCTAATGTACATTATAATTTTTTCTTAGAGTCAAAATAATCTAGAAGAGGGTTTTGATTCTGATATATATTAAATTAATAAATATAAATGATTATATTGTTTGATAAAACTTACTATTAATTATTAAGTGTTCAACATTTATATATATTCCATGTGTGTTTTTAAAGAATGTGTACCTTCAATTTCTGGGTGCAGAGTTGTGCATCTGTTCATTAGATAAAGCTTATAAATCATATTTTTCAAATATATGTTCATATCAATTAATTATTCATCTACTTTATCAATTAATTATGGGAAGAGGTAGGCTAAAATGTCCAACTCTGATGGAATTTCTCTATGTGTTTAAATATTTTGTTTTTTGTGTGGGGCTATGTTTTTAAGCTCATACAAGTTCATCTTTGTTATATTTTCCTATAAACTTTTCCCGTTAGCAATATATAAGTAATCCTTTTGCTTATCATTATGCTGCTGGAATGTATATTTTATTAATAAGGCTTCAATAGCTTTGCTTGGTAGTCTTTTTTTTAATCTATCATTTTCTATCTCTTTATTGTATTCACTGTATTTTGATGTCTCTTATAAACATTGCAATGGTTTGTTAAAAATCTTATCAAACAGTAATGACTTCCACTTTTACCCATACGAAACATAAAGCTAAAAGACTGGACAAAATATGTGAAGCAATGATTTCCAAACAGTGGACTTTGGACATTGACAGTGCAAGCCTTCAATCCCTAACAGAAGAGAATCTCATGAGATGACTCCCACTTCATGCTAGCTCTGTGCCTGGAGAAAATTTTCTGAGCAGAGCACAAAGAGGTAGAATGAAACCAGAAAGAAAACTGTGGCCCTACTCAGCTGAGGAAGAAGAGGTCAGAGTTCTGGAATCAGAAAGAGTAAGTAGGAAGGGTGCTGCACCTAAGGACTCTAGATCGTTGGTTTGGGACTGGGCCTCACACATGTAATGTGAGGCTATTGAGACTGAGGAGGACTGCTGCATGGTCAAGATCAGAAGGAATATGCTAGAGTTCAAGCCACCGTGCAAGATCTGTTAGCAACTCCTTAGGTGAATTGTGAAAGACGGCCAGGTATACTCTTTGCTATTGCAAATGGTCACACTTTCACTTCTATCCAAGACTTATTGTTTATTTTACCTTTCCCTCTGTTTTAATTATGCTTTAATTATGCTTATTTTAATTATCCTTTCCCTCTGTTTTTTCCTGAACTTTTTTCACTCTGTCAAAATGTGTGCCAGGGCGCTCTGGGACCATTATCCAAATAAAACATGAAAATATTTTCTTTGCCAATTTTTCTTAAAAGGAATTGACCTGTAGTGTCATTAAAAATATAAAATTGATTTGAGGGTAGATATAAGACCCAAATATCATTAACCAGGTATTTAAATAGGAATGATTTAACTAGATAAACTCATTGTCAATGCATATTTTCAAGTTTTAAAAAATGTTTTGCAGAGACTGATGCAATCAACTCCCTAGTTATGGAATAGGGTAAAGACTAGAGTCAAAGAACAGTTCATGAGAATTAATAGCATAGGTAGCCATCTACAAAGTGTTACCGACTGGCCTGCCATAGGCTCTGTCATAGTGTAGCCGACTGCCATGGTTACTACTTGAGACCGTGATTATAGCAGTTACTGTTGTTACTGCCTGAGATTGTCATTACAAACTGAACCAAGGGACAAACGTAGAAATTATAACAAAAAACAAAAGAAACTTTTGAAGGAAGGGGAGCCAGGGAAGAAAAAGAGAGCTCCCCACTTCTAGTGAGCAAAGGCAGTCCCTGAGCTTCCACAGCCGCTCCTATTTATTGGGTAACAAGAGCAAGGAGGAGGAGGTAAGGACTGGTCAGCTGCTTAATTGATCACAGGTTCATATTGTTACTAACAGGCTTCAGATATACCTAATCACAAGAAACACTGCACTTGGGGCGTGACTGCCCTCAGCATTCCTTCTGGGTGGCAGACGCAGTTTTGTCAGTTTGCCAACATTCTGCATTTATGACAAACAGTTTTGTTGCTTACTCATATAGCCTCCAGTGGTATACTGAGTTGATCATGAGCCTCATTTCTTTTGGCCTGTAACATCATAGGACCAAGATTTATGCTTAGAAAATTCCTTCCAGTCTTGACATCTACAGACATCGTGTTCTTCATATCTCTGGAAATTCTTTGGTTTTTGTTTTGTTTTGTTTTGTTCTTTTGAGACAGACTCTCCTGCTGTCGCCCAGGCTGGAGTGCAGTGGTGCTATCTCTGCTCACTGCAAGCTCCACCTCCCGGGTTCACGCCATTCTCCTGCCTCAGCCTCCCGAATAGCTGGGACTACAGGGGCCCGCCCCCACGCCTGGATAATTTTTTGTATTTTTAGTAGAAATGGGTTTCACCGTGTTAGCCAGGATGGTCTAGATCTCCTGACCTCGTGAGCCACCCGCCTCAGCCTCCCAAAGTGCTAGGATTACAGGCGTGAGCCACCGCGCCCGGCCTGGAAGTTCCTTTTTTTTCTGTTTTTTGGAGACAGAGCCTTACCCTGTCCTCCAGGCTGGAGTGCAGTGGTGCAATCTCGGCTCACTGCAACCTCTGCCTTCCAGGTTCAAGCAATTCTCATGCCTCAGCCTCCTGAGTAGCTGGGACTACATGAGTGCACCACCAGAGAGTTTCACCATGTTGGCCATGCTGATCTCCGACACCTGGCCTCAAGTGATCTGCCTGCCTTGACCTCCCAAAGTGCTGGGATTACAGGCGTGAGCCACCGCACCCAGCCAAAATGGGATGACATGTTGGATGGGCCAGGAAACAAACCTGGACCTCCCGCATGGCAGGTAAAAATGCTACCACTGAACCACCATGTACCTATGGAAGTTCTTTCACAATACCTTTGGAAGGGGTAGTATTTAAGTGGGATCAGCTCTTTCCACAGGAATAATCAATAATTACAGTGGTTCTCTTAGGGTCCAAGGGGCTTCCATCTATAGCCTGATACGATCTGGCAACATAATATGTGTTGAATGGCACTGAGTAGACACTTATATCTTACCACTTGTGCTATGAAACAACAGTGATTCCGAGATACTAGGTGACTTTTTATTGGCTTGTAAGCACTAGTGCCTTACTCTTTCCACTTCTCTTTGCTGCTTTCCTAGTAACAGTTCCCAGCAGCAAAGGCTTCTGTGAGCTTTACTATTTGGTCAGTCCCTGGTCTGTAGAAGAGAGGTGGGGCAGATCAGAGCCAAAGTCCCCAGCTCAGAAATTCCTCTTCAACATTATTTTGGGGTGGCACCAAGAGTGATAGGCATTCCCAAAGCCACATTTTGCTATAGCTTCTCCTCTGCTCTCCCTATGGAGTTTTCACAGTGAACCTGACCTCATTTACTCCCTTTTTTTTTTTCCATCCTCTGGTGTCCTTCTGACTCCTCTCCCCAGGCATGCAGTAACCCCTACTTTATCACTTTACTCATTACCCATTCACACGGGAACTGCACTGACCAACATGGTAGCCACTAGCCACATGCAACAATTTAAATTTAAATGAATTAAAACAAATTTTAAAATTCAGTCACTCGGTTGTTCTAGCCCCATTTCAAGTGTTCAATGGACACGTGAGGCTAGTGGACTAAGAAAGTAGACAGCACAAATATAGAACATTTCCATCATCACAGAAACTTCTATTTATTGAACAGAGTTGCACTGAAGTATAAATGACTAATAATAGCTTAAAATACTTTTCCTTCTGGGAGAGCTATATTTAACTGAATTCTTTTACTAAATGGATCCAGCTCTGATATTAGCCTTTGTTTAAGAGAAGCTTTATAAGCATCCAGCCTCTCCACTGCCCCAGAAAGCATAACACCTAGATCAGAGGTGCTCAGATCTAATTGCACATAGGATCACCTGGGAAACGCAATCAGACTCTCAGAAGGGAGCAGGGCAGGACACTTAATTTTTAAAGTCCAGGTGATTCTAATATTCAGTTGGCATTGAGAACCACAGACCTAAGCTGTTACTTGGGATGGCTAGGTCTCTGACGATGATAATTTTGCTTTAGGTGTAATGTAATCCATCAACCTGGCTTGTTACTTCCCAGAGCCACATTTACTATTGCATTCTGATTTTTGCTTGGGCTCCTTTGGCCCCAGAAACTTCCTTTGCATTTCTTTAACTCACAGCAATTGATTTGTTAGAGTTTCTATTAATATATTTAATACTTAACAATACTGATAAGGAAGCCTCAATGATGCAGGTAATAGAGTGATAAGCAAATTTAAGCAGTAAGGCAAGAAGTCATTGGTTATTTGCTTTCTGCTGTTCCAATAACCACATTCATTTCCTATTAGCCAAACTAAAAATAACAGAGTAAAGAGAGAGAATATTTTTCATATAGTTATCAGAGGCCCACAGAACCCAGAGCCACAGAACAATCACTGCACACCATGTAGTGGAAGGCACTACTTTACTTACCTAGTGGAAAGAGGCACTAGGATTCAAGACACACACAGCTAGAGGTAGGAATACAAACCTGGTCACTCCCAGCAGAACTCTATCCAGTCTGTGCTCCTGTCACCCTCTGGTTCATTTAAAGCATTAATGTAACCACTCAAAATTCATATAACAAAGCAATATGTTCATTCAAAGCAGTATGTAACTAACAGAACAGCTTAAACCAAAAGCTATTGGGTTAGAAAAAAATGGGTTACAGAAAATGGATTGGGGAAATGGGTTAGGGGAAAAAACATGAGAGACAAACCCAAGTTTTTGGGCCCTAATTTTTTTTTTTTTTTTTTTTTTTTTTTTTTTTTGAGACAGGGTCTTGCTGTGTTGCAGTGGTGCAGTCATGGTTCACTGCAGCTTTGACTTCCTGGGCTCAAGTGATCCTCAACCTCAGCCTCCTGAATAACCGGGACTACAGGCACATGTTCACCACACCCAGCTCATTTTTAAAATTATTTTTTGTAGAGATGGGGTCTTGCTATGCTGTCCAGGTTGGACTTGAATGCTGGGTTCAAGCAATCCTCATGACTTAGCTTCCCAAGGTGCTGGGATTACAGGTGTGAGCCACCATGCCTGGTCAGGCCTAAATCTTACACATTTTGTGGAACTCTCTTTAAGGATAGAAAAAAATTAGGTATGAAACAAATATTTATTAAAGGTTACAAAAGAACAGTTTTCAAAGACTTTCTGCAAATCAGAAAATCCAGAAAAAATATTTCATTTATTAACCTCTGATACACCTTATACTACTTCTACTGTAATTTTTGCTGCACATGACAACATTCTTTTTTTGTAGAGATGGGGGTCTCACTATGTTGCCCAGGCTGGTCTTGAACTCCTGACCTCAAGCAATCTTCTTACCTCAGCCTCTCAAAGGAATTACAGGTGTGAGTTACTGTGCCTGACCTTTAACAACTTTTATATCACTATTTTGGCAAGAATAGTGTGCAAATTCAGTCTTTCCACCATTGTGAGGGAAATATTATTAGCCAATATTTATAGTTACTGATAGTTTAGAAAACTTTCAGCTTCAAACTCCATTATTAGTAATGACATATATATTTTTAGAATTCTCACCAAATCTAAAAACACTGTAGTTCCTTTTTTATATATAAGCTGTAATTTTTCTGCCATTTCAAGTTTTCTTGTGTAGTGACTTATTTTAAATGTTAATGCCCACTAACCAATGTGACACTGATGTTTTTTTATGGTGAATTAGGAGTGTATATTATCTTCGCTGATATCAGATTTCATGCCATGTCAGCAAGAAATTAATAAAAGCCTAAGCAAGAGCGAAGAGTATGGCCCAGCAAAGGAAGAAGTGCCCTTTGGCTGGAGCATGGTGTAAAGGGAGATCTAGAGGGGACATAAACTAAAAAGGTGTGTTTAAAGCCAGGTTGGACATGAGTTGTAGTACCAAATGCTGTTGGTGGCTGAGGATAGACTATCATGTCTCAGTTAAAGAATTAAGAAAACTGTTTATGGATTACTGAACACATGAAAGGAGTGTAGGGTCAGGAGAATTTTCAATAGAGTCAGACAAACCTCTGGATTCCGTCTCTACCCTGACTGGCATGTGAGGCCTCCCCAACAACCAGTAATGGGAGTGACTGCAAGCTGCCTAAAGAGACCTCACTAAACCCAAGTGAATGTGTCATCAACATCAACTCAACTAGCCCTCAGCTGTATTTCAAAAATGACGTGTTTACTCTAACTCTACCTGGCAAGGGGGGAAACATGAGGCATCTGAAGTTGGAATCAAAAAGGAGAATATTCTGAACTAATTGGATAAAATGTCTTACTTTTGCAAATTTTACAAGTACATATGGCCACATGAAGACACTACTGGGACCCCACCGAGAGTCTTGATGTGACACATGTAAAGGAGAAGTCCCAAAGCTTAAGCATCAATAGCTTCGATGTAAATCCTCTGCTTGGAGCCAGATGCCTGGGTTTGAAACTTAGCTGTGTAAACTGTACAGAAGTTACCTAATCTTTCTGGGCCTCAGTTTCCTCATTTGTGAAGTACTAACAATAGTATCTACCTCATAGGGTGGTTGAGAGGATTGATTTATATATGCAAATAGCAATAACAGTGCTTAGCACATATTAAAGGCTTTTTATTTTAGAACAAGCTTCTCCAACTCACATCTCAAAGACTGCATGCAGTCCAGGATGGATTTGAATGCGGCCCAACATAAATTTGTAAACCTTTTTTTATTTTTTTGAGACTGAGTCTCACTCTGTCACCTAGGCTGGAGTGCAGTGGCGCCATCTAGGCTCACTGCAAGCTCCGCCTCCCGGGTTCACACCATTCTCCTGCCTCAGCCTGCCTAGTAGCTGGGACTACAGATGCCTGCCACCACGCCTGGCTAATTTTTTGTATTTTTAGTAGAGAAGGGGTTTCACCGTGTTAGCCAGGATGGTCTCGATCTCCTGACCTCGTGATCCTCCCATGTCAGCCTTCCAAAATTCTGGGATTAGCGTGAGCTCAAGCCACCAGGCGTGAGCCACCATGCCTGGCCAAATTTGTAAACATTCTTAAATTATGAGTTTTTTTGTGAATTTTTTTTTTTAATAGCTCATCAGCTGTTGTTAGTGTTGGTGTATTTCATGTGTGGTTCAAGACAATTCTTCTTCCAATGTGGACCAGAGAAGCCAAAAGATTGGACACCCCTGTTTTAGAAGTATATTAACAATAGATCACATTTGTATAGCATTCTTCATTATAATGTGATTCATCTGATCCTTTCAATATTTCCACAGTTTGGTTATCCTTGTTTCTGTTTTTCAGATGAGAAAATCCAGGTCACAGGATTTTAAGCAATTTGCCTCCCAGTATGCTTTAGATTTCTCTCCTTGGAGCTTTTTTGCTTACCTCTTTTATTGTACAAATGATATGGTAACATGATAATGTATGTATTTATCCCCATCCTCCACTCAGGCATAATCACTGATGGAAAGGCCAGGGTCTTGTCTGACTTCAAATCCCTAGGGCCTGTTAGTGGGCAATCAAAGCAAGTTTATGCCTTATATGACTATATTTCTTTTTTTCTTTTCTTTTCTTTCTTTCTTTTTTTTTTTTTTTTTTTTTTTTGAGATGGAATTTCACTCTTGTTGCCCAGGCTGGAGTGCAGTGGTGAGATCTTAGCTCACTACAACCCCCACCTCCCAGGTTCAAGCGATTTTCCTGCCTCAGCCTCACAAGTAGCTGGAATTACAGGTGCCCGCCACCACACCTGGCTAATTTTTTGCATTTTTAGTAGAGATGAGGTTTTGCCATGTTAGTCACGCTGCTCTCAAACTCCTGACCCCAGGTGATCCATCTGCTCAGCCTCCCAAAGTACTGGGATTATAGGCATGAGCCAACACACCCGGCCAAATGCCTATATTTCTTAAAGGACTAGTCCTTATTTCTACCACCTGGCTTCATCTATAAACTCCGTGGATGCGTCTTTCAAGATATATCAATATGATCCTCTCTAGACATGCTAATGGTAATAATTGTTTGCAATTCCCATTCTTTTCTTAAAGAATGAGGCTGTCTTTTACATTATGGGGAAAACATATCCAGTTTCTGACTATATTAAAGCATGGCAACTACTTGAAATGGGGAATTAAAAAACAGTTCTTCCCTTTAACACAAGCCAGTGGAGAGAAACAGAGCATGCTGGAACTAAAGTCATCTCCACATCTTTTGCTGGCCTTCCTCTAATAGCTGGAATTTCCTTTGGAAATCATTTATTATAGGTATCTACTATTCTTAGAGCACACTTATTGGCTGTAATTTCTTGCCAGTTTGCAAGTTACTCGTAATGTTTTCCACCATCAAGAATCCCTGTTGTGGTTTATTTTGAATGGACTTATTGCCCAGTTCCACTGGAAAACTTTTATGATGGAATTTGTAGCTACTTGATTATGTTTTTCCACATGTTTTATGTATTTAAAGCTCCTGGGGATTAGTGTATAGAAAACATGTGGATTTGGTTTGGGCTCTGATTTTTACTCATTTTCTCTGCAGGATTCCTTCAACCTACACAGTGACCAACCAGGTTGTGCTGCAGCCTAATCAATCAGGAATCTGAATAAAAATAAAACTGGAAAGTCCTCCTTTCCAATCAACAACTTCCACAGTTTACCTTAATAATCTTTTGTAGATGCTACAAAGCTGTGGTATCTCAGTTGTGTGAGAAAGCAAAACAAAACAAATTGAACTGGGCTCTTTTAAGAGCCCAGAAGATTAGAATTTAAATGTTCTGATTTTCTTTGTCTTTTTTTTTTTTAACACACTATCAGCCTATTGAGAAATGATTCCAGATTTACAAACTGAATAATAATAAAATTATATCACTGCTTTTCAAACTAAGAAAACTAGGTTTGCAGACCCTAAAATTGAGCTACTGTTTGCCCCAGCAATCCCATTATTGAGTATATACCCAAAGTAAAATAAACAGTTCTATCAAAAGACACATGCACTCACATGTTCATCACAGCACTATTCACAATAGGAAAGACATGGAATCAACCTAGGTGCCCAATAACAGTGGACTGGGTAAAGAAAACGTGGTATATATACACCATGGAATACTAAACAGCCATAAAAAGAAAGAAATTATGTCCTTTGCATTGACATAGATGCAGCTGGAGCCCATTATCCTAAGCAAATTAATGCAAAAACAGAAAGGCAAATACTATGAGTGGGAGCTAAACATTGATTACACATGGACATAAAGATGGGAACAACAGATACTAAGGATTACTCGGGGGAGGACATGGGCTGAAAAACTATTGGGCATTATGCTCACTACCTGAGTCACAGGATCATTTGCACCCCAAATCTCTGCATCATGCAATACACTCATGTAACAAACCTGCACAAACCTGAATCCAAAATAGAATTTGCAAAAAATAAATAATAAAATTTGGTTTTCTCTTTAGATCTTTCTGGTGAAAGATTCAGGTAATCAGAGTTGTCCTTGGATGAAGACATCCCCAAAATGTGTTTGATAGTTCTTCAAGGAGCATATCTCTCCCCCTCCTTCTATATTATATTATATTATACTATATTATATTACATTACATTATATTTTTTGAGACAGAGTATTACCAGGCTGGAGTACAGTGCTGCGATCCTGGCTCATTGCAACCTCTGCCTCCTGGGTTCAAACAATTCTTGTGCCTCAGCCTCCTGACGTAGCTGGGACTACAGGCATGCACCACCATGACCAGCTAATTTTTATAATTTTAGTAGAGACGGGGTTTCACCATGTTGGCCAGGCTGGTCTCAAACTCCTGGCCTCAAGCAATCTGCCTGCCTTGGCCTCCCAAAGTGCTGAGATAACAGGCGTGAGCCACGGCACCTGGCCCTTCTTTACTATTTTATTTTTACCTCCATGCAAATGTAAGAACTTTTGTTATTTATCTGATATTTAACAGTGAGCATTGATAGAAAGACTTTTGAGCAGGTGAAAATCACTGACTGAAAATGGAAAGTTAACATGTGAAATGGAAATTAGCAAGGTAACAGCAGTAGCAAAAAAGATATAAATAAGAATGGTTTCAACACTTGTTATGTCTTCACATTTTTTGAATCCTTACTAGTCTTCACCGATCCACATAAACTCCTGAAGAAGCCTAGAAATAAAGGATAGGACGCTACTCACACTCCTTCTTCCACTCCAATAATGGGAGAGAAGAAAAGAAAAGAAAAAAATACCTTAGACAATTAGTCACAAAGGAATTGACCATTTTTTTTAGAGAAGATGACCCCATTTCCTATAAATTTTTTAAAAAGGAAACTTTCTTCACTATTAATGGAAAGTTACAGCCACTTAAGGAACTTAAAATTTTGAATATATCATTTGGGAGAACTTTAATGAGTAGGAATGTCTTACTCATTGTTCCATGAGCTTGCTATTAATAGCTATAATTCAAGTGCATCACAAAGGTTTCAAGGATGCTCATCCACTGGGAGTTAGGTCCTATTTTTCTTGTACACTGAAACAGGTAATTAATTAATAGCCTGGAGGACATGAGGTAAAAGATACAAAACATTATTTGAAATTTTTAATTTTTATTACTCTGCCCATCCTAGCATTCTCAACCTTTCTCATTTTCTTCAGTCACTCATAATTAGTAATTCTGAACTCCTTGCGGAACAGCTGACAGTCTCTTAGGAAGGGTCTTACAGGAAGGAGAGTGGAGTTAGTAGAACCAGACTTTGAATATCACCCTTTTGGGACAGCAAAGTGTCCCAGGTACCAGCCCATTTTGTGCAACTCCTGATAACCTGAGCAGAAGGAAACAACTGGAACCCATGAGTTAATGGGTGCAGCACACCAACATGGCACATGTATACACGTGTCACAAACCTGCACGTTGTGCACATGTACCCTAGAACTTAAAGTATAATAAAAAATAAATAAATAAATAAAGTTGTGATAAATTCTCTTTACAATGGAGGGTCAACAAAAGAAAAAACAAGCCCATAAACTTTCCTCAGACAGAATGTAAAGTGATGCAAGACTCGCCTCAACCAGTTCTACGGTATCATTTAGCTGAGGGAGGATAATATAGACCTGTTTTCAAAGGTTGGTGAAAAGCCAGCTCAGTCCCATGGTTAGAGTTCATATTCTATAACCCTCAGGTGTTTCGTTTGGTTCAATAAATTTACTGAAGGCCAATTATGTGTTGATAACCAGAGCTGATACAGTAAATAAGATACAGTTCCTTTCTGCTAAGAGCTTGGCAGTTGATCACCTGATGAGCTGAGTCTTGAATTCTTCCCAACGTGACTGTCAATGAACCATGTTCACTTGGAGCCTTTCGCTTCTGAATGTGAAATAGATGCAGTTTCTTACTTGACTAATTGTATGTCTTATTCCTCTTTTTGGGTTATTTGTTGTCTGGGGGTGGGGCAGTTATCGAATGTTTATTCTAAGTATGTGCATTCATTTATTGCCATTCTACGTAAGCATACTTTCTTTTCATGCCTCTCATCCTTAAGATTTTATCCTTGGCTTTTTCCAAATCTCATTCTGCTGGTAATTTCTTTCTCCCTTTCTCTTGGGTTTTGACGTATGTCTCTCTTTCTCCCTTTTTGTTGTTAACAGTAAACATATTTGAAGGCAGGAGGGCCTAATTGCAAAGCTAAAATTAAGGTTAAAAAATTAAAATATTTAACAGACATTAAGTACAAACTAAATGAAATATTTTGTTGATAGAATGGGGTGGGGAGATTTTGATAGTTAACTTTCACCTGTAAAGATTTATCTCTTTTTAGAAAATCTGAAGTTTGCTTCAGATTTAGAAAATATAAGCATGTTTAATTGTTAGAACCATTCATTTTTGCTATCTTTCGAACCTCTGGCTTTTATTTTTAATTTTAGAGTCACACACACACACACTTACACTACACATGCACAACTTTGTTGTATAAAGGAAACATCTCTTCAATGCCTGTGAAATAAAATACCAATTCTGAGTCCACCTCTTCAACATTTCTCTCCCTTCCTCCCTGACCCTGTCTGCTTCCATTTAATTGTTTTTTTACCACTCTGTACTTCCGGTGACACCCATGTGCATGATCTTTCCCCACTGCTACACTCTTCTGAAGCATACCTTGCCTTTAACATCGATCTCTTTCTTGGATTGTATGAAACATTTTGACATTTGAGCAGAATAATAGTTAACAATAACAATGGCAACCATTTGCCTTGTTCTGCACTAGACACCACGATGCATTATCTTATTTTGTCCTCCTGATAGCCTTATAAGGGCGAGGAAATACAGGTTTAAAAACTTGCTCAAATTCACAAACTAGCAAATGTAGAAGTAGAATTGGATCTAAGGTTTACAGAACCACAAGTTGCATGTTCCAAACCTAAAGAAAGAATCTCTGAAATAAACTGAAGGTGTAAAGACTTCTAGGTGAGAAGTAAGGGGAGAATTAATGGAAATTGGGAGGAGGGAAAAGTGGTAGAAAAAGTATAGTGATGGAATTGACAATACTTGATATTTAGTTGAATATGAAATCAGAGAAAGCAGTTAAACGAAACGCCATTGTTAGTTGCCTTGGTAACTAGGACAATGGGAGTTCTGTCCAAAGCCATCACCTTCATTGCTGGAATCTGAGCCAAGTAGAATACAGACATTTATTTTGAAATAATAGCTTAAGTATAACCTATGGCATTATTCCTCTGAGTAATGGAGGTTTGTCCCTGGCAGCCCTTCTGCCATGAATATTCAGATCTAAGCGTGATCTTATTTCTAAGGGCAGCAGAGGGCAGACACTGCCGAGACCAAAGAAAGCAATGGTCGGCTTTGAATTTCAACATAGGTATTTTTGAAGTCTATGGTGAGATGATAATCTCAAAAGAAGTCTTTTTTATTATTATTATTTGTAAGATCCTGGCTTAATGATCACTAAACTGGTTTTTCCAGAATTTCCAAATCTAGGCTTTGAATATTAAGTCATATACAGAGGACTAAAGCACAACCTCCACAACAGAGGTTGCAGTTGTGGAGGTTGCTCAAGCAGTCTTCCCACCTTAGCCTCCCAAGTAGCTGGCACTTATAGGTGCCTGTCACCACAACTGGCTAAGTTTTGTATTTCTTGTAAAGGTGGGGTTTCACCATGATGCCCAGGCTGGTCTCAAATTCCTTGGTTCAAATGATTCTCCCTCCTAGGCCTCCCCAAAGGCATGAAGATTTAATATAACTACACATTAGGGAAGGATACGGCTATGACATAAGTGAGAGCAACTCCTATGAGGGAGGTAAAGGAAATAAAAGTCCTTTCTATATCTAAGGGGAGGAGTTGAGTCTGGTGGGAGAGGAGAATGAGAAGAAGGACAGAGAGAGCATGTGAGCATGATGAAGCGTGAAGACAAGAACAAAAGCTGACCAATTTGGGGAGTCTAGTCCATGCTCTACTGCTGTCTTACAAAGGTGAAGAGGGACTTATTGATGATAGTCACAGTGGTAGAAGAACCCCAATCGCTTTGGAATAACCCCAAAGCCAGAGGATTTGCTCCTTCTTTCCTATGGCATGGCCCCTTCAGGAATACTTGCATTTAGCATCATTCTAGAGCAGCACGGCAACCTGGAAATATAGCAGTGGATGATTAAACATTAAGCCAATGTTAAAGAAGGGGTTTAAGTATATGGGCCTAAGATACTATTCTTGATTTCCAGGGCCTATATTTGAAGTGCAAGAGTTCTTGAAGTTTCTGCATGCCCTGGAAGTAATGTGGATGTGGTAAGAGAACTGGAAGAGACCAGAGATCAGGAAGCAGAGGCTGAAGAGTGAGCAGAACACCAGCACTAGAGGCCACAGCTGAGAGCTCAGCAGGGGAGAAGTATAGAACCTGAGAGAATAGATGAACTCAGCAGTGCCTTGTGGTATGAACACAGGCTCAGCATGTTTGTGACCAAATGGGTGCAACCAGACCACAGCAGGGGCCACCAGGACAGGGGAGGGTGGCAGACCAGGTGCTACTTCATGCAGCTGGTCACTGAGCCTGCTTGAGACATTAAATCTGAGAAGACAAGTAGAAAGAAGAAAAAGGTGAAGACTGTATGTATTCAATAGGCACTTATTTAACCAGGGAAATGAGTATAGAATTTAATTGGAAAAACTAATAAATGTAAAATGGCAAGCAAAAGAGGCAGAAGGCCCTGTGAGGTGGTCCTAATGAGTCAGTCCAGTTAAGTTACAGAGAAATAAATTTACAGTTTTCTGAATCAGAATCACAGTGGGTCCACTTTGACCTCTCCACTCTAGATTGCCTCAAACCAACTCTGTATTTCATGGTGTGGTACCCAGATTTTTGTTGTTAACAATAGGGACTATCTGGAAGTTTCCTATTTTAACTGTTTTTTTAATTGATGTGGAATTTAACTTAGATGTTAAGTTCCAAAATTAATAAAACTTCATTCACTAACACCTGTGTGCTTTATAAATGTGGATCCTTGGGGCAAAGCTCCACTTGCTCCATCATAATTACATGGGCAGAAATAGGGAATATAAAATGAGAAAAAAGGCTGGGAAGGCAACCTGATAAATTTTTTAAAAATAAAATTTTTATTTTAGAATAGTTTTTGAGTTACAGAAAAATAGTAATGGTAGTACAGAAAGCTTTCTTATACCCTACACCCAGTTCCTTTGTTATTAAAGTCTTACATTAGTGTGGTGCATTTCTTACAAAATTAATGAACCAATATTAATACATTGTAATTAGCTGAAGTTCATACTTTACTCATATTGTCTTAATTTTCATTTAGCATCCCTTTTTTCTGCTCCAGAATCCCACCTAAGATAGTGGGTTATGTTTAATTGTCATGTCTTCTTAGTTTCCTCTCAGCTGTGACAGTTTTTCAGACTCTCCTTGTTTTCAAAGACCTTGTCAGTGTTGAGGAGTACTGGTCAGGTATTTTGTAGAAAATCCTTCAACTGGAATTTGTCTCACATTTTCTCATGATTAGTCTGGGTAAGGGTTTCTGGAGATCACAGGGCAGTAAGGGTACCATGTTCATCACAGAATAGTAAGGGTATATGTGTCAATATGACTTATCATGACTTATCACTGTTGGTGTTGATCTTGGTCACCAGGCTGTGGCAGGGTTTGTCAGGATTCTCCACATAAAGTTACACTCCCCCCAACTTTATTCTACTGTGCTCTTTGGAAGGAAGTCTCTATGCACAGCCTGCACTTAAGAAATGGGGAATTATGCACCACTTCCTTGGGGGTGACGTTTGTACATAAAATGAGTTCATTTTTGACACACAAAGTTTGAGAAGTCTTGGAAATACGTAGTGGAAGCTCTCTGTGGGTGTTTAATATGCAAAATTATTGTTCCACAGAGAAATCAGGACAGGGAAGGAGAGAGAGAGAGTAGAAAACAAGAGCATCCGAGAAATATAATATTCAGCAGTACCTAGATGAGGCACCTGAAGGAGAGAGGTGAAGGGAGAAATCTGTGGGGAAAATGGGACAACTGGTAATGAAGTATCCAGGAAGCCAAGGGAAAACAAACTCAAAAGGGGAGGACAGCTAGTTATACAAAATGTTATAAATAAAAAAATAAAACCCAGAAAACTAAATAAATTTATGCATTTGGTAACTAATAGGTTAATCATTGTCTTTTATTATTTATTAGTTGTGTGCCCCTATCAATTAATAAAAACGGGAGCATACTCTTTTGAGCTTATGCCATTATCAACTCTTAGCTATTCCCAAGGTTGGCATGCCCATCCCCCCACTAAACTCTGGTCATGTTTTATCCTGGCTTTACAATGAATTATTTGTTATTGTCATTACAAATCGGAACTTTCTGGTATCCAATGGAATAAGGGCATTCCTGCTGTAGAGAAATGACAGCATGTTTTTGCAATCTTGAGTGACCTTTATTGAAGTTTAGAGATACTTGAGAAAAACAATAGAATGAGGAAAATGCAGAGGTATAGCCAGCATCATACATTTTGAGAGTGGTCCTTGGGAACTCTGCATACAAATACCACATACACCAGCAGAAAGAAAAACAAGTGCAGTGGAAAAGGCAATGGAATGGAGTGTGGAATGTACTCTAGCCCTACCCGCATTTGTCTTCACGCTGCACAGTCTGTGGAGACTCTTCCCTTCTTTGGATTTGCTGCCTCATCCATAAAGTGAGCAGACTGGGATACCCTGTCCCTATAGTTCTGTTCATTACAGTACATGATCTGAGGTGTTTATTTTGCTGCTGTTGTTGTTGTTGTTGTTTTATTTGTTTGTTTGTTTTTGAGACGGTGTCTCGCTCTGTCGCCAGGCCGGAGTGCAGTGGCGCAATCTTGGCTCACTGCAAGCTCCACCTCCCGGGTTCAAGCGATTCTCCTGCCTTAGCCTCCCCAGTAGCTGGGACTACTGGCGCCCACCACCGCACCCAGCTAATTTTTATATTTTTAGTAGAGTGGGGTTTTCACCATGTTGGCCAGGATGATCTTGATCTCTTGAAATCTGAAATGTATTTGATTTGGTATTGGTTAAACCTGAGATGTAAATGTTCTATTCAATATATCATTAAGCATTTTCTTCTTGAACTAAATACTTCTTCCTTATTTTCCTTTTATTTGATTTTTATTTACTAGCAGCCCAATACCATTGAACTAACTACTTTTTAGCAAAAGGAGAAAAGCACATTTATACTTCCGTAAAGTTTCTTTCTTTATCTAGTCAATATTATACTGAGAGCCTCAAGTCTTTGGAAAACATTTCACAGAGACTCACATTAGAATTTGACTCTTTTAAGGCACAGTAGAAGCTATGAATTCTAAGCCAAATATTTGTGATCACACATAAAACCAAAACCAAAAGGAAATTAAATGTTTTAGGGCCTTGTTTTCTAAGGCCTGCTCTTGGATTGATAGTTGGTAGCTGAAGGGAAGGGCAATCCTGGAAATGAAAACTGTCATTGGGAAGAATAATTTAGGCCTTTAACATATACATTTGTATAAGAAGCATTCTGTAGAATTCTGATAAATGTAATGTGTGTAAATCACCCACTGCTATCTTGGCTTATGGTAATCACTCAGTATTCTCAGCATTTAACAAAATAAGGTTTAGCTTTCATTGGGCCCTTATTAACTAAATTAGCTATGATCAGCCAAAGTATTTTTCTTTTTCTTTCAGTGGAATGTTAAGGCACCAGTGATTTTTTTTTCAATCTGTGGGTTTTCAGGAGAGCTATGTACAAGTTTTTGTAATTTGGGGTGATTTTTTAAATTTACTAGTGAAGATAATATTTATAGGGAACATGTGCTTTGAAATTTAGCTTTCTTTTACAGAAATTGTACTGTGGAGAAAGATTTCCTTCAAAGTTGATTTCAACAACCCCAATTCTGTGAAAACTACCTTGCCTGTTCTGGATAGAAACTTGATTTCTACCCAGTTTATCGGGTGTTAGAAAGAAACAAGTCCAGACAGACGCTTATGACATGCTGTACTTACTTGTTTTCAGGTCTCTATCCCATAGACTGGAACTCGTGCGTCCCGGGAAAAGATATTGTGTCTTCAGCTGGCACCTTACTTATAAGGTGCTCAACATATATTAAAATAACAAACTTCAGCTTCCAAATATAAGGATAAAACCAATTCTAAAATCCACATTTTAAGGGGACATTGGGTGGGAGTGGTGGATAGTGTTTGTGGTTAAACATTCTCCAAATCTCCTTCACCACCACAACCACCGCAAGTAAAATCTGTGTACAGGTAAACAAAGCTTCAAGGGAAGTCTGTTTGGCCCTCCTTCCTCCCAGATGGTCTTAGACTCCTCCCACATGGCAATTTTGGAGCTGACACTGCAGAGTTTTATTTGGAGGCTTCATGTTTCTAGCAAGTGTTCCATTTATGTTGACTTTTTATTCATAAGCTTTGAGAATATCTATTCCTAGAGCCTACATTCATTCTATTTTTCAAAAACAAATACACTAGCATTCCTGCATACTTACTGTTTTATCCCCTTTAGAGGTGAGCCCCTTATACACTAGAAGCAGCAATTTTATTCCATTTTATGCCAGCCCTGTTCATTCTGTAAGCTAGTATGATGCTTTTTTTTTTTTTTCATACTGAAAGCTCAATAACCAGTTTGAGATAGACCTATATGCACACACAACCTACTGGAATTCTAACCTCATTGCTTTATAGAAAATAAATTCCTCAAACTGCTCTGGGTTATTTAGTGGCCAGTGAACACTATGATCTATACTGATCATCTGAAGAAACTTCTGTGTGTAGATATCAATAAAATATGTGTCAAGAATGGAATTCAGACTATATTTTTCACGTTGTCTCAGGAACACACAATTCTGCCAAAATGAGTAAGTGAATATATGAATGAATGATTAAAACCTTATAAAGTATAATTATATTATATTGAGCATCCAGTATACACAGTAACCAAGCTAGGCATTTCTTTTACATTTTTTTTTTTTTTTTTGGATACGGAGTCTAGCTCTGTTGCCCAGACTGGAGTGCAGTGGCATGATCTCAGCTCACTGCAACCTCCACCTCCCAGGTTCAAGCAATGCTGTTACCTTGGCCTCCCGAGTAGCCAGGACTACAGGTGTGTGCCACCACGCCCAGCTAACTTTTGTGTTCTTAGTAGAGACAGGGTTTCACCATGTTGGCCAGGCTGGTCTGGAACTCTTGACCTCAAGTGATACACCCGCCTCAGTCTCCCAAAGTGCTTGGATTATAGGTGTGAGTCACCACACCCCACTTCAAGCTAAGCATTTTATACTCATTATTTCTGATCCTTTAAATAACTCTTTATTTGTAGATGAAGAGACTCAGAGAAGTTATATAACTTTCCTTCAACTAGTAAATGGCAGACCTAGGTTTAGAATACATTAACTGCAAAATCCTCATTCTTTTCATTACATAACTAGTTTCCTAAGATGAAGGTTAGGTTCCCTTGAAATAAAACCTTACAGCAGATATCTAACAATTTTCCCAAAGGATTATTTTAATAGTGACTTGTCAATATCACATTAACTCCATAAATTATCATTATGACTGTTTGATTGCTGTTCAAGGTGACAGGTTCTTTTCTCTCCTATGTTAATGTATTCCTTAGCGATAATGTCTGTAGACTGTAGACAAACTCCTGTGCCCTTGTACTTCCCATCTGATAAACAGTAGTGTGGCAAAAAGCCTTCAAACACACACAGTGCATCTTGTCATTGAGATTTTTAAGAACATTTGAAGGTAACAAACATAAAAATAAGATAGAGAATATAACATTAGCATGAATCATAAGATACAACTCATGATTTCAGAGACGTGGCCTGTGTATCTCCTTTATTTCAGAACACTTGGCAGGCATCCATTCATTCTCTTTTGACTTCTTGAGAGGAACATGTTTGAAGCATTTGCCTTCCCTATTTTCAAAAAAAGTAATATTCTGTGTTTTACAAATTATGCTTCCACTTTAGACATTCGTTCATATTTTAACTTCCTTTTCTTAAGATGCTACAGTTCTGGGGACCTTGAATAAGGAGGAAGCAGACTTTAGGTGTCACTTTTCCACAAGTGATTATTGCTGTGCTTTTTCTTCTCGTGGAGGAAATTCAGAAGATGCAGTACTTTTTTCCCCAATCATTGATTAAGACACTTTGCACCATTTATTGATCTATCACCAACTTTAATGTCTAGAGATGGAAAAGGCTTATAAGGACACCTGCATCAATCATCGTAAGTGTAGGCGGAAACACTTCCATTTATGTTTTACTCCACACTAGACATCATATAAGTGCTTCACAAGTATTCAGTTTGTAATTCAAGTAATCTTATTTCCCCCGTTTTGTGGATAAGGACAAGGAAGTTGTGTGGGTTCCAAGTAACTTGTCAATGGCAACATGGTTAGCAAGTTGTAGAGCCCGATTTTATTATGGTGATGGAATATCAGGAACTATATTTTTATTATTTGTTTATTTTTTCCCACAAAGAATCATTACTAACATTTGCCAAACCTCTAAAATACATAATTAGAAGTCGGTTTATGCACACAAGCATGCAATTACTGGTTATACTTAACACTGGTAGAGAGGAAGAAGACATACTTTTAACAACCATGTTTCACAGAAAGTATCAAAATGCTACTGCTGTCCCTGGAAATTAAAGAAATAGTCCTTTGGCAGATCAAAATTCAATGTTAAGCATAGAAAAGAGGTTGGACAAGCCCTGCGTACCTCTCCTCTAACATATCTAAATGATTCCATTTTTAGATAAGTTGAACACATGCCAACTTGTCAATACAATAAAAAAGCATTATGTTCTTCAATGGCGATGCAATTTTTCTATCATAAACCATGATGTTCTTAAGAATAGGGCCTGATTACTAATTACTTGCTGAAAGAACAGCTCAACGTCATAACATTAACTTCTATAAACACACACACACACACAAATTTGGTAGATATTTTCTAATGTTCGAATGTACAATTCCAAGTCACTCTTCAGATAAATCAATTGATTCTGCTAGTTTGGTAAATTTTGCAGCTAACTCTTGGCAGGTCCATCAGACTAGAGTGCAGTTTAAACCAGATATTCTAAAGAATTGTGAATATATGAGTGAGAGATATTGAACATCTCTCAGATTACTAGTACTACCCAGTATTGAACTCTCTGGGCTAAAATATTTGCCGTAATGTTTTATGATACATGTCACAAATCATTTTCTGTAGAGGACCAGGCAGGAACTGTATTAGTTAGGCTAACCTGCCCTTCCTCCCTAGGTCTGAGGAGTGGACATTGATGTCATCAAGGAATCTCTCTGAGTAGTGAGATTATGGGTGATCCTTACTGTTTATTATATAGCTTTTTCTACCCTTCGTTAACTTTCTTCACTTTTTTTTTTTTTTTTTTTTTGAGACGGAGTTTTGCTCTAGTCACCCAAGCTGGCATGCAATGACATAATCTTGCTTCACCACAACCTCCGCCTCCCGGATTCAAGCGACTCTCCTGTCTCAGCCTCCCAAGTAGCTGGGATTACAGGCACCCGCCACCAGGTCTGGCTAATTTTTGTATTTTTAGTAGAGACAAGGTTTTGCCATGTTGGCCAGGCTGGTCTCGAACTCCTGACCTCAGGGGATCCACCTGCCTCGGCCTCCCAAAGTGCTGGGATTACAGGCATAAGCCACTGCACCCGACTCCTTTCTTAACTTTCTAAAATGAAAAAATGTATTTTTATAATCAGAAAAAAAACTTTTCGAAAAAATTCACCCAAGGCACATCACACATACATATCAAAACAACTAAATAGTTAAGCTACAGCAACCTTTTAGAGAAATTTTAATCTTACATCTTAGAAAAACCAGAGTTGTTCCCGCGACTATGACACACTCTTACTGCCCAGGAAATATCGATGGCACCAAGTGACAAGAACATGGGGATGCCTAACAGTGAAGTTCAGGCTTTGCAGTCACAGCGATATGATTTAAATCCTACATCACATCCTTGTTAGGTGTATGGGCTTGGTAAGTTAACCACTTTCTTCGGCTTTATGTCCTTTGATGGAAACAGAAACCAGTTACCTTCCAGAGTTATTGCAAGATTATGAAAGAACACATCATGCATTTTGTAGAGGGCCTGTCCCAGAATCAGGGCGTCACATGTAATAGATACAGCTGAAAGCAACTTTATCATCCTGTAGTTCTTTGTTCTGGGATACTTAGTACTGAAAGCTGAAAAGAGGGAGAGAGGAAGACTTATTTCACAAATATGTTGTAATGTTTTAGAAAAACAACAGATCTAACTGGATGTTGTGGGCCTCAAGAAAACCGAAAGACAGGAGGCTAATGTCATGTGACTCATGATGACAGAGCCTTGATCCTGAAGCCCAGTGCCCTTTAGGCCAACGCCTTTGGTGGCAAGGTGACACCTTATTTTTATTTAGTATATTCAGAGAGTAAGATTCCTACAACTCTTTGAATTATTTTAGCCATTAAAGTCCAGAATAGTCAGTTAGAATTAGCCAAATAATACCATCATGGATACTATTTTAACAAAGATGTCCTTTTTAAAATATGTGTGTTTTTTTTTTTTTTTTTTTTTTTAATTACTACACTTTAAGTCCTAGGGTACCTGTGCACAACGTGCAGGTTTGTTACATATGTATACATGTGCCGTGTTGGTGTGCTGTACCCATTAACTTGTCATTTACATTAGGTACATCTCCTAATGCTATACCTCCCGCAGCCCCCCACCCCACAACAGGCCCCAGTGCGTGATGTTCCCCTTCTGGTGTCTAAGTGTTCTAATTGTTCAATTCCCACCTATGAGTGAGAACATGCGGTGTTTGGTTTTCTGTTCCTTTGATAGTTTGCTAAGAATGATGGTTTCCAGCTTCATCCATGTTCCTACAAATGACACGAACTCATCCTTTTTAATGGCTGCATAGTATTCCATGGTGTATATGTGCCACATTTTCTTAATCCAGTCTATCATTGATGGACATTTGGGTTGGTTCCAAGTCCTTCTTATTGTGAATGGTGCCACAATAAACATACGTGTGCACGTGTCTTTATAGCAGCATGATTTATAATCCTTTGGGTATATACCCAGTAATGGGATTGCTGGGTCAAATGGTATTTCTAGTTCTAGATCCTTGAGGAATCACCACACTGTCTTCCACAATGGTTGAACTAGTTTACAGTCCCACCAACGGTGTAAAAGTGTTTCTATTTCTCCATATCCTTTCCAGCATCTGTTGTTTCCTGACTTTTTAATGATCACCATTCTAACTGGTATGAGATGGTATCTCATTGTGGTTTTGATTTGCATTTCTTTGATGGTGAGTGATGATGAGCATTTTTTCATGTGTCTGTTGGCTGCATAAATGTCTCCTTTTGAGAAGTGTCTGTTCATATCTTTTGCACACTTTTTGATGGGGTTGTTTTTTTCTTGTAAATTTGATTCAGTTCTTTGTAGATTCTAGATATTAGCCCTTTGTCAGATAAGTAGCTTGCAAAAATTTTCTCCCATTCTGTAGGTTTCCTGTTCACTCTGATGGTAGTTTCTTTTGCTGTGCAGAAGATCTTTAGTTTAATTAGATCCCATTTGTCAATTTTGGTTTTTGTTGTCATGGCTTTTGATGTTTTAGACATGAAGTCCTTGCCCATGCCCATGTCCAGAGTGGTATTGCCTAGGTTTTCTTCTAGGGTTTTTATGGTTTTAGGTCTAACATTTAAGTCTTTAGTCCATCTTGAATTAGTTTTCGTATAAGGTGTAAGGAAGGGATCCAGTTTCAGCTTTCTCCATATGGCTAGCCAGTTTTCCTAGCACCATTTATTAAATAGGGAATCCTTTCCCCATTTCTTGTTTTTGTCAGGTTTGTCAAAGATCAGATGGTTGTAGATGTATGGTATTATTTCTGAGGGCTCTGTTCTGTTCCACTGGTCTATATATCTGTTTTGGTACCAGTACCATGGTATTTTGGTTACTGTAGCCTTGTAGTATAGTTTGAAGTCAGGTAGCGTGATGCCTCCAGTTTTGTTCTTTTGGCTTAGGACTGTCTTGGCAATGCGGACTCTTTTTTCGTTCCATGTGAACTTTAAAGTAGTTTTTTCCAGTTCTGTGAAGAAAGTCATTGGTAGCTTGATGCGGATTTCATTGAAACTATAAATTACCTTGGACAGTATGGCCATTTTCACGATATTGATTTTTCCTATCCATGAGCATGGAATGTTCTTCCATTTGTTTGTGTCCTCTTTTATTTCATTGAACAGTGGTTTGTAGTTCTCCTTGAAGAGGTCCTGCACATCCGTTGTAAGCTGGATTCCTAGGTATTTTATTCTCTTTGAAGCAATTGTGAATGGGAGTTCACTCATGATTTGGCTCTGTTTGTCTGTTATTGGTGTATAAGAATGCTTGTGATTTTTGCACATTGATTTTGTATCCTGAGACTTTGCTGACGTTGCTTATCAGCTTAAGAGATTTTGGGCTGAGACGATGGGGTTTTCTAAATATACAATCATGTCATCTGCAAACAGGGACAATTTGACTTCCTCTTTTCCTGATTGAATACCCTTTATTTCTTTCTCCTGCCTGATTGCCCTAGCCAGAACTTCCAACACTATGTTGAATAGGAGTGGTGAGAGAGGGCATCCCTGTCTTGTGCCAGTTTTCAAAGGGAATGCTTCCGGTTTTTGCCCATTCAGTATGATATTGGCTGTGGGTTTGTCATAAATAGCTCTTATTATTTTGAGATATGTCCCATCAAAATTTACTTGTTTTCTGTTTGATTTTAATTGCATCTCATAATTAAAAGAGGGAAGATTATCTTCCTGAGAATGTAAACATAGGTTAATGGGTATGCATAGTTTGACTGTTTTGCATAGATCCAAATATACCCATGTTTTCTATACATAATACAAAGTGTTTACAGTGATTGTCTCTGGGCTTGAGGGGATCTTTTACTTTTTTGCTTTTTTTCCTATGGTTTTTGGATTTTTTCCCCTGAGAATGAATTGTTTTTCTAAGAAGCTATGTATCTCATTCATATCCATGAAAATTAACCTAGAATGATTTGAATATTAGAAATTACCCCAAGCAAATCTTCTCACAAAATCCGCTCCCCTTTATTTCTGGGCAGATGGCTGTGCTCTATTTCTCAACCTCCTCTGCTGCCAGATGTAGCCATATGACTGTCTTTCCAATGAAATTGAAGTAGAAGTGATGAGTACAATCTCTGGGGAAAGGTCTTAAGGAGATGGCATACCACCTCCAAGGGCTCTTTCCCATTCCTCCCACTGGATGTGGATGATGAAACAACTTTGGGTGATGATGGAGCCACAAGAGAGAAGGAACCCGGCTTCATTGATCACCACCTGCAAGAGAGCTACCCTCTGACCAGATATACCTTCCTTGGACTTTCATAATAGTGAAAAACAAACTTATATTGTGTTTTTGCTATTATGCATTTTGGAGTACATCTGTTATAGTAGTATAATCCACTTTCGGTATTGTGAACCCCTACAGGTTTTCTTTAGTAGCATGAAATAGTAGACATTCTCTATTAGATTAAAATTAATTTTAAAAAATAAGATCTACTAACTGCAAACCATTTGCATCACCAGCAAATATTTTCTGCCTTTATAAAAAACTATTTGTCAGCCAGGCACAATGGGTCACACCTGTAATCCCAACACTTTGGGAAGCCGAGGTGGGAGGATCATCTGAGGTCAGGAGTTTGAGAACAGATTGGCCAACATGGTGAAACCCTGTCTCTACTATAAATACAAAAATTATCCAGGCATGGTGGTGGGTGGCTGTAATCTCAGCTACTTGGGAGGCTGAGGCAGGAGAATTGCTTGAACCCGGGAGATGGAGGTTGCAGTGAGCAGAGATTGCACCACTGCACTCCAGTCTGGGTGACAGAGCAAGACCCTGTTTCAAAAAAAAAAAAAAAAAAAATTGTCACTACAATGCACAGGCATTTATGATTTGTTTAGTATATGAAAACACCAATAAAATGCTGGTCTTAAAAAAAATGCTGGTCTTAGCTGAGGGTTACTGTTAGAGGTATGTTTTTCATGTGTGGGGAAATGCAATTGCTTCAATGAAAAAGTAATTGAAAACTCTACGATGCACAATTTAAATTTTTAGAATTTTTCAACTGAATTTTAACGTCACAACTTTTTTTTCACATATGAGAAAACTCTCTGTAAGATATTCTAAAATCTCCAAGGTTAAAATAGTTGTCATTTAATACAACTTCATGTACTTGAGGCCACAATGACGACATATCCTAAATACTGAGAAATATTACTTTTGAATTCCTGAAAACACATTGAGATCCATGAAGGATAGAAAGCAGATTTATCAACTAAATTAGACCTTGCACAGTGGAAAGCTGGCAACATTCTAGTTTTGGCATTGTGTTTTGTCTAAGATCCAGATATCATACTTTATTATACACTATATGTAACTCTCTACCTAGACTAGAGACAGACATCTTTAGCACATCTGTCTTTCATTACTCAAAGGAGCTAGTCCTGGGAAAGAATGATTATATTCCTTCATGCATATTTTCAAAAGCAAATTGATCAAAAATTTGGAATTTTACATTGTTTGCATCGACAGTTTTAATTTTTTATTCTCTTAAGATCTGAGTGCGTGCTTTAAACAAAACTGCTTGCTACCGGAAGATGTGGATGTTTTGCTGGGAAGTACACTGCAAATTATGCCTAATAGCAAACAGACTGGGCTGCTGTTGACAAAGACAGACTCGGGTTTGGTTATTTCATGGTTGTGGTTGTTCATAAGGAAAGAAACAATTCTTAGACAGACTCAGGTTTGGTTATTTCATGGTTGTGGTTGTTCACAAGGAAAGAAACAATTCTTTTGGATTACAAATAATTTGTTTTGTTTTTTTTTTTTTTAGCTGACTGACAGACTCTAAAATAATAGTTAAGAATGTACTTTTAAATTATATAAGGCCTTTCCCCAGAACTTGACAAAACTTAACTATCACTAGCAATTTTAGTCAGTCAGATACTTCAAAAAGTGTTATTTACATTTAACAGATAGAAAATTAAAACTATTGTAAAAATTGTTTTGGCATTAACATTTTATAACAGGATTAGTAATTTATCCTGAGAATTCCAATCAAGAAATCTCCAGAGACCCAATCACCCTTGGGAAGGAGAAACACGGTTCCTTTCCCATTTGCCCTCTTTATTGGGTTATCATTTTCCTACAATTCCCTAGCATGGTATTTTAGTAACTGCTGGGTTCATTCGAAGGCTCATAAAGTAATAATGTCAATCAAAAGGATTAAAAACACTCTTCCCTTGGCTGTCATTCCTGCATGAATGAATTGCCTGTATGAATGTAATCCAAATTTGGAAATGGTGGAAGCCAGAAAAAATAAGAACCACTGAAAAAGAAAGTCAAGGGAAAAGCCAAGCTTGAGTGAGAACTTAACTTGTGATTTTGCTACAAAAATTTTTACTGGAGCATCTGGATAATTGTGAAAACAAATAGAGTTTTTCCTTTTAGGTCCCACTAGACATTGACTGGTGTCAGTGTCGAATTACATAAGGTTTTCCTTGTAAGGGCAGCTGCATACATTACTTAGGCAGGGTTTTCTTTTCTTTTTTTTTTTTTAACTATATATCTATATTTTGTGCCTGAGCAGCTTTGTCTGGTGAAGTTTCTCAGAATAATATTTTGAAATGGATAAAGTAAAATAAAGTAAAAATGAGTATTCATTTTCTACTGCTGCTGTACCAAAATACCACAAATTTGGGGAATGAATACAAATTTATTTTACAGTTCTAGAGGTCAGAAGTCTGATAGTGGTCGCACTGGACTAAAATTAAGGTGTTGAGAAGGCTGCATTCCTTTTTGGAAGATCTAAGGGAGGCTGTGTTTCCTTGCCTGTCCAAGCTTCTCGAGGCCACCGACATTCCTTGGTTCATGGTCCCCTTTTTCATCTTCAAAGGCTGCAAAGGTGATCAAGTCATTTCCATAGTCGTCTTTGATCACAGCTGGGAAAGGTTCTTTGCTTCTATAAACACATTAGATGAGCCCATCTGGGCGATTCAGTATAATCTCCCCACCTGGTGGAATCTCCCCAGCGGTTTCCTTAACCTTAATTATATTTGTACAGTCTCTTTTTGCCATTTATAAGATCATATTCACAGGTACTGGGGATTAGGGTTTAGATTTCTTTGGTGGCCATTGTTTTACCTAGTAGAACTATAGATAAAATAATTATGTGGAAATCAGTAATAAAACTATATTAAAAGCCAAATTTTTGATATAATAATAAATGTTCGTCTTTATTATCACGTTAAATAACAAGATCTAGAACAGATCTAACAATGTCCATATGTTCAAAACAGTGATGAACATAAATTATTTTTCTGCAATGACTGTAATGAGGTTTGAAAATATCTGTAATTAATTTCTATTGGTGATGGTCACAGAAATTGCTAATACTACTGTGGTTTGTTGTTTATATTCATAATTGTAGAAAATGCTAAATTTTGGCCAGGCGCAGTGGCTCATGCCTATAATCCCAGCACTTTGGGAGGCCTAGGCGGGCGGATCACCTGAGATCAGGAGTTTGAGTTCGAGACCAGCCTGACTAACATGGAGCAACCCCGTCTCTACTAAAAATACAAAATTAGGTGGGCGTGGTGATGCATGCCTGTAATCCCAGTCACTCCGGAGGCTGAAGTGGGAGAATCGCTTGAACCTGGTAGACGGAAGTTGTGGTGCGCGGAGATCGGAGATCGTGCCATTGCACTCCAGCCTGGGCGACAAGAGTGAAACTCAAAAGAAGGGAAGGGGGGGGAAGGGAAGGGGAGGGGAGGGGAAGGAAGGGGAGGGGAGGGGAAGGGAGGGAAGGGAAGGGAGAGAAAAAAAGAGAAAGATAATGCTAAATTTCAGCTAGATATAAAAAAGTAAAGATACGGTTTTTTCTCCTATCCTATCCAAGATCATCGACCCTTTTCCAAGTTAAGAACTTCTTGTTCTAAGGAGACATCAAGAATTAAAACACTGATGTTGCCCTGGGAATGGCAAAAAGAGTACAGACCCTGTTCTACAAGTCATGCAAATTATCTTGAACAGCAAGGGTGAGAGTTTCCATAATGCCAGGAAAATCCAAGTATCTTCAAGCTCTGCTTACTCTACAAAGCCTTCTTGGACATTTTTAAGGACACAATGATAGCCTACACTCTTGTTGTTTTCTCCCTCAATTTGACATTTTATCCTACGATTTGACATGTTATTACACAATGTCTCAATTTAACATGTTATTTTACAACATCTCAATTTGACATTTTATCTTGGGACATTAGGTATCATTTTACTGTATGTTTCTTACTGCTCTAGGGAGATTGGAAGCTCTGTAAGCAGAAGTGATATACGTCTTTGTACTTTTGTGGAGTTTTGAGGGCATTTTAGAGTAATAATTAGTGAATATTTATGAAGGAATTGACTAATCAATTAATTATTCCCACTAAACTTACACGTATATTTTGGGGAAAATGTCAAATTTCAAAATGTGCTTAGCTAGCTGAGTCACTTTGAAATAGTCTTCGGAACGTGATATAAGAAAAGAGTCAGAGGTGTTTTGTTTTTTTCTCTTTCACTAACCAGCTGTGTGATCCTGAGTAAATAACTGCATCTCTCCTGGGTCTCAAGTCCATCCTTTGTAAAATGGAAGGACTGGATAATATCATCTTCGAGGTCCCTTCTGTCTTTAAAAGTTTGTGAATCAAAGAGTTTAGATCACCTTCATCAATATTACTAAAGCTTTTTATACTTCATTAGTACTGAATTCAAGTTTCCAGGATTATTCATCTTCCCTGTGATGGTTAATACTGAGTGTCAATTTGATTGGATTGAAGGATACAAAGTATTGGTCCTGGGGGTGTCTGTGAGGGCATTGCCGAAGGAGATTAACATTTGAGTCAGTGGTCTGGGAAAGGCAGACCCACCCTTAATTGGGTGGGCACCATCTAATCTGCTGCCAGTGAATATAAAGTAGGCAGAAAAAAGGGAAAAGGAGAGACTGGCCTAGCCTCCCAGCCTACATCTTTCTCCCATGCTGGATGCTTCCTGCCCTCGAACATGGGACTCCAAGTTCTTCACTTTTGAGACTCGGACTGGCTCTCCTTGCTCCTTAAGCTTGCAGATGGCCTATTGTGGAACCTTGTGATCATGTGAGTTAATACTTAATGAACTCCCCTTTATATCTATCTATCTATCCTATTAGTTCTGTCCCTCTAGAGAACCCTGACTAATACATTCCCCAAGTAGTATAGGAATTTAAATGCCTAAACACTAAGACTTTCCTGAGAAGGTAAATTGTGACTAAATTAAACACGCCTCTAATAATATGTGCTCCTTCTTGTCAAGACTCATTTGGAGTGATACTCTGTCTCCAGTCCTAGTTAAACAGTTTTACATCTAGATCAAAGCAGGATTAGGTGGTGAAGGCCTTGGAAACTTTTTAAATGAAAGCATATTGTGAACTTTTCCACAGCTTTCTAACAAGCACTGTAGTATTTTCATGATTTACCCTAAATATTCACAGCACAGACCATGGCAGCAATAATCACCAGTGATCCTCTAAGCAAAAAATTGAAAAGGAGGGACTTTTCAATAATTCATTCTATGATGCCAGCCTCATCCTGGTACCAAAACCTGGCAGAAATATGACAAAAAAAGAAAACTTCAGGCCAATATCTTTGATGAACATCAATGCAAAAATCCTTGTCCAAATACTGGCAAGCTGAATCTAGCAGCACATCTAAAAGTTTGTTCACCACAATCAAGTTGGCTTTATCCCTGGGACGCAAGGTTGGTTCAATGTACACAAACCAATAAATGTAATTCATCACATAAACAGAAGTGAAGACAAAAACTATATGATGATCTTGATAGATGCAGAAAGAGCCTTCAATAAAATCCAGCATCCCTTCATGTTAAAACTCTCAATAAAGTAGGTATTGAAGGAAAACAAATCAAAATAATAAGAGCTATATATGACAAACCCACAGCCAATATCATACTGAATGGGAAAAAGCTGAAACTATTCCCCTTGAAAACTGGCTTAAGACAAGGATGTCCTCTGTCACCACTCCTATTCAACAAAGTAATGAAAGTTCTGGTCAGGACAATTAGGCAAGAGAAAGAAATAAAGCATATTCAAATAGAAAGTGAGGAAGTCAAATTATCTTTGTTTGCAGATGACATGGTCCTATATCTAGAAAACCCCACTGTCTTAGCCCAAAAGCTGCTTCTTCTTTTTTTTTTTTTTTTTTACTTTAAGTTCTGCGGTACATGTGCACAACGTGCAGGTTTGTTACATAGGTATACATGTGCCACGTTGGTTTGCTGCACCCATCAACTCATCACTTACATTAAGTATTGCTCCTAATGATATCCTTCCCCCACTCCCCAATCCCCTGACAGGCCCCAGTGTGTGATGTTCCCCACCCTGTGTCCGTGTGTTCTCGTTCACCTCCCACCTATGAGTGAGAACATATGGTGGTTGTTTTTCTGTCCTTGTGATACTTTGCTTAGAATGATGGTTTCCAGCTTCATCTCCCTACAAAGGACATGAACTCATACTTTAAATAGCTGCATAGTGTTCCATGGTGTATATGTGCCACATACACACTTAATCCAGTCTATCATTGATGGACATTTGGGTTAGTTCCAAGTCTTTTGCTATTGTGAATAGTGCCGCAATAAACATACGTGTGCACGTGTCTCTATAGTAGCATGATTTATAATCCTTTGGGTATATACCCAGTAATGGGATTGCTGGGTCAAATGGTATTTCTAGTTCTATATCCTTGAGGAATCGCCACACTGTCTTCCACAATGGTTGAACTAACTTATACTCCCACCAACAGTGTAAAAGCATTCCTATTTCTCCACATCCTCTCCAGCATATGATGTTTCCTGACTTTTTAATGATCACCATTCTAACTGGTGTGAGATGGTATCTCATTGTGGTTTTTATTGGCATTTCTCTGATGACCAGTGATAATGAGTATTTTTTCATATGTCTGTTGGTTGTACAGATGTCTTCTTTTGAGAAGTGTCTGTTTATGTCCTTTGCCCACTTTTTGATGGGATTATTTGTTTTTTTTTCTTGTAAATTTCTTTCAGTTCTTTGTAGAGTCTGGATATTAGCCCTTTGTCAGATGGGTAGATTGCAAAGATTTTCTCCCATTCTATAGGTTGCCTGTTCACTCTGATGGTAGTTTCTTTTGCTGTGCAGAAGCTCTTTAGTTTAATTAGATCCCATTTGTCTATTTCAGCTTTTGTTGCCATTGCTTTTGGTGTTTTAGTCATGAAGTCTTTGCCCATGCCTATGTCCTGAATGGTATTGCCTAGGATTTCTCCTAGGGTTTTTCTGGTGTTAGGTCTTACATTTAAGTCTTTAATCCATCTTGAGTTAATTTTTGTATATGGTGTAAGGAAGGGATACAGTTTCAGCTTTCTACATATGGCTAGCCAGTTTTCCCAGCACCATTTATTAAATAGGGAATCCTTTCCCCATTGCTTGTTTTTGTCAGGCCTGTAATCCCAGCACTTTGGGAGGCCGAGATGGGCGGATCACGAGGTCAGGAGATCGAGACCATCCTGGCTAACATGGTGAAACCTCGTCTCTACTAAAAAAAATACAAAAAAACTAGCCGGGTGCGGTGGCGGACACCTGTAGTCCCAGCTACTCGAGAGGCTGAGGCAGGAGAATGGCGTAAATCCGGGAGGCAGAGCTTGCAGTGAGCTGAGGTCCGGCCACTGCACTCCAGCCTGGGTGACAGAGCGAGACTCCGTCTCAAAAAACAAACAAACAAACAAACAAACAAACAAAAAAACCATCTCTACGAAAACCAGCACAAGACAAGGATGCCCTCTCTCACCACTCCTATTCAACATAGTGTTGGAAGTTCTGGCTAGGGCAATCAGGCACGAGATTAAAGGTATTCAATTAGGAAAATAAGTCAAATTGTCTCTGTTGGCAGATGACATGATTGTATATTTAGAAAACCCCATCGTCTCAGCCCAAAATCTCCTTAAGCTGATAAGAAACTTCAGCAAAGTCTCAGGATACAAAATCAATGTGCAAAAATTACAAGCATTCCTATACACCAATAATAGACAAACAGAGAGCCAAATCATGAGTGAGCTCCCATTCACAATTACTACAAAGAGAATAAAATACCTAGGAATCCAACTTATAAGGGATGTGAAGGACCTCATCAAAGAGAACTACAAACCACTGCTCAATGAAATAAATGAGGACACAGACAAATGGAAGAACATTTCATGCTCATGGATAGGAAGAATCAACATCATGAAAATGGCCATACTGCCCAAGGTAATTTATACATTCAATGCTATCCCCATCAAGCTATCACTGACTTCCTTCACAAAATTGGAAAAAACAACTTTAAAGTTCATAGGGAACCAAAAAAGAGCCCGCATAGCCAAGACAATTATAAGCAAAAAGAACAAAGCTGGAGGCATCACACTACCTGACTTCAAACTATACTACAAGCCTACAATAGCCAAAACAGGATGATACTGATACCAAAACAGGTATATAGACCAATGGAACAGAACAGAGGCCTCAGAAATAACACCACAAATCTACAACCACCTGATCTTTGACCATCCTGATAAAAACAAACAATGGGGAAAGGATTCCCTATTTAATAAATGGTGCTAGGAAAACTGGCTAGCCATATGGAGAAAGCTGAAACTGGATCCCTTCCTTACACCATATACAAAAATTAACTCAAGATGGATTAAAGACTTAAATGTAAGACCTAACACCAGAAAAACCCTAGAAGAAAACCTAGGCAATACCATTCAGGACATAGGCATGGGCAAAGACTTCATGACTAAAACACCAAAAGCAATGGCAACAAAAACCCAAATAGACAAATGGGATCTAACTAAACTAAAGAGCTTCTGCACAGCAAAAGAAACTATCATCATAGTGAACAGGCAACCTACAGAATGGGAGAAAATCTTTGCAATCTACCCATCTGACAAAGGGCTAATATCCAGAATCTACAAATAACTTAAATTCACAAGAAAAAAACATATAACCCCATCAAAAAGTGGGCAAAGGATATAAACAGACACTTTGCAAAAGAAGACATTTATCAAGCCAACAGACACATGAAAAAATGCTCATCATCACTTGTCATCAGAGAAATGCCAATAAAAACCACAATGAGATACCATCTCATGCTATTTACAATGGCGATTATTTAAAAAGTCAGGAAATATCAGATGCTGGAAAGAAAGTGGAGAAATAGGAATGCTTTTACACTGTTGGTGGGATTGTAAATTAATTCAACCGTTGTGGAAGACAGCGTGATGATTCCTCAGGGATCTAGAACTAGAAATACCATTTGACCCAGCAATCCCATTACTGGGTATTTACCCAAAGAATTATAAATCATGCTACTATAAAGACACATGCACACGTATGTTTATTGCAGCACTATTCACAATAGCAAAAGACTTGGAACCAACCAAATGTACATCAATGATAGACTGGATTAAGAAAATGTGGTACATATACACTGTGGAATACTATGCAACCTTAAAAAACTATGAGTTCATGTCCTTTGCAGGGACATGGATGAAGCTGGAAACCATCATTCTAAGCAAAGTATCACAAGGACAGAAAACCAAACACCATATGTTCTCACTCATAGGTGGGAGTTGAACAACAAGAACATATGGACAAAGGGCAGGGAACATCACACACTGGGGCCTATCAGAGGGCAGGAGTAGGGGGCAGGATAGCATTGGGAGAAATACCTAATGTAAGTGATGAGTTGATGCGTGCAGCAAATCTACATGGCAGGTGTATACCTATGTAACAAACCTGCACGTTGTGCACATGTACCTTAGAACTTAAAGTATTATAAAAAAAAAATCAATGTGCAAAAATTAGTAGCATTCCTATACACCAAAAACAGGCAAGCAGAGACCAAATCATGAATGAACTCCCATTCACAATTGCTACAAAAAGAATAAAATACCTAGGAGTACAGCCAACAAGGGACATAAAGGACCTCTTTAGAGTGAACTACAAACCGCTGCTCAAAGAAATCAGCAAGGACAAAAACAAATGGAGAAATGTTTTTTGCTCATGCATAGGAAGAATCAATATGGTGAAAATGGCCATACTGCCCAAAGTAATTTATAGATTCAATGCTATTCACATTAAGCTGCCATTGACATTCTTCGCAGAATTAGAAAAAACTATTTTAAAATTATATGGAAGCAAAAAAAGAGTCTGAATAGCCAAGACAATCCTAAGCGAAAAGAACAAAGCTGGAGGCATCATAGTACATGACTTCAAACTCTACTACAAGGCTACAGTGACCAAAACAGCATGGTACTGGTACAAGAACAGACACAGAGACCAATGGAATGGGATAGAGAACTGAGAAATAAGACCGCACTCCTACAACCATCTGATCTTCAATAAAGTTGACAAAAACAAGCAATGGAGAGAGGATTCCCTTTTTACTAAATGATGCTGGAAGTGCTGGCTAGTCACATGCAGAAAATTGAAACTGGACTCCTTTGTTACACCATACAAAAATCAACTCAAGATGGATTAAAGACTTAAAGGTAAAACCCAAAACTATAAAAACCCTAGAAGAAAACCCAGGAAATACCATTCAGGACATAAGTGCAGGCAAAGATTTCATGACAAAAACACCAAAAGCAATTACAACAAAAGGAAAAATTGACAAATGGTATCTAATTAAACTAAAGAGTTTCTGCACAGTAAAAGAGTGAACAGACAACCTACAGAATAGGAGAAAATTTTTGCACTCTACCTATTGGACAAAGGTCTAATATCCAGAGTTTACAAGGAACTTAAACAGATTTCCAAGAAAAACCAGACAACCTCCTTTAAAAGTGGGCAAAGGACATGAACAGGACACTTCTCAAAATAAGACATACATGTGGCCAACAAACATATGAAAAAAAGGTCACCACCACTGATCATTAGAGAAATGCAAAGCAAAGCCACAATGAGATACCATCTAATGCCAGTCAGAATGGCAATTATTATAAAGTCAACAAATAACAGATTCTGACAAGGCTGTGGAGAAAAAGGAACACTTTTACACTGTTAGTGGGAGTGTAAATTAGTTCAACCATTGTGGAAGACAGTATGTTGATTCCTCAAAGACCTAGAACCAGAAATACCATTTGACCCAGGAATGCCATTACTGGGTCTATATCAAAAGTAATATAAATCATTCTATTATAAAGATACATGGATGCATATGTTCACTGCAGCACTATTCGCAACAGCAAATACATGGAATCAACTCAAATGCCCATCAATGATAGACTGGATAAAGAAAGCATAGTACATATACACCATGGAATACTATGCAGCCATAAAAAGAACACTATCATGTCCTTTGTAGGGACAAGGATGGAGCTGGAAGCTGTTATCCTGAGCAAACTAATGCAGGAACAGAAAACCAAACACCACATGTTCTCACTTATAAGTGGGAAACAAATGATGAGAACACATGGACATATTGGGGGCAGGGGACAACACACACTAGGGCCTGCTGATGGTGGAAGGCTGGGGATAGAGAGAGCATCAGGAAGAATAGCTAATGGATGCTGGGCTTAATATCTACGTGATGGGATGATCTGGGCAGCAAACCACCATGGCACATTTTCACCTATGTAACAAATCTGAACATCTTGTTCATGTACCCCTGAACTTAAAGTAACAGTTGAAGAAGAAAAAAAAGAGGCAGGGACTTCTGGGAAGTGCTTATGTCATGAGGGCAGAGCCTTCGTGAATGGATTAGTGCCCTTATAAAAGAGGCCGGAGTGAGCTTGTTTACCCCTTCTGCCATGTGGGGACACAGCAAGAAGGCACCGTCTATAAAGCAGAGAGCGCTCACCAGATACCGAATCTGCTGGTGCCTTGATTTTGTACTTCCCAGTCTCCAGAACTGTAAGCAGTACATTTGTATTGTTTATAAATTACCCAGTCTAAGGTATTTTGTTGTAGCCTGAATGGACTAAGACAAGGCAGTAGGCTAAACTTTAAAATTCAAATTAGTAAAACATGCAAACAAGGAGTAATTTGTTTCAAAAATATATTCATTGATATATTGAATAGATATATAAACTAAACAGCCTCTCCTTAGGACTAACATGGCCATTTCGCTGCTATTGACACAAGTTACTTACTTTCCCACAATCATATTTTTCCTCTTATGCCTCCTCTTACCTTAATTACTCATCTCACTTTACCTATTGAAATTCTACTCATTCTGTAACGTGCAACTCAAATGCTGTCATCCCAGTGAAATGTAGTGATGCAGTTACCACAGTTTGAAAAAAAAATTAAGTTTCAATAGCAATGCATTAATGTATCTTCTTTTTGGCATTTAAACTATGCCTTCAATTATGTTTGTGCACATCTGTGTCCCTAAATAGACATTAAGCTCCTGAGTGGCAGACACCTCCAATGAAAACTTTATGTTCTCAGTGCTTTGCACTTA